>NC_089823.1:102462411-103087411 GCF_035046505.1 Tiliqua scincoides
TGATCACTTTAATGTTAGTACACATTCCATTAAAATTATTAAGCTGGTGTAAATCAAGTAGCCCATGTAAGGCTGCTAGGCATGGGAGTGGGGATTCGGATCCAGTGTATGCTGCTGCCACTGATCCCACCCTCTCCCAGGCCTTTTCTGCCTCCTGCTCAAAAATGCACCTCACCACCCCAGAATGCCCTCCTGCCACCCTCTCCCACCTTCTGCCCAACCCGGTGCAAAGTACCCTGTGCAGCCGGTGCAGAGTCCTGATTCAGCTTGCGGAAGCTGGTGCAGGCCTCCATACTGGTGCAGCTGACTCCCAAATCAGCACAAATGTGCCTTATGGCATGTTTATAACAATCAGGAGCAGGGGGTCTGTCCCAGTTCAGCAGCCATTTTGGATCAGGTTGTGACTATTAGAAGAATGGGGAATTTGAAACCTGTTGGCTCACTGTTGAGTTCTGTGGAAAGATACACCCCTACAAAGCTAGCTGGTATCCATTAATGATACTGGCTAAGATTTGAGTTGGTAGACAATAAAAATTTCACAGAAAATTGAAATTTTTCAGTATTAAAGCGCAGTGCCGATCAGATGGACAAAGTAAATTTCTGACAATGCAATCCTTTTCATGTCTATTCAGAATAAGTTCCATTGTATTCAGTGTGACTTTTTACTAGGAAAGTGTATGTAGAATTGCAGCCTAAATTGCAATTATACATCACATAGACAAAACTGCAATTTAGGGTATTCAATACAGTAATTTATTACCTTATTAGCCTTGTCTCAGTGAAACTGGTTAGAATACATACTCAATTCTTTCCAAATGGTTCTTGTTGTTGTCTTTTTGGGTGGGTGGAATTGAACATTTTAACTTTACATATCTTACTTCTTTCTGTTAAAGCTTGTTTTTTTTTTCCATAGACCTGAAAAGATGGCCAAGTTACCAGTTATTTTGGGAAACCTAGATATAACTATTGATAATGTTTCTCCAGAGATTCCAAGTAAGTATTGAAAAGTATTGTTAAGTAGCTGAAAAGCTTTTTCCCTTCAATTTTTTTATTGGCTTTTAATATATTTTCAGATTTTGTTAACTCATCATACATTCCCATGAAACAGTTTGAAAACAGTACCAAGACAGTAGTAACGTTTGAAGTAGAGGAATTTGTTCCCTGTATACCAAAACATACTCAGCCTTTCACCATCTACAACAATCACCTTTATGTTTATCCAAAGCACTTGAAATATGACAGTCAAAAGTCATTTGCAAAGGTGAGTTAATGTGTTCAAAATTACATTCAGATTCAAAAGACCAAACTGAATCTGAATTCAACTGGGTCTTTTTTGTTTGAAATGTTGGTTATGTACCTGATGTTTTCAATAGTAATACTTTCCATATATGTATATTTACACTTATAGGCAAGAAATATTGCAGTGTGCATTGAGTTCAAGGATTCAGATGATGAAGATTCCCAGCCTCTAAAGGTTTGTTGGTCTGGCCTGTGGCTGTTAGAAGTAGTTTATTCAAATAAACTCAGGCTATTTACTGATCACATGGCAATTTAGAAGTCTTGCAGTCAGGATCCTGAATGCTATTAGTCTGTTCCCTATGTTAGCTTGAGAAATATTGACTAGTATGATTTAGAATTGTTTATAGTTATGATGATTCTTCTAATCATTTATTCACTTCCAAAAGAATACTGATTATTCAGAAATGGTTTAGCTTGTGGATTCGTTCCATTATTTTACTGAGCTAAATCATGTCTGAATGATTAGTGTTCCACCAAGGCCACCAGGTTAATCACAGCTGGTAAATAATGTTGGTTTTAAGATGTTTATTTTAAATGGAAGCGATTTTTCTAATCTAGATCTTTTAAAAAAAAATTTATATCATGCCCTCACTCTATTGTGAAATAAAGTAAGCAGAATGGCAGATTCCTGTCCCAATGAGCTTAAAGTCTCAATTATAGATAAGCTAATTGAGGACAAGTTTATTTTCTACATCAGTGGAAGAAATATTTTGGCTTTTTGAATAATTCCCTATACTAAGTCAAATCATTGGTCTATCCAGCCCAACACCATTAATTCAAACTGGGACTGGTTCTCCACAGTCTCAGGCAGATACCTTTTCCAGCCCTGATATTTTTGATCTATTAGAGATTGAACCTGAGGGTACATGCAAAGTTTTTGCAAAAGAAGCTCTTCTAGGACCAGTCAATAAGGGAAATAAGAGAGCTGTAAACAGGTTAGATGCACTAGCTCAGAGTATAGAATGCATTTCTTGGAGAAGCACACAAATGTACTAATAATACATAGTTTGGGGGGAAATCATAACATGTTTTACAAGTTTTTCAGAATTATTATAATAATATTTATATTCTGTCTTTCAAGTTTAAGTACAGCTTTCCAACAGAAAAAGTTCACAAAATGATTTACATAGGAAAAATCAATAAGTTGAATCATAAATAAGTAAAACCAAGTATTTCATATCGTGAGCATCTACTTTCCCATTGTTTTTACAGTGTAAAGAGCTTTATTGGTTGGAGCTCTCTTGGATTTTTAGAAAAGCAGGATACAAGGCTTTTTAAATATATTCTTGACAGGGAGTACAAGATAATTATAAAGTGGGCAAGTCAGTCTCTCAGTCTTTTTTTTTTAATTTTAGTGCATCTATGGAAGACCAGGTGGACCAATATTTACAAGACAAGCATTTGCTACTGTTTTGCATCATCACCAAAACCCAGAGTTTTATGATGAGGTAACTAATTTTATGCTACCGATTTTAATCGTTCTCCAAATATGCAGTGAGATAAGAGAGGAAAATGATGCTCTTAGATCTTGGAGCTTGTTGTTAATGAATTTAATAAAGATCTTTTGTTCTTATTTTCCATTGCAATTCTACATTGCAAAGGGCAGCTCAAAATGACTTACAACATCATTAAAACAATGTAATCAAGATATGCTTAAGATTCGGAAAAAAGAAAATACAAAATCTAAATAACAAATTTTAGATATAGAAGAGAAAAAGAAGAAAATAAGCACCATTGTCCCAAAACCAACCACAATTAGGGGTCAGCACAACAAAATAAACAAGGTAGAACAAAGAACATTTTTACTCCCCTCTGAAGGTGCCTGGAATGTGGAGGCAGTCCTGACCTCAGTTGGAAGTGAGTACCATAGGCTTGATGATTCAGCAGAAAAGACCCCATCATAGGTTGCTGTCAAATGAATATCTAAAGAAAAGCACTCACAAGGCTCTTATGGGAAGATAGAATCCTTTACATTCCCAGGTTCCACACCATTAAGGGCATTATCAGTAATAACTAGCACATTGAATTTTACACAGATGAGTACAGGTAGCCAGTGCAGCTATCTTAACAGAAGTGTGACATAGTTGCAGTCCTCACACAGTCTGCAGCCATCTGCATTCTGTATCAGTTGCAGTTTCCATATAAAATTTTCAAAGGCAGCCCCAAGTAGAATGTGCGGCAGTAGTCCAGCCTAGATATTAATCAAAGCATGAGTAACTATGGCCACATTTTGGAAAAGTACAATATAATCAGGTGGATTTCAATATATATGATATTGGAATGACACAAGCATGCAACAGGGGCAGTGGTACCATCTTCCTGGGACTTTGTTGTCTCAGGTATACAAGTGGAAGAATCTAACATTTGAATATTTAATGTATCATATAATTTGCAACATAAATTTACCCAAAATATTTAGACCCCACTTTTCCAAAAAGGTAGCTTACAGTGCCCAATAAAATTGATCTAAAATTAAACATAAAAATAAGTTTAAAAGCATACAGATTGCTCCACGTATTTGTTATATTCAAATATGTGGGTGGGCCGCTGTGAGATACAGGAAGTTGGACTAGATGGGCCTATGGCCTGATCCAGTGGGGCTGTTCTTATGTTCTTATGTTCTAACATCAAATGCTGGAGGCTGAAGAGGATTCTTCTAGATTCTGCTGCATACTTCATTGGTTCCTAGATAGTAATCTTTGAAATACAATTAAAACTTTTAAAGGTAGCACTTCCTATTTGGTGTAAATTAACCTTATATTAAGCTGAAATCAGGAAACAAGATCCCCGAGATCAAAATTTCTTGATTTCTTATCTATTCCCAACTAAATTAATTTTTGCCCTAAATCACTGGAGTATGTGAGAGCACTGGTTTGCATCAGTGAAGGATATTAGTCTTTTTGCATGGTCAGAGCAGTCTTCTTGTGAATGAAGAAGGCCCAAATCCTAATCAACTTTCCAACACTGGCATACATGTGCCAATGGGGCGTGTGCTTCATCCTGTAGTTGGGTGGCAGTCACAGACGCCTCCTCAAGGTAAGGGAATGTTTGTTCCCTTACCTTGGAGCTGCATTGATCTTACCTCAGTGCTGGAAAGTTGGTTAGGATTGCTCCCAAAGGCTCCTGGGATTTCCATACCCATCTAGGTCTGACTTTAACCTTTGCATTCAAGTCTGCTTTCCACCCACCCTTTTTTTTTTCTTTTTTAAACAAAGCTGGATTTCCACCTATTTGTGTCTTACCATTGTGCATTTCATCATCAATTCCTTTGAAAAAATTTTATTTTTAATACATAGAATACTACTACAAATGTGTATTACTTCTGTAGCATACTACCACACTAGAAAAGATATTTTCTGAAGCCAAGTCTTTCTTTTCACCTTTTAGATAAAAATAGAGTTGCCTACCCAGCTGCATGAAAAACACCATTTGTTGTTTACCTTCTATCATGTCAGTTGTGATAATTCAAGCAAAGGGACTACTAAGAAGAAAGACATCATTGAAACACTAGGTATGATTGAGTTACATTTTAGTTTGATCCACTCCTTTTAAAGTAATTTCTTTAATAACTTCTGAAAATTCAGCATTCATTGATGCTGATTTGTTAACAAAATGAGTAATACTAATTGTGTAAACTGACCTAATGAAGTCACTTAACTTGCTCAGAAATGTATTATCTCTTTTGCTCATTTCAAGAGAAATTGCCGTCTAACTTTTTAAAAGAAATTGAAGTGCTTTATTTTTCTTAATAATTCTTTCTTGATGTTAACAATATTTTGGAACACATATTGCATCACAAAGGCTTTGATGGGATAATGCTGTATGTACCTGAGGCACATTAAAATATGGTTTCTCTCTTCATTTATTGTAGTGGGGTATTCTTGGCTTCAACTGTTAAAAGATGGCCGAGTTGTGACAAGCGAGCAACATGTTCCTGTCTCTGTTTATCTTCCATGTGGATATCTAAACAATCAAGAACCTGGCATGGGCAAAGTAAATCGACTTCAGTTTTCAAAAATGTTATTTGTGTTTTGTTAACTTGACAAAGCAAAACTGCAAAAATAGCAACAAGCAAGCACAAAATAGTCCAAGCATGTATTTGCTTTTGTGTCCAGAATATTTAAGATGTGATAATTACCTGCTATATCTGCTATATCCAGCGGCCCCACTGAGGCAGCTGGAGATCATCCCCTTCTCCCGAGGGAAGCCCCAGCCCTGCAGTGGGACTTAGCAAGTCTGTGCTATTTTGCTGATGCAGATGAGAGAACCTCCTTGTCAGGCTTTTCAGCCCAGCACAGCGGATATGATCCAGTGGAGCAGGGTGGGCTCCACCAGTCCCACCCCCTCCCGGGCCAGTTCGTTCTCCTGCCTCTCCCTCCCTTGCCTCAAAATGCCTTCCGCAAACCCACACTGCCACCTGGCAGTGCAACTTACCTCTGAGCACTCCGACAGTATCCTCTGTCTGGCACTGGACCCAGAGCCAACTGGTGTGGGCCCAATGCCAGCGCTGCCTCCTCACAGGGTGCCATAATTGTGCTTTACAGCATGTTTATGACACCCAACACCAGCATTGGACCTATGCACTGGCACTAGGGATCCTTTGGATTGGGCCCTAAATTAGTAAATCTGTGTGGGCCCCACATTTTAAAGGTGTTACATCTCAAGTGTGCAAAAATATTTGAAATATTTTTCCTTGCACAAAAACAAGTATGCCAACTGATTTCTTAAACAATTCTGGTTCTTATTGCAAGAAATGCATTCAGAATTTGTGGAAAATCTTCCCATTAATGTTAAGTTTTAAATATATGTTACATAGGGCACAATCCTAACCCCTTATGCCAGTGCTTTCCAGCATTTTGTGAATTTTATTTCTTTGTTCTTTTTCATGTTCATACCACTTAATAAAGCAGCCTAAACCATGTGCCAAGTAAAACACCATATATACACAAGAATACTGTGTTTGCAACATCTTAATTAAGATCTTAGCATAGTGTAGTTGCTAAGAAATTCAGCTGGGAGTCAGGACTTCCATAGTTAAAATCACACCTCTGCCATGAGTTTCTTGGCAAACCCATTCACCTTAGTTCTGCAGCTGCAATACACAAATAATAATACTTATGATCCCAGTTTTTATAAAGACTACATCATCATGCAATATGTGAAGCACTTTGCATGCACAGGAAGTGCTATATAAATCTTAAGTAATTATTATTTTCTTCACATTATTTACAGCATTCTGGTCCTGAAATTAAATGGGTAGATGGAGGCAAGCCACTGTTCAAGATTTCGACTCATCTAGTTTCCACTGTGTATACACAGGTAGATGCTTTGTTTGTTTTACTACTGCTTTTTATTAGACTTGTTGACTTGGTTGTACGTATTATTGATTTGGTTGTATTTTCAGTTAATTTGTGCAGTTTTTGTAATTCTAACCCAAATCTATAATGTTCCTATGGTTGAAGTCTGCATAAATATTCCTGCATTGGGTAAATGAATAGATTGCACACAATAGGAAATGTAGTGTAGTAGTTTAAGATTTACTAGAGCTGGGGTTCTCAAACTCTGCAGTGCTGTTGTTACCAAAAAGGGCTGTTTTGTTTAGGGGAATTAATAAACTACCCTTTTTGGAAACTTCAGGTTCGCAGGCTAGATAATAAGACGGCGTAATGCAAATAAATTCCTTTTTAGCTTGAAAAGAGACTGAGAGAAAGATAACTTTCAGTAAAAGATTATATTTTTATTACAAAGCACACAGGTAAACATAATGCACATGAAAAAAATGGTAAGTATATGTCTACTTGAATCCTAGTACTTGGATCCAGTGTACCTAACTTTCATGGTGGTTGCGTGTGGAGTGTATTTGGTGCATCCGAGGAAATCAGAAAAGGATAGGTTGTAGGGAAGGATTTTAGGGGTCCCTGATCTGCCAACCCAGTTGCTGACTAAAGATGGGGAGAGAAGGGGAGAAAAAAAAGGGGGGAGCAGGGAAAAGGTTCCAGACGCAGATATAGTTACCTGTCCTGAAAAGCAGTTGGATGGGGAGGGATGGAGAGTCCTGTGGAGGACCCTCTGCCTTGGAAGGGCAGCCAGAGAGAGAGCATGTGGTGAAACACCCTCTCTTAGAAGGATTTTTGCTTACCTGGATGCTGACCTGAATGACCCGGATGTGACCTAGAGCTGATCTGGATGTGCTTGCTCACTACACACAGTGGGGCAAGTGGAGCATGCAAAACAGGATGATCAGGAAGTCAGCTATCAGCCATGGCTGGCCTCCTGGGGGGGAACTCGACCAACCCCTGAAGGCAGTTTGCATACGGTACTTAAGAGTGGTTGAGTTACAACAATGAGACATATAAGCAATGATTTACAGTGATTGAGACAACAATTTACTCTTCCAGACTCTTGACTGGGGGATGGGGATGTGGTCACCATGAGCTTGACTTGACTTGATTGTCCTGTGTGTTGAGGTTGAATGGGCTTGCATAACAGTGATTGACTCAGGAGACACTTTTGCACATATCTCTTAAAACAATACAATGCTTTAGACTTTGTTGCTAGTCTTTGTTGCTAAAGTCTTTGTTGCTGTGTGCATGGAGAGGTAGAGGTTGTGTAAACTTGTGTCTTTTACCAGGGTTTTGGAAATTGGGCCCGTTTGCTTGGCCTGTATGATATTTTAGTCCATAATAACATAACCTAAAAGGAAAAAGGGGATTTTCACGTAACACTGTGACCCACCTTGTTCTCTGTGGTGGGCCTCTATGGTGGTGCTAGAGACCTCTGTCAGCTTGGAGCCTCGCTCTACAGGCCTCTGCGGGGTTCAGAATGGCGCTGAGAAATCACTTCCAGTTTTTAAAAGCAAACTGGTAGTGGCTTCCTAAAACCAGAAGTGGCTTGTGAAGGCTTCTGAGGGCCATCACACGAACCACAGAGGCATGTAGAGTAGGTCCCTTAGCCAGGAGACGCCTCTGGAGACTCTGGTTAAGTAATTGGGCTTCTGAAATGTTTCCTATTTGGAAAAGGGCAGGTGGAAGGGCGCAGATTCCAGTGTGCTATGCTTGGGCTTGCAATCCATACTTTTGGAAGCGCTGTCCTAGAGTGGTTCTTTGCAAATGTTAGAGAGGGTTCACTGCTTCTCTTGGCCTATCGATCTCACTCCAGCAGAGGAAGCCTAACAGCAGTGAAAGGCAGGAAAGGAAAAGTTGCTTCTGAAGGGCACAGCCGCAGTGATTGTTAGGGCTTCCATGTTGGTGAGGACGAATCATTAGAAGAAGAGGAATCTTAATTGTTGATCTCTGGGTGTATCATTACTAATCTCTTTTCTTGTTTGAGAACACAAAACCAGCAAAATCAAAACAGACAAGTTCATGAAATAAGATCAGTATAGCTTCATGAGCTAACAGATACGCAAAGCTAAAATTACCGTATATACTCGCCTGTAGGTTAAAAATTTATGCCTAAAATGGAGACTGAGATCCACTTATATGGATCCTGAGGTCCACTAAAATGGAGTCTGAGGTCATACCCAGGTCCATGCAGTGAGTGAGGCAGAGTCCTCTGGGAGCTTATGGGAAGCTTATGGAGGCTCAGCAGCTGTCTGGTGAAGTTGGGGGTGTGTGGAAATGGACTGAGAAGCAGGAAGCAGGTGGAGAAAAAGGAGAATTTTTACCAGTAATTACGGTAATCAGAGGCAGCCATTTTAGCCTCTTCTCCAGACAGGAAGAGAAGTGAATGCGCTTCTGGGAACTGTAGTCTGTATGGGCTGCTGCTATGGAATGCAGCACATGCTCCCACAAAGCCTCCCCACAATTCCCAGAAGCCCCTTTTTCTCCCTTCCAGTTTGGAGAAGAAGGGAAATGCCTCCTTCTTTTGCTGCTGCCTCTGAACATTCCTGGCAAGTCATTTGCAAAGAATTTCACACTCACACACCCAAGTTCAGGGGTCTGGTTTTTAAAATCCCAGGATGTGATCCTCATTTCCATCTGAAACAAGATCCCAGGCTGTAGTGCACCATTGCTTAAGAATAACACCCATGGAAAGCACTGGGTCTGCTTCTGAGTAAAGAGGGTTGCAACTGTGCGCAGCTCAGTCCTTGTTGCTCGTCTCCCTGCTGTGAACTGAATTGCACACTCCCAATTACATGTTTTATGTTGCATGTCTTTTTTAAAATCCCAGGATGTGATCCTCATTTCCATCTGAAACAAGATCCCAGGCTGTAGTGCACCATTGCTTAAGAATAACACCCATGGAAAGCACTGGGTCTGCTTCTGAGTAAAGAGGGTTGCAACTGTGCGCAGCTCAGTCCTTGTTGCTCGTCTCCCTGCTGTGAACTGAATTGCACACTCCCAATTACATGTTTTATGTTGCATGTCGTATGTAGAGCCTCTGGCTTAACACACCAGGCACTTTAAAGAAGAATTTGACTGATGGTTCTACTGGTATGTTGCTTACAGGCACAACACTTACTCTGACAGTGTTTACACAAATGTTGTGAAGACCAGAATTTTAAAAGTTAATGAACAAAAATGCATCTTATGATCTTTTATTGTATTTTTAATAAATTAGAAACTGTACAGTTTTTAGGTAACAATTACTGGAAGGTTATTTTTCAGGATCTGGCTTCAGGTAAAATCAGACAAAATTATAGTCATACCCCCCCCCCTAAGTTTAACCCCTGACTTATCCAAGGGTCTTAGAAAATTCCATGATTTGGGGCCCGAAACCTGCCCTCAACTTATGGTCGAGTGTCTGCGGTGATAATCCTGTGCAAGCCTTGCATATGATAACATTATGTTTCTGTTCTACTGCCTTGTGTGTCTCAAAATTTAATGATCTGTTGGTTAGTGAGTGTTGGGAAGTGAAGATTATGTGGAATTTCTTTAAACTAGAGGTGGTTGAGTACTGTGGTGATGTATGTGATGGGTCAAGTTAAAAATATATGTTAATGGATTTTACCTGTCTTTTATCCATTCTTTTGCTAGGACCAGCACTTAAATAATTTCTTCTATTATTGTCAAAAGACTGAGTCTGGAGCTCAAGCCTTGGGAGCTGACCTTGTGAAATATCTTAAGGTATATTATGTGAAGGGTACGGATCAATGTCATTAAGGTTTATAAACTGTTAATTATGTTAACTATATACTACAGAATAATACATGCCTGACATTTCAGAACGTAACCAATCAATTTACTTTAGGATGTAACATGGCTTTACCTGCAAATGCATCATAGTTGTATCACATTAGCAGGGCATCATAGTTGGAGAATATTTCATTTCATTGCCACAGCAGCTTCTCAGCATGGTACTTTTAGATTCAGCATTTACTACAGAATTGCTGTTCTGCTTTGATCCTGTGTTGCTTGCATTTAATCTCTAATATTTGCTATCTTAAAATCTGGAAGGCCCTGGCATGCAATCAGGTGTATGCAGCAAACATTCTTATATTTGTACTCCAGTACTTTCATCTATTTTTGAAAGTTCTGTTGATTTTTCAGTTGCCCTTTACATATAGGTATTTATGTAACATTAGACTATTGATTTAATTTAAAGAACAAATACTTTAAAAATACTTTCTCTCACATATGTTGTTGTGTTTTTTTAACCCTAGAGTCTTCATGCTATGGAGGGCCATGTAATGATAGCTTTTCTACCTACCATTTTAAACCAATTGTTTAGAGTTCTTACTAGAGCAACTCAGGAAGAAGTTGCCGTGAATGTGACAAGGTAAACAATCTGATGCAAGAGATAAGTGAGCATGATAAAGGGCCGCCTTGGGCCTTTGATAAAGGGCTGCCTTGGGTGCCCTTTGGGGAGAAAGGCGGATTACAAATCAATCAATCAGTCAATCAATTAAATAAATAAATGATAAATACATATCAGTCTTTGATGTTGTTGCTGAGGGTATACTCATTTTTTACTTCAAAAATGCTCTCTCTGCCACATTTCCTTGTAATTATTATGTGATTTCCTTTAGGGTCATCATCCATGTTGTTGCCCAGTGCCATGAAGAAGGACTGGACAGCTACTTGAGGTCTTATGTGAAGGTAAATTCACACAAATATATTTTGTCAAAAGTAAAAACATGCCTGATAATCAAACGTGTATTACATAAAGCTAATTTCCTTTTTTGTCTGAAGTATGCTTACAAAGCAGAGCCTTACATTGCTTCTGAATACAAGACTGTACATGAAGAACTTGCCAAATCCATGACAGCAATCCTGAAACCGTCTGCTGATTTCCTGACAAGTAACAAGCTGCTTAAGGTATGCACTGAAAAATATAGAAATAGCCTTCCTTGGTATTAACTGTTGGATTTGTGCAATCTTGCCCTTCAACTAGAATGCTCTAGTGTTGAAACAACCTTTTAATTGTAAAATGTGTCTCACAATATTATATTAAATGTCACTGAGAAGAACATTGTTTTATAAAACCTAAGTACTCTCTTTTTTTTGTTTAACAGTATTCTTGGTTTTTCTTTGAAATTCTGATCAAATCCATGGCCCAGCACCTGATAGAAAATGGTAAAGTAAAGGTATGTAAATCGAAAGTGTATGTAACAACAACAAATTCTTAAGTAACACCATTGCATATGTTTATAAGAGGTTTGGCAGGATAGCATGAAGTGTAAAAAAGTGACAAAAAGAAACTTGCAGCAAGAGACCTAGGCATCAGTCAAATTCTTAGATTCATGTTTAGATTTAAAAAGTTCCAAAGTGAAAAATGTTGCATTCAATGACAAAAAACACATTCAATTGTAAGAGAGTTTGTGTTTCGGATATCTATAAAAAGAATCCAGGTATTTATAAAATCTTTTTCAGTCTTTTATACTGAAACATGATAAAAATTGCCTTTAATCTGAACAAAGTGCAGGCATACCTTGGAATCCGCAGATCCAGCTTTGGTAGTTTCAGTTATCTGTGGTTCTGCAGATATGGGAGACACCCTTTAAAAAGGTGGGAAAAATAAGGGGGAAAGCCAAAAATAGTTCTTCCTACCACTGCATTTGATGGCAGCAGTCAGGCTTCCAAACTATCAGCAGCCTCTTCCTGGTTTCATCAAGTCACCTCCGTTCATTCAGTCACCCCAGAATGCATCACGATCTCCCTAGCCCACAGGAAGTGGGAATTGTTCTCTTCCAGTGGCCTATTCATTGGGAGTTCAGAGAGGGGCACCTATTTGCTCACCAACAAGTGCAATGACTGGAGATTATTTGAACAATATAAAGTAGCTTAGAACACATCCTAACCGGATCTGCTTAGAAGCAAGTTCTATTTTGTTCAATGGGATTTACTCTCAGGAAAGTGTGGTTAGGATTGCAGCCTTAAGCTAGCCATCTCTAGCCAGATCACAATCAGGAATTTTTCTGTTGCTTTTGTCTGCTCATTATTCCAACACTTACAAACTTATTTGGTTTTAATGCCCTGATGCATTGGGGGTAGACTGGGCTGAGAGATTGAGTTAGCATCCCAGCTCCATCTGCTGGGCATTAATGGTTATTCCACCCCTTTGATGAAAACCTTTTTTTTAATGTTTTCCATCCAGATTAAAGCGTTTTAATCCGCCTGCTTTACTACCCACTGTTCTTTTCCCCTATTGTTTAATCAATCAATCAATCAACAGTATTTATATACCGCTTTTCAACTAAAAGTTCACAAAGCGGTTTACAGAGAAAAATCAAATAACTAAATGGCTCCCTGTCCCAAAAGGGCTCACAATCTAAAAAGATGCAAATGAATACCAGCAGACAGCCACTAGAACAGACACTGCTGGGGTGAGGTGGGCCAGTTACTCTCCCCCTGCTAAAAAAAGGAGCGCGCACTTGAAAAAGTGCCTCTTACCCAATTAGCAGGGGTATTGTTTAACACCCCCCCCCCCATTTTAGACTTTTACTAGTTCCATTTTGCCCCTTTGTCTGCCTGGTCCACAATTACAGCTAATCCAGTGGATTATCATATCTTTTTCACAACAGATGCTAGTGTTTGTTTGATTTTTAATAACAATTTCTAGCATTCAGTGCTCTCCTGGGAAGGGCAGTTTTTCCCAGTTGGCCCTCCTCTAACTGACTTCTTAGCTCGGGATGATGTCAGCAAACTACCTTTTCCCTGTTCAGGTGCTGGTCTAGTAAAAGGAAAGCAGAAAGAGGTGTTTGCATCCTAATCACTAGGTAGTAATCCCTCTTGGTAAGCCAGCCTTCTCCTGGGCAGCCCTTTACCTGACAAAAATTGCCTGGTTTTAAAAACAACTCTAGGGATTGCTGCTTCTACCTATTCAATTGGGACTCAATTGGTTAACTGAGCAAATTCCTTTCTATTCAGTGGGTTCTCATTATCCGAAGGTTCACTAACCATGGATATGACCCAGCATGGGTTCCAAACCCACGGTGGGAGGATCCACAGAGAACCAGTGGCATAGCTTAGGAGGTGCAGTGGGTAGTGGGTGCACCGGGCAACAAGCTTTAGGGGGGCAACAAACTGAGCTTGATACTAGTGGCCAAAACTGTGGAAAACTTGGTATGTATGAATAATACCATGATGTTGTATATCATTGGAATGGTAATTTAATGCAGAAAGCAATGAAACAAACCATGTTAGATTATCTGTATTCTATTAAGAGTTATGGCCAATTAACCAGAAAATGAAATAAACAAACATATGGAACAAAAAGTGGATTTCTTTAACTCCTTAACTGACCTATGATTCTGATTATTCTGAGAGCCAATGAGATGTTATTATGATACAGCATGGAACCTGTCAAGTGTTAATATGAGTCAGCTCTCATTTCCATGTATTATAATACAGTTACTCCTGCTAATTGCGTAAAGAGGCACTTTTTCAAGTGGTGCTCCTCTTATATTTAGCAGGGGGAGAATAATCATCCCTCTTCTCCTCAGCACAGTGTTTCTAACCAATAAGGGACACACTTTTTATTTATTTACTTAATTTAATTTGATTTTTTTGTGCAGGGGGGGCGGACTTCAAAATCTTCTTTGACCCCATATAGCAGATAAATGCCTTACCTGTGCAACTGGTTTGGGGGAGGCAGAAGAGCAAGTGGGTGGTGAGCTGCTGGGGGGAGGAGGCAAGTTTTTCCCCATTTTTCACTTTTGGGAAAAAAAATCCAACTGTGACATCACTTCTGGTTGTGACATCACTTCCGGGGCATCATTTTGAACTCTGCACTGGGCTACACAATCATTAGCTATGCCACTGTAAAGCACCTCCTGGATGCAACTGGAACCTGTGTCCAAGAATTCTTTTGAGTCACGGGGAGGCCATATATGAGCAACCAACACCAGAAGAGCTTGCTAAATTGCTTTGACAGGCATTCTGAGTCATGGGGAGGTTGCACACAGCCTCCCTGCGATGCAGAAGACATCCTGCATGTGATCTCTGGTGCTTGTGGGCCCAATTCTATCCAATTTTCTAGTGCTGGTGTAGTCGTGCAAATAAAGTGTACACTGCATCCTTTGGTAAGGAGGTAGTCACGGAGGCCTCCTCAAGGTAAGGGAACATTTGTTCCCTTACCTCGGGGCTGCATTGTGCCTGCACTGGTGATGGAAAGTTGAATAGGATTGGGCCCTAAGTCCTCTGTGGGTCAGACCATTCCCAGATGCAGGGGAGTGGCAGCAAGATGCAAGTATCTTGTGGTCTTGTGTGCTCCCTGAAGTATATGGTGGGCCACTGTGAAATACAGGAAACTGGACTAGATAGGCCCTGGGCCTGATCCAGCAGGACTCGTCTTATGTTCTTATGATTGTCTGTGGTTTTCGCAATCCACAGGGGTTCCAGGAACAGAACCCCTGCAAATGCCAAGGACTGACCTGTAATTATCTTTCCAAGGGGAACAGAAAAAGGTTGATCAAAAAGTTCAGATTCTTCCACGCTTCATTTTCCAAAACGAGAGAACTCTAAATTAACAAGCGTTAAGAGTTCTTGTGATCCCGGGTAATTGCTTTAAACGGGTCCCCTGCACATAATGACCAAGGGTAATTTTGCAGTGCTCTCATTTCTAAATCCCAATTCTCAATTCTGTTTCTAGTTGTTACGAAATCAGAGATTTCCTGCTTCTTACCATCATGCTGTAGAAACCGTTGTCAACATGCTGATGCCTCACATAACTCAGAAATATAAGGATAACCCAGAAGCTTCAAAAAATGCAAACCATAGCCTTGCGGTCTTCATAAAAGTGAGTCTCCTGCTTTTTTGGTCTTTTTCAATGAAGGCTTCAGGTTTTTAAACACAGAAATGTCTGAACATTTGAGGCTTCTCTTGCAAGTGCACTCCTGAACCCTTAAAGTGCCCTTAGTCTTAAAAAAAAAAAAAAAGTGACTAATATGATGCATCCAGCTTGGATATCATAAATGTAGCAGATCTTGTTTATGTACATTGGAATTTGAAATAAGTCTATGCCAAGAAAATAGATAATGTATAACTTAAATCTTTGCTGTTAAAACTGTTTTGGAATATCATATATTTAGCTGTGGACAACACTAAGCTATCAGGAGGTAAAATAGTGTTGCAATACAAACTCTGCCATTTGAATATGTCACACCTATAGCATTGATTGCCACCGCACTTGTAGTGGAAACTACAAGTTTCTAGTTGGAAACATCTTGTACTGTGACAAATATTCAGCTCTGTCTTTACTATTACATGATGACTGAAATAAAACATGTTTGGAATGTGGTTGCTAACCTGTAGTTGAGATTTAACACATTTTTTATAAATCTTTTAATTTATAAATGCACAATTTGTGTCATACTTATTTCATATCTGGCTTCTGTATGATGGATCAAGCTGACAATAATAATAATAATAATAATAATAATAATAATAATAATAATAATAATAATAATAAGAGTCCTGTACAAACAGGTAAGGAAATATAGTTTACTAGATGTTATGGTTTGAGAAACCTCTTTTTTCTTCCTTTACAGAGATGTTTCACCTTTATGGACAGAGGATTTGTGTTCAAGCAAATTAATAATTATATCAGTTTCTTTACTCCAGGAGATCCTAAGGTACTCTATTACAGAAACAGTTTCTGCTGTAAGAAATGTTGGTTCTATTTTTGTGTTTTGGTGCATTTTGGTTCATGTGTATCAAATTTCTTTCCCAGCTGTAATATTTAAATATATTTCCATTGTATACCTAGTATCTAGTTCACTTTTATTTCTAAAAAAATAATTAGTCTTGTATAAGAAAGCATGTAGATCATTTTTACCCTGGAAATTGGTTGCACAAATTCCTATATGTTTCACAAATTAGATTTTTTGATGCTCTTACGTAGCCAACAGAGAAATTACATGCTGTGGGATGCTGCTACCTGGTCCTCTCTTATCAGGAACTATGCTAATACTTTTGACGCCCCTTCTAACCTTTCTAAGAGCTGGGTTTGAATGATCAAAAGGAAAAAAATCTGTTTTCTTGCTTGTTTGGTTAAAATACCCTATTTCTGTTAAACAATGTTTCTTACTAGTGTAATGTATTTTGCAGACCCTTTTTGAGTTCAAATTTGAATTTCTTCGGGTAGTGTGTAATCATGAACACTACATTCCTCTAAACCTTCCTATGCCATTTGGAAAAGGCAGGATTCAGAGATATCAAGGTAAATTCATTCTTGCAATCTTGTAATGAAGTTGCTAGAACTGTGAAGTGTTGTGTGTTTTCTTTTTGTAAGAGAAGCCCCCAAATTTTATTTGAATTTAAAAAGGGCATAGTCCACTAATTTTCACTAATTCTTGTAAGAATTAAAACATAGGTACATAATTCTCTTCGTTTCAGGTAGAATATTTTAGAGCACGATGAACATCTTATTAGCTTCTCTTTCCTTTCTTGGCTTAACAATTTTGAAAAACTCAGCTTACTATTTATTAGTTTTCTCCTACTTTGCTTCCTTTTCTTTAATTAGCTTTTCGTTCACCATCTGTGAAGTCCTATGATACTCCTGTAGGTAGGTGTAGAGTGTGCTGTTTGCTCCTCAGCTATTATGGTTTTGAAAACGTGACTTGCAAAAATGAAGTATGTGCCGTAATTTCATTTGGGGGTCATGCTGGGGTGCTGTATCCAAAAAAACAGAAGCTCTTAAAAAGAAATGTTAGACATAACAAGCTTAACTGAAACTAAATGCACGAACATATCACTCAAAATTAACTGAGCACGTTCTAGACCATTCTTCATTCTAGAATTGGCTGAAAAATCTAGAATGTGGTTTTTTTATAGCTGGGATCTGCACAGCTATTCTCATGTTTCCAGGCTCTGGGTATTCTCTCTACTTGTGGCATTTCAGTGGTCCAGACAGTGGGGTACACTCCTCTCTTCCACTATGAGGCAGACGTTTGAAAAGAAGACTTGATTGCAGCCTGTGCTCCCAATTCCTTCTCAAGGCTAGGCCTTTGTTCCTGGCTCCTTGTGTATAGTCCCAGATTCTTTTTCAGTTCTTTGGAACTGAAAGTTCTAGGTAGGCCTGGTTGATTTCAGGGATGAACAGATGTGGACACATGCCTCTCTTCCTCCCCCCTCCCCTTACAAAAGGTTTTTCTCAGAACAAACAGAGCCAGAGCATTTATGGACACCAAACCATCTCTGAGTCTTGAACCTAGCCACTCAAGGACTCAAGCAGAGCCAGGAGGGTAACTATGGGAAGCATGGATGAAGGGGAAACCTATTTGGTGATGTTGAGCATTGTCCCCTTTCTACCTTCCACTTTGAGGACAACCAAAGGGCAAGTCTTCTGGCTCTGAAGAGCTCTGAGACAGGGACGGAAACAGCACATCAGCCATTTGTTTGGTTTGCCGTTTTCATACTTGCTTTCAAGCATGTGTCTTTCTGAGTGCTTCCTCTCCCTCCCCCATTCCCAGCCCAAATGCATGACTCCCAGCAGTATTCTGGAGGAGGGGAAGTAATGAGCCTGATGGAAAACTGCTGGTATACAAGTTGCCAGCCACTAGAGAATAAGGCACCCTCCAAGAGGAGGATAGATGGTTTCATTGGGGAACATTCTTCTTTTGACTTCACAGCACCACTTATGAGGCCTTGATTTAGATCCTTTTTTGTGGTGTACCGGGGGGGTGTCTAGGGGGGTTACATGACTTCGAGTGGCACGTCTGGGGGTGGCACCACCCCTAGACATGCCCCCTACTAGTCCCACCTGCTGCTTCCCTTCCAGAAGCCTTCAGAGGCTGCATTCGGCATCTCTGGCCCTCTGAAGGCAGGACCGGTGGGGGGGGGGGGCTGGCAGCCCTGTTGGGGGGGTGGCAGTTTCTGGTTGTGACCCTGAGTGGCACTGGGGCCAGGATCACCACTGACCCTTTCCACTGACTTAGGATTTCCAGGCCTCTCACACCACCACAGTGACAATGATGGTGATGGTCCAACAGCCTAGCCAACACTAGGGGCAATTTCTATGCCATCACCTGCCCTTTCTTGCAGGAAGTCTTGACTGAGAAAGGGGAATGTGCAATAATGAGGGTTTCAGCAGTGCTAGGACTGAACACATTGTGGCTTCTCTAGACAAGAATCACATGAACAGCTGTGACAACTTCTTCCTCCCACCTAGCTTTATCTAGGATCAGCCCCCTTCTATCAGCCCTCCTTTATTATTGAAGGTTGGGGGCCATGAGCATGAGACAAGAGCATAGACTCCAAGCAGTGTGCTTCCAACATTAGCTTTGCCATGCTGCATAGCAAGATACTTTGGAAACTGAAGGGACTTTTAAAAACCTCTTGGGAATATGGCCTGCTGTTCAAAGGGGAGGAAACAAAATCCTCTGGATCACTCTGAATCCTGCCCTGTGTACTAGGTTAGGCTGAGAAGGAGAGACTGGGTTATCCTTGTGAGTTTCAAGACTGAGCAGAGATTCCCTCATCCCCGTTTCTACCGTTTGAATAACCTTGCATCGTAGGAAAGCCTTAATATAAACCAATCCATTCCTTTCTTGAACTTTTAGAACTTCTGTATCAGCTAGCATTGGGCTTTGAGAGTAAAAACTGATTTGCAAGACAGCTTTGTAGAAGTTGCACCCTTGCTTGTTGGCTGCTTCATTTGTAACTCTGTTTCTGTAGCTCTAGCAAATCATTTCTGTAACATTTAAAGATAATTTTTGGAGCAGTCCTGTACCTTCTAGCTTTGCTGGTGTAAAATCTGCAGTGACATTTTCCACTAACATTCCACTAACGTTTCAAGCAGGTTTTATCAGATTCTTAAGTTATGTATTTGTGTATGGAAGAGTTTTCTGCATGCATGAACTGCTGACATAGGATATATGTAATAGGACAGAATTTGTACCTGGTAACCATCCTTCCCTCCCTCCACGCCATCATTATGTCAGCAACCGATGCTGCTAAAGATGAAGCTGCAAGTATAGCACTAGTTGTAAATTCCCTACAGACTCAAACAGCACTTTCTTCAGCATGTCTGCTCAGAAGTAAATACCATTGCATTCAATGAGGCTTACTTTTAGGAAACTATGTGTAGGATTGCAGCTAAATTCACAGAACATTACTAGGAATTTGATGGTTGTTATTGTACTTTCATTTTTTTCCTCCCTGTAATGAATTCTTTTTAAAAGAAAAAATAGTTATCAAACTTAGAAATATTTGTGGTATCGTTTTAAGCACAATGTATAACTTTTTATATCCTAATGGTATAATTAGACTTGAAATTCAGATCCATGGAGTGAGCCATGCGGATATGAGGAAATAATGCAATAATCAAACCCCTCCCCCTTGCTCACTTCAGTTAAAGGATTAATTTATGCTGGTGTTAGGGGGAATGCTTTTCCTCTTCTTCCTTTTCTTCTACATTACAGTGCCTATGTGAATGCCATTAAGGCCTTTTAAGCCACTCTTTCAGTGCAATTTACGTCTCATTTAAACTCATTACCTAGAACTATGTGGTTAGTACTAAAACTCATTGAAGGTGCACTGTGAGGTGCTTTTTTTAATTTTCAGAGTGGTGGCATTTCTTTAACCAATGCTGCAGATGTATATTCTGCTTTTAAAAAACATGAAATCCTGGTGGAGTGTCTGGAAATGCTGGGGCAATGGAGTTGGCCTTTTTTTACTGTCTCAGTTTTATAATTCTATGGTGTCTGCTGCTTGGGTTGTGTTTTCAAATGAGAAAATAGAGGTTCACTAGCCATATATTAAGTCCTTGATTTAACTGCTAAATTTCTAGACATACCACTGATTTTTCTAAACTACATACTCCATTTTGTCATAAATGTCCACCTTTTTGTTTGAAGTCATTTGCATGCTTGGCCTTCAAAGAGCATATTCCTGTGGAAATGTGGCTGTTTTGTGGTGTTCTTCACAATGCATATATGTAGCTCTTGTAATCACAGCATGGAAGAATTGCTTGGATCACAATAGAACTCCACTTGAACTGCTTTTCAAGAGCTCATATATCTTTTATTTCCAAAATAAGTTGGCATGTGTCAGAGACTAACTATATAACTACTGAATTGTTGTGCTTATGTTTCATTTCAGCTTAGATATTTTTTAATTTTTTTAATCTTTTTGTGAAGCATTGATTCAGTACAGTGTTTGAATTGAATTGCAAATGAGAGAACCTAGAATATGGTGACAGTTGAAGTCCTTAAATGTCTTTAGATTTTGTTTTGTTAATGGATTACACCTTTTCTCAACTCTGAATTTTTCTTACAGATCTTCAACTTGACTATTACTTATCAGATGATTTCTGCAAGCATCACTTCTTGGTTGGACTGCTTCTCAGGGAGGTTGGAAATGCATTACAAGAGTTTCGAGACATTCGTCAAATTGCAATCAGTGTCCTGAAGAACCTGATGATAAAACATTCTTTTGATGACAGATATTCTTCTAGGGTAAATTTTTTTCTGAATTTTTTGTTTAGTGAAGTTTATGTATATTTTGGGTTTTAAAAGATACCAGAGTTGATGATTTGCAGAACTTTCACAAATAAAGTCAGTCTAATTGATTCCAAGGTTTCAAAGATGCTCTTATGGGGGTTGCAGAACTTGAAAGTAATTCAGTATAGACTTCTTTATTCATATAATGGCAGGAGCAACTTTATGTGCAGTGCACATATTTCCCAACAATGCAAAGTACTGAGAGATCTGTGTGCACAGTAGAGCTCCTTTGCTAAAAAAGAATCTCTGAGGGGGCTTAGATACATTTAATATTGTAACTATATACAGTTACAATATAACTGTATATAGTTATACAGTTCTGTATAACTGGGCAGGAGGTCTGGTCTAGAGGGTAGAGCCTCCGTCTGCCTGAAGATAACATCCATAAGGTCGCCAGTTTGAGGCCACCGGCACCGTGCGACCTTGGAGCAGCTGACAAGCTGAAGCCGAGCAATTCCATCTGCTCTGAGCGTGGGAGGATGGAGGCCAGAATGTGAAGCCAGATCGGAATGAAACACCTTGAATGTAGTCGTTCTTGAAAGAAAGAACCTTCTTTGAAATTGTAAAAATCCCTATTTAATAGGGATTTAATAAAGCCTGCCTATGTAAACCGCCTGGAATAAAGTCTTGAATAAAGACCAAGAAAGGCGGTATATAAATACCTGTTGTTGTTGTTGTTGTTGTTGTAACTAGTTAAGTGTTTAAAATGATAACCTCAGTTTAGCCTCCCTTCTCTCATGGACTTTGCCTATTTTCTCCTGTGCAAGTTGCAATGCAGGTCAAAGGATCTTTTAATTGTTTTCAACCAACTTTTAATCGTTTGAAAGTAGCAGTGGCAGTTATGCATATGAGCCACTGTTTCCTTAATGTGGACCAAGACATGGGAATGAGGTGCAGCCGAGATGCATATTTAGACAATGGCTCTGCAAAATATGTCATTATTTAGAGAGAATAGCTCTTTAAAGGGGTGTTTGAAGTCACAAATGATTACAGCTAGAATGAGCAAGAATTTCTGTATGGAGGAGTTTGGGTGAAGTAATAAAGATATGTCTGTGGACACTGATCTTTTGGCATAAAATACTGCTTTGAGATTTAATAGTTTCTGTGTATTTTCTTATTAATTTTCCTACTAATTAGATCTATTGTGTTTTTGTTGCAGAGCCATCAAGCAAGAATAGCCACATTGTATCTGCCAACATTTGGGCTACTAATAGAAAATGCCCATCGAATTGATGTCAAGGATGTTTCACCTTTCCCTGTTAATGCTTCTAGCAGTGTGAGTAATATTTTCTTTGTTGGCCAAACTTTGAAGTTTAAGCATGATTAGTAATATAAATATATTTATCTGGCAGGCAATTTAGATATATCAAAGGATGTAGATTAAAATTACTGCTTTATGTGTTTTTAACAGAGCACAAAAGATGAATCCCTTGGCTTTCCAGTTGCAAATCCACTGGTGACACCCCAAAAAACTGTGAATACACTCGATAACAACCTGCACAAAGACTTGTTTGGTGCTATATCAGGCATTGGTAACCATTTTTGAATTTGTTTTATGTCTCTTCTTAATCTCTAGGACATTGCTTAGTACAGGGGTGCTCAATAGGTGGATCACGATCTACCGGTAGATCGCGAGGCAAAATGAGTAGATCGCGGAGCCCTGTCTCTCCAAACTGTTAATATGTCAGTTTCGTCTAGTGACTAGACGAAACTGACATATTTAGCTGACACTAAACTGAAACTGACACTTTAGCTGCTCTTCAGGCATGCAGCAACAAAACTGACGAAACTGACTAGACTCCAGCAGGGGCTCCATACATTAAAGGGGGTGTCTGTCAGATGCTTCCTTCCCCCCTGGTAGATCTCTGGGCCTTGCTGGGTTTCAAAGTAGCTCTCAAGCCAAAAAAGTGTGAGCACCCCTGGCTTAGTATATACTTCTAAGAAAATTTAAAATTTGATAATTTGCATGTGGATAGAACTGTAGCTTTAAATAGAAAACACTTGGGGAGGGGAAGAATAATGCTGTGTAGTGTATAGAGCAGCATTTTTCAAACTGTGGGTTGGGACCCACTAGGTGGGTCGTGAGTCAATTTCAAGTGGGTCTCCATTCATTTCAATATTTTTTTTAATATACTAGACTTGATTTTACCATGGTATGTGACTACATTTGGGGAAATGTTACAGATCTATACTTTTAACAGGCTATTGTGTATATGCCTTTAACAATGATAGTAAATGGAACTTATTCCTGGCTATGTGTGGATAGGATTGTTAAAAATTTTCCTGCTTGATGATGTCACTTGTGGTCATGACTTCACTTCTGGTGGGTCCTGAAAGATTCTCATTCTAAAAAGTGGGTTCCAGTGCTAAAAGTTTGAGCACCCCTGGATAGAGGATAATTTTTGGACTTGGATCATGGAGAGCTGGTTCCAACTTCCTCTTTAACTATAAAGTTGCCTGAACACAGGCTCAACCTTAACATGCTTCACAGAGTGGTTGTGGGGGTAAAACAGAGTAGCAGAGGCAAGTATGCCATCATGAACTCCTTGGAGCATATAAGTAGCTTTCCATTCTGAAACTGGAACAGTTTTTCCATGCAGTGTGACTTATCGCCCAAGGTTGTCACTGGATAGCATCCCACTGACAATCTCCATACCACTTCAGCCTAGCTTTTGACATCTGCTTAATACTTGGCTAAGAACAGGGTTGATTTGGATGTTGTCAGAAACCCATTCATAGAGTGTAACCTTAAACAGTACTACAAGGTGACTGCTGAGGTGACTGTACTAGTAAAGAGGAAGAACACTACGAGTAAGCCAAGAAAAGAAGTATTGCAGTAGATTTTTCTCTACTGATAGTTCCACCTTCTTGAGGGAGCAATGTTCATACAGGTTTTTCTGTCTCATTACGAGAAGCTTTTCTGGTTTGTTTGAAGGTCCTGAATACAGTGTCTTGTCATTTTGCCATGTCATCCCAGTTTTGTCACATGCCATATGTAGAGGTGTGCAGTTTTGTCACATGCCGTATATGTTTACAGCCCTGTTAAACAAACCCATTGTGTTCAGTGCAACTTAGGCTGTAAATTTATCTTACTCATTGGAAACAAACGCCTCTAGCCATACCATTGCATAATAGTCGCCATTAAGTATTATTGTACAGGATACTGAAATGAAAATAAATTGTCAGTCTATATTTGGCTACTTCTGCTAAATGTCATTTAATAATTTCCCCCCCATTCAGTTTAATGGTTCAATAGTGGGGTAAATGTAGTTGTAAGACTTCACTACCTGGTGTTTTAAAATAGAACTTTATGTCGGTGAGTACAGAAACACATCTTTTTTTTCTTGCTTTATTATCCAGCATCCCCATATACCTCTTCAACTCCAAATGTTAATTGTGTGAGAAATGCAGACTCAAGAGGCTCTCTTATAAGTACAGACTCAGGAAACAGTCTTCCAGAAAGGCATGGTGAAAAGAGCAATTCTCTTGACAAGGTAAAAATGCCTTTTATACAATTATATCTTTAATAGCATAGCATGTATGGTGCTATTTTGTTTACTTGCTTCAGATAACTGCTGGTGCTTCTAATTCATCTATGAATGTCATTTATTAGCCTATTGTTTATTCTGTCTTTCACTTATGCTAGACAAAGTGAAATATTTGTCTGATGTAATGGCAGGATGTTGTTTGGCTTAAGTCAGCACCTATCCACAGAGGAGAAACAGTGAATTTCAGTGAAAACTACAGTTGAATAAATCATGATATAAAATCCTTTATGAGTGAATATGCACCTAAAAGGGATTTTATATCCTGCTGTGATTTGGTTAACTGTAATTTTTGTGTATCTACAAATTCTGTATTGTGGATATAAATATCATTTACTATGTATATAGTCTTAATTCAGACTATACCAATTCCCTTTTTAAAAGAAACATTTTTGCGTAGTAGAAATATAATAATGTTTGTTCCTTTATTTCACTAAGTGCCCCTGTATCCGTGGGGTTCTGTTGTGGAACCACCACCACCACCCCTGCAGATTGCCAAATCTGCGGATACAAGGGAATGCCCTCACCCTCTGGAGGTGAGGGGAGTTATGCTTCCCTTGCTTCCAGAAGGTATTCCGACCCAGTAGAGGCCTCCAGTGGCCTCTGCAGGGCTCAGAATGTCTCTGAGAGTAGAAAAAAATGCAACTTACAGTTTTTCAAAAAACCTCACCTCCAAATGGGGCATGGGGGTGTGTGTGGATCCAGTCTGCAGATAGGTGAAACCGCAGACACAGATCCAAGGATCCAGGGCCCCCCTGTACTCTAATTCACTGGCATACCCCTGTAATAACATTTTCTTCGTGTTTGTGTTCAGTGATGTAGACCTACTAAATACCTTTGGCTACTGTAGTGCTGAGTTGCATTTGCCTTTCCTGGCTTCTTTATCATTTGATTTCTTTAGAGTTTAAATTCTTGTTATGCTACTCACAACATGGTTTAATACGTTCTCCTTGACCCAAATCTGCATTTGTGTAGCAGAAAGAGAAACTCCTCAGAAGGCATTCTGCACATGCATTATGTACTAGTGGAGAGGAAGAACACTACCAGTCAGCAAAGAAAATACGTGTTACGGTGGATTTTTCACTACTGACAGATCTACCTTTACCAGAAACAAATGTTCATGCAGCACGCTCTCTTCCATTACAAGAAGTATTCCTTCTTTGTGGTTTGTTTAGTTAAGGTTCTGAGTGCAGTGTCTTGTCAATTTTGCCAAACCATTGCATATAGTAGCCATTAAATATTATTGCACAGGACACTGAAATAAGAATAAATTTTGTCAATAGTCTCTATCTGGCTACTTCTGCTAAATGGCAAAATTGTCATTTAATTTTTTTCCTCCATTCGTGTTAATGGCTTGATTTTGCAGTGGCTCTTGTGTTTCATATCAAAGCTCTCTGGAATACACGTGATCATGCATGCCTGCCAGATATCCTGAACCTTCCAATATCCTGTCAAAGTATCACTACTTCCATGCACCTTTTATCATTGAGTTGTGCACTTCATTATGTGTGTGTGGTTCTTTAATTTGCACTCTACATTCCACACTAATAAACTTCTTTACTTCAACATTAGCATTGAGTTGAGTGCTGTGTGGTTTCTAGTATGTTACTTTCTTCCCTTGATATTTTGTGTGAAACTTTTGGGTTTTGTAATAGCACATGCATGTGCTATAGCAATAAACTTTTAAAATGTTTGGTGTTACAAGTATCTATACAGACAATGAGAGCAAAGCCTTCATTGCCCAGTTTGCTCTGAAGGCAGTAGCTTCCCATATTTACCTTAGGCTAGAGACTCATTTCATTGCTGTGCTTCTCCTAAGATGAAAAACAACATTCTTGCTGATTTTTTTGTTTGTTTTTAATATATAAACCAGTAACACAAAAGCAAGGTTATTTTCTCCATTCACACCATTGGGGGCAGACTTTATTATGTCTTCAAGAGTTACAAAAATGGAGTAGTGTTCATTTTCCTTGAAAATCTCCACATCTTTCTCTTTCAATATGTTTCAATATATGATTTTCAGCGATAATGGACTTCTTATTCAGCTTTGCTTTGTTCAGTTGGACACTTAGACATTATTCTGACATTAATTTGAGAGATTCTTTGGTCAGGACACACTTTGGTATCCAAATAATGACATAAATTTTGTCCAGTAAATTCAGAAACATTCTTAGCAGTACTCAAAATAGTTTTTTCCTCTCTATCTGGAAGAGATCTGTGTGGTTAAAAAGAAAAAGAAAAATTCAGCCTTTGACAGCCCAATCCTGAACTGCCCGGGCCACCCAGGCTCGGTGGCACCGAGGAGGGCTGCCGCTGAATCCTGCGCCTTGGGAGAAGGGGACATTCATCCCCTTCCCCCGAGTAAGGTAAGCAGTCCCGCAATGGGGCTACTTACTTTTCCGCCAACCAGAAGGTCGACCGGTAAAGGTGAGGTCTGAGAACCAAAAGGTCGGTGGTAAGGAAAAGGCACTCGTGTAGGGCGTGCAGCCCTACACGAGTGCCCTGGATCCTGTGGAGCAGAGCTCCGTGGATCCTCCTCCCTCCTTCCCCCGACACGCCTCCTGCCCGCCCCTGCTGGCCTCCCCCCTCCCTGGAACACGTCCTTCCCGCCCCCGCCCCACCTACTGTTCCGCAGCTCCTGCCAAGCCGCGGGAGCTGGGTGACCGCCCGGCACTAGCCCAGCACCAGCCGGCACTGGGCTAGCAAGGGCAGGAACCTGGTGGTGAGCCCCGCAAACGTGCCTTATGGCATGTTTGCGACTGTGCTTGGTGACATGGAGCCGTGCCACCGAGGACAGGATTGGGCTCAGAGTCGGTTGTGATTCTACATGTTCCATTAAGTTGTGATTCTACATGTCCAACTGGCTTGTAAAGATGACTTGGAAATTCATAGCCTAGATTTCTAGCAGTTATATTGTTTGACATATCTCTCAGTTATACTTACTGAAAGAAAACAAAATGAATGCCACACACTTCACATGCATAACCAGATTTAAGTGTGTGTTGATGATTTAACTGGAGATGTCAGGGTCTTGGGTAGATTGCTTTTCCCATCCTGCTTCCAGGGTGAAGAAGGGATTATATATGGAACTCTACCTATATTTTTCCTCCAGCTATGGGTTTGAATTTTGCTAATTAGTTTGGAAGGAATCCCTGTGAGAACTTGGTGCATTATAAAATACTGGCAATTCCATTTTTTGTTTTCAATTCTCTCCTTCCCTTGTACTGTAGGGAGAGATTAGTATGTCAGATACAGTTTTTCCTTACAAATTTGAGGTATGAGTGCATGTACTATGTTAATACAGGTGGAGCCTATATATCCGCGTTAGTTCTGTTCCGAGACTCAACGCGATTAGATTAATAAAAAAAGTGTTGTGCTAAATTCCATAGAGTTACGCAAATACGCTGCAGCCTGACACTTGGGGCTGGAAGGAAATTAAGACAGCTGTTATCAATCCCCTTCCCTCCACTCCATACTCAGTCTTCCTGTTGCCAGCTGTCCCCACTTCTTTCACAGGTGGGATGCTGAGCTTTTAAGAGTCCAGTCCTATATGTTTCTACTCAGAAGTAAGTCCCATTGTAGTCAATGGGGCTTACTCTCAGTAATGTGTGGAGAGGATTGTAGCCTAAATCCTCATGCTTTTCTTGCTGGGAAGGCTTGCTTGTGTTGGTGATTGCCTGCACCATGGGGGGGGGGATTCAGCACACTCCCTGGGTTTTTTAAAGCAATCCCCTCTGTTGCTACCGCACCTGCCCCTGTGTGTGTGTGAGTGAGAGAGAGAGAGAGAGAGCTCCACCTTGCTGCACGTGTTCTGGTTACACAGGGTTTTCCGCCTCTCTTCAGCCTCGGCTGGCTCAGGGTCTCCAGGAGTGTTACTGTTCCTTCACAAGGGGAACCTCTTCCAGGGCTCCAGGGCTTTTTCCCTGCCTGGGTGAAGCGGAGCCTTTTTGCAGTGTTTTGGGCTGCCTTGAAAGGGACATCAGCGAAGGGCAAAGGAGGCAAAGGTGTATGTGACTTTCAATATCCCCACCCCATTCTTGTTGAGATAAAAAATCCGTGGATAAATAGGCTGCACCTGTATATAAATGCAGTACACAGTCTTTTTAAGAATCTTTTTTTCTTTACAGTTATGTTTTACTTTGTTCCACGAGATTCTAGTAACAGCTTCTTATGGTCTGGCCCCATAAGCTTACAATTCACAAATTGTTGCACAAATTAACGTTCATAGATCTATATTTTCTATACTTGTCCTGAACTTGTCCTGAGAAAGATATACTTTCCCCCACTTCATAGAAAAAGCTTATAGTAAGACTTGAAGTGATAGTTTGGGAGAGGATCTTTTGAAACTGTGCAAAATCAAAGTTACATCTTTCTTATTTAAATAGCGCTATCCATGAAAATGGGTCTTTACATAAAGTGAAATGATAGCTCCCTTTCCCAATGGTTGATAATCTAAGTTCTGGAAAATAGTAGAGGTTCAGCATGTTTAGTGGTGTGCCTTAATAACCTGTACTGTTCATGTCTGAGTGGTGGTGTACGTATGTGTCTCATTTTGGATACGAGCTGCTTATCAGCTTGCATTTGTACCCTTTTAAAAAACTCATTTGTTTTTCAGAACCAACAGACTTGCACTTCGGGAAGTTCTGTAGTTCGTTGTGATAAACTTGATCAATCTGAAATCAAGAGCCTGCTGATGTGTTTCCTTCATATTTTGAAAAGCATGTCAGATGGTAAGCAAAAATTGGTTACATTCACTTTTTTAAATTGTGAAGGTGTGATCATATAGAACATGGGTGTCCAAACATTTGGCAGGAGGGCCACATCATCTTTCTTACACTGTGTTGGAGGACTGGATAAAAATAATTAATTTTCATTTAAAATTTGAACAAATTTACATAAATGTATATATCAGAGATGGAACTTATATGAATGAAGGTGTAACAATATGAATGAAGGTGTAACTTATATGAATGAAGGTGTAACAATAGCTCAAGGCCTATTAAAGTCCTTGCCCAAAGCAAGGCCAGCCTCTTCTTTGCTGCTACTGCTGCTTCACAGACAAGAAACAGCAAGCAGTGGATGGAGCCCTCGGCCTGCAGCTTGTGCGAGAGGTCAAACAGCTGGCCCTTGTGCTGAGAGTAGTCGTGTTAGGCCAGAGTGGGCTCCAGCAAGTCTCCAGAGGGCCACAGGTTTATTGGAGACTGAGAGCTCCCCGTGGGCTGGATTTGAGGGGTCTTCGAGGGTCGCAAATGGCCCGCAGTCTGGGGTTTGGGTACCCTAATATAAAAGCTTCATCTTTCAGAACACTTGTAGTATTCCATGCTTCACTGTTTGAATAACTGGGAAAGTGATAGAATGTTGTAGCGTCTGTCAGATTAGTTCATGCTTTTGTATAATACTCAAAGTATTTATTTGAATAATTGAAATGTCAAGATGTATATGAAGGGCTTTGTGCACTTCAAAAAAAATTGGGCTTAAGAAATCCAAATTATTTAACCTTTATAAAATAAATGAACGTAAATGAAGCATGCATGGATTTTTTACTTTCATAATTTGGAATAAAATCTATTTCTGCTAACCGTAAGATGGCGCAAAGAGCCATCCAGTAAGATAATTTTGTTAGCTCGATCCTTTTGACATAATTTTTGTTTACCTTTAACATGGACCTCTCTCTCTCTCACACACACATAAGTAAAGCCAGTCCCTTCTCTTATCATGGTGGTTTAATCAGTTAGATAGAAACAAAATATAGAACTTTTTCTTTATCATTCATGGTCCCTGCCCAGCTCAACAGAATGAATACAGAATGAGAACTTACAGCCGAATCCTGAGCTACCTGGAGTGTGGGGCTGCAGCAGCGCTGAAAATGGCTGCCACTGCATCCTACACACTCTGGGTAGCCGTCGGCGACTCCTCAGGAGAAGGGGACTTTTGTCCCCTTCCCCCGGATAAAGAGAGGAGCCCCGCAATGGAGCTACTTGATTCACCCAAAGGTCGGCAGTGAATTGAGAACCTTTGTGTCAGGCAGTGAGCCAAACATGGAGGCTTTGGATCTGGTGGAGCTTTGCTCTACTGGTCCTGCCTCCTCCATGCCCTCTCCCTGCCTCCTCCCTCCCTGGAATGCCTCCTCCCTGGCTCCCCCCACATCTCCACTTACATCTCAGCTGCTCGACGGTCCACGTGACTGCCAAGTGGCAGAGCTCCAGTGGCTGTCTGGTGGTAGCCCAGCACCAGTCAGCACTGGGCTACCACCGGCGCTCGCCCAGCACTAGGGCCTGCAAACGTGCCTTATGGCATGTTTGCAACAATGCATGCTGGCGGTAAACTGGCGCACACTGTTTAGGATTAGGCCCTTAATTACTTGAGTACCTCCTATTTGCCCCTGCTTCCATCTGAACCTCCAAATTTGGAAACCTTTGAATTGGGAATCATACAAGAGAATATGTTTAATCTCTCACTACATATTGCACCACTTCTCAATACTACAAAATTAATTAAATTATACAGTTAAAATGGGAATAATTTTACTGATTAATCTTTAACATGACAAATTTTGTTCTAGGACACACATGAGTTTGGTGTAATCCTCCTTAGTATAAAATAAGTAGAATATGAGCAGACTCACTTTATCCTTGTAAATTTTGGTTATGGTGGGTGATGTTGTTCTACAAGGTGTAACTTAGTGTAGAGAAGGATGGAGGGAGTTCAGCATATTTATTTGTTCAGCATAATGTCTGCTTTCTCCCCCTGAAGTCCATAAAATTCAAAATCATTGAACAGCTGGCAGGGATCTTAGCTTTTTATTAATGGTTTTATTGTCCTGTACTTTGTAGATGCTCTGTTCACATACTGGAACAAGGCTTCAACATCAGAACTTATGGATTTTTTCACAATTGCAGAGTGAGTTGGCTCATTTATTCTATTATGTTGTATGTTTCTGTTTCGAGCAAAACACCAATCCTTAAGTTAGGTCCATAGTAAGTATTGTATATAACACTGTAACTTCACAACATTTTCAACTTGGAGCCTGTAACTTCCTAATGAGGGAACATAACATTTTAGAAGTTTTCAAACCCACCCACCCACCTGTAACATGTGTGCACACTTACCTCTGCAAATCTACGGAGGTAACAGCATGTCACAGAAAGCAGTTAAGAATAAACCAGCTTCAACTTGAGCTATGCCATTTCTTCAGAAACTCCATTTGGAGTAGTGCAAAACCTGGCACTCTGTTCGAAGAACCAGGTTTGTGGTCAAGGGGTAGACTCAACCTTCCTCTGGATGTTTGTTGATTGTCATAGACTCGAAGTACCTATGCTCAACTTTGGTGAGTGTTCCAGGTGTACCCTTCATTGGGGACAGGGGATATGGCTATTGTCTCCACGCCTTGGTCACATTGAGATTTGATTGCCTTCATGCTATTTATGTGGGGCTACACTTGAATAAGTTCAGAGGTTGCAGCTAGTCCAGAATAGTGACTAAGCTGCTTTTCAACCCAGCGTTTGAAATCATGTGATTTCCTTGCTTCCAACTATATTGACCCCCAATTGGCTTCTGGGCACAACTGAACATGCTGGCCGTAATTTGATCCCAGGCTATAAAGATAACCTTAAAAGCCACCTTTCTCCATATGTTCCTGCCTGGTCATTAAGATCTTCTGCAAGGCCACTATTGTTTATCCTACCACTTTCAGAGATCTGATTGGCAATAACAAGGACTGAGCCTTTTGGATGGTGTCACCTGGACTGTAGAACTCCAATCCTCTGTTTGTACAGCCCCTTTCACTTGAGGTTGTTTTGCTGGCTACCAAAAATGTTGTCGTGTAATAATTTTTAGCTGCTGTTTTATTGGTCTGTGTCATTATTGGTTCATGTAATTTGCTGTTTTTGCTATTGTGTTTTATTTTCCATTACTTCAAGTATTTTCCTCCCTGGTTAGATAATTTGTTTGCAATGGAATGCCAACCACTAAGTATGGGCATTCTTGCTTTGGGAGAGGATAATCAGGAAAGTGAATCATCATGGAAAGGTTATTTCTTGGGGCAACAGTCAGTAATCTCTGTGGTGACTTCAACATGCATTCTCAGTGTGTGAATGGTGGTATCACCACTTCCTTTTATGTTGCTATAGTAACTTTCTAACATAAGTGGAGCCCAATTCAACTTCAGAAGTGCAGGTAATTAGTCCATGTCTCAAGTCTGAAGAGAACTGCATGGCTATCAGTTTCCCCCCTTCATTACCAGCTTCATTGATGCTGTTGTCCTAGTATCAGCAGTAAAACTAAGATATGGAGGAGATAAGAAAAGGAGATGGTACAGAGCTTCATCTAGCATGACATGGATTAGTCTTCCACTATTATTTCACAATAAAAGTACAGGACTTTCAATATAATATAATCCATTGGAGAAAGTCTGAAAATGTAACAGTTATTAGAGACCTGTCATTGAGAGGTACCTGAAACTACTAAAAACAGCACCATCACTTTTGGCAGCTACCATATTATGACTTTACATGGTATGGGAGAGCTAAATGTAATCTAGCTATTAGAAGAGTGGCAACTGCAACATGGGAATGTAGAGTAGGATGCAGGTACGTTGAGGAAGAAATTAAACAATGTATTGAAACTGCCTTGTCTTACTTTCATCCCTGCCTTTTGACCAGTAGCCGCAGTTAAGCTTTAACTAAAATGTCTAAACTTAAACTACAGTGACTATTATGTTCTTTGCAGAGTGTGCTTACATCAATTTCAGTACATGGGGAAGAGATATATAGCCAGGTACTGTGTATAATTTAAATTCATTGCATAGACTTATTGCTATACCTAAACATGTACAGAATGTCTTCAGTGCTTGTCAGTAAAATCATATACACTTAACACCAGAAAGGGATGCCTGTCGGTTTTAAGGTAAGTAAGTAACTGGACGTAAAGTAGTTCTTAGTTTTGGTATCACTTTGAAACTTCACCTCCAACTCTTGCACTGCATAAGGCCACACAAAGCATAGCTTTTCTTTGCACTGAGCTTTGAAACTTATGGAAATTACCCAGTGCCCGAATGATCCTGTGACAAGCTAAGGAAGTTGGCTCAAAATTATGTGTGACTCTTAAATGGTTCATACAAGCAAAACCTGACCCAAAATAATTCTGATCACACTTAACAAGGTTTGACAACATTGCTGTTTAGTGGGTGCAGAACCGAGGAGGCCCATGTTGGGCAGAGTGGCTCAGGAGGTTGGCAGCAGACTCTGCTGTCATCCCCAACCCCTCCTGGGCCCGATCCTCTCCCTGGCTCTCTCTCCTTCCATCCTTTTCTGCCTTCTCCCTGCTCTTCCCAACCCCAAAAAGGACTCTTAACTGCCCAGCGCGCTTTGGAGGCATCTTTCTGGCACCGAGGCCCAGAGCAGACTGGCCTGGCCTCACCACTGGTGCAGCATCCTCACCATTGGGGGCAAAGTGCTTTACGGCACTCACACAACAGCTGTTGCCAGGGCAGTGCGCCAGCCACCGGCACTTCCCTGGCTTAGGTTTGGGTCATAAGTGGTTTATTCCAGATAGGAATATAGGAAGTTGCAGCTTGAATATATGAAAAAGTACCATAGCATATATTTTCCTCTGCCCAGAAGTTCTGTAGAATCCATTCCACCTGCCTAGCTGTTGATTCTGCCTCTGGTCTTTACAGAGGCAAACAACATGAAAGAAGTCATGGCAAAATCAAAATTTGGGAAAAAATTCTCTTCTATTTATCAAGATATATTCTGAATCTACCTCATTGCAAAATAAACTAAATGTTAGGGAAACAGGTTCAACCTAACCTTAGCCCTTAAATTTTGATTTTCCGTGTGTCAGAATATTTTTCCCCCATGGAGGATACTTTATGCAAGCTCTCAACTACAACTTGAAGTGGTACAGCCCAGGTGAGATGGGCCCCTGAGCTGGTGCTTGTGAGAACTAGGTTGCTGGAACTTGAGTGTCAACAGTGCTTGTGCTGTTGTGTCTTTGAATGAGGAGTGAAATAGCATATATTTCTACAATGTCATACTTTTAAAAATTATATCAATTTTTTAAAAATGTATGACACAAGCCAATCAACCAGATTGGTTTAAGCAGAGTGAATCAAACAGATTCACTACCCACCCCCACCTGCACATGCATTTAGCATGCCACAACAGTGTGCATGTCAGCACAGGCCCATCCTTGCACTTGCACATACTGTGCTTTCCTCATTATTCTCCACTACTATCTCCATATCTACCAGAGCTTCTGCTAAAGTGCCAGGAGTATTCTAGGAGCAGATACTAACCCTAACCCTGGTCACATTACATGAAACAAAGGAGAGGGAAAGGCAGATCACTTTTCCCGAGTACTTGAGAAAAGCAGTGGAGTAGGAAGAAGATGTGAACCCCCCCCCCCCCATCCTGGAACAGCAATTAAGTGGAGTGGTCAGGCAGACACTAGGGGAGGTAGCAAATGGGCCTAGGTTGCGGGGCATCCTTTGCCAGTTTGCCATCTCTCCCAACCTTCCACCTGATGTATCTGCTTCAGTCAACCATGCACCCCTGTACCTTATGCATTTTTGTCTCAGAAACGAAATTTTTTTCCATTTGTTTGATTTGATTTCTTTAAACTTTGACTTTAAGTACATCGTGCTGTACTTGATATTCTCATTAGCAGGTTCATTGTAGAGAATGTATTGAATAGTTTTTGATTTATTAACATATTAGACTGCACTTTTCAGAGAAAAAAAATTGTGTTGGATATGGAAATAAATTGAAGTGAAAACTTGCATGTTTCTGATGTTTGTTTGGATTATTTAAGAGGTTCATAAAGAAATATTAACTTTCATGTTGAGGTGCACCAAAGGAATGTGTTAGCATAAAAGTGCATGCAATCTTTACACACCCTATAGTTGAAAAAACAGGGACGTGTGTAATTCTGGTATTGGTTTTCATTTCTTGTCAGCTCTGGTGGTGGTACACACTAGGAGGTTAGTCTGTACTGATTGCTAACACAGATCACTTTTCTATTTCCTTCACTTGATTGCTGGCAAGTTTAACAAAGTATATGGCTCTACTCCCTTCCTGCCTCGGTAAGATACCAGAGTTAGTATCTTGCATAATTCTTGCATGTGTGCTTACTAATGACTCTCTGACTCCTTTTTCTCTTTTTGACATATTCATATAACAAGCAAGCTTTTATTAGTTCTAATTTTATTGCCATTTCTATATGTGTAGTAATCTACAGCTTTGAATTAAATATTTCTAGAGCAAGTTATGTGCCTCTGCTTTCAAACATTTTATAGGCGTTTGAATTTAAACATAACTAACTGTATTGCTGTGGAATGCTGCCTGTTTTGTTTTAGCTAATACAGAAAATCAAAATTCAGTGGTCAAGTAGTTAGTCCTCTTGACTTGAGTCTAAAGTTTTTTTTTTTCCCCAGACTTGCTCTGGGTGGCTATCTCTAGTCTGTCCAACTGTAAATAGAGAACATTCTGGTTGGGAAGTAAATCATATTGGCCGCACCTTCTGGTGTTGTGGGCTATTGATAGCTTGGCTGACTGGATAACCTCACCAGGATGTTACCTAACTAAAATTGATAATAGGCTGCATTGTATTTTCATCTACTAGTAGAGTTTTTGCTTGAGCTGCTTAACTAACTCTCTCCCTCTCTTGCTGCGGTGCAACATATCTAACTTTTGCTTCTGTCCCATTTCACCCATCTTGCAGGAACCAGGAGGGGTTGGGACCCATAGTTCATGATCGAAAATCTCAGACATTGCCTGTTTCCCGTAACAGAACAGGGATGATGCATGCCAGATTACAGCAACTGAGCAGCCTGGATAATTCTCTCACATTTAGCCACAGTAAGTTCCATGACATTTTAACAGCTGAAATCTCATCCAGTACCACAACACCAGAGACAGGTCGAAACCCACACCAGAGCATGTCATGGACTTTATTTTTCTAGGTCGAGCAGCTTCATAGATTCTGGTCACTGCTGAATAGCAATACCAAGTGTTGATCCAATGTGGAACATGCTTATTAACAGCATTTTAACACTAGTATTTTGATGAACTTCAAAATTATGAATTTAGGTTCTGTGGTGTTCATCTTGAACAATTCTTGTTTCCAAGTACCATTGGGAACTATTTCAATCAACTTACTCTCTTTCAAGAGCTTCTGAAAATGGTGAAATGTGCTTGGTTGATCATATGACCATCTTTTGGCATAAAGTTTAAGAGACAATACTTTGTAATAGTATAAAAGTACTGTGAAAAATGTTGTCCATGATTTAGTTTGGATGTGAAAAAGCACCCAATAATGAAGTGACTTTTTCTGTGTTTTCAGTGTGAGAAAAATATCAAGTTTGCTTGGAATTTCTGTAGACAATGGTAAGACAATCAGGTTGAAGTCAAGTTTCTGTTGCAATTGTTTTAGATAAAAGCTAGTTTTAAATCAGCTCTGGAACTATTTAAACTGTTGACTTCAACCTAAAGTTTTGTGACACTTCAAAGGATAAGAACAACATCTTATTGAAATAAATAGCATACTCACTGTGCACTGCTTGTATATTATTCAGATTGTGGTAAACCACAATACCATTTTACCACACATTTGCTCCTCATTTGGTGAAATTCTCCTTACCCCTTGGCAGAATGATGCAAACAGTTGTTACATTTTGATAAATTATCACTGTGATAAATGGATAAATGGTTGTTCAAGTTATATCTAATACATCTATATCTAATGTACTGGGTGAATTTAAAGTCAGTAGCTTTCAGGTGCTACAGTTCTAATTCAGTTCTTGCAAAGGTTTGGACTGAAAAAGCTAAATATTTTAAAATTTACTTAACAATACCTTTCTAGCGAGTTTTTCATCAGTGAGTTTCTAACTTGGTCTTCTGCAATTTTGCATTAACTCAGCAGTCCTAATAGTTGCTAATAAATTTCGAAGGTATTTTCAACTCTTAGATGATAATTTGAAAATTCTGGTTTGAAAGTTGCTCTAAGTTTCAAAAGCACAAATCCAAATTCATTTTTGAGGAATTTATTCCTGTTTTCTTTGAAGCCATTGCAATCGGAAGGCTTGTTAGTATAAAAATGGAAAATAACTGTTTGAACTGCAAAAGATTATTTTAGCTCTGGAGAACTTAATTATCATGAAACTTATAATAAAGGCCTAAAGATGAGTGACTTGGTAGGCACTTGAATTTGCGCTTTCTGATTTCTAACTGGAGAGGCTGCTGTTCAGTGATCTAAGACTATAGCATACTTTCCCAATATCATAGTTCATCTTGTTTAATTAGTTTGCAGGAACATGAGTTTAGAAGAATTATACTACTTAAAAACACACTTGAAGATGCTTTCCCCTTTGGTTACCTTAGTGCCGGTCTTCTGGAGACTGTTTATACAGCGAGCTGGTTGGAATCTTGGAAGACTTCTTCCTCATTGGACACTCAAACTGGCACATGTTCTGTTTTCCCAGTGTTCCATTCAGATGATATTCCCCCAATAGCTTTATAAGCACCCCGTAGAGCTCAAGAAAGACCCGTTTGAGCTCAAAGAAGAGCTTGAAGCTTTTCCCCATTCCCCCCCCCCCACCCCGGCTGCAGCCTCATGCAGATGCTGCTCTGGTAGGTCTTCTGACCTTTAGGAGTGGCTTTTGGGAGGTACAGGAGAAAAGACAGAAAACTTCCAGTCAGCAAGTAGAATGCCACTTGTTGCTGTTATCCTCTATTTTCAACCTTTTAAAAAAAACAAACTATATTATGAAAAGCCCTTTATCAAGTTTGTTAATAGCACCCTAGGGATTTTGTAGAAGGTATATGCATGCAACCCTATCTGCATCTTTGTCTTAAGCCCCTTTTTAAAAGAAGAATTTCTGCTTGGAGCCATGTTCTGTATTTGCAGGTTACCTTGCCCCTCATGCACATCCAGTGCTAGTTCTCTGTTACTTCATATAATAAAGGGTTCAAGAGCGGCTTGATTAGTTTTTCATATTATGGGAAAAAGAAGTTTGATTTAGTTATTTGATTTTCTCTTTTCTTTGAATTTTTCATTGAAAAGCAGTATATAAATACTGTTAATAATAATAATTTAAATTGTATTCATGTTTTTCCTTTTGAAAGGAAGATACAGTATGTATTCTTGAGCCTATTACCTTTACAGTGTGTTCTCTTTAAAGTGTGTGCTTTTACCTTTACAGTGTGTTCTTAATGACAGCAATATCTATTTTAATATTATAATTCTTTTCAATCAATGTTAAGAAGAGAGGAAATAACTTGGGGAATGAAAAGATAACTTGGAAATGAACAGACAATCCGTAACAGTTGGATTGCTTTTTACTGTTTTTAGTGCTCCAACAATACAAGACAACTGCAGATACAGTTAATGACAAAAGAAACTTCTTTTTCTGCACTTTACAAATTCTAACAAAGTTGGTGTATAGGAGCACAAGATACACTAAGCTTTTTAGGTTAATTCTGCAGATTTCTGATAGTATAAAAGAAAATAATTGGTTATTTGGGAAAAAATTAGCATGATAGCAAGCTAAAATGGTTGATCATTAGATTAGTTGCATAGTTGAATTAAGACTGGGTATCTTCCATGGCCAGCACTTTCCAAGCTGTGTATTTGGGGCACACCAGTATGCTGCAAGATAACTACTAGTGTGCTCTATGGGAGAAACTAATTAAATTGAAATGAACTAATTTTAGAAATGGGTTATGTCAGAATGCCAGATGCAAGGGAGGGCACCAGGATGAGGTCTCTTGTTATCTGGTGTGCTCCCTGGGGCATTTGGTGGGCCGCTGTGAGATACAGGAAGCTGGACTAGATGGGCCTATGGCCTGATCCAGTGGGGCTGTTCTTATGTTCTTATGAATGATTCTGTGAGCCTGGTGTGTATGTACCCACAGCGGAAGTTCACTACTTGTAATTCTGTTCTATGTCTCCATTGAGTATGATTGGAACATTCAATTATTTCTGATGCAGAGATGCATCAGAACAATCTGTCTGTACAGGCAGCTACCTGTTGTCTTGCTGCATAAGTCTGGTGCTTATTCCCACCCAATCAGAAAGCATGTACAAGAATGGTGATTAACTGAGAACGCTAAGAGCTGGATTCCTCTTAAATTGGGTAAATCTCAATCTTGCACTATCATAATGTATGCAAACCTGGGTGTACTTCCAGTTCAGAAAAATACAAATCATGCTTTGTCAAGAGATTGAAGAACTCTACCCAAGACCAGAATGATTGCTTCTTTTTGAAAACATTTTGTTGTTGTGATCTTTTTTAAGTAGCTTAATCCCATCTGTGTTTAGACTACTTTTTTTGGTGTACTAATGCAGTATTATAACAAATTCAACAGTCTGTTTTCTTACTTGTACTGTCATCACTACTTTTTGGCTTAAAACTGTTTCAAAAATGAAGTAATCATTTACCTAATCTAAACTCATAACTGTGTGCAGACATTTGTTACCTCTTTTTAATTGGTTTCCTTTGATATTTATATCTTCAACTGTAGAATTTCTGGAAGATGTATAACAGTGTCACTCTGCTACCACTTGTCATTTTTAGTTGTAAAAGTCTCATTCAAAGTAATAACTGCTTCAAATTTTCACAGGTTATGCTCATTCAGATTCGGATGTTCTTCATCAGTCTTTACTTGAAGCCAACATTGCCACTGAAGTTTGCCTTACAATTCTAGATACTTTATCTTTATTCACAATGGCATTTAAGGTATGTTTTAAGAGACTGGAATGGGTTTTCTCCTCCAATATTATAAAAACAATTACACGTGTGGGTGACGGTGAGAGTGAGAGAAAGAGAGAGAAATCACAGATATGGGGAAACCCTATCAAAATAGTAGCCCCTGCACCCCCTGCCCATTACAGTACCTTCATTTTTGTGTAATCGCATTAGAAGAATTGATGTTTTTTGCTTTAACAAAGCAACTTCCTTGCTGAACTGCATGCTACAGGGAGACTAAGGGCCAAACCCTAGCCAGTTTTTTTTTCTGTGTCTTTCAAAACCTTTATTGGCATATGACACAGACACATACACAGAAAAGAAAGCAAATCACAAAGCTATAAGAGGTAAAGAAACTTCCAGAATACAACTCGTTTCCCAAGTTATGTTAGCAGCGTTTCAAAAGATATTTTAAGAAGATCCCCATAGTCTCAATTATAGTTGGGTTTTCAGATGACAACAATTGGATGTAATCTGAACAATCTGCCCACTTGCTAAAATAGGGGACTAATTATTTCTTGCTGGCATTTATATAAAGTGTACTGTGTAGAATCATGTGTGGAACAGATTCTACAATATCCAATCCACAGATACAGCATCTTTCATTATATGGAATCTTTTTAAACCTTCCATATGACTCGGCGGAGGGGACTACATTACACGTGGCCAAAGTGAAGGTCCTATGTTCATAAGAGCACTTTAAAAGATTGACATACAATGGCAAGTAGCCAACTCTAGAGATCTGGAAGCTCAGCAGGGAGCAAAATTTTTCACAGCACTATGTAAACTCTGTGCTTGAATGTCCAAGTATATCTTTTTGATTAGTTGGTATGCCGCCATAGTGGGCATCAAACCCAACAACTCCACATTAATAGTAATTGTTCTGATTTTGTGAAGACCATCTCAGAGCCCACCAGTTTTCCAGTGCCAGTGCAGCTGTGCCAGTGATGTGTGCGCTGCATCCTGTGGTGGGGAGGCATTCATAAAGGCCTCCTCAAGGTATGGGAACATTTATTCTCTTACTCAGGCTGCATTGCGGTTGCACTTGTGTTGCAAAGTTGGATAGAATTGGCCCCTAACTGAATGTTAACAGGAAGTTTCTGTTAATATTCAGTCACCCTCTAGTGTTCAGGTTGGTTGCCTGCAATCATGTTCTTCAGCAAGGAAATTCCTTTGTTAAAGCAAGAAAGACCTATGCTTCCAACGCGACTCCACAAAACTTAAGGTACTGTAATGGGCAGGGAATATGGGGGCTTCTATTTTCATTGTTCCCCCATATCTGCGGTTTCTGGATTGTGCAGTCCTCCTCCCCCCACAATCTGTGGATCTATAGATCACTGAATCTTCAGATACCGGATCCATGGATATGGGCGGGCAGGGGTTGCCTGTACAAGGAGTTCCCCATATCCATGGTTTCACTTCACATATGTCCATGGCCTCTGTCTGACTCAGACTGAGCCTTAGAATGGGGAAAAAAATTCACTTCTGGTTTGTTTGTTTTTTTGTAAAGCCAGGAATGATGGTTTTTAATGCCTTTTAAGGCATTCCCTGGACCCCCTAATGCCTTTCAAGGCATTAAAAACATCTCTTTAGGTTTTATGAAAAAACCAGAAGTGACTTTTTCATTCTAGGGTCCAATCTTAGCGTGGCAGAGGCCCAGGCGTCTGCAGCTTCTGCTGGGCTGAGAGGATACTCCAGAGCAGGGGTCTCCAAACCCTGGCTCAGGGGCCAGATGCAACCTGCGGCAAGCCTCTATCCAGCCCATAGCAAGCCTCTTGTCTCCTGAAAGCCTCTGGCCCACTTGGCCAAACATGACTGGAACTATGCTCTGGTTGCATCTGGAGGGTGTTCTAAGGGCCAGAGAGGTTGAATGAATGAGCCTATTGATTCATTTATTCACCCATCTAAGTTCCATCTCTAATTTATTTAAATAAATTTTATATTTACGTTTTTTTCGCCGGCCCTCAACACTGTGCCAGATATTTGATGCAGTCCTCTTGCCAAAAAGTTTGGAGACCCCTGCTGCAGAGGCAAGGAGAGCAGAGCTTCCCTCATCCCCGGAGGCTGGCAGGTGTTGGCCAGTATCCACGGTTTCTGGAACCCCCTGTATCCGGAACAAAACCCTGGTGGATCTTGCAACAGGCCCGTACTAATTGTGGTTTAATTCAAAAATGATTTAAATATTGTTAAAATGTGCATAACAAAAGTGGTGCTTCACAAAGCACCTTTTGATATGTATATACTTTTCTACTGTTCTTAAACTTCACATTCCAGCACTGGATGTGACATTTTAACCCCTCTTTGGGGACAAACAACTAGAAAAATTCCCTGCTGGACATCTCTGAATAAGGGTGAATGCAATTTTTAGTAATTAATACAGTGATCAAATGGCCTATTGAACATCATCACCTCAGTGTTATTTTTTTTAATGACCTGCAGTGTCAAGACATGACCTATGTGATTTGAGAAGAAAGAGCTGATGTTTGAGACACTTAAATCCAAACTTCACTTGGGTGCACAGAAATAGTTATACATTAGATCTATGGCTAACTACTGTATTTAGGATGTTTTAAATAAAATATGATGGAATCATATTTTAAAAAAACACAACCTTGTGCCCTGTGAGGATTCTCCAAACTTGCTGTATATTAGAAATATCCTAGTTAACCACCAGGGCAACACACAAGTCTCACCTCTGTATCTGTAGTTTTAACTAACTGTATATAGTTTTAACTAATCATGGGTTCAGAACCCAAGCTCCCAGACATGACCGGAGATGTTCACTGCGGGCCTCAGAACACCTCTGGACGGCAACAGGAGATCATTTTTGGTTGCATCTGGAGGTCCTACGAACCAGACGTGTGGATTTGTTTATGTGTGCATTTTGGTATCCACATAGCATCTGGGAGGGAATCCCCCATGAATACCAAGCTCCCACTGTATTTTGGGCAGATCTGTCATATAGCCAGGAATTTTGTGATAATGGATGTACCTAAAGTGTGGTCAAAATATGAATTATCTTGTTTTAAGACTCAGCTGCTGACGGATCATGGGCATAATCCTTTGATGAAAAAGGTATTTGATGTATACCTTTGCTTTCTACAAAAAAATCAGTCTGAAACAGCATTAAAAAATGTCTTCAATGCCTTAAGGTCTCTAATTTTTAAGGTGAGTAGTCTTACAATTTAGTTTTTAATTGTGTGCCATACTGTTTGTTGGTTCAGATCTTGCTATATTATTTATGTGCTACCTCTGTAATGGGCCAATTTAGATATGCAAAGAAAGGTGTGGGATGGCTTTTTTTGCAGATAGCATCTCTTCTTAATCAGGAGATTTTTCAGGGTTCACATTTTAGAGGGAATGAAAGACTAAGGGTGCCTCCTGCTGTGCTGCCATTGAACTTAGGGCGCAATCCTAACCCTTTATGTCAGTGCTTTCCAGCACTGGCATAGCGATGCCAATGGGGCATGTGCTGCATCCTGCAAGTGTCACTCACGGAGGCCTCCTCAAAGTAAGGGCATGTTTGTTCCCTTACCTCAGAGCTGCATTGCCCTTATGTCATTGCTGGAAAGGACTGACATAAGGGGTTAGGATTGTGCCCTTAGTCTGGTATTTATATGCTGAATTTCAGATAAATTACTGCTTAAGTTTGCAAAGCACCTATTTCAAGACAGTAGACTGGCCCTGATATTCAGCAAGAGTTATTCTTGCTCAGAAGCAGGGTTCTATATGCTTTTACTAGATTGATGAACCCACTGTGTAAGATATTGGTACACACACAGAAACCTGAGCTACAGAGCCTATATCTGACAGCCAGGGTGGTGAAGTTAGTTTTTCCATTACTGTATTAGGAAAGAATATATAGGTGGACCTCATTATCCACGAGGGTTCTGTTCCTGGACCCCTTGCAAATACCAAATTCTGCATGATATCAAATCACGTGGATTTTGGGGTCCACTGAACACAGCTCCAGTCACCTCCGGAGGTTTCAGGTTGGGCCAAATGTGGCCCAGTGGGGTCTAGACGAGCCATAGCTCAAAATCCATGGATTAAAAATTTGCTGATAAGTAGGCTCAACCTGTTTATGGAGTCATGTGATGTTTAACACCCATTCAGTTTAAGCCAGTACTGTTGTTCTGGTTTAAATTGTGATTCCTCTGGGGATAGGAGTAGTTATAGTGCAGGAGAGAATTGAATCCAGACTCCACTCTCTTCACACATACCCCACCAAAAAACCAGGTAGTAAACGCTATCACAGTTGCCCTTTTTTGGCATATGGAAATTTGAAATCCGTCTTGAGGGCAATCTCCATTCTGATTAATCTTTGACCTGTCAGGAAAGTTGCAACTTTCCTTACAAGCCACAAATTATTAGCTAGGCCAGTGGTTCCCAAACTGGGTTGCAACCAATTGATGGGTTGTACCCCAGTTTTTGGTGGGTTGTGACACTGGCAAGCTGATAGCTGACAAGGAAAATGTACTAAGCCCTATTGAAACTGAAGGAGTCGCACATGTGTGTTTACTCATGAGTGAGAAATGTACCTTGGTCCACTGCAAATGGGAATACAAGGCCACTAGAATTCAAGGAATATGGAACTCAGCAAGGCTTCAAAGGCAGCCCCCTCCACCATAGTAAAAAGGATGAAAACAGAGACTTGTACAGCTGCGTAAAGTGAAACCTTTTTAAAAAGTCATATAAAGCTAGTTGCGTCCTGATGGAGTGTCATTTTTAAAAAGTGGGTCCTGGTGTTAAAAGGTTTGTAAACCATTGAGCTAGGCTTATGGGGTAGACAGGCTATTCAGACTTTTTGTAGGCTAGTAAATATTGTGAATTTGTTTGCAATGATTACATTAGGGCTTCCCCAAATACATCAGTATGTTTGGACTGATGGTCCCAAAATACATCAGTATGAAGTTTAGATTCTGGTTTTTGTTTTTTAAAGCAATTCAATGGGCCTATTTTATGACCCTTTCAGATGAAAAGTCCAATTCATTTGAAATCATTTCTGCTGCATAGTAAAATTCCAGTACTCTAGCATACAGTGGTCCAGTGCTCCCAATAGCCTGGCACCAAATATGCCGGCCCCTCCGTTTTGCCAGCCAGGCTACAGAAGTTCCTCTGGGACAGCTTGAGCCAGTTGAATGTAAAGTAAATAAAGTACTATAGCAACAGAGACACTAGATCAGGGATCAGCGAGGACACAACAGTGCATCAGTCAGAATGGGTTAAGTCAGAATGCCAGATGTAGGGGAGAGCACCAGGATGAGGTCTCTTGTTATCTGGTGTGCTCCCTGGGGCATTTGGCGGGCCGCTGTGAGATACAGGAAGCTGGACTAGATGGGCCTATGGCCTGATCCAGTGGGGCTGTTCTTATGTTCTTATGTTCATCTCAGTAGTTCCGCATATTTGATAATCCACCACCGCACAGGTCAGGGGTGTCAAACATAAGGCCCGGGGGCCGGATGTGGCCTGCGGAAGCTTTTTATCTGGCCCTCAGGCTCTCATCTGCTGAGCAGTGCTAAGGAGTTTCTGCTCAAAGGGCAGCCCACGTGAAAATTGGGCTCTCCCATGTCTTCAAATATGATCAAGATTTGCATATTTTCTCTTCTATCATTTGCAGCTAATTATTATTAACAGTATTTATATACCGCTTTTCAACTAAAAGTTCACAAAGCGGTTTACAGAGAAAAATCAAATAACTAAATGGCTCCCTGTCCCAAAAGGGCTCACAATCTAAAAAGATGAAAATGAATACCAGCAGACAGCCACTAGAACAGACAGTGCTGGGGTGAGGTGGGCCAGTTACTCTCCCCCCGCTAAAAAAAGGAGCACCCACTTGAAAAAGTGCCTCTTACCCAATTAGCTAATGAGTTCCTAAGTGAGAAAAAGTGCTTATTTTTGTTATGACCTGTTTAATGACATCACTTCCTGCCTAATGACATCACTTATGGCCCTCAGCAGGCATCATGTATGCTATTCGGCCCTCTGTGTGAAATGACACCCCTGGCATAGATCCTGACAGTGCCAGATCATCAGAAATTTACTGTACTTTGCTTCATTTGTTTGATACTCAGGTTTGTTTGATGATCCTACTTTAAGGATCTTCTTTTTTTTACTTCTTTTTAACTTTGAGTTAACGTTTTCTGTGTTCTGCAGTTTCCATCTACATTTTATGAAGGGAGAGCTGACATGTGTTCCGCATTATGCTATGAAATTTTGAAATGCTGCAACTCCAAACTGAGTTCAATTCGAACAGAAGCTTCACAACTCCTTTATTTCTTGATGAAAAATAATTTTGATTACACAGGAAAGAGATCGTTTGTAAGAACACACCTACAAGTGAGTACCATTTTACTTATTTGAGTTTTAGAGAGACTAAATAGTAAGATTTTCTTCTGTTGTTTTCTGAAAATGCTAGGATGTGTATTTACGAACTCGGTCATTTGTTTCATCTTGTTTTCACTTTTCTCCACAAGTTTGGAAATCTCAGATTGATCTATTAAAAAAATTTCTATTCCACTGTTCCCTTTCCAAGGCAAATTGCTCAAGGTTCCTTACAACAAATTTTCATAAAAACAATTTAAAAAGCATACTATATAAAAAAGTTATACCTACAATAAATAAAAATCATACAATGTATTAAAAATACCCTTTCCCTAATGGAGGAGGTGCATTCCATACTGATGGGTTAGCCCCTCGCACCAGTATAAGGCAGGGCCAGCTGGAACTCATGACTCTCATGCACTGGGCTCTCAACTTCCCCAGGCTGGTACTGCCTCATAGCAGGAATGGTTGCCAGCTGGTTGGCTCCAATTGGAAGAGCTATGTAGACAGAAAAATTTGTAGTCATTTCCTTTCTACCCCTTTGCTTCCTTTCAAATCATATGAGAGAGAGCTGGTGCAAGTCCCTTATGCCAGTCCAGGAGGGTAACTAACATGCCATAAAGCATGTTTGCCCCTCCTTTAGAGTCAGCTGGGCCGGCACAGGGATGCGTGCTGGCCTGCAGAGGCTGAATTCAGCCTCCGCGTAGACTCTGATAGGGAGCTTTGCGTCAGCTGATGTAAGGCCCTGGGGTGGACAGGAGGGAGGTGTTCTGGGGTAGGGGGAGGGCGGGGGAGGGCAGGAACGGGGCTAGGAGGCAGGGCTGGGACCCGGCAGATATGCTGGATCCTAGCCCCTGTTCCCGAGCAGCATGGAGCAGCTGCAAGCCACTCTGCTCTCCTCAGATTTATGCTACCTCCTACTTTGTAATTAAATCACCTGGGGAACAACTTCTAAACGTGTTGTGCATCTACTTAAAGCCTATTTCTTTTTGATAGTGCATGGATGGTGTCTTACTATAAATCCATGTAAGAAAAACATGATCCTAACTAATTGCTCTGGTTTTTTGTTTTTTTTGTTTTGTTTTTTCGCTGTTAACAGTTCAGAGGTGGACCTACATAAGCATATTGCCATGGCATTATATAAAAAAGGGGGTAGAAGTCACTGTAATTTGGCCATTCATAAATCCCACTTGGCAAATGAAATAAGAATTGGAACTTTGGAAATTTTTAGGTCCAGGACTTGTCTTTTGTGAGTCATTGTAATTGAAATTGAACAGACAAAAAATATTTATTTACTCAGCGTGTAAGTAGTCTGTGGAACTCCTTGCCCAGGGTGTGGTAATGGCATCTGGACTAGATCACCTTTAAAGGAGGATTGGACAGATTTCTGGAGGAAAAGTCCATCAGAGGTTACAAGCAATGATGCGTATGTGCAACTTCCTGGTTTTAGAACCAGGCTACCTCTGAATGCTAGATGCAACGGCAACAGGATGCAGGTCTCTTGTTGTGTGCTCCCTGAGGCATCTGGGCCACTGTGAGATTAAGGAAACTAGACCAGATGGGCCTTTGGACAGGTCCAGCATGGTTCATCTTATGTTCTTATGGATGGAAGGACATTCTGAGGCATCTCAGAAGCCTCTGGGATTCATTCTTAGGTGCATGGAGGCCACGCATGGCATCTCTGTGCATCAGAATGCCCTCTGGATGAAACCAGAAGGCAGTTCTAGTTGTACCCAACTCCTGGGCCACAGACTGGTACCGGTATGTGGCCTGTTAGTAACTAGGCCACACAACAGGAGGTGAGCAGCAAGCAAAGCTGTTGGTTTCCAGGTAAACCCCAACCCTAACTTACACCTGAGACTGGCCTCAGCAGCGGGAGGAGGGTGAGAGAGCACAAGATAGCTGTCAAGGAGCAAGCGTCTGGCCTCCCTGAGCCTTGCCCGGCCCCACTGCTCTGGCGGGGAAGTGCCAGGGAACCCTGGGGCCTACTGGGCAGTCTCCAACTGACAATGCAGGAGCCTCCGGCTGCTCCCACCAGGGGAGATTGGCTTAGGGACCTGCTGTCCACAGGCGACAGAAGGTGGGAAGCCTCCCCAATGCCACAGGCAGTGGAAGGCGCACCCTAGTATGGCAGGCAAGAAGGGAGCGGGCTGGCTGGAGGGAGACAGGCTGAGAGGGAGGAGCGAGGCTCTGCTAGCCACCAGGGAAAGACGGAAAGGGAGCTGGGCCCCTTTATGACCCCACCAGAGAGGAAGGGGTGGGGCCAAGGGAGACTGATCAGTCCCATAAAGCCTGGGGAGGGGGAGCCAGTGATGAGCAAGCAGTATGGTGAGGCAGGAGGCTGTGAAGCTAACAACCACTTGCCTGGGACCCATCTCATGGCTGTAATGCCCGGAGGGATGAAAACAGGGTGATGTATTCCCCTGGAGTCTAGTTTGAGGCTTCCTGGCAGCCTCACCCCACCCAGGTCCCCCTGGAGAGGACTCGGGGAAACCCCTTCTTCCCAGCTGTTAGCGAGGGCAAGCGCCCAACGATCCCCCATTCCCCTCTGGTCCATGGAAAAATTGTCTTCCACAAAACTGGTCCCTGGTGCCAAAAAGATTGGGGATTGCTGCTCTAAGGGACCCCCCCCCCCCAAAAAAAGATCTCATTATCCACTGGTTCAGTATCCATGGGTGGTCTGGGAATGGAACCCCCATGAATACTGAGGTCCCACCTGTATATCTTCATTCTTGAATGTGTTATTTTTGTGTTTCCTAAAAAGTAAAGGTGTTCATTATCAATGGAAAACAAAAAAGAAAATCAAGCTTGTCTGATTTACAATTTATTTCAGTCAGACTTGACTTTTGAATTCTATTTTTAACATCTGCTTCTAAACTGAAATTACATGAAAATATACAATATGCCCGATCTCGTCTGATCTCGGAAGTTAAGCAGGGTCAGGCCTGGTTAGTACTTGGATGGGAGACCACCTGGGAATACCGGGTGCTGTAGGCTTATACCATTGTCTTTCGAGACTGAAGGTTGCCAACCAACGATATACAATATGATGATCTTGTTTCTTCCTTAGGTTATCATTTCCGTGAGTCAGTTGATTGCAGATGTTGTTGGGATTGGAGGGACCAGATTTCAGCAGTCTCTTTCCATCATTAATAACTGTGCTAACAGCGACAGGCTTATTAAGGTTTGTAGTAGCACTTTATATATTGGTGTAAAATTATAGAAAATTAATTTCCATTCAGTCAGTTTCCACGGCACTGATAATTGGGTGTTTGAGGACCTTTTTACGGATCAAATTTCAGTACAATTATAGTGCTGGATGAACGGAGAACAAAATACACAGAAGTCCCTCTAGGATAGTCCAGATTGCATAAATGATATATTCAAATCAGACTGCTAGTTGTGCTTATATTTGATGTCTGAGAAGAAAAGGAAAACATCTGGGTGAGATCTATTATTGCAACATTCTGTGGCTGAAGAACTAAAGAGTGACTGACAATGACAGGGGCAGTCTAAAATGGTTTTATTTTTCTGTGTATTTTAGTGTTATCTTAAAAAAAGGTTGAAAGTGGTATTATGTGTTTTTATGCCAAATCTAATCAATTTTAAAGCATTTTTATGAAGTGTAGTCATGTCACTTAGGTGGTATATATGTGTTTTTATACCTGTGGCTGTCAGCAGACCTAGCTACAGGCATAAAGCAGTCATAAAACATTCCTGCCTCTCAGAAGAGCACAGCTACATAGTCAACTACTTGAATTAAACTTACAGGAGCCATTTAAGATTTGCATGCTATTTGAATGAACAACTACAATGAAGCTAATGCTGTCTAACACAAAGAACCATTAAAACATTGTGAAGATAGCAACATAATTGAACATAGCATTGAATTGATATGGAAAAAAAGAACACCAATGACCTTGCCATGGGGGGGAGGGGGTCCTGCCCTTCAAAATGGACTTGGGCACAGTCTCCTACTTTCAAGTGAATACACAATGCATTCAGTTTCCATAGGGCTCCATATGTTTTCCTTGGCAGCTTCTGAGCGTGTTCAGAGGACTTTATAGCTGGTTAAGAGAAAGCAGCAGAGCTGTGTGTGGAGTTAGGTGCTTAGAAACACAGTCAGAATCACTCAGAAGGGTTCACAGACACTCCATAGCCACTTTAATAGGTAAATTTCGGTGATGTTTTGTTAATTGAGCACAATATCATGTTTTATAATTTTAAAAGCCCAATTTCATTGTTTCTCAGTTTTTCATTTTCACTGTTTTAGACTGCCCATCATTGTGCACTAGTTACATGTTCATACTAAGTTACCTATTTAAGCTGTGTAGAAATTGTTTTCTTCAAACTTAACATGCATAAAACAAATTCTAGACATATTTTCAGAGTTTCTGAAGAATACCGTATTTATCGGCGTATAACACGCACAGGCGTATAACACGCATCTTCATTTTAAGAGGGAAATTTCAGGAAAAAAATAAGGGTAGCTCAGAACTTTTTTTTATTAATATTATTACCACATATAAGGTAAATAATGTAAAAGGACAGTAAAAGCAACTGTTTTAACAAAAGAAACTTGGATATTTTGTTTTTACAAAAGTTTACTCAGAAATCACTATCTGGGAAACCAAGAAACTCTTCATCTTCACTGCTATCTTCAAAATAGCAATGAACACTGCTGCTTTCACTGCTACTATCTTCATAAATCAGCTCATCTTCTTCACCATCCAAAGCATTACTTATGCCACCTCACCTCAATCCCTCCCCCTCCCCTCCCCAAAGAAAGGGTCTCCACTTACCATATTCATCAGCTGCCAGCGGCTGTGATAATATGCAGCGGGCGCAGCGCTGACATCACGTCACAACGCTGTGCCGCCGCTAGGCACTATTGGGAACGGGATCCCTTAAAGAGACATCGCCGTATAACACGCATACATCATTTGCCCCCTATTTTCAGGGGGAAAAAGTGCGTGTTATACGCCGATAAATACGGTAATTTCATTCACACTGCTTGATTTTTTTTTCTGTTCACTGGAACAGAATTTTTAATATTAGGCTCTTGAGTTAGTAGGAGAAGCTGGAGGTGCACCGCTTAATTTCTCCCCTACTTTGTATCCTCTCGTTTTTTTTGTCTATATTAATTGCCCTGTCGCATTATATAGCACACTACGTTCCCTTCTGAAGTAAAGGATTTGACAAAACGGATCCGTACAGTCCTCATGGCTACAGCACAAATGAAAGAACATGAAAATGATCCAGAAATGCTTGTGGATCTTCAGTACAGTTTGGCAAAGTCTTATGCCAGTACACCTGAGCTCAGGAAGACATGGTTGGATAGTATGGCAAGAATACATGTTAAAAATGGAGATCTTTCAGAGGTAAGCCAAACAAAAAGCAATCTAATGTTTAAACTGGTGTACATTATTGTTGTAGAAACATTTATATTCTTCCTGACAACCAAAGTTCTCATAGCAATTTGCAGTATACGTAAAGCTTCTGAAATGAATATCAAAATTAGAGATTATGTGTAGATTATAATTCTTTTTGAGTTTTTGGTGTTATACTTTTTGTAATTAATGGCAAATAGTCATCAGCATTGTGTTACAAATTATGAACAGGCTAAAAAAAATTTTTTTTAATCCATCACAGTGACTATCAAGGTCATACATCCGACTGAAATTCTTAATTCATTCTTGACATTTTCCCATCCAAAAAAAAACTTGGTAGAAAAAAAAATTTAGTGACTCAATTCAGATGTCATGTTTCCCAGTCCAATTCCTTTGGAGATTAGAAATGTGCTTCAGGTTTACATGCTATAAATGTAACTTTGCTTTAAATCCATGTAGCTGTTGATGTTATTCAGGATTGCTTCATGATTAAAGCATCATTAAGAGCAGGGGTGTCCATACATTTTGGCAGGAGGGCCACATCATCTCTCTGACACTGTGTCAGGGACCGTGGGGGGGGGGAAGAATTTGAATAAATTTACATAAATGAATTTATTAGAGATGGAACTTATATGAATGAATGAAGATCTTGCAATAGCTCAAGGCCTATAAAAGGCCTTGCACAAAGCAAGGCCAACCTATCCTTCACTGCCACTGCTGCATCACAGATGTGAAACAGTAAGTAGTGAAGAGAGCCCTTGTCCCACAGCTCAGGTGAGAGTTCAAACAGTCGTCCTCATGCTGAGAGCAGTTGCATTGGGCCAGCACAGGCTCCAGCAAGTCTCTGGAGGGCCAGAGGCTCATTGGAGACTGGGGGCTCCCTGAGGGCCAGATTGAGAGCCCCCAAGGGCCGCAAATGGCCCCCAAGGGCCGCAAATGGCCCCCAGGCCGAGGTTTGGATACCCCTGATTAAGAACATGATTGAAAGCAGAACTTGAAACAGATTTGTAAGCCATTGTTTTAGGCAATTTTGATTAGCATTAACTGTTGATAGCACTGATTTGGAAACAACAGCAGTCTGTGATCACAGAACATATTTATGTTTCTTCTTGCATTACTTGTCATAAGATGGAAGGTGATTTTTGACAGTTTATTTGTTATACCCAAAAGATTATATTTAAGTTCTTCCATTCATGACAGAAGCTCCATTTGCACCAAGGGGAGAAGGGCAATTTTTAGCAATCTATCTTGGCATGAGGAAAAAAATTCAGCAAAGAAAATTGTTCCTCCTCCTTTATGCAAACGGAATTTCTTCCCTCAATGTGCTGCATCCTGCAGTTGGGGGCAGTTATGGAGGCCTCCTCAAGGTATGGCAGTGTTTGTTCCCTTACCTCAAAGTTGCATTGACCTTATGTCAGTACGGGAAAATGGGTTAGGATTGCACCCTTAGAGTGCAATTGAAATGGAAAATGGTAATTTAGTGGCAATTGGAATTCTGTGCTGCTCCAATTCTCAGTTTTGCTGTAGATATTTTTGCAGCGATGATGTAAAAAGTCTAATGATGCTTTTGTTCCTATTTTAGGCAGCAATGTGTTATGTTCACGTAACAGCTCTTGTGGCAGAGTATCTTTTGCGAAAAGGTATGCATTGCATATGGACAGTTGAGGTGTCACAGTTAGCCATGATTTATTTTATGTAAAAGGTGTTTTTGATTGTCCAAACTGCAAGCTTCAACCATGGGTTTTTTCAGGTGAACAAACTAGCATTAAACCACAATCTGAACCCATGTTTTGGATTTGAGTTGTTAAGCAGAATTTGTCTCAACTAAGGTTTTGCATTACTTCTACACCAAGAATTTTGGCTTGTTTCAGCAACTTCACCTTCACAGTGCTGGTGACAAATATTTCTGCCTAAATCAGCAGTTGGCGAACATTTTAGGCTTGGTGTGTCAAAAATTTTGAAAATGCCTAACTTGACTCAGCTGATGTGTCACACACACACCCTGAACAAAAGAGAAACAATTCTTTACATATACATTTATTTAAAAAAAATATAGCCCAATCATGTGTGGTGTTGTGCATTATATAAAGAATAATAATTACAAAAGTGAAATACGAGTAAAACAAACTCAGTCATTGTTGGGTGTTGGTGAATGCTGGCATGTCACCCCAAATGTTGTGATGTGCCACCTTTGACACACATATCTTAGGTTCACCATCACTGCTCTAGTTTAAAAGTTGCTCTCGCTAAATAGTTTATCCTGTCTTTATCCCATGCGGTGGGCTCCTGTCTTCCCAGACAATTTGCTGAGCTACGGAGAACTCAGCGTTTCTTGAACTACTTCTATGAACATCCCTTCACACTTATGATAGCCAATGTCCATCTGCAGTAGCCTCAATTTGTGCCAGGCTTATCTGGTAAACACAAGGGGAGGGGAATACCCTGTCTACCACCCCATGTATACTTCATCCCATAGAACAAATATCGCATCTGTAACAAGTTGGGAGGCATGCCCATCCTCCACAAGGAACAGGAATTTCCTGAAGTAAGATACATTCCGTTTTCCCTGTTGGAGGAGGGCATTCCATACAGATGGGGATATACCTGAGCAGTATGTCACTGGGTGGGCAGATGCTATATCCACTGCTATTGCTGCACCACCTTTTGCAGCACTCTTCTTCCAAAAGAAGCTTCTACAGAGGCATATGCACCCATCTTATAATGCCTTGTAAATGTATGTACAGAGGACCATGTGGCCACGCTGCATATATCTTTGAGGGAATTCACCCCATTAAATGCAGCTGAAGTAGCTGCTCCTATAATAGAATGAGCCGTAACTCTCTCTGATGAGACTATTCTTTTTTTGTTGTTGTTATTATACATATATTACACCTTTTTTCTATGGTGGAATGGCTTAGACTTGCTTTAATATCAGCCATGTGCTTTCAGACCATGCCTTGCTAACTGGGTTAAGAGGTACCTTTTAAGTGTTATTTCTCATATATAGCAGGGGGAGAGCAACTATCACTGTTCAGCCCAGCACAGCATCATTTCCAGTGGATGTTTGCTGGTATGTCTCTTTTAGGCTTTGAGCTCTTTGGAGCAGAGAATCATTTAAAAAATTTTTGTGCTATATATTTGTGGTATTGTATACAAATTTTGCTACAGAGTTATTGTCTTCTAGAGTGGGAGCAGGCTGCAGTCTTATCCATGTTTACCTGAGCGTATGCACCATTCACTCTAATGGGACTTACTTCTGAATAGACATGCATAGTATTGGGCTTGCAATGCTTTTTGCCTTCACTCTGATTTAGCATTGTAAGATTGTCGTATCCAAATCTGATAGGCAACATAGTGACATTAAATTGCCAATATGATACATACTGAATTTATTGTGAACACCTCAGGCCCCGTGTTTTGTTTTTTGCTTGTTTGTTTTTTAAAGCTACAGATCAAGATGAAAAAAGTTGCAAATGGTGATGAATAGCACATTATTAACTTGGGGGTAGTGTTGAAACTTTGCCACCAAAATATTGGTGTGCAAAGATTTAATATAACCCTATATTTCCACAAGCATATAGTAAGAACATATGATCATTCTGTTGTGCACAACAGTAATATTTGAGATTATGATGCTTTTAAGATGTAATATCTAAAAGACATCATAATCTTAAATCATTGCCTACAGCATCAGTGTGGGTGCCACTTTTCTGTGAGCTCATTACAAGTGCTGCTGTAATTTTTAAAGGCTTACTACTATGGGTAAGAAGCCAAGTACAAAGATTTTTACTACCCTTTTATCACCCATATTTCTGTCTGGGAAGTAATTGTGTCTTCAGAACCACTCAATTGGTATTTTCCCACATAATGTCAGCACCGTAGAATGAACTGTAGAAAAGTAGATCCCATTCTACTGCTGTAATATTGTCTAGATTCTAGAAGGTACCTATAAAGCTTGTCTGTTAGTTCTGAAGGCATCTTACAGCTATTTTGCAAAGATCAGTGTGATGCCTGTCAAGCCATTATAAACAAATAAGCATATGTAAGATGTTTCATTACTCTTTGAAAGCACCAGAGTTGTGGTTCCACCAAACAAATGTCTGCTCTTAAGTATTTACAATTAAATCTCCTTGTAATAAATGGAACAGGGCTGAGGTTCACATATCCAACAGCCTGGTTTTTGATTGGTCAGATCCTTGCTGGAAGATGTCTGTCTTCTTGATGGCATATCTATTCCTTTTACTCTAATGATTATGTACCCAATCCTATCCAACTTTCCAGCACTCGTGCAACCACAATGCAGCCCTGAGGTAAGGGAACAAATGTTCCCATAACTTGAGGAGACCTCTAAGACTGCCTCCCCAATACAGGAAGCAGTGCATACCCCATTGGCACAGCAGCACCAGCACTGGAAAATTGGATAGGATTGGGCCCTATGTGTCCTCCTGTTATAAAGGTGTTATCTGGTGTAGTACAGTACTGCCTCCCAAACCACTACTTCCATTAGTGCTATTTTGTTAACAGCACTCTTTATTCTGGGTATGATTGACAACTACTGAAGCCCATGGGAGCAGTGTACTCCGGCTAGTGTGGATTCATTGGTGCCAGTTGCCTACCTTGTCTTTAACTATGTCTCCTATAGCACTTTTCCTTACAGCACAGTTTTGCAAGAATGTGTCCCCTACATTCTGGAAAGTATTACATGTAGTCTATTATATTGTTCAGTGCATGAACAGCATTATTAAAATATTTAGCCTTTATGCTCTCATGACAAAGAAATAGCAGGTTTTTTAAAATACGTATTCCCATTAATGATACAAATGTCACTCTCTCGTGACCTTCATTTTTGAATGGAAACCCGTTTACTTGCTATTCTCAGGTTTTGATTTTTATAACTGTGTTAGATTTACGCCCCCTACCCCCAAATGGTCAACAATATAACTCGTGTGTCATCTTCTATATGAACAGGAATGTTTAAGCAGGGCTGTACAAGCTTCAGAGTAATCACTCCAAATATAGATGAAGAAGCTTCAATGATGGAAGATGTTGGGATGCAGGATGTTCACTTTAATGAAGTATGTAAGCTCAATTTATATGTATATATAATTTAGTATTTTCTACAATTATATAATTTTCTGTTTAATGTTTTCTTACAACATATATAAACAAGGCTATAAAAAAATCAGAATGAAGAAAGGTAAATACTACAAAGTACAAAAAAAGCAATGGGTTCTCAAGCTGGCAAGTGACTATAATCAATTCTGACTCATTCAGCTCTGTCACCACGCTCTGTTCTTTCTTCCCATCCCTAAATATAAAAGGAGAAATCTTTCTCTCAATATGCCTCTGCTTAGACTAAAAATCTCAAAACAACTAATCTGTAACAATTGCTGTAGACCAACTATTACAGAATTTAATCTTCTTGATTGTAAAATTATTTTTGGGTTTCAATCTGTTTTAAAAAACTTTAAAATCTTTGTTGCTCATGGGGAAACTGGTTTTCCTCCACTGTCATTTATTGTGCGTTCTTCATCATGTGCATGTTCAACTCAAAGACTTTATCTTGTTATGATAATCATATGAACTCTAGACCCTGTTAAAGATATGCATGTATGCTAGGAAAAAAGAGAGTGAAACCATGTTTGATTTTTTTAAAAAATTGCTCTAATTATTCAAGCTATCATTTAACGATGATCTTATGACAATGGTTATTTAACTTGTTGTTTCTAAGAAGGTTTGGTAATACCTTCTCTCAATGTACCTCTAACTTAGTAGAAAATGTTTTAATTTCATTAATTAAAAAGTTTAATCCAGTCTTGTTGCCTTGAGGGCCCTCTAGTGCAGACTCCTTTTTAGTTCCCTAAAGGGCACATGCATGTTCAAGCAATATCCTAACCTAAACCAAAGTCTCTATAAGCCTGGTGACAGGTCTATAGATTAGATTGCTATATCTACCTGGGAGCACCCTAAATCAGGTCTGCTTTTTGAAACATGTTCAGATGCTGCAGTGAGTCCAGAATACAGCTGATTACCTGTTGAAGCAGGATTCAGGGAAACATATTACACCAGCTCTTAATGCCAGTTTGCTTCTAGACGCAATTGATGGTGTTGGTTATTAAAGCTTTAAAGATGGGACCCTGTATAACACATCAGTTTTCTTGACAAGACTGAACCTGATATTGTCAATAAATATTTAGTGATAAAGAAAAGTCATTTCCAAGGATAACTTATTTAAAACATTTTTTCCTGCATTTAGACCAGAAGGTCTCCCAGGTAGCTTACATATCAAAGCATTAAAAACAGTCTATTTAAAAAATACTTTTTAAGAATTAAAAAACAAATAGAAACTCAGGTTAGGTACTGTGAAATTCATCTGTCACTCGCTGCTAAATGCTTGGGCAAGCAGCAAAGTTTTAAGCTGCCCAAGGAACAAAATCCAAGTGAAGCTTAAGTAAGGAAAACAAAAACCCAGCTAAGATTACCCTCCTTGATCATACTGTTCTTGAACTAGTGACCCAAAAAGATGACTTCCTGTGGGAGCAAAAGGGCGGGGATATTTGACCCATGCCACACCTACTGATTCTTCTCTGCCAATTTCTTTTAACCATCTTATTTCTGGTTTTGGAGCCTGAATGAACAGCAGGGGATAGGCAAAGCAAAAGAGCAATTAAAAATGACTGCAGAGGGGCATGTGCAGGGAAGAACTGGCATGTAAGAAAGGGATTTACTCCAACATTTGCTCCTGTGTTGCAATTTGTCCCTGGATGCCCCCCTGGGTATATAGTGTTGGAATGCCTATACAGGTGTGTGCCACTTAATGACAAGGATATGTTCTCCTACCCCCATTGTTATGCGATTAGGTCATTAAGTGAACATTCAGTCCAATCTGTAGCCTTCGTTGTGTAAACAGAGACTCCCTGCCAGACACTAACTGGCTGCTCAGCCTACTGGAGATAGATTGCCTCTTCTTTGCAATAAGAGCCTCTCTGTTGTGTAAACAGACACTCTGCTGCAGGCTATGGAAGATGCATTTACCTCATTAAGAGCATCTATTGTGCTTTGACCACAGTCATATATGCGGCCCATCATTAAGCGAACAGTTGTTAAGCGACACACACATGTATATTCCTATTTCCTTTGTTTTTATCTAGTTCACTCCTGTGTCAGTTGGAGACAGCCCTTCTTTTGATCTTGCTGCCATGGGAAACTAAAACGTGATAAAATTTAAACATAGAAGTACCACCAGTGGAAAGACACATCTGGGCCAGCAAACCGGATATATTACTTTTGTTTTAGTAGCCAAAGCATTTTTAAGAATATACATGCTGTGTTACTTTGGTCTGATTAAATAGATTTTGTAATCGTATATGTAGGCAGGTAGGTGGTATTGCTTAGTATTTGTACTTCAGAAAATTTAAACATTGCACCATAACACTGTTCTGAGAATTAATTCTTCTGGAGAGAAAAAAAAGTTTTGTTCCAGATTAGTTACAGTGCAGTTAATTGGTTGCTATGCTTGTCTTTCTGTAACTAGGATGTATTGATGGAATTGTTAGAACAATGTGCAGATGGACTGTGGAAGGCTGAACGTTATGAACTGATTGCTGACATCTATAAGCTCATAATTCCTATTTATGAAAAGCGGAGAGATTTTGAGGTATTTGACATAAATCCACTGTGAATGCTATGATTTCATTTAGTACCAGTTAGTATTATCACATTCAACTTTTTAATTAACAGCGGCATGCACTAACCCTTGTCTATTCAATTAAGCCACTTCTACCCAATGTTGCATATACGCAATAGGGACCAAATGTGTATGCCTGTATACCAGGCAAAAATGGGTTAATAGTCATGGCTCCCATTCAGTGTAAAGTGACGTAAACTGGATGCTAAGAATTTATTCCATTGGTTTCAATAGACTGTGCAGCCCAATCCTATACATGTTGACTTACAATGAGGTCCTATCATTGTCAATTAGACTTACTCCCAAGTAATTTTAGCTTGATTTGGAACTATTGGCATTTCCAAGCTAATGCCACTGCTACTGAGAGAAAATATTGGCGTTATTGTTTCAGCTTGCCCTGTTGTAGAGTGCAATTAATTATGAACACTTTCTGCTATTTAATTATACTGGTGCATAATTATCACCAGTGTTATCATTTTCATAAATATGTTTTACCCCTTATTTTTAGAGGCTAGCTCATTTGTATGACACACTGCATCGGGCATACAGCAAAGTCACCGAAGTTATGCATACCGGGAGAAGATTGCTCGGTACCTATTTCAGAGTTGCATTTTTTGGACAGGTGAGCACAGTCCAGGGCTATCTTTCATTAGTTCCAACTTGGCATCTGAAAGAATACAATATATTGTATGTACTCTTTTAATCGTGTTTCTCTTTATTGTATACTCTACCTGTGTATGTTTGAAATTTACGCAGTGTTGAAGACATAACTATATTCTGAATGAGAAATCTCTACATCAGTAAACGTTCTGCTTTTTTCTTTTTTTTTCTTTACTGTTACTTTCTTAAGGCAGCGGTAAGTTTTCCAATAATGGCCCTTCATGGCTATTTATTAGACATGAAAAATGGTGCTTTGGTGCTGTATGCTTTCTGACCAGTATGTCAGTCTTTACAAAAACAATATTCATTTCCACTTGCAGAAGAAAATGGCACGTATTCTGTCATACTGCATGCTTGTACAAAGGATCTAACTTTTTTCACTGACTTGATGTACCATTCCATCCTAGCCAGATAGAGCGACTGTGTGTGCATGTTTATGTTTAGTGGAGGAAAGTTAGTTTTCCCTTTTAATAGGAATTTGATCAGAGGGCACTGAAAATGTATAACTGGAGTAATATAACATTCAATTTATTCTATTGTCTCTTATGAATAGCAATACCAGTTTACAGACAGTGAAACAGATCTGGAGGTAATTACGGAAACTGCCTTCCAAAGCAAGTAATGCAGTAAAAATTACTGCATATGAGCTTAGTTTGATGTGGATATTATCATCAGTCTAGCCTGCATTTATTATACATGCTGTGTCACATTCCTTGCATTACTTGTCCATTTCATTTTCAGATAGGAATATTTATTTTTGTAACTTAAAACATTAATTCATTAATGCTTTCTTTGTGAAAGCAGACACCTGTTTCACCTTCCATGAAATCTATTTTCATTGTGTTCTGGGCTTCAGAGTAAATAAGCTTGAGAATACTGATAAGTCCAATTTGCTTTTTTTTAAAAAGATAAAATGTAAGAATTATATTTAAAATTGATATAGACCAGGTTTGATTTTTAATGTACTGTGTACCCTATATTGCCATATTTTGTTTAAAATAACATCATATTTGAAGAGGATTATCATATTGGCATGTGAAACAGGCATATGAACCATTATGAACCAAGGAAAAATGACAGTCCCCTCAAAACATTAATGTTGACATCTCATGAAATTTACAGCAATGCCTGAATAACCTAGAGTGCTTCCATTTTCAATACAACCATATTGCATTAGCTATTCTACTCTCCCCTCCTTGTGATTATTTAAGAGCAACCTTTTTGTTAGTGTGGTGTTTTTGTGGGTTTTTCCCTTTTTGCTTCAACATTGGCATTATATATTGACCTTGCTTTAAATATTAGGCACCATTGTTTTTGATCACTTATTTTATTTAGAATCTTAATTGTTTAATTTGGAATTTTTTTCTAAGGGATTTTTTGAAGATGAAGATGGAAAGGAATATATTTACAAAGAGCCTAAACTCACACCTCTTTCAGAGATTTCCCAGAGGCTGCAAAAACTCTACTCAGACAAATTTGGGTCTGAAAATGTCAGGATGATCCAGGATTCTGGCAAGGTAGAACTTCATTTGTATACAAATCAATATTATTAAGAATGTTTGAAAAACTTTAAGTCTTTAAAACTTTAACTTTAAGTGAATTGTTTTTGTAAAAATGGTTAGTTATCACCAGTTTGGTTATCTCAGTACGCTTGGTAAGAGAAAGAATCTGACATGAATTCAACTTGAAATTACCTGCCAGTACCTATACAGAATAAAATGCAGTTCCAGAGATGATAGTTCCTTACTTGAGTAGCACCATGAGTTAAACAAGGACTTTAGTGATGAAGCCTGTTTGATTGTTACATTGAAGGCTTCATGTGAGTATAAGATATCTCTAGTGAGGGTCCATTTGTTAGCTTAAGCCCCAAATCAGCCTTTATATATATTAAATATGTGTATTCTAAGTTAAAATTTTGGTTCTCTTCCAATTCTTTTAAAGGTAAATCCTAAGGATTTGGATTCAAAATATGCATATATACAGGTTACACATGTAGTACCATATTTTGAGGAGAAGGAATTGCAAGAGAGAAAAACTGAGTTTGAAAGGAATCACAACATCCGTCGCTTTATGTTTGAGATGCCTTTTACTCAATTGGGTAAAAGACGAGGTGGAGTGGAGGAGCAGTGTAAACGGCGTACAGTTCTTACAGGTATTAGATAGAAAGATGCACCTCTCCCAACCCCATTTGACAGTGCTCACTGCAGTCGCTTTCCTTTGCATTATCTGTTGCATGCTTCTTTTTCATCCAAAAAAGTTTTTTAGGAACGTCTGTCCTCAGTACTACATGTTTTATATCAGGGGTGCTCAAATGTTCAACTTTAGGGATGCTGGACCTTTAAGAAGTGTATAGAAGAGAGAATTGCAGCAGGTGCAACTTGTCATCCCACAGATGACAAGCTGCACCTGCTGAAATTCTCTCTTCTATACACTTCTTAAAGGTCCAGCATCCCTAAAGCTGAACGTTTGAGCACCCCTGTTTTATATGATAGACATTGTGCTACATTTCTTTGACAGATTACATCCATTTTAATCTAAAAGTTTTTTTTTTCTCCAAATGAGTGCCCTCTCCATTATATGTTCATGATACTGTGTCTGTAAGGTTTTCATGCCTGTTTCTCCCTGCAAATAGGGCAAAGGTCTCTGGTGTTTATTGTTTACTGTAATAGAAAGGATAATAATCATCTGCTTTTATTGCTGCTGCTTTTAGATGTTTTTACATGTGTTTTTAATGCTTGATTGTGTATTTAACTATTTATGTGCACTGATTTGACATTTTTTTAAAAATGAAGAACAAGTTTTAAAATATGACAAGAAAATAAATTAGTGACAAAGCAATCCAAGCAGAAAATACCAAAACACCAGCCAAGTTACAGCTACTTCATGCCAAACTCTGTATTATATACACCAAGGAACTAGGGTTGGTCATGGCTCCCCAAGAAGTGTACACGTGTTGCAACTGTGTAATATAAAGCAGTTCTTAGTCTGTATCACCAAGAACATGCTCGCTTTAGCTACTAACTTGAACTTTATTGTGCAAGTTCTCCAGTCTGACTGGAAGCTACGTAAAGCATAGCTGTCTAACATTTTTTTGAAACTGGGTCTTAGACCTACCTACACAGTTCCAGCAACAACAGCAAAGTTCTCCCTTCAACTTGTCTGTGTATTTTTTTCAAACAACTTTGGTGTGGTTGGCATGTGGAACCTTGTTATGTCTAGACTCAAGATTGTGGCCCAGTTCTGTCTTTTCTTCATCGACTCTCCAACCCAACATAGACAGTTACAACCCAGTGAAAAGCTAATTATTAAAGAAAGCATTACACAAGCACAGTATCTTATTACTGTTCTATTTCCTTATGTTAGTTAACTAATATGTCAAGGCCATGTACAGTTACTTTACATGCTGATTCTTGGGCATTCTTTGTGCTAGGATAATTAGAGTCAGTAACGTTAAAGACAGATTGCGTGCTAATAATCATTGTTGTTTATAGCTATCACTGTTACAGCTGTACACTGCCAGCAAAGAAGCAAGTGGAAGCAATAATGCTACTTCACACTCCTCCTTTAGATGATAAAAAGCTATGAATAAAATGAGTGAAAGAGAAAATGACTAGAAATGGGTAGAAAGACTAATGCATAACCATTTTGAAAATGTTGACCAGCCATTGCTCATTGGGCCTTTCTAGATGGAATGTCCTCTTCCAGGAATAAATAACTTTCAGTCTAGCAGTGTGATCCCTGCTCCCACAAAATGAAAAGAAGTCAGGGGAGCTTTGTGCTGAGGATCACTGTTTTGTGCAAAGCAAACGTACTTTTTCCAGAAGTATGTTCACCAGCAAAGGTCAAAAGGAGCATACAGCCTTGGAAGAATCAGGCTATTAAAATCAATGCTTTTTCACTGAATTATGCTAAATATATTCATTGGCAGTGTTACTTGTTTCCAATACAAAACACATTCAGTTATCAGTTTAATTTTGCAAAATACCATGATTGTAAATAACCAAAGGGTTCATTATATTTCCTCTCCCTAGCTATACATTGTTTTCCCTACGTAAAGAAACGGATTCCCATAATGTATCAACACCATACAGATCTAAACCCAATCGAAGTAGCCATCGATGAAATGAGTAAGAAGGTTGCAGAGCTCCGGCAACTTTGTTCATCTGCTGAAGTAGATATGATCAAATTGCAGTTAAAACTACAGGGTAGTGTCAGTGTCCAGGTAAGCTAACTAAAGTGGGCAAGATATACTTTTCATTTACACTAAAAGATTTAACGCCCTACTTTCAAAATTCTGTTTTCTTTCCTTGACCATTTATTAAAATTATATGGAGAGCTGCCAGTGTCCAGTGAATAAGGAGGCTGGACTTTGACATATGGGATCTGGGTTCAACTTCTCACTCAAGTGTAGTATACATCTGGTTAACAATCATCTTCAGTTTATCAAGCAACTCCAATTCAGACTAGCTAGAAGAGAGGCTCTGATCGTGATTAGCATGGAGTTTCCTTCATCCTGGTGCAAGAGGCATGGAGTAGAAAAATTTCTGAAAGACATGCTTTTATTTTTCTTATCACTACCAATTCAGGGGGCTCAGGAAACATTGTTTTAGTACTCTTGCAGGGAAAACACAATTAACATTTGTTGTTCATGTTCTTTAAGGTTAATGCTGGGCCATTAGCATATGCAAGAGCTTTCCTAGATGACACAAACACCAAAAGATATCCTGACAATAAAGTAAAGTTACTGAAGGAAGTTTTCAGGTAAGCAGCCTGAACACTGATTAATGCAGCAATCTTATATGCTTGACTAGACATGCATAGGATTGTGTTTATCCTATGAATTCAGCATGCATAATCCTAATTCCGTTTAAATTATTTGCTGAAAATGTGGTTCTTGAATTCACCTTATACATATTGTTTTACTTCATTATAATTTCAGGCAATTTGTTGAAGCTTGTGGGCAGGCCTTAGAAATAAATGAACGCCTTATAAAAGAAGATCAGATAGAATATCAAGAAGAAATGAAGGCTAACTACAGAGAAATGGCAAAAGAACTGTCTGAAATTATGCATGAACAAGTATGTACTGAGTTTTACAAGTACTTCATTCAGGTTACTCTATGTAATGCTAGGAAAAGAAAGAACTTTTATCAATAGCACTTTTTCACAACTCTGTATTTGTTTATTTTATTCAAAGGAAACACTCAAAGTATTGTATTTATAGATCCTTTCCAATTGTGTTTCCAATTAATCTTTTAAGTCAGAGCAATTGGCCAAGAAAAGTTTTTGGTGTTTTTTTTAATTATTGCTTTTGCTTAGTTGACAATTGTTTATGTATTCTGGGCCAACTACAGAAGTTGTCATAAAAAGTTGTTACTTTTGGTATGATTATTTAAATGACTTGCTGTGAAGTCAGTAAGTAATAGTGAAGGAAATGGTTAAGACTTCCATCCTGGAAGATATACTTTGTAAGATATTCTTGATTAGTACTTTTGAAACATGGCTGCTATTTTAATGAACCTCTATGATTAATGTGTTTGCCTGCCTGTCAATTCGCTAACATTTCTTCATTTAAGAAAGAGACTAAAAGGATTGAATTAAAATACTGAATGCAGGAGATCAAGTGTCCTCTTGCCTTATATTTACTAATACTGCATCATAAAAAATGAGTATCAGGGTCTTTATTTTCTCCTCTATGTACCACTCTGCAATAAAACAACTGACAATTATATCATGCTAAGGCATGTTCTGTAGAGGTTGTTATGCCACACCAGGGTAATGGTCAATCACATACACTTAAGTTGCTCTGTTACATCAACCAGTTCTGTCAGGATTGTATTCCAGTAATGCAGTATATGAGTGGGTTTTTAAAAGTTGGCATATGTGCTTACCCTTCCCTAATAGGTTTAACTTAAATTTGAAAAAAAATATTTTTTTTATTGGGAAATGTAATTATAATTGGACTAGCTTTTAAATGTTCACATAGTGATACCTAAGAGAGTTTGTTTTATGGGAAATATCTAAGAATGTATCTTGCATTTTGAAATGTATAACCAAGCTATTTATTGATATATCAATTTTGCTTTCTTAAATACATGTTGAAGATAGTAAACATTTTTTTCTGTTTGTTAGAAAAGTTTTAATATATTTTGTAGAAATCTTAATGGGCATCTCTCTTTCTTCCTTTCCCTCCCACTATGCTGCTTTGAAAATGTGATCAGCTGGGATGGTAATGCTTTTAGTTTCTCTTTCTAGTTTTGTGTTGCCTTTTACAAACACATGGCACGAGTTAAAATATGTTGCTAGTTTCATTTGTAGTGCAAAGTTGAGGGCACATGTAGTTCTGTTTTCTTGCTTTGCTGTAATGGGTTGAGTAGTTGCTCATTCTACATATTGTATTGGTAACTGAATTATCATCCCTCAAATGAGAATACTTTGCTCCCTTCCTGCTTATGAAACACATGGAGCAATCAAGTTTTTAAGAGAAGGAAGGGAAAATGCATTATTGAAGGGAATTGAAAAGAAGTCTGTACCTCAGTATAGCAGTGAATTTCAGTCCAAAGTTTTCTGCTATGTGATTTTATTATTTGTTTCTTATTTATCTTGCTCTATCCCATGGGTTCAGACTGGCTTACAGTCTTCCCCCCCCCCCCATAAATGTTAGTCCTATCTCCACATATAGGCTAATGGGTTCTGAACTGTCTGTGACAGTCTTAAAACAAAACATGTAATTTTGTGGCTGTGGCTGAAAATTGAATAATAAGGTGACCTGACCTATTGTCAGATCTTTTCTTATTGATAATTGTGTGCTTAATAATAAGCACTTACAAGTACCGCAGATACTCACCTATACGTCGATCTCACAAATAAGCCAAGGAAAAGATTTGATCAAAAATCATTGAATTTCCTATGACCCTCAGATAAGTCGGGGGTTGAACTTGGGGGAGGGTCTGACTATAGTTTAGATCCTAAAAAATAACCTACCAGTAATTGTTACCTAAGAACTGTATAGCCTCTACAGAATGCAGTCTCTGCATTTATTAAAAATGCAGGTATGACTTAATTATCCACAGATTTTTCACCTGCAGTTTTATCTCAATGTGAGGAGAAAGGCCTTTAATTTAAAGGAAAAATGTTATTTAACAATAGCCTCATTAGTACAGGAGAGGGCACCTGACAGACAATCTCCAGGCGCCTAAAACAGCTTCAGTCCAAGACAAGTGACCCCACCCTTCCCCCTGAGCACATGAAAGAATGCAAGTGATTATCACCTCCTCTGCATTCTTTTCCCAGGCTGTGCTCCCAGTGAAGGAAGGGGTCACTACCTTGGAGTGAAGCTGTTGTAAGTGCCTGGAGAATGATTGATGATTGCCTGCCAGATGCCTCTGCTACACATTGTAAAGGTCAGCAAGACCTGCCTGTTTTTAAATAGCTGAGCAAAAGGACATTGTTTTTTAAATGGATTCCTTTAACATTATTTTTGGTATCCATGTGGTTGCTGGGAACAGAACCCTCGTGGATACTGAGTCTCATCCTGTATAGTAAAAGATCATAAGATACATTTTTATTCATTAACTTTTTTAATTCTGGTCCTCACAATCTTTTTGTAAAAACTATCAGAGTAAGTGCACTATAAACAACATACCAGCAGAACTGCTAATCAAGTCCTTCTTTAAGGTGCCTGGTGTGTGAAGCCAGAGGCTCAACATGTAACATACAACTTATAACACATAGCACGGAGTGTGCAGTTCAATTTGCAGTAGAAAGACAAGCACCAAGAAATGACTGTGAACAAGTGCAGCTCACATAGTTGCAAACCTATTTACTCAGAAGTAGACCCATTGCTTTCCATGGATGTTATTCTTAAGTAATGGTGCACTGAATTGTAGCTTAGGACTTTGTTTCAGATGGAAACGAGGATGACATCCTGGTGTTTTAAAAACCAGACTCTGCCAAACAATTGCAAAGTGGAACGAGGCTACAGAACAGTCTGCTAAAGAGAAGGAGGCTTGCTTGATTTCAGTGGCCTTGAGCCCTGGCAAGCCTTTTACCAGGGTGGGGGCAAAACTGAGGGCTGAGTGAAATTCTTTGGAAATGACTTACCAGGAATTGTTCTGAGGCAGCAGCAAAAAGAAAAAAAGCATTTGCCTTCTCCAAACAGGGAGAATAAGGTGCTTATGGGAGTTGTAGGCTTTGTGAGGAGTACAGTGTTGCACTTCCATAGCAGCAACGCTCATATAGAGTACAGTTGTCATAAGTATCTTCACTTCTGTTTGGAGAAGAAGCTAAAATGGCTGCCTTTGAATACCCTAATTACTGGTAAGTAAAGTTACTCATGCTTCTCAGCCCTTTCCCACCTTCCACTTCACTGGACAGCTGCTAAGCTTCCCAGCAGCCGCTGCCTCACCTGCTGCATTGACCCGTGTATAAGTCAACCCAGGTTTTCAGGGCCAGCAGGCCTGAATTTTTTACTTATACATGAGTATATGCGGTGCATTCCATTTGAATCAATAGATCTAGTTTCTATATAAATATATTTAGGCTTGTTTTCCTAAACTCCTGTGCTGTTTTCAACTAAACTTAGGTCTTCAGTAGTCCTTTTTGCATTTTGACTAGTGCCTAAGCATAGGTCCATGGTAATGTAATCATAAAAGGCTTATTGTGAGCCTTTTTCTCCTTCTCTGTGCCCCAAATATATGTGACATGTATATATACCTTTTTCTCTTTAAGATTGCTGCTGTGGAAGAAAAGGCCAGTGTAATGCCTAATTCATTACACATTTTCAATGCCATCAGTGGGACACCAACAAGCACAACAGTTCATGGAATCCCCAACTCTTCTTCAGTTGCATAAGTGTTTTTGTAAATGAAAGTATCTATCACTTGGAACATACATGGATTTTTTTATCATTTGCAAACTCAGGATGAAATTAAAGTTGAAAAAGGACTGTGCAACAGACAGACAGATGCTAAGAACAGAGCATGCTTAAACCTTTCAGTCAGTCAGGGATGAAAAAACAGTAGGTAATAGATTTCTATTATAGATGGTGCACATATTTTTTTATATTCTGCTGGCAATAGAGTTTTCACGAAGTGTTTTGGGGAACTTACATGTTAAAGGTTCCTGTTTGTTCTTCCATCAATAGTATTATAAAATGAATGGCACATTACAGGCAGGTGTGGAATGTAAGTTTGCAGATATAAACCATAAAAGTGTTCTTCAATGTATGCACATATTAATAGATAAAAAGTACAAACACTATTTTGGGACTAAACAGACACTAATTTGATGAGCTAATGGAAGTAGAAGTAGTTTTTGTACTGTCAACTAATGTCTGTGCTCCATTTTATACTTTGGCGTTTTAGAGAGAGCTACTCACTTAAAAAGCATAAAGTCCAACCAAAGGTGATATTAACAAGCTATGTACATATTTGTTAATACAGCTAATCAAGCCTGTAAATAAATGTATTGCATTTCTAAACATTTTTAATCTTCATACCAGCTTCCATCATTCTACAATTGTGACAAATTCATGTTCATTCCAAGTACAGTATATGCTCTATTTTCTTTTACAGTTTATTGTATATAAATAAGTGCAATATGAAGTTGTATACAGTTTCTGTAACATTATGCACTTTTTAAAAATGGAATACATCATTTTTGCCAAAGTGATGGAGTATGTAAGTGGTGATAACTACTGTGGTAAATGGTGGTGTAATTTAAACTTTTACTATGTTGTTTTAAGACATTAATTAGTAATTTTTATATTTGAGGAAAATAAAGGGTTTTAATTTTATTTAACAGAAATCACTGTCCTGCTGTAATTAGACATTATGTACTACATCTATATTAAAGAAAGTTTAATTTCTTTGCTGTTTGGCTGGGTCATCTTATTTTGCCACTACAAGGCAATCTACTAAAACAAAACATTTAAATTATTTTCATAAATATGACAGTAACATTTGTCTTGGCTTTATTTTGACATGAATACTTGGTTCATTTTTACTTTGCTATGCTTTAAGATTTCCAATGAGATATAAATAAAATTTGGGAAAATTCCTCTGACTTCTCTTGCAGAGACAGCATAGTTTTTCATAGATGCTATTTTCAGCAACTCATATTTCTTAGAGATGGTGTGTTAGAGTGCCAGTGCAATGCTATGCATATCTACTCAAAAGTAAGTCTCATTGTGTTCAGTAGGGCTTACTCACAGGAAAGGGTGTTTAGGATTGCAGACTGCGTTATATATGCTGCTGAAACTGATCAAAGAACTTTTGCCCTGATTTTCTGGATAATTTAAATATGCATAACTGTGTTCTACATTACAGGCATAGTTCAACAATCTTTTACATAAGCAAGTTTAAAGTAAATGTGAAACTTATCTAAAAGTAAATGTAAATAAATGTAAGTTTACTTTAAATAATTTAACTTAAAATAAATGTGAAACTTTCCTAAAATCTCTAGTTTAAGACCTGAACAATATGGAATAGCAACTGATTCATGTCCTTTAAATCCAAATCTGACCCAGTCAAATAGAAAGTGGTAGAGGCAGGTGGCAAACCTGGCAAAAGAGATGCACTATCTTCCCATGATTTACTACCCAAAACTCCTCTTTGTTTCCAAGTCAGGGTCTGAGAATGAAAGTGAATTTTAGCTGAGAATTAATACCAAAAGAATGAATTGAATCATTGCATTTCTGCGGGTGGGGAATAGCTCTTTTTTTTTTTTTAATGTTTTTCTATTGAAAAATATTTTTGTAAGCTGAAAACTGACCAAGGAAGGAGTGGGCCGAGAGTGAACCTCTCTACTAAATGTGCTACAGTTCTTAATGTGCAAGAAGTGTATTTTATTTGTTTTGTTCTTTGAGATCTGCAGAGGTTGTGGCATAAATAGCCATCTTAATCTCTACCTCACTTTCCTGCAAGTCCTCTTTCTTTCCATTTACAGTTTCACTGATACATTTTAAGAAGGCACACACCCTTCAGAGTATTGCACATATAGACAGGCAAAACTGGTTATTAACCTCCTACACTTTTAGTTTCTCTGACTTAGGATACTTATTTCACGCATTGGAGGATATTTTTCACCTAGTGGCAGTAGGACATACTCACTTGAGATTTCACTATCTGATTGCATATTTTTCTTGTTCACTGTAAAAGAACAGTGCAAAAAGAGCTTTCTTTCTGATATTCCAGGCACTACTGATTCTAAAGGGAAATAACTGAAAGCACCAGCATGAACTTGAAAATTGGTTTATTTTTTGAACTTTGATCTAAAAAGCAGTGCTGGGAACTTGAGTCAAGTGACTTGGACTCAAGTTGTGAAAATGAGTAATTTTGGGTGAATTTGCAACTTATGAGTTGTGCGCATGGAAGACTCTGAAAAAGACTTGAGGCAGGGCCCCCAGCACTTGTCCCCACGTGTGCTGACTCGAGTCTGCCTGTGTCTGGGGGTGCTTGCTTACTGCCTTCACCATGTGGAAAACCCCATGGGGCCAGCATTCCAGTGGCAAACAGCAGGGAGTTCCAGCCAGGAGGCAGGAAAGGGTTAATGTGAGCAAGAGTGGAGAGGCAGAACTGGGCTCTCTTTTCCCCTCTGATAGGAAGGAAGGAATGGATGATCATTGGACTAAGGATCAGCATTCTCATATTTCCATTGGCTGAGAGAGGTAGGAGGGGAGGGGCAACCCGCATTGAATGACTGGCTGCAGTGATACTACTTCTTAGTAGGGCTGCCAAGGATCAGGTTGTCCTAGTAAGTCTCTCAGCTGCTGTTTGTGACCCTCTCACCACTTTTGTCCACTTAAGAACATAGGAACAGTCCCACTGGATCAGGCCATAGGCCCATCTAGTTCAGCTTCCTGTATCTCACAGCGGCCCACCAAATGCCCCAGGGAGCACACCAGATAACAAGAGACCTGCATCCTGGTGCCCTCCCTTGCATTGGCATTCTGACATAGCCCATTTCTAAAAGCAGGAGGTTGCACATACACATCATGGCTTGTAACCCATAATGGATTTTTTCTCCAGAAACTTGTCCAATCCCCTTTTAAAGGCATCCAGGCCAGATGCCGTCATCACATCCTGTGGCAAGGAGTTCCACAGACCGACCACATGCTGAGTAAAGGAATATTTTCTTTTGTCTGTTCTAACCCTCCCAACACTCAACTTTAGTGGATGCCCCCTGGTTCTGGTGTTATGTGAGAGTGTAAAGAGCATCTCTCTACCCACTTTGTCCTTCCCATGCATAATTTTGTATCTCTCAATCATGTCCCCCCCTTGGGCATCTCTTTTCTAGGCTGAAGAGGCCCAAACACCATAGCCTTTCTTCATAAGGAAGGTGCCCCAGCCCCGTAATCCTCTTAGTCGCTCTCTTTTGCACCTTTTCCATTTCCACTATGTCCTTTTTGAGATGTGGCGACCAGAACTGGACACAATACTCCAGGTGTGGCCTTACCATCAATTTGTACAATGGCATTATAATATTAGCCATCTTGTTCTCACTACCTTTTCTAATTATCCCAAGTATAGAATTGGCCTTCTTTACTGCCGCCGCACATTGGGTCGACACTTTCATTGACTTGTCCACCACCACCCCAAGATCTCTCTCCTGATCTGTCACAGACAGCTCAGAACCCATCAGCCTATATGTGAAGTTTTGATTTTTTGCCCCAATGTGCATGACTTTACACTTACTTACATTGAAACACATCTGCCATTTTGCTGCCCATTCTGCCAGTTTGGAGAGATCCTTCTGGAGCTCCTCACAATCACGTCTGGTCATCAGCACTCAGAAAAGTTTGGTGTCGTCTGCAAACTTTGCCACCTCACTGCTCACCCCTGTCTCCATGTCATTTATGAAGAGGTTGAAAAGCACCGGTCCCAGGACAGATCCTTGGGGCACACCGCTTTTTACCTCTCTCCATTGTGAAAATTGCCCATTGACACCCACTCTCTGTTTCCTGGTCTTCAACCAGGTCTCAATCCAGGAGAGGACAGCAGCAGGAAAGGGGCAGCAGGGAAGTAAACAAAGGGAATTCCAACACATGCACAAGCCAGCAGCAGCCCCTCATTTTTCCCATGGCTGGCTTTTTAAAAGGGGCGATTCAGCCTACAGAGAGAGAGAGGAGACAGGTGAGCAATCATGCTTTGCCTGGCAGGCTCTGTTTTTACTTGGGAGAAGGACCCTCATTGAATGACCGGCTGAAGAGGGACTACTTCTGAGTAGAGCTGTAAAGATTGGGTCATCCTGGTAAGACTTGCAGCTGCTACTCATGACCCTCCTCCCTCTTGCCACTTCTGTCCCAGCTCTCTCACCCCTCCTGCCCTCTCTATGGGTGGGTGGGAACAGCAGGGGAGAGAGTAAAGGGAACTCTGACACACACACACAGCCCAGTAGCAGCCCCCTTTTTTCCACCGCAGGCTTATAAAGGGGGGCAATCTGACTCAAATCCATTAGAGTCACTAAAGGATGACTCAATGACTCAAAGTGCCCCTGTTAGGACTTTTGAGTCCAGTCGTGGAGGGTGGTGATTCAGTGACTTGAATTGAATTTTCCCATCCCTGATAAAAAGTACAGCAAAAAACAAAGGAATAGTAAGAATGGAAAGAATAATGAAATTTTGATAACGTCTTTGCAGCTGCAACATTATAAACTATTTTTTTTTAAATGACTGAGAGCAGGAAAGAGGAACTTTCCTTAACCAGCCTAAGGGTCCAATCCTATCCAATTTTCCAGTGCAGTTGCAGTGCCAGCCCCGAGGCAAGGGAACAAATGTTTCCTTACCTTGTAGAGGTCTCCGTAACTACCATCCAACCACAAGATGCAATGCACATCCTATTGACACGGGTACTCCTGGGCTGGAAAGTTGGATAGGATTTGGCCCTAACACTTTCAGCTTGCACACAGAATTGTGAAGAGTGTAGGTCAGACTGTCCCCTTTTTATTAGAATAGGTATGTAACAAAGCATTTCATTTTTCTTCTCTAATGGCAATAAAGGGCAGTTTGTCTACTGGAATGTGTAACTGTCACATCTTGACTATACTTATTGCTTCAACCAGGGACCTACTCCAGATGGTCATTGAAATTGTTGTGTACTAATCATCAGCTATGAAACCTAAGTGCAGTGATTTGTAAACAAGAGCATTTACCTTATGTACTGTATTTGAATTGAGTAGTTTAAGGTGTCTTCTATCCTAACAAGGACTGAAAAAGTAAAGATGCTTTTCAACAGACAGACTGTACTTTAACTTGGACAACAAGGTGAATAATAAAATTTACTTTTTCCTTAAATATATTGACTTGCTACAATGACATTATTGTATAGCTAGCAAACCAACTTGGCTCTTCCATCAGATGCAAGGCTTGCAGAAATGCGTGGCTTGCTCTTCTGCCTTCTTGGCGCTGCTACGCTTCTTGGATGGATTTATGAGACAGTTTCTTCCCAGACTGGTTTTGTTCTGTAGTAATAAAGACAACTGGCAAAATGCCTTTTCAAACAACAGATACTGCAAGTAATGAGGGAAATGAAGGGCAGAGCAGTTTTTTGCTTACAGAATACTTGGGTAAGAGGCTAATCAACCCTTTGTTATTGTTGAAGGAAGTCCTAACTACCTCCATAGTATCAGGGAATTACCAATGAACTGTTTCTGGCTGAGCATGTTCAACTTCTTTTTGCCTGTTAAGCAACATCACCCTTGCAAACTGAGATCAATTACATTTCTTATGGGCATAAAGAAAGGGTCAATTTAAACCTTTTAGGTCAGTGTGTGAATCTAGTAAGTGGTGGGCATTTTGAGTAGCTTTCTACTTTGGTCAGGAATACTGTCTTTCAAGATTAGAGGATATAGAAACGAGGGAACTTCTCCTACTAATGTGTGCTACCATAACAAGCAAATCTTTGTATTCCAAATGTGTGAACCTATTTCATGCACTTTTCTCTACTATAGGAGAACAGTTCACAGAAACATTTACCACTGACAAGCTTCTTTTATTCTTGTCAATGCATTTTCCATGTAATAGGCAGGCAGTCTGTTCTGGAAGTCAGATGCCAGTGCAAGTTATTCCATAAAGAAGGCAAAGGTGAGGGTTATTTTGTGAATGATGCAGAGGATCTGTCTGTATTAAGTAGGCCAGAGCCATTCATATGGTGGCCCAGGGGCCAGATCCAGCGTTCACGCAGATCCAGTCACCTGGTGAGCGGACCTTTTGGTTCTGCTGACAAAGTCCTTATTTGGAAGATAGGGACACTCTGGGCAGTTGTGTCTGCCTAGATGTCCTGTTGTTTGGTCTTCTGGGACACCAGGCAGACGATGCGACTGCCCAGAGCGTCCCTGTCCTCTGAACAAGGCGGACTTCACGCAGTGCCCGAGTGGAATACTCTGATGTGGTCTGGATGGGGACTGCATTCCAGGCGCGTAGCAGTTGCAAGTTTGAGTGCTGCTGACGTAGACAAATACATTACCTAGTTCATGGAAGAAATCATATCTGCATTTTTTCCTCAGATACATTCAAATGCAGCATTCACTGCACAGTACCCATGTTGTAGACATACAGCCGCTCTCTGTGAATTGTAAGATTGGAGGGGCTGCTTGACTGTAGTACCACTTTCAACTCTGATTCTCTGAAACCATTGCAACACTTTGTTTGTGTACAGCAGTTATATAACAGTTGAAGAGAAGAAATTAATTATACTTTACTAGATTGTCTTTCAGAATGAGGCAACCAGCATCCAATTTGTTGTTGAAATATGGTCATCAACTTGCTCATCTTTTAACCTTTGCCTTAATTTAGTAGTCAAGATTCAAACTTGGTGTAGTTCTTCCCATCTTCACTTTTTCGGGATACATAAAACTTACTGAAACCTTTCTACTTTTCCTCAGAATTTCTCAGATGTTTTGGTTGTCAAATTTGCCTCTCACCTGAAAAATTTTGATAATGTAGGATCAACCTACATGCATTACATGGGATAGGAGATTTTGTCTGTCTTTTAAAAATAGCAGAGGGGCTGTGAAGTGGGGGTTCTGAATGCCAGCTGCAAGGGAGCAATGGTGAGAGAGTATTTCTTTCCTGCTTGTGGGTTTTCCAGAAGCAACTAATGGACTATTGTGGAAACGGGATGCTGGGCTAGATGGGCCTGTGGCCTCATCCAGCAGGGCTTTTAAAAAAGTTTTTTATTATGTGACAGAACTTCAGGAGGAAGGTTTAGGACTTTGGTCCTACTGCGATCTAATTGTAGTTGTGCCCTCCATGCACTGTTTCACATAGGAAAAATACTTAAATAGAAAGTCAATAGAAGCATTTTTTTTCTGTTAAATAATGCCTGAGGGGCATGATTGGGATTGGCTAAGCTCTAAAACTCTTGCACCCCCTTTTTTGCACATTACTCCAATTAAAAAAAAAAATGCCATAACTCCCATTTGACATTATGCATTTCTTCTAAAAATAGTTTGACCCTTGGAGCCTTTAAACGTTTCCACTGAGGAATTTTTCTGGTCTGAGAAATGCCAAGATGTTTTGATAAGAGTTTTGAAAATTCTTTGGAAGTTTTGCTGAAGCAGGAATTTCTACATTCACCTCCAATTCAATTTTTTTTGTAATATTTGGTGACAGTATGACTTCTGTTACCTGTGTGTGTCAATTTTTGTTCAGCAGGAACTGCAATCTGGAACATCCTATCTATAACTTATCTTCAGAATCGGAATGTGAAAAATACCATATACATCTGTAAAGGCAGGATAGAAATGCAGTAAGTAAATTTCCATAAACTCAGGACACACCTTTAACAAAGGTGATTCACTTCATTGTCACAAGTGTGGGTAGGATTTTAAACCAAAACTTAACTATTTTATTTTAGATCATACCATCTCAACCCTCTCCCCTGCCCCATGAAGAGAGTAATCAGTAGCTTTTAATGATCAATTTCAAATACTTTCATAAGTCAACTGCCTGATATCTCTTCTGTAAGAATTCACTACTTCTCAGTTTGAAAGCCTTTCCATTTGGCTTTCTCAACTTTAGAATTTAGAATATGCAGAATGTTGATCAGTGTACCTTAATACACGATACACTGTATAATACTTAGGATAATTACTAATGTGCCAATTTCCTTGCTTTGTACTGTGGTCACCATCTGAAAAATTATGCGGTTAGATGGATGTGCATGGGGTGTGTATGTGTGTATGGGGTGTATGTTAATATTTTGATTTTATTTGTAAAAAGTTGAGATGGTTAGTCTTGGAGGCTCCTTTTGTAGTTATGGTATGTTTTGGATTCCAATTGGATTCCAATTGCTGTGTGGAGGGGATGTGTGTGAAATTATGTATAAGTGCATAGTAGGAAGAATTTTGCATGAAGATTAACTTAAGCAAGAGGAAATGTCATTTTTATTCTTTGATTCTGGTTTTCTTGAGTTCATGTAGCTAAGTAGTACAGTGGTCCAGTGTAATACAATACATGCACAGGTTACTTGTGCTGATAGTGTTTGACTACACTGGTTCCAATGAAATGTTAATTCTTAGCAACTTCTGTAACACATTTGACAGAGTATGGCACAGGACCTTGGAAACGAAAGGCCCAGGGCAATAGCTGCTTCTGCTGGGCATATGTAGAAGGGAGTAGATGACAGCAAGGAATGGCAAATAAGTGAAGGGTCACTATGATTCACTGTATGTTGGGATGTAGGGTAAGGGAACAGTTCAAAGACAATGGGGTTATTTGGCTTGGGCTTCATTATAACTAGTTATAGGACTGGAAAAGTTGCTGGTGAGAAGAGTATGCACACAAACTTCCTCTATTCAGCCATGGTAAAATGCCTAGAGTATCAGTAAGAGAATGGGTGTTAGAGAGCCCTTCATCAATCACAATCTCCAATTCTCCTCTAACTATTCCCCCATCTTTCCAACAGCAATATTTTCTTACCCATCTCCCACTTAGGCTACAATCCTATACACAAATCCCTGGGAGTAGGCCTCACTGAACACAATGGGGCTTACTTCTGAGTAGACCTGCATAGGACTGGGCTGTCAGTTACCTTCTCTCTCTGCCTTTCCCCTTATCTGTTGCCTTCTCCCCTATTTCACTTGGCTACCTATTCTTCCCTTTGTCTTCATTCTAATTGATTCAAGGATTCATGCCCACTTCTACCAGAACGGGGGTGGGGAGAGACAATACCACCAGCACCCAAGTCAGTAGCACTTTACTATGTTTGGGTAGTCTATTTCTGTGCTTCTTCCACCTCCTCAAGTCAATCGTGATGTCAAGCTCATAAATGATGTTACAACATAGGTGTGGGCAGCTTCTGTTTAAAAGCCTTTAAAGTTTCAGAGTGGATTCCAATCTGATGCAAACAGAGAACCTGTGTAGTGGCAGTCTGTTTCACTTGGACTGAGGAGACTGGTCCAATCCTTGCTCAGCCATAAAACTTGCTGACAGTACAATTCTATCCATTGAATCCCAGGAAAGTATACATAGGGTTGCAGCCTCAATAGCATTGGATGTCACCAATCACTTACCCTAACACAGGGTTAGGTTAAAATAGGAATGGCCTCCACATGCTATCTTAGCTTCTTTAACCAAGGGTGGGAATACAAACAGAAGGCAGACCATACTCTTGGGGGAAAAATGAATGGGATATGCAATATAATTTTTCTGTGTCAAACCACAACAGTGAAACTAGAATCTCTTTTTCCCAAAGAATGTGTGTAGGAGTCAGGAGGAAACAGAAGCATCTGAAAGTGGTGGTCATTATTGTTAGCATGGATATAGATGGCTTTTGTTCATCTTTACTGTCCTGTTTTTCTAGTCATCAGGTAACTTTTCTATTCCATTTTATAATGGTTTCATAACTGCTTTTTTCACTCTGACATTGATCTGTATGTGAACAACCACTTAATTCAGACATGCTTTGAGCATTTAGGAGGGTGACTATTAGTGTGGAAAACAGCAGACAAACTATTTAATGCCCCCTTCTTTCCTTGACACGTCTCTGCTCTTAATTGCACCCCTTATTGCATAGGGCTACCTACAGCGGTTTCACTACCTGGTGATACACAGTGCCTTTCTAAATTGAATGCTTGGCCATACACAGATACAGTCTTTGAGGGAATCAAACCAGAACACAGCCAAGCTATTCTTATTCTGTGAATTTTTGAAACTGAGAAATTAGTTAACAGTAACAATGTGCAAAGGCAAAGCTGTCTCAAGGGTGAGGAATTGTCCTTCTTTTCACAGACAATTTATAACGCATAGGGGTATGATGCAGGGTTGCAGCTATTCTTGTTGCATCCTGCTCTAAAATACAGTTTAGGTTACACCTTCTATGCAAATAGTTGGAAATTAATTTAGAAATTGTATAGAAATTGTTTTTGCTACAAACCTATCTCCTACTCAGATTTGGACTTTTGGGTTAAAATTAACATATACATAAAATAAAATACATATATTTAAATGGAGTTGTGCTTGCTAATATGGCATGCAGTATATCTAATGATTCACACGAATTCAGTGCAGTTATTTTACAGGTTTTATTATTATTATTATTAGTTGCAGACTGGCTTTCTTAGCTTTTATACAGTACCTTCTACCCTGACCTGAAAGTATTTGCAACAGATAAGATTTATATCTTGTACTTTGAAATCATAATGCTGTCTCTCTTTTCCAGTTTATATCCACTAACTTTTCCATTCGTAACCAAATAAGACTGGTGATGTTGATAAGAGGACTGAAGACATGTCTTTAAAATCTATGCATGTTTGGACCAATCCTATCCAACTTTCCAGTGCCGATGCAGCTGCAATGCAGCCTTGAAGTAAGGGAACAGATGTGACTCCGTGACTGCCTCTCGCGCTGCAGGATGCAGCACATGCCCCATTGGCATGGCTGCATTAACACTGGAAAATTGAATAGGATTGGGGCTCCGTTTGTATGAATGTGTGTGTGTAAGAACTTGTTTAACATCCTATATGACTGAAAATGAGGTGCCAAGATGATACATAAATATATTTTGTGAGTATTACTTTGAGTTAGGATGGATGCCTGATGGGAGCCAACATGAGAGAAGTGATCTGTAGTGGATCGCATGTTTTGTATATCCTAATTTCACATTTGTTGTGTTTATAGTGAGTGCTGCCATATTTACGAATGTACACCTGAATTATTTCATTTCAGGCATAGCATGGCGTAGTAATATCATACACCTGAAAAGCACATTGTGCTTGTTTTCTCATGATTTAGTATCATAGTATACATTAAGGGAAATGGCTAGAAATGACACCTTTACAATGTCTATGTCTGTGAGCATTTATTTCATTTTAAAAATGATATTCTGCACTTTTCCCTCTCATGGAAGAGGTGCACAAAGTGGATGTTACAAAGACTGAAAATAAAATTCTAACCCATTAAAAGCAAAGTAATAATACATAAGCAAATATTCCAAAAACTTTTTAGCAAAAACAGAGACATTAAAAAATACCAGGGATATATCTAGCAATGGGTGAACAAAATAGAAAACTCTGAAAAAGACAACCAAGATGGCGCCAACCTCACCTACTGGGAGAGAGATTTCCATAACTTGAACACCACCACAGAAAAGGTCCTTCCCACATCACGTTCTGCCAGTGGTGTAATCAGCAGAATACACTCTCACATGAGTGGAGGGGCAAGTTTTGTCTCAGGCAGATGGTCCTACAAATACCCTGCTCCTAAGCTGTTGCTAGTTTTAACTTTTAGGATTCTCGCATTGAATTGTAGTCAGAAAAACATTGACAACCAGTGCAGGTGTCGCAACCCAGGTGTGATGTAGTCACTACATCTTGTGCTAGTCATCTATCAGACAGCAGCATTCTATACAGTCTGAAGTTTCCAAATGATCTTCAAGGGCAATCCCACACAGTGGCGTAGCTAGCAAGGGGTGGGGGGCAATCTGCCCCAGGTACCAGCCTTGAGGGGATGACACCACAAATGAGCCAACATCACTAACATCTTGGAGGTCACAAGTAACCCCATCATGCTATATACCATTGGATGCTGAATTTTCTGCGGAATGCAATGCAAAAAACTGGGGTAAGATATCTCCTTTCCTTCAAACGTTATGGTCAAAAACCCAGAAACCAAAAAATGCATGGCTCCCTATGGAAAGTGAAACCAAGCCATATCGCGTGTTTACTCGTGAGTAGGCATATGTGCCATAGTCCTTCGGAAAGGGCAGGCTGAGAGGACTCAAACAACACCAGAATGGTTCCTATCCAATGAAAGCAGCCCCCCAAAAACACCCAAGAAGTAAGTCCCCTCCCTCCAAGTAGACGAATGTATTGAGCCCTATGGAAAGCAAAAGTAAGCCACACGGTCGTGTTTACTTGCAAGTAAGCAAACGTGCCTTGGTTGCTGGTCAAGTCAGGCAAAGGGGAATGCAAGGCTAGCTGCATGGTCCCCATCTAATGAAAGTGGAGCTCAACAAATGCTCCAGAAGGCAGCACACACCCCCAAGAATAAAACAGAGGCTTGAGCTGGTAAGGTGGGCACTGGGGAGGGCTGAAAATCTCACTGATTTTTGGTGGGGGGGTGTTATTGCAGGCAGGCTACAGAGAAAATTCACTTGGTGAAACGGCTGGCTGCCCCTTATTTAATTATCTGTTTTTCTTTAACTTAATTATTTTATTTTGCTTGATGATGTCACTTCCAGCCATGACATCACTTCTGGTGGGTCCTGGACAGATTGTCATTCTAAAAAGTGGGTCCCAGTGTTAAAAGTTTGAGAATCACTGCCTCAACTCAAAACAGGCCAATGAGACATTGGGGGGGGGGGTTTGACACCATAGTGCAGTGTTTCTCAAACTGTGGGTCAGGACCCACTAAGTGGATTGTGAGCCAATTTCAGGTGGGTCCCCATCCATTTCAATATTTTATTTTTACTATATTAGACTTGATGCTATCATGGTATGTGACTGCATTTGGGGAAATGTTACAGACCTGTACTTTTAACAAGGTACTATGTATATCTTTTAACAATGATAGTAAATGGAATTTACCCCTGGGTAAGTGTGAATAGGATTGCAGCCTAGGATTGTTAAAAATTTTCCTTCTTTATGCTGTCACTTCTGATCATGACATCACTTCTGGTGGGTCCTGACCCACAGTTTGATTCTTATAGTTTGACCCACATATAGATTCTCATTCTAAAAAGTGGGTCCCGGTGCTAAATGTGTGAGAACCACTGCCCTGGTGACCAAAGTTCTGGTAATCATGGCTTTTAGGAATAATAGCATCATGTTGTATACCATTTGATGCAGAATTTCATCCATTGCTTGTGGGGAAATATTCACTACATTTATTTTCTGGCCATTATTATTATTCATTTCATATCATGACTATTACTATCATTCTCACCTACCTCACAGGGTTGTTGTGAAGACAAAATAAGGGGATGAACCAGGTACACCACCCTGAGCTGCTTAGAGCAGTGTTTCTTAAACTGTGGGTCGGGACCGACTAGATGGGTCACGAGCCAATTTCAGGTGGGTCCCCATTCATTTCAATATTTTATTTTTAATATATTAGACTTGATGCTACCATAGCATGTGACTGCATTTGGGGAAATGTTACAGACCTATACTTTTAACAGACTACTATGCATATGTTTTTAACAATGATAGTAAATAGGACTTACTCCTGGATGAGTGTGGATAGGATTGCAGCCTAGGATTGTTCAAAATCTTCCTGCTTGATTATGTCACTTCCGGTCATGACATCACTTCCGGTGGGTCCCAACAAGATTCTTTTTCTAAAAAGATGCTAAATGTGTGAGAACCACTGGCTTAGAGGAAGGGTGGTATAAAAATGTGAACCAATCAATTAATTAATAATATAATTAATAATAAATAAATAAATAATTATGTCATGTTGGGTGACAAAAATTTATGGGCCCCGGGTGTCAAATGACCTAGCTACACCTCTGATCCCACATAGAGTGTGTTGCAGTATTTCAAACCAGGCCTGTATTAGTAAGTGTGGAACCTTTTCATGTGAACACATCACTACAAATCATGAAATCTTGCAAACCTATATCAATGGAATGTTTTTCCCTGCAAGAGCCAGCATTAATGAACGCATTTCATAGTATTCCAGTGGACACAGCTGAACGATTCTACATAGATACCATGGTAGCAGAGAAGAAACCCTTCTTAGCCACCAACATCATCATAGAATAGGCTCTAAAACAAGCTCTAGCCTGCGTATGGTCAGACTCAGTGCAAGTTTACTGCTACCATCAACCTAGATCAGCGGCACTCAAAGTCGCAACTGCTGTGTGCCCAGAATGCAGTCTCCATCTGGACCACATCTGAGCATTTCACCTGGGTATCACGTGAAGTCCTCCTCATTCGGAGAACAGGAACGCTCTGGGCTGTTGCATCCACTGCCTGGCGTCCCAGGTGGCCCTGCTCTATATGTCTGCCTTGCTGCTTCATTATCCACAGCTCTTCAATAAACCAAAGAGCTACTCCAACTCTGCGAATAGGCAGAGGATGCTTGGGAGCAATCTGAGTCAGTCCTGGTCATTTCCAGAGGTCACCCAGAGCAGTGGGTGAGTCACCAGTCCCAGCAACAGGAAACTCCCCCAGAGACTTCAGGCGTCTCTCTGGATCCATCAGCCTGGTGGACCATACACAGTGGTTGCTTCATAAATTATTTATTTATCTGAGAAATTTATTCTTTAGTGAAATTTAGAGAAATTTATTCTTAGAAATTCTTTACAGAATTTTGTAGGAAATTATTTTCCCACAATAACATCTTCGAAATTCATACAATTGTTTATCTCATTCCTTCCAAAAGTGTATAGGACTGTGTTGCATGTATGTCTTTCATAATCTGCAGGACTTTGTTCCCAAACCATTATAAATGGATGAGCATGTGCTTCTCAATAGCTGCATTTTCAGGTCATTTGAGGATGATCTTCTTAAATGCAAAATGAAGGCAAATACTCGTCGCTCTCATGGGGAGGAGGCCCTTTCCTTGTTTGTTACTTGAAAGCATCCACATAATCAATGTCTTGCAGCCCAATCCTATGCCTGTCTACTCAGAAGTCCCATTAGAGTCAAGGGGACTTACTCCCAGGTAAATGGGGATAGGATTGGGCTGTTAGTCTCTCGGAATTACTCATTCTTGATTACTACTTTTGTCATCAATTTACTAGATCAACCCTCTTGCAGCGATGGACTGAGTGTATGCAAAACTTTCAGGATAGGGAGTTATGATTCCCTGTTCTTGGCATCATAAAGCCTAAGGCTCCCCACCCCCAGCAGTTCAAAGTTTCATTTAGTCATTTGTACCTAGAGCTAGAATCAAAACAAGAGGTGGGAGCAAGGACAAGAATCACACATGACCAGGTAATAACTGGCTACATTTTACTGTTTGATTATGGCCTCTAGCTCAAATACTGCAGCATATGTGAGAGCAGGAACCCCAGGTAACTCTGACAACTCATCTGTTGATGGTCTTCCAAGCCCATTGACTGGCAATGCGATGGAGCTGAAGGCAAACTTACTCCCACCACCAACCCTTGTACCTTCCTCATAAGCCCCCCATTAAAGAGCTCTCCATGACAACAAAAGAAAACCTTGGAAGCACTACTGTGCTGTGAGGAAGGTTTAGTTAGGAAGATTCCAGAAAACCTTGGAACTAAACACCAGTTAAAAATACAGATAAAATTCCTTCCCAGCTTCATCACTGGCCACCTGGCACAGTACCCAGCACATAGGACATAAGGAGAAGAAAACTATGCTGGACAGAAGAGAAGATGAGGCAGTAAGCAGCAATTAGTTAGTGCCTGGTCTGGGTTCCAGTTAGGAGCAGATCAAAGGGGGAAAATTTTACCTCTAAGCCACCCCAAATTTCTGTCCCTTCCCCTGCTGGGGCACATATTCTAAGCTGTTTGCCCCAATGGGTGGGAGACACAGAAACTACAAAGCCAACCACCAGAGGAGCTAGCCATTTAAATAACACTTGCCCCATCCTGTTTCTTTTCCTGGGATTGCTAACCTGCCAAAATGGACCTGGAGTCTCCAGGTATTGATGTCAGTCTCCAGGTGACTACAGAAAACAATCTTGGAGATTTGACCAAGGCCTCCTTGAGTTAATAACATTATATCATGCTGGGGCAAAATTCTTCAGGAATACATAGTTTCAGTCAAATAGCAATCCTAACAGTCTCACACTGTGGGTCCAAAGAAACCCCCTGTGTTAGGGAATGGAGGTAGTTTGGAAACTCAGGAGATATTCCTCTGCAGCGGTTTCTCCTGGCCCTCTGTACAATCATTTATCATTGTTTAAATTGATCTTAATTCTGCTTTGCAATATGTTGTGTCCAGGACTGTCCAATGCCTGGAAAATTGCTCAGTGTAGAAAATGTGACAGCCACAGAAACATTTTTTCTGATTTTTATTCTGACATTAATTTATGATGTGGTTAGTTAGCCTATCCTCAACAATGGAAAATGTAAGTCTAAGCTGCACACAAGGTTCAGCTCCATTTCATAGCGTTATGCTGTAAGCTAAGTTGCTCTTTTATGAAATGCACCTTTCCCTTTGTGACTTCAGGCAGGGACAGTGGACTGCAGCAAGAAACTCATTGTTCCAAACATCTGAGATATACTTAAGAGTAACACCCACTGCTACTACAGAGCCTGAAATTAGTTTTGCTTGGTCTGGGCCTGGCAAAGTCACTAAGCAATTTGTTTGCTTAACAAGGAAGGTAGTCATTTTTTGGACTCTAGGGGATTTATGTTAATCCCTTTGTGACTAGCATTGTCTGTCTATGTGATTCTGAGCCTGTACATTTATAATTGAATAGATTATTACAAAGATAGCTTAATTTTCCTGTACTACTTCTCGTTTTAAAGAAGTTTGCACTGTGGGGGCTTCTTTGATCTTCCCACAATGTATTAGAAAAGGGATTGTACAAGACACTATCATGATTCATTCATTTCATAGCCTTCTATACTCAATTTCATGTAAGGAAATTGCTATAATAGATTTATTTCTATTCCAGGTCAATGTATGCATCATTTCTTTATAAGGTTCACTTTAAAAACAAACAGGCTACTCAAAAACCACATTTTCTCCTTTATATAACAAATATTTTTCATATTTTTATTCCACCCTTCCTCCAAAGAGCTCCGGGTGGTGTACATAACCTCACAACAACACTGGAGGTAGGTAAGGCTGAGAGACTGTGACTGGCCCAAGGTCACTCGGGAAGCTTCATGAATGAGCAAGTTTATATTTAATCAGTAAATGATTCTGTAAATGATTTTCAGTAAATTTTCAGTAAATGATTCTATGAATCATAATGATCAGATTCACTGAAAGAACTTTGAGGGCTTGGTGCAGTTACATTTTCACAAGGCAGTACATCTTTGTGTCTGAAAGTGTGTGGAAGTTAACACTGCCAGCAATATTATGGGCCCTTCAGAGCCACTGCTGCATCTTTAGTCAACAAACAGGTTTGTTAGAGTTGCATGTGTGTCATATAGGAACCTGTATTTAACATCACACTGTAATTTTGAAATATAAAGTTGACCAGGTGCTTAGATAATCTTAAAATGGATATAAAATGTAGCTGATTTGATAGGAATCCAGCTTCTAGGAATTTGTTTAAGAATACCGAGTCTGCACTGAGTTGCAAGCTTACCCCAAGTAAACAGATAATGGTAAGTATGTACTTTGTGACCTGGGAATCAAAAGGTTGTACAACTTGGAAATGTGACTTGCATGATTTTGTACCATCATGAAATATATGTCTGTAAGAAATTGCTAATATTTGCATCAACCCCTCCAAGATGATTCCCTGAATAAAACTCACTTAAGCATTAGTCAGATGTCCTGATTGCAGGAACATACTCAAACTTTGCCCTTTCCTACCTACTCTGTTTCTCTCTGTGAAATCAAAGACATAAAATTGACTAGCAGGAGTAGCCTGGCTTGTGCCTGAAGCAGTGCCCAAATGTTCTGTATCACTTTTTGGAAAGACATATGCATGTGATGCATACCGCCTCCACTTGTCCTTCAAAACAGGCTGGGAAGCACAAAACTGGAAGCAGAAGAGGAAACCCTCTTTCACTCCCAGAATGCTTCTAGCAACTCTACTCTCTTAAAAGAGAGGTGAGTACAGGAAGAGACAAGGCAGGTGAAGAGTGCTGTGATTCTGTTCCCAAGAACTCTCTCATTGACATTGGAGCGAGAGGATGAGAAGGTAGGCTGCTAGTATCTCTTCAATCCTTTTTTTTTTTTTTGCTCTCTTTATCCTTACAGAGTGAATGAGCAGGAAGCAAACAGGGCAAAACAATTGGATGGTTGGTGGACAGGTACAGAATGTGGGGCACCCCCTGCCAAATCATTTGAAGTGGCTGTTTCACCTGGCCTCATGGACAGACCAGACCTAAGTGGGCGTTTTTAGCATGACAAAAGGAATGCAGAAAGTCAATCTCAAACTGCCCTCCTTATGCAGTTGCAAAAAAGAAATTCTGAAATGGAATAATCTGAGTTGAGGCAATAATAATGGTAATGAAACATTGCTACTCACTATAAGGGCTTTGTTAAACACCTCTACCATACCTAGACTTCATGAGTGTTGTGTGAGCAAACATGCATTTTTGTTTTTATTTTTTAAAAGGTCATCTCCTTGTGCTGAATAGGTGTTGAATGACCACAGGTATTGGTTGGTCTAAATATTAGTGGTCTGCATGAGGATTCACAACAGCCTGGGACAAACATACTGTAATTGTCCTCATTCCACAAGTGGTGATACTGGTTTCTGCATGAAGAAATTAGGAGCATGCCATACAGTAACAGATTGTAAGCAACACAGGATTATATTCCTGGTAAAGATACTTGTACATTCCAAAGTCTAGGGTGGCAACCAGCTCTGATCAGCTTTTGATGGTCAACTTAGAGCAGGAACCAAAAGAATTTCTGCAGAAACCACTTACTGTACATCTTCAGAGGCTCCATTGCCAGAAAGCAGAGAGAAGTATCACTCCACCCTTATGTATATCAAGCCAGATGTGAATCAGAAGCACCTATATTTCTGGTCAGCTCACTCATCCAACCTCCAGGTTGTCTACTGATACAAGCAATTATTTATTTAAAGTGTCTGTACCAACTTTCCCTAGACTACAAGCCTAGTGCTCAAGAAAATTTACAATGAGATTAAAACATACATAATAAAACATACATTTAAAAAAATACTTTAAATCACTGTGGCCTAAAACATTAAAATATAAAAATATAAGGCAAATAGCCAGTTTTTTAAATCAGTAAATAAATAAAAGTCCAGCAGGCCCTCCAGTAGCTTTGTCAAAACTCCCCACACCCTACTCACCACCAAAAGTCTTATGAAATAAAAATGTCTTTAAGTCCCATTGGGAAGTGTCCAGGAAGGGGGCTGCGAAAGAACTGCACATTCAGGAAGCCACCACCATGAAGGCTCATCCTGTCATCACTGCTCCCCTTGGTCAAGTGGGGCACACAAAGAAAAGCCTCCTCTTGATCTTAGGGGATGAGGTCCCCTTATATGAGAGAAGGTGGTACTTCAGATACTCTGGCCCCAAACTGTTATGAGCTTTAAAGTCAAAACCAGCACCCTGAATTGGGCCCAGAAACATACCGGCAGCCAACAAAGCAGCTGGAGCAACAGTCCAACAGAGTTGAATCATTGAGCTTCCACAACCACATGTGCCACCGCATTCTGTATCAGCTGCAGTTTGTGGAGTGTCTTCAAGGGCATTGCAGTAGTCTAAACACAATATCACCAGGGCATGGACCACTGTGGACATGTCAGAATGGCACAAGTATAGTATACCTATACCAGGCAAAGCTGGGCAAAGGCTCCACAGTGACGGCCACCATTTGCTGATCCAAGAGCAGCTCCTCATCCAAGAAGACACTCAGGCTCCATACCTGCACCTGCAGATGAAGTACAACTCCACTCAGAGCACGTTGATGATCCAGCACCTGCATCAAAGCTTTCTGAATCAAAAAGGACCTCTGCCTTGTCCAGATTTAGTTTCAACTTGTTAGTCCCCATCCAATTCCCCACTGATTCCAGGAATCACTCCAGGACCTCCAGAGAGAGAAAGCTGTCATTAGCATATTGGTGACAGTCAGATCCAAATCCCTGGATGATCTCTTCCAGTGGTTTCATATAAATATTAAACAGGATGGGGGAGCTGTTGGCCAGGAAGGAACAGAACCACCACAAAGTGGTGCCTCCAATTCCCAACTCGGCAAACCATCCCAAAAGGACACTGTGTTCAATGGTGTTGAACACTGCTGAGAGGTCCAGTAGGACCAACAGGGATGCATTCCCCTTGACCAGTCATCGAGTAATGCAACCAAGGCTGTCTCCATCCTGAAGCCAAATTGAGATTGTGATTGTGAGGAGCTCCAGAAGGATCTCTCCAGACTGGCAGAATGGGCAGCAAAATGGCAGATGCGTTTCAATGTAAGTAAGTGTAAAGTCATGCACATTGGGGCAAAAAATCAAAACTTTAGATATAGGCTGATGGGTTCTGAGCTGTCTGTGACAGATCAGGAGAGAGATCTTGGGGTGCTGGTGGACAGGTCGATGAAAGTGTCGACCCAATGTGCGGCGGCAGTAAAGAAGGCCAATTCTATGCTTGGGATCATTAGAAAAGGTATTGAGAACAAAACGGCTAGTATTATAATGCCATTGTACAAATCTATGGTAAGGCCACACCTGGAGTATTGTGTCCAGTTCTGGTCGCCACATATAAAAAAGACATAGTGGAAATGGAAAAGGTGCAAAAGAGAGCGACTAAGATGATTACTGGGCTGGGGCACCTTCCTTATGAGGAAAGGCTATGGCATTTGGGCCTCTTCAGCCTAGAAAAGAGACGCCTGAGGCGGGACATGATTGAGACATAAAAAATTATGCAGGGGATGGACAGAGTGGATAGGGAGATGCTCTTTACACTCTCACATAATACCAGAACCAGGGGACATCCACTTAAATTGAGTGCTGGGCGGGTTAGGACAGACAAAAGAAAATATTTCTTTACTCAGCATGTGGTCGGTCTGTGGAACTCCTTGCCACAGGATGTGGTGCTGGCGTCTAGCCTAGATGCCTTTAAAAGGGGATTGGACAAGTTTCTGGAGAAAAAATCCATTATGGGTTACAAGCCATGATGTGTATGCACAACCTCCTGATTTTAGGAATGGGTTATGTCAGAATGCCAGATGCAAGGGAGGGCACCAGGATGAGGTCTCTTGTTATCTGGTGTGCTCCCTTGGGCATTTGGTGGGCCACTGTGAGATACAGGAAGCTGGACTAGATGGGCCTATGGCCTGATCCAGTGGGGCTGTTCTTATGTTCTTATGAGAGGGATTCAGATAATCAGTTTCATCCAGAACCCTTTTCACAACCCTCAATGTCAACCTGCTTGCCCCAAAATGGAAGATTTTATACAGGCTAAAAGTTATCTAGTACCATAGGGTCAAGGGAGGTGTTTTTTGTTTTTTTTAAAGAAGCACAATGAAATAGAACCATATGTTTAAATAAACATACTAAAGCAAAAATTACTTTGCTTAAAAAGAAATTACTTTGTGGCTGAGTGCAGCCATTTTGGTGGTAATATTGTAGGGTGTTCCAAGAATCTGCCACTTCCTAAACTATGGGGTTAGAAAATACTTGCCTGGATGCCGTTTTCCACTCATACTAAAATTGTTTTGGGGTATCATGAGAACTCACAGCTAGCTCAACCCTTTGCCCTGCTCAATAGGAAAATTTTCAGATTCATGAACTCATCGGAGTGAATTTTCTCCCCTTGGTTCTTCCTTCCATCTTCCCATATATTGGTTTTGGGGCACTTTGTGACTCTTCTAACAGCTTGCTTCATTACCCCAAGCAATAAAGGAAGTCTAATGTTTGGAAATGGTAATGAAGAATTTATTGTATGGACACTGGGCAACATACATTACATAAACACTGCTAAAGGCTATGAAACCCAGCCAAACATATTGACTTTGATCAGCTAGATTGGTGAATGGCACTCACTTGGAGATAAGATAGCTGTAAACTTACACAATTGCCACACAGAAAATGACCAGATGGATGGGAATCTCATAATGGTTAGATGGTAGATTTCCTGAAGAGTGGTCACTGTGGACCAGCCAATCATGATTCTTCTTATGCTAGCTTTTAGGGTTGTATGTGTGTTCCATTCAGTATTCTTCTTTAAAGTGTGTTTGTATTGCAAGTCATATTATTATCTATCATCTTCATAATTTCTGTAGTGAATTTAGGTTATACAGTATATTTCTCTTTGGATTAGTCTTTATATACTGTTACTCATTTTGATTATGGTTTTAGAGTTTCTATGGTGGTTATTTGTATTTACTTGTTTATTGCCATGTCCCAGAAGAAGGTATTCTGCCAAAATGCATTGGGCCTATAGAAGACATTTTTATATTAAGTTGTATTTTTATGCATCTTTGGGATTCACCTCCTCTTTCTTTCACTCCTCTTACTGGGAAATGGTGCCTGCCAAGTTCCTGGCTGATGAAATCCATATTTGAGTATTAGAATCTTGTGCAAGATATTGTCATAACCAATCTATTGTATCACATAGCTGCACTAGAAACATTGCTAACTGGAATGGTTATGCATTATACTTTGATTGCCCCTGCTACACAGGGTCAACTAAGTTTGCCTGGATCCACCCCACCCCCAAAAAAATTTTCTATGTGTGAACTATATATTTTGCTGCTATACAAGGAGATTTTGATTTTTAATGGCATGTGTAATATCCGGGTAGATGGGACTCGTCAGCCTAGGAAGGCAGCTCATCTAAGAGAAGGAAACTCTGACCTCAAACCTCCACTGCCTTGTGGCTACATCCAGTTGTGGAAAAGGCTTCAGGAGTCAACCTCAAGGCAAAATCAGGAGCCGGAGTCCCTTAGGCAGTTCATGGCTGAACACAGTCACGTTCTGGCAACTCCTGCGACGCCGCTGGAACCAACCGTATTGGCTTCTGCCTTTCCATTGGACCATTTCAGCGACGTGGAGAGGGGGGATTTGCTGCATGGGTAACAGCCTATCCTCCATACCTTCTTTACCCAGGCTTCGCGCACTGGAGAGGACACTCCAACTTCGCCATACGGCGTCGGCACAACACGGGAAGCAGCAGTTTACCGGTTATAAGTCTTTGCTCGATTGGCGTAGGGCATGACGCCAGGGGCTGCTTCCGACGGTGGGAGAGATCATTGCATCTCATTGGGCAGCTACCGCCCGCCTTAAGCTGGGCAGTCCCCAGCCAGTAAGGTGTTGCCTCGCCACGGTCCGTTAACCTCATGGGGTGCATGGGGTTTAGGGTGAAAACCGACAAGCGGATCGACAACTCTGCACCATGCAACAGAAAACAGAAAACTACTGCCCTAAAGCTGGGCACCTGGAACGTTAGGACAATGACACCTGGCTTCTCTGATGACCTGCAAGAAATAGACGACGCACGCAAAACAGCTGTCATCGACATGGAGCTGAGCAGATTGCAGATGGACATTGTTGCCCTTCAAGAGACTAGGCTGCCAGATTCCGGATCTGTCAAGGAGAGAAATTTCTCATTTTTCTGGCAGGGAAAACCACCAAACGAAACCAGGGAACATGGCGTTGGCTTTGCGGTCAGAAATACCCTGCTGAAATCCATCATCCCACCTACTGTGGGAAGTGAAAGAATTTTGTCCCTGCAGCTCCAGTCATCAGCAGGACCTGTCACTCTCATCAGTGCTTATGCACCGACTCTGTCGTCTCCAGCAGAAGCCAAAGACAAATTCTATGATGACCTGGCCACCACTGTCAAGAAAATCCCTGTAAAAGAGCCATTGTTCATCCTCGGCGATTTCAATGCTAGAGTTGGTGCTGATAACAGTTCATGGCCCACTTGCTTAGGTCAGTTTGGCACTGGGAGGATGAACGAAAATGGCCAACGCCTGCTAGAGTTTTGCTGTCATCACGGTCTCTGTGTCAGCAACACGTTCTTCAACACAAAGCCCCAACATAGAGTCTCTTGGAGACATCCAAGATCAAAGCACTGGCACCAGCTCGACCTGATCCTCACCAGACACTCCAGCCTTCCCAGCATCAAGATCACACGCAGTTATCATGGTGCTGCCTACGACACTGACCACTCCCTGGTGTGCAGCAGAGTGAAACTGCAAACAAAGCGACTGTATCACATGAAAAAGGAAGGAAGACCTCGCATTGATACCAGCAAGACCCGGGATCAGAGAAAAGTAGAGGAATTTGCACAAGCGCTTGAGGAATCTCTTCCAGGCCCGGCCGACGCAAACGCATCCAACAGATGGGAACATTTCAAGAATACCGTTTACAACACCGCCTTGTCCATATTCGGCAAGAAGACCAACAAGGCGGCAGACTGGTTTGAAGCCCACTCTGAGGAGTTGACACCAGTCATTGAGGAAAAGAGGAGAGCTCAAGCAGCATACAAGGCCTGTCCCAGTGAGCGCAACCTGCAGGTCCTCCGAACTGCTCGCAGCAAAGTCCAACAGACTGCCAGGAGATGTGCTAACGACTACTGGCTCCAGCTCTGTTCCGAGATACAGATAGCAGCTGACACGGGCAACATCAAGGGGATGTATGATGGTATCAAGCAGGCCCTAGGTCCAACACAGAGGAAAATTGCCCCTCTGAAGTCTGCCACAGGCGAGGTCATCCAGGATCGGGCGCAGCAGATGGAACGCTGGGTGCAGCACTACTCTGAGCTATATTCCAGAGAAAATGTAGTCACCGAAGAAGCACTGAACAACATTGAGTGCCTGCCTGTGCTGGAAGAGCTTGACAGTGAACCAACCCTAGAAGAACTTCACGTGGCCCTGGACTCCCTTGCCTTTGGCAAGGCACCTGGAAAAGACAGCATCCCTGCTGAAGTCCTAAAATGCTGCAAAGAGATCATCGTCACTGAGCTGCATGAAATCCTCTGTCTCTGCTGGAGAGAAGGTGGAGTACCTCAAGACATGAGGGATGCAAACATCATCACGCTGTACAAGAACAAAGGTGACAGGGGTGACTGCAACAACTACCGCGGCATCTCTCTCCTTAGCGTTGTAGGAAAGCTGTTTGCCCGAGTTGCACTAAAGAGGCTCCAGGTACTTGCAGAGAGCGTCTATCCAGAATCGCAGTGTGGATTCCGAGCCAACAGGTCCACCACTGATATGGTATTCTCCCTTAGACAACTGCAGGAGAAATGCAGGGAACAACGACAGCCACTCTTTATAGCCTTCATAGATCTCACAAAGGCTTTCGACCTGGTCAGCAGAGACAGCCTCTTCAAGATTCTCCCCAAGATTGGATGTCCACCCAGGCTCCTCAGCATCATCAGATCTTTCCACAAGGACATGAAGGGCACTGTTGTCTTCGATGGCTCCACATCAGACCCTTTTGACATCCGAAGCGGAGTGAAGCAGGGCTGTGTTCTTGCACCAACCTTGTTTGGGATTTTCTTCGCTGTCCTGCTGAAGCTGGCCTTTGGAACTGCAACAGAAGGCATCTATCTCCGGACCAGATCAGACGGAAAGCTCTTCAACCTCTCCAGACTGAGAGCAAAATCCAAAGTCCAGCTGAAATGTCTGCGTGACTTCCTCTTTGCCGACGATGCAGCTGTCACTACCCACTCTGCCAAAGATCTCCAGCAGCTCATGGATCATTTTAGCAAGGCCTGCCAAGATTTTGGACTGACAATCAGCCTGAAGAAAACACAGGTCATGGTTCAGGATGTGGACTCACCTCCCTGCATTACAATCTCTGAGCATGAACTGGAGGTTGTCCATGACTTTGTGTACCTTGGCTCAACGATCTCCGACACTCTTTCTCTCGATACCGAGCTAAACAAGCGCATCGGTAAAGCAGCTACCACGTTTTCCAGACTCACAAAGAGAGTCTGGTCCAACAAGAAGCTGACGGAACATACCAAGATCCAGGTCTACAGAGCTTGCGTCCTGAGTACACTTCTGTACTGCAGCGAGTCATGGACTCTTCGCTCACAACAGGAGAGGAAACTGAGCGCTTTCCACATGCGCTGCCTCCGACGCATCCTCGGCATCACCTGGCAGGACAAAGTTCCAAACAACACAGTCCTGGAACGTGCTGGAATCCCTAGCATGTATTCACTGCTGAAACAGAGACGCCTGCGTTGGCTTGGTCATGTTGTGAGAATGGATGATGGCCGGATCCCAAAGGATCTCCTCTATGGAGAACTCGTGCAAGGAAAGCGCCCTACAGGTAGACCACAGCTGCGATACAAGGACATCTGCAAGAGGGATCTGAAGGCCTTAGGGATGGACCTCAACAAGTGGGAAACCCTGGCCTCTGAGCGGCCTGCTTGGAGGCAGGCTGTGCAGCATGGCCTTTCCCAGTTTGAAGAGACACTTTGCCAACAGTCTGAGGCTAAGAGGCAAAGAAGGAAGGCCCATAGCCAGGGAGACAGACCAGGGACAGACTGCACTTGCTCCCGGTGTGGAAGGGATTGTCACTCCCGGATTGGCCTTTTCAGCCACACTAGACGCTGTGCCAGAACCACCTTTCAGAGAGCGATACCATAGTCTTTCGAGACTGAAGGTTGCCAATACAAGGAGATTTTGAGATTTTGTCAATCCAGCTGATGACAAACAATATAAGTTTAAAAATATGACTACCAGAATATGTGGTTTATGTCATAAGGTGTCACTGCAGTTTATCATATTTTGACAAATCTATTGGGCATCTCAAAAAGAGAACATAAACATCTGAAAATTTAAACACTGTTAACAAACCATAAAGTGTTTGACCATGGTTACATGCTGTTTTTGTTTGATCTGACCAGAAGAATGCAACTGTTATTCTCTGCTTTAAACAGGAAACCTGAAGGGGCAGGGAGAAGCCCCTGAATGTAACATATAAGACTCAGGAACAGTAGCATTTAAATTAGATAGAAATTGACTACACTAAAAGTTGTGATATCTGGCATCTCCAGGATGAAAGGATTGCCAGATATCCTAATTTTCCAGCTGTCACTTTCAGTAGGATACTGTTAGTTTCACTTGACATGCTCAGTTTCACTCTGGATGCTTCAGCGCTATCTCTTGCTCAGAACACTATCTATCTCCTGCAGAATGATGTCAGGTTCACCACAGAGCCATTGGGAATGCTCCTGAGCAGTTTCCATAGTTGTCAGCAGGCTGCAAAGCAGAAAATCAAGGCTGATGAGCTCACTGTGCTGGTTGATAGAGCTTTCTGCATGATGGTGCAGCTCCATTTCCTATAGAAAATAAATCCTGAACTATGATGACTGTACTTATATTTCTGTAGTATACAGAAACACTTCCTTGATTTCACTGTGGTCATATGGAGAATCCATCAGTTCCTTAACAATCAAATTTATGTCATTGAGTGCAAAAATTAATCATCAAGTGTGTTGGGCAAACAGTCAACAAACTGTATAAGACAGAGATTGACGGGAAGGCTCCTGCTTTTAGGATTATATTCCTGGTAAAGATACTTGTACATTCCAAAGTCTAGGGTGGCAATCAGCTCTGATCAGCTTTTGATGGTCAACTTAGAGCAGGAACCAAAAGAGGTTTTATGAGTGTCATAATAAAAAATAAACTTTGTAAGGTTAGTCACAAATCTTGGCTTTGCATAAAATTTTCTGAAAATCATATAAAATATAAAATAAAATAGAACTGAAAATCTCAGTTGGGGGAAGGCTGGATTCAAAGCACACTTTGAATCCCTAATAGCCAATAGCACTCTGGGGGTGGAAAATTAGAGCAAGAGTGAATGCACACCACAAGACACACATATTTGTACCCCAATTTCACCTTTTACATATCAGAATGATATACACTTTGAAGGCCTCTTGGCCCTTTTCAAGTCAAAAATGGTATCTTGGCAGAGGAAAAGAATCCATGGAAAAATAATCCCCTCACTACAGTGTACTGCTCATGTTTGGAGCTAGATAAGCCTGTTCTTGCTCACCTAGCTTTAAACCTCAGCAGTCAAGCGTTCAGCATTCTTGTGATAGAACTACAGAGGAGGAGGAATTTCCTGATTTATTCCAATGATTTCTCATAGGTCCCCGACTTGCAGTGCATGTTAATAACAGCGCAATCCAGACTGCATGTTGGGCCGGCACAAGTCCCATGTACTGACCCAGGAGGGTCGCAAATGTGCCATAAGACACATTTGCACCTCCTTGGGGGTTAGCAGAGGCTCACCAGCCTGCAGAGGGTGACACAAGCCTCTGTGCCAAGAGGCTCCAATGCAAGACTCTGGGGTGGGCAGGGAGGAGGCAGGAGGGAGGTGTTCTGGGGTGGGGGTGGGAGGCAGTGGGCAGCCCTGGGGGCAGGCAGGGAGCGGGAGGTGGGTCTGGGACCCAGCAGTTATGCCAGATCCGAACCCCTATTCCCAGGGAGCTCGGAGCAGCTTGAAGCCACTCCGCTCGCCTCGAACTTGTGCCACCTCAGGAGGTGGCACAAGTCTAAGGAGACCCATGGGGCCAGAGTGCCTTACACAGAGGTAAGGGGAAATGTTTCCCCTTATCTCTGGCTAAGGGCCCAATCCTATCCAACTTTCCAGCACCGGTGCTGCCTCAATGCAGTCCAGAGGTAAGGGAACAAATCTTCCCATACCTTGAGGAGGCCTCTGTGACTGCCTTCCCATCACAGGAAGCAGTGCATGCCCCATTGGCACAGCAGCACCAGCACTGGAAAATTGGATAGGATTGGGCCCTAAGCCACTTTGGGCCCCTATCCTGTGCTGCATACAGCGCAAACCTGTTTCAGCGCAGTATAGGGGCCCAAAGTGGCTCAACCAGAGGTAAGGGGGAAAGTTTTCTATTATCTCTGGCTGAACCACTTTGGGCCCCTATCCTGCGCTAGATACAGCGCAAGCCTCGGCTTGCCTATTCCAGCGCAGGATAGGATTGCGCCCTGTAGAATTTATTCTATTCACTCAAAAAGCTATGCTAGAAAAAGATGGTGGTCTGAAGACACATTGATAAACAAGTTCTACTTCTGAAGCTAAGCAAGTCTGGCCCTGTTGGCTGCCTGGATAGAGACCATCAAGAGAGCCTATGTAAGCTGTTTTGAGGTCTTGCATGTGGGATACAAGTGGAATGAATGAATGAATCAAAAAAATGCTCAGATGTAGAAAGTGTTCAGAATGGGCCATTACTACAATTGGTTTTTTTTTTTAAATAGTTGCATAATAATAATAATAATAATAATAATAATAGAAATAAAGTTTATTATTATTATTATTAACCCGCCCTTCTCCCTAAAGGGACCCAGAAGTTCCCAAACGGTGGGGTTGGGAACCCCCCAATGGATCTTGACCCAATTTCTTTTGGGGGGGGGGGTTTCAAGACAGACAGGGCAGATTAGGCCACAAGCATCAAGGTTTAAACAACCTGCTATTGGGAAGGAGCGCTGCTGCCCTATCACCATTACAGCCACACCCCTAAGTATTTATAAAACAGGCAGCAGCCTCTACGGCCTCTAACAAGTTTGGAAACCACTGGGTGAAGATGTCATTCACTGATAGTAGGAGATAGCCTAATTTTGCTTCTTGGGGTTAAAAAAAGCTTGTGTCATTCTGCATACTATTACAACAGTATTATTTCCTGTGCATGAATGTATTGCTTTCTCAAATCCAAACAAAGTTGTATCTAGTTTTGAAACAGTTGATCCCATCTGCTCTCTGTTCCTGTGTTTAGCACAAAAAAATATGAATATTTTGTTTGCTTTTCTCTGAATAACATCAAGGAGAAGATGAAAGTTTAACTAATAACCTATGCAGTCATTTGCGGAAGCAACATCTTGTACCTTCTACTACATGTAGATAAGAAGAGTACTGAAGTTCACATGAATTCTCTTATAAGGGTATTGTGTAATAAATGTATTACGATATAATGGCATTTAAATTCACATGAAATGAAATGGTTGTCCAAAACTGTTACACCACCTCTTCCTGGTCTCTGTTTTCAGATTTTGACTTGTGCTTCTTCAAGAGTTCTTTCCCACACCCTAGAACAGTAGTTCCCAAACTGGTGGATCATGCCCATTTTCTGTTCCCCCTTAAGGGAAGTAGCCCAGGAATAGATCACCGATGGTGCTGCAGTGATCACGGTGCTGCAGGGACCGAGGGACATCCCCATGTACTTGGAGGTGTCCTGGAGCGTCCCAGAGGCTTGCAGCCGCTTCTGCAACCCTCCACTTGGCTGCAATGAACTCTGATCTGCTATCAGAGCTCACTTCTGGTTTGTAGGATTGAAACCAGAAGAGAGTTTCAAGACCATAATGGAGCTCACTGCAGCTGCATGGAGGGTAACAGATGCAACAGCAAGCCTCTGGGACCCTCCAAGACGTTGCAGGATGCCCCCAGGTATGTGAGCATGTCCCTGGTTCCCCATGGTGCCGCAACCGCTGCAGCACCATTACGGCCACCCCTGCTCCAGCCCCGACCCCACAACTCACAGTAGTCCCAATTCCCTCAAAGGAGTTTGGGAACCGCTGCCTTAGAAAACAAGTTTTTAATGTGCATGAAGCTGCTTACTTCCAATCAGGAATTAATATAAAAATTTACATGGATTATAACCCATGACAATGATTCTACAGATAGTCATGTGCATAAATAAGGAGGCCAGGATACAACATAGAAACTAGTTCAAAGATTATTTGAATTGCATCTATGCTTCCTTAAATTTAAACTAGTAAATAGCACAATTTCTGAAAACTTCAGAAGGAAAGCAGCTAATGTTCAAAAAATGCAACATTCTGTGGCCATTCTCTTATGTTTGTTACAGAGATGTTATCTAATTTAATGATTTCACAACTACAATATCCAAGTGGAAGCAGAGTGTGATTCAATTACTGTGCTACAGCTGCATAATCTGCTTTCTCTGATGCAAGCTTAGCTTCAGTTTTTGGGGAATCCTAGTGCAAAAGTCTGAGGGGGCCCTACAAGGGCATTGTCCCCTGTGTTTTGGAAACATATGCATGCACTAGTTACCCCCTCATGGTGCCATGGAACCAGGCACCAGGATAGATGCAAGACCTCCTCCACGCCACTACCTGTAGCTACAACAATGGCAAAAGAGGATGCCTATCTGTTGCTGTCTAGATCCTAGTTAGCTTTCCTGGCTGGGCACCCAACAGAGAGATTTACTAGGAAGAAGTGGGCAGCAAGCAGAAGCAGTAGGCTATTCTCTTTCTTCTGGCAGAGGCCCAGAAGACTCATCACATAGCACTGGGGACAGTACATCTTGGAAGGGTTAAATGGCTCTAGAGGAAGAAGAGTATGATCCATTGCTGCCACTGGTTCCTACCCTCTCCTGGTAAGCACCTTCACTGGCCCTGGTGTACAGCTGTAGGGAGGAACAGCAGCACACCCTCACTACCTCAGGGTTTGCTCAGGTATGGACCATTTGTGTGGGCCCTGGCAGGTGTTCCACAAGGCCCCTTGGAACCACACTTGGATGCAAAACTGAAAATAATGCTTGATGCAATGAAATCTGTCAGTGTTGCCTGTAGAACAGTTGTTGGGTTATTTGCCATTTGATTTTTGTAGATTTATTGTATTTTACTTTTATGCATAATGAACTGCCAGCATGAAGAGCAAGTGTTGGGAAACAGAAGTATATTGGGTACAGGAAAAACATTTTAGACTGTGGAGGAAGAACGCATAAAACTCAAACTTTCAACAGCTTGAAAACTCATGCCTTCTGCAGATATGGCCTTTATGTTTTCAACCAGGGGACTGGGGGCTTTCTTTTCAAAATAAAAACCTTCCTCAATTGCAGTTGTACAAATCTTTCCCCAGTTGCAGCAACATACCTGCCCTCCCCCTCACTGTGAAAGAAAGAAAAAATGCTTTCTAGATTGTATGTAGCCTAGTCCTGTGCATATTTACTTGAAAGAACAAACTACTGCCAAATAAATGTGCACAGGATTGCAGCCACAGAATACAGTGACCCCTGTACAGTAGCAGTTCACAGGGTATAAGATAGAAAAATACGTTATGTAACATCTTTAGTATTATAATGTTCATTTTAATACACATCAAATATTACCATTTATCTTTGCAATATGGGCCCAAACACAACCAATTCCAATGTGAATCAGGGTAATTAATCTTTTGTTTTTGCCATCTCCCTCTGCATTCCTACAGGCATCAGGGCTGTAATTTACAGTGCAATCCTATCCTATACATGCTTACTTAAATATAAGTCCCACAGGGCTCAATATGGCTTACTTGCAGATAAACATTGCAGCTTTAAAGTGTCTCTCCATTACATTCCTTCCCAGCAACAAATTTTACATTTCAGCCTGACAATGTTTTATCAGCCATAACAAGGCAAGGTGGACCTCTCATATAGCCTGTTGCTTTTGTCTGTATAAAATTTGGCTCAAAATATATTGGGGCCCAATCCTATTAAATATTCCCACAATGCAGCCCTGAAGTCAGGGAACAAATGTTTCCCTACTTTAAGGAGACCTCTGTGATTGCCCCTTGTTCCACTGCAGGATACAGCGCATGCCCCCTTGGCATGGCTGCATCAGCGCTGGAAAATTAGATAGGGCCCTTAACCTAGTTAAGGCTGTAATCCTATCCACACTTATCTGGGAATAAGCCCCATTGACTATAATGGGACTTCTGAGCACACATGTATAGGATTGGGCTATTAGTTGATAGCAATGATACGGGGCACTAAGTCACACTAGTGACATACACAAATATATACATACATAGCAGACACATCTTGTACCATATGCAGATAAGACAAAAGACACGTGTATTATTAGTTATTTTTACACTTCTCCTTCTTCTGTATATTCCCCTCAGATTAACTTTGTTTTGCTGCCTGTATTTTCTGTCTCATGATACTGTAGAACAGAGATAGAATGGTAAAAGGAAACCTCTTGGTTTAGTTGGGTATGCCCCTCTCTTATTTCTGAGAAAGAATTATTTGTACATACCTTAATCCTTCTGTTTAGGTGTCTTTTTCTTCCTTAAACCACTTCCCTTTCTAGTTTAGGTTACAAGTAGATTTCTTTAGTGTCTTCTATCACCCTACTTTCCCTCTCCAAACTTTTATTTTCTTTTTCACATCTTCCTGTTATGCCTTTCTTTGAAGAGCTCCTTACCAATGCCATCTAAATCCCCCCCAGAGGGTGACAGGTGGAAACTCAACAGGTGCATCTTCTTCCAGCATGGGAGGAGAAACTACACATGTTGAATTTCTAGGGGGGCTAGTAAAGGGAGAGGAGGGCGGCAAGAGCATCAAAAAAAGGGGCGATCCTACTCTCTGCCTTTCAGTATGTGAGGTTCCAAGTCTCAGGGCTGATGCGGGGTTCCTCCTCCTTTGGAGATCCTCCACCTTCCTGGATTAAGCCTAATAGGTCTCTGGGTTCAGGGCGTGCTGCTCCCTCCCACTCCCAGCCTTAGCCTGGGCGGTGATGGAGAAAAGCGGCTGATTTCCTCGGCGTTTCCCCCACCCTTCCTCCTTCTCAGGGCGGAATAGAGCCCCTCCCGCCTTCCTTGGCCAGGTATTGGGGTAGGGCTTGGAACGCAGCCAGAAGTAGAGGCTTTAAAGAAAAGCCCTCGGGGAGGCCTCCTTTCCTTGCCACCTAGCACTTGCCCAAGCAGGACCAGTAGCACCATCACCAGCTGCCCCAATGGGTACGTCTATGGGAACGGCGGGCACGGCTGCCTGGATGGAGCAGCCAGATGGTGATGGGGGTACTGCTAAGTGCCAGGGGGGGGGTTAGCCTCTGGATGCAGGCAACGCTCTGCTGCGCGGTGGCGGGCAGGGGCAGCCCCTGGAGTGGCGAGGAGGACTTCTGGGGGAGCAGGAGGCGCTCAGAGCAGGCAGCTGGCTTGCAAAACTCTCGTGCTACCCTATGTGCGCGCGCGTGCGTGGAGGCTCTGTCTTGGGGAGGAACTTGCTGGCTCCTGCAGGAGCAGGCGCGCAGGGTGAGGGCTGCTCTTGGTCGGCGGCGCGGGAACGCGTGCAGGCGGAGGTGTTCACTGCAAGCCTCCACCTTCGGGGCAATGGGAGGAGGAGAAGGCAGTGTGCTCCTGGCCAACCGCGGTACGTGGCTGGATGCGACGGAGCTCGGCTTGAGGACTGAGCCAGAACTCAGGCTGCAGTCTTATCCACCCTGACCTGGGAGTAAGCCCCATTGATTCTGATTGGAGTTACTTCTGAGTAGACATGCAGAGGAATGGGCTCCAAGCCTGCCATCCTAGCCACCCTGACCTCATTAAGCCCCATTGCCAGTAATGGGGAGTTTCTTCTGACTAGACATGCCTGGGATTGGGCTTTCACTGCGCGCGCCTTGGGAGGCTCCACCGCTTCCAGTGACGCTCCCCGAGGGCTGGAGGGGGGCGTCTTTTTGCGACTGCGCCTTTCCACGGGGCGCTGGCAGCAGCGCCTTCAAGGGCTTCAAGCGCCTTCGTCGTCCTCTGAAGGGGCTGCGAGGTCACTGGGGGTTCATCTCCTGCCCGCCTTTGCCAGTGGCTTTTGAGCAACGCAGGCGCAAACTCGTCAGGTGCAGCTGCTTCTAGTCTGGCCAAGGCAAAACTTCGCCTGTTGAGTTTCTGCATGCCCGGGCCCTGCCTGCACCTTCGTCTGCCTCCGCGTTTGGCAATGAAGGCACCTTCTCGGGCGCTGCTGCTGTTGCGCGCCTTCCTTCCGAGCCTTGTGGAGTCCGCGCCCCACTTCTCTTTTTTGCGGTCGCAGAAGCAACTGCCTGTGGCTGCAGTCCTAGTCACACTTTCCTGGGAGTAAGCCCCATGGACTCTGATGGGACTTACTTCTGAGTAGACAGGCATACGACTGACTCTATGAGTGCAACAGCGTCTGGAGCCTGCAGGCGAGCCAGTGGCTGGCGAGTCCTAGCAGGGAGAGGCGCAGGATGGAGGAGGTCCCTTTGCGCAAGGGCAGTGGGCTGGTTCCGCGCTCTCTTCGCCCACTCCGGGTCCCCTCCGGGTGCAGGCGCCGCAGCCCTGGGACAACAAACTGGCCACGTGGCTGGGCAAGTGATGAAAGTTCTGATGGTTGGCAAACTCGTACCAAGCAAGCAGCCTACGATCCTCCACACACACATTAGCAAGCGCTGCTGAAATCGGGCAATTTACTCCCACGTAAGTACGCCAAGGACTGTAGCCGTGGTAGGCATGCCCTGCTGGACGCATCATATCCATGTTCCTGTTAGAGCCACTATAATTGAACCCTGAAACGGGGCGTGCAGGTATCCTACTCGTGAACTGAAGCTATTAGTACTTAGAAGTTTATATAAGTACCTAGGAACATCACTTGATCAAAGTGGTTTCATTTTTCCTCCTCTAGCTTCTGGTGTAAAGTAAGTAAAAAACAAACAACGTTGAACTGGATATTTCAGTTTGACCTGCACAGAGCTATATGTTGGCAACCTTCAGTCTTGAAAGGCTACGGTATCGCGCTCTGAAAGGTGGTTCTGGCACAGCGTCTAGTGTGGCTGAAAAGGCCAATCCCTTTTGTTTTTTTCTTTTTGCCAAGGCCCATTGCAAAGAGGGCCATTGCTTGCAAAGAGCAGGCAAGTACATAACCAGCCCTTAGGAGAAATTGGGGCTGAACTGTGATGCTGTCTTGTGCACATCCAAATTTTGCTTGGGTACATTGACCTGGTACTTGTAGGATTGCCACCTTTTTTTCTTCCCTGCCAGCACTTCTGTGGCTTTAAGGGTTGCCTGGCCTTCATAAATCAGATGAGTCAGGGCTGTCTTGGACATTGATTCCAGTGCAAGCAGCACCTGTTAAATTTCTGCCTGAAACAGCTGTTAAAGGTACAATAGCTTGTCAGGAAAAGGTGGCAGCTGTCCTTGTGTGGTAATACTGTAGGGTTTCCAGCTAATCTGTAGCTATTCTTTTGACTGCCCTTTGCTCTGTAGCAGGTGATGATGCTCCATGCTGTGAAAAGCTTTGTATGCTGGTTTCTGCATATCAGGCCACTGGTAAAATGAGAAAAGCAGGTCAAAATGTTCTTTTTGGTTTTTTTCTGACCAGTTGGCAACTCAAATGCCCATTGGCAATACCCTGTTTATAACAACCCTGTTTGTATTCATTGATCATAATGGTACTTGTATGCTGTACAGCAGATCACCTTTTACTTTTTCCCCATGTAGATCTTCATGATTGAAATATAATACAGACACATAGAAGTATTTAAAACAAATCATTAAGAGTTAAAAACATTTACTAGGAAATAAGTCTCATTGTGGCCATTAGTGTACTTCATACTGAATAAACAGGTTCAGAATCTGTGTGTAAGGGATATGTATTAAGGATTAATTTTATTATTGGATTGGATGGTGCAAGAGGATATGCTATATCTTGAGAAGCATGCTTCAAAATTTGTTTTAGAAATATTGACCAATAAGACTTTAATCCAGCGTTTCATACTTACTAAACACATAACTGCTTAAAAATCAATAAATATGTGCTTATTGTTAATCCCTGCATAATGCTGGACTCAAAACTATCTATGCGAAGCTATACAAAGTAAAATACTTCTCCCTCCCTTTCCCAGCAGTGGAGAATATAAGGTTGTGGACTCTTTCCTTTTTTTCTGCTTATTTTTCCAGTTTATTGTATTGTGTGCTAATTTCACTGTTCCTCAACACATAGTAGTATACATTCACACACCACTTGCCCTCCTGTAGGTTGAAAAAACTCCAGTCAATCTGAGGGTTGATAAAACATATTTGTGGACGTCCTGTTTGAAACTTTTGTTTGCACTCCTGCGAGAAAGTCCACTAATACTTGTCTGTTTTCTCAAGTACTTGCACATTTATTCTCATCTGATTTATACTCATCTGATTCAAATGGTGGTGAAAAAGACTTGGATTTTAGCCAATACTGACACATTAAATCAGCTTTGATTTTCTTGCATCAGTACACTGGTGTTAAAATGATCCATAGTGCGTGTGTATTCAAAAATTAACATATCTGTTTGCCAACACCAGAGAGGCAATTTGCCTCCAAGGTAAACTCTTATTATGTTCCCATCTTTACCACAGATGAACAGCAATTGACGTGCATCTTGAAGATTTCTTTGTACACAAGAAATGGCTTTCTAAGCACTGCTTGTGCTTGTTATCCATTCAAGGTGCATAGTTTGTGGCATCAAGATTTTTGTGTTAGTATGTTCAGGAGTTCTGAACTGTCACCAGAGTACCTGATGTATGGTTGTTGGTGTGGGTAAAGCCCTTTTCAGTATGCCAAGCAGCCAACTCCTAGATGTGCTAGATTTGGATATGCACAACCATTTTGTCCTGGGCTGAATGAGATGGAAGCTGACCTGAGCAAAGATTTTCCCACAGACTGCTGAAGATCTAAGTAGTTCCTGATTCTTAAGTTGTTTTTTTTTTGGCTTTGTTTCATGTATAACAACTATATATAGAATTGTCAGCAGTACTGTCAGCTAGTTGTGTGTTGTTACATGTGGTCCATAGTTCACTAGCATGAAGCAAGAATACAGCTTTTATTCTGTATTAATTGCTCTCTATTACAGATATGCTTAGTTCGAAACTCTAAAGTACATATCTTAAAGTTTTATCTTAAAGTTTTAAGATAAAGTTTTATCTTAAAGATAGTGAAGTTGCATACATAGGTGAACAAGAAATGCTGACATAAAACAAAAAAAACTAAGGTGACAAGTTTTCATTTTGAGCTTCCATTTTTGCCCTAATGTGTCACTTATTGACACTGAATAACATTGAATCATTGCCATTTGGTGGAGAGATCCTTTTGCAGCTCTTCACCATCATGCTGAATATTTTGAGGTCATCTGCAAACTTGGTCACCTCACTGTTTATACCCCTAACTCACAGGTTCTCAAACTGGGGCTACCCCTGCTAATTGGGTAAGAGGCACTTTTTCAAGTGAGTGCTCCTTTTTTTTTTTTTTTAGCAGGGGGAGAGTAACTGGCCCACGTCACCCCAGCACTGTCTGTTCTAGTGGCTGTCTGCTGGTATTCATTTGCATTTTTTTAGATTGTGAGCCCTTTTGGGACAGGGAGCCATTTACGTTATTTGATTTTTCTCTGTAAACCGCTTTGTGAACTTTTAGTTGAAAAGCGGTATATAGATACTGTTGATTGATTGATTGATTGGGGCGTCTTGATGCCCCAGCCAGAGCCCTGGCCTCTGTCCCCTTAAGGAGTAGGGAGGGGGGAGGCAGTGATGCGTTCGCCAGGATCGTGTCACTTTGGTGGGGCACACCATATTTTTGTGTTTTGTGTCACAGCCAGCTGCAGCCTCCACGGGGGTGCGGAGAGCCCTGTGCCAGCCTCTGCAGGGCTCTGCAACATGGTAGAGACAGGCAAAATAATGATTGCGACCCACTTCCGGTTTGCGATTGCGAAACCAGAAGTGGGTCGTGATCGTTATCTGCACTGTCACATTGCTGCCTCCACCTCCCCCACAAGGACTTACTGTGGGGCTCAAACTCCTTGGGAGTTTGAGAACCACTGCCCTAACTCCAAATCATTTATGAACAAGTTAAAGAGCATCAGTCCTGAGGCATATCCTTAGAGAAACCCTACCTGTTAACTTACCTTCACTGTGAAAATTCCATTTGTACCTACCCTCTGCTTTCTGTCCTTTAACCAGTTACTCTTGTGTAATCAACCCATAACAGGAACTGTTCTGTTAATGTATGACTGCAATTTACTCAAGAACGTTTGGAGAGGAACTTTTTAAAAAAGTTTTAGTACACAGCGTCAACTGGATCATTCCTATTCACATATCTTTTGTTGTTCTCAGAGAAGCAGGACTTGCTTACCTTTGCAGAAAGCATGCTGATTCTCTTTCAGCATGTCTCGCTTTTCTATATATTAAATATGTACAAAGTCACCCCTTGTCTTACACACAGTTGATTTGTGCAAATTCAATTACATGAGCAAAAGGGACTTTTGCAAAAGGGAACTGAGAAAAACATCAGTTTAAATAGTGTAGGGTAGGCAATTTCTCCCACTTATTCCATTTAAAAACAACCTGCCATTCCCAGCAGCATAGCTAGGGAGAGCACCATTTGCTCCAAAGGGTGATGTCAGTTCTGTGTTTGGAGAAGGACAGTGGTGGATTCACAATCCTTGGGTCATGCGCTGGCCAACGGCCTGGTTTGGATCAGGCCCTAAGTTATTGATGTTGCCTTAACGTTTTTAGTCTTGTGCTCCTCATGCTTTGTTTTCACACTCCTTATTGTTGGCTTACGTTTCTCTTGCCAGGGTTGTAAACTCATGTTTTACCTATAAGTTGTTACCTAGAATTTTGTAGCTGAAGGTACATGGATGGAATTTTTTCATTGTTCATGCATTTCACAGGCAATTTGTTTTACTCATATTCAAACCTTTTAGAAATTATATTGTTTTAAAAATGTCTCTAGGGCCTAAAAAGGTCTGGAATATGTAAAATACTATTTTTCTCAACAGCAAAGCATTGGTTTATGTGGGTGTATTATGTCAAGGATGCTTATTGATTTTCATACCTTTTTACTTTTCTCTCTCTCCTGTCCCCGTCCCCCAGAGAAAAACAGACCTGGAAAACGTGTGGTAAGTGTTATGTTACAGAATTGGGCAGGCTTATGTATAATAGGTGTAACTTTTTATGTCATTGCTCTATAGCAGCCATTTTCAACCACTGTTCCATGGCACACTGGTGTGCCATGAATGGTCTCCAGGTGTGCCGCAGGAGTTGGGTGAAGGGTCATTTCTTAATAGGACCATTGGGGGATATGAGCCCCCCACTGACAGCATGGTGTGCCTTGTCAATTGTCAAAAACTGATGGTGTGCCTTGACAATTTTAGTACCTTGTCAGTGTGCCATGAGATGAAAAAGGTTGAAAATCACTGCTCTATAGCCTGTGTTGCTTTCTTGGCCAAAATTCAAAGTGTTGCTTTTTATCTAATCATTCGGAGATGTAATCTTTTGTTGTTCTTAGTTGCAATTTCTCCAAGTTATTTTCTTCATAGCATTTTCAAAGCAACAAATGTGAGTGGCAGAGAGAAGTGGTGGTCTTTGCGGCCACTTTACAGATCTGAAATGTTTTTCAGTTAAGTATCTGTCAAAGCATAAACATAAGGACCTCTTGGCTGCAATGGAACAGTTTTTCAAATGTGAATTTGTTTTGAGTATTTATATGCCGCTTTTTCAGCAAAAAAGTGTGCATAATGATTTAACACATTTAAATAGAATATGTTAAGTATATGTTTCATAATGTGTATATATGTTCACACACTTTCTTGTCATTACCTGAAAACTAAAGGAAAAGACCAACTAGAAATCCAAGTGCTCATCTTCTTCTGTTTTTCTACTCCATCAGCTAGGTTGCTTTGGCTATCCACTCAGCATCTTCTTCATAGTCATCAATGAATTCTGTGAAAGATTCTCCTATTATGGAATGCGAGGTAATTTTCTTTTTAACTCTGACGGGATGCTTGTGGCTAGAGCCACAGAAAGCTTCTTATCTAATTACATTCATTGTTTCCTTCCTATAGCTGTGCTTGTCCTCTACTTCACATATTTTCTCAACTGGAACGATAACTTTGCTACAGCCATTTACCACACATTTGTTGCCCTTTGCTACTTAACACCTATCCTTGGAGCAATTGTAGCTGATTCTTGGCTTGGAAAGTTCAAGTAAGTGCAAGTTTAGAGTGCCAAAGCAATTCTAGCGTAAGAAAACATTCAAAGTACTTCATTTGGACATGAGTATATTTTTGTGTTTGAGTGTTGTCAGGAGTGCTTTGTCATGAGTGTTTTATTTATTTATTTATTTTACATATTAATTCTATCTTTCGACCATGCAAATTGTGTCTAGTTTTTAACCCAATACTAAAGAAAAAACCGAGCTGCTATCTCTTTTTGTGCTCATATCCTGTGCGTCTAACTTGGGTGTGTCAAAAATAAGGCCCGTGGCCCGAATACGGCCCCCCAGAAGCAATTTATCTGCCCCTTTATGTTTGGGTTCTCCCAGCTTGATAATTAGGTTCTCTCATATCTTGAAAATATGAACACGGTTTGCACATTTTTCTCTTCTGTCATTTGCAGTTGTTTTTATACATGAGAAACAAGTGCTTATTTCTGGTCATCATCTGCTTAATGATGTCACTTTCTGGTTAATGATGTCATTTCCAACTCTCAGCTGGCACCATGAATGCTAACTTAGGTCCTCTGTATGAAATGAATGACATCCCTGGTCTAACTGCTGCAAGACAGACAGAAAGTATTCAAATAAACCTATTCCCAATATGGAAATGCAGAGATGAGTGGAACTGCCAAATTCTTGCAGTTCCTGTACAGATGCCTAGAACAGACGGAAACTCTAATTTGGCTTTTTCCTATACAGATGTATAATCAAGCATGTTGACACCCATATGCTTGTTGAGCATAATTAAAATATATATCTTGCAAACTCCATAGACTGAAACAAGTGTCATGGGAAGCTTTGAATATATGGAATGAACATAAGTGTTTCGTTTTACTTACAAAATATAGTAGGAATTAGGACTAATTATGTTTGCTTTTATGATTTCTCTATCTATGCCTAATAAAGGTTTATTCATTCATTCATTCAATATAGTAGGTCACAATTTTTTATAAAAGAGGATATTTAAATTGTTTTAATGTATGCAAATGGAAACTGCAGCATAGATTACTAATTGTATGAGAGAGAGAGAGTGAGCAAGAGCACTCATGCAAGAGCCTCTTAATTGTTTTAATGAGTATCGGGCAGGTTAGTTAGAACAAATTAAGGGATGTTTTAAGTGTAACTTTGCCAGTCTCTGTTACGTTTGTGTTAATGAGTGACCTTGGCACTTACTCCGTAATTTGATGGGCGGGGAATTCTGGTTTGTGGGAGAGAATATATGTTGTATATGAAATCTATTGTATATAATTTATACAGTAGAAACTACGTAAGAGCCTTTCAACTAGCAACCAACACATTTCTCTCTCCTTTTCCAAAGTGACTGCAACTCTTTCTGAAATGCTTTTGTTGAGCATTTGAGCGTAATTTAAAACAAATAAAGGCAATATATGAATAAGAAAGAACATTTGTTTTCTACATTCCATGACTTCTTGTTCTTGGTTTTTTAGCCAGGTATATATGACAGTACCTTTTTTTTTTTTTTGCATATTTCCCCTTTAGGTTTTTTTTTGGGGGGGGGGGGGGAGGTTGTAAAACAGTCCTTCTAGAACTTAAAAAAAAAAGTCTTAATACAGTAAATGCAATCTGGGTGCATACAAGCCAACATTTTTAAATGAATGTATATAAAAGTTAAGAGTGGATGTGTTGTGCACAGTTCAAATATTTCCTGCAGGAAACCCCAGTGTGTGTCTTAGCAATTTCAATTGCAGCATCAACTGTGAAGTTGTACTTACCTGGAACAAAGTAAATGCTACTAAAATCATATGAGTTTACTTCTAGGCAAACATGGTTAAGACTGAGCTGTTAAGTTCACTGTACTTTTCAGGTCTAGCATGTTTTTACATACAGAGATTGTGAACTTAGTAGGATACTGAGGAAGGAATAACAATTCAGTGGGGATTGAATTGACATCCAGTGATTTTTAGTATCTTTACACAGCATGCTCGCAATTAGTTGTCATGGTATATTTGTCAAACAGTGTTAAGCACAATGTAACATATTCAAGGAGGAAATGAGAGTTGAACTGTTAAAAGATGACTCCTGTCTTTCTTTTTTCATAACAGGACCATTATTTCCTTGTCCATTGTGTACACAGTCGGGCAAGTAGTCTTGTCAATAAGTTCTATACGCGATATGATGGATCACAACCGTGATGGAAAGCCAGATCACATTGCAATTCCTGTGTAAGTTGCAGCATTTATTTCTGTCTTACCCTTGAATGGATACTGAAACACATTAGAAATAAAATGTACCATAAGTCCTTTATTTACTCTGCTTCTAAGTGTTGTGGCCTTGGCTCCTCTCTGTGAATCGTATTATTCCTTTTGTGTGTCAAAGTCCAGGGAGGTTTAATTTTAATTTCTGTAAACCTGCAAATATAAATGGGTAGAGAAAGGTGCTTCAATTCTCATATTAAGGTTGCACTTGCAAGATAGGTAGCCCAATCCTAACCTGCACTGATCCAGCAGGGCAACTCTTCATCCTATGTGCAAATTGAGTAGGTCTCTTCAAGGTAAGGAGACATATGTGCCCATGCCCTGGGGAAAGCTTCAGCCACAGCAATGGGCCTACCTGGTCCTTTGCCTGCTAATTCACTGGCACAAGTCCAAGTAGTGCCCTATTGGTAGATCTGACCCAGGAAGGTTGCATTCCAGGTCAACCAATCCTGCCTCTTCCTTGTCCCAATCTGCCCCCATCTCTACCTTCCCCTGCTCCATCACACTCCCTCCTTGCCCTCCCCCAACCCTTGTGCCACTCAGAACAGCTCTTTCCTGCTCTGGCACACATTCCTTCTTCCACTGGCTTGGGTGGAACAGCGCAGGTCTTCCCATTGGTGCCCCTATCTTCTGCGCTGTTGCAATATGCTTTATGGCATTTGTGACAGCATGCACCAGCAGAACTGTCGTTACACTAACACAAGAGGTCAGTAGGACTGTGCTGTGAATTTTGTTTATGTAACTTGGTAGTGCTTTCATTTTAGAGAGGGAATACTGTAATGTATCATCTGTTTACTTGGAGCACCTACCTGACAATTAATTGCTACATGCATGAAAATTCACCTAGAAACTTGCTTGAATTTGCAGTATCTTAATTTAAATGTGGCACCATGGGTTATTGGAGGTAACCTTCTCCTATGTAATCATGGAGATATGGGAGAAGGGGACACAGTGAACAAAAAGGATCACCTTAGCTCTAAAACTGCAATAATACTGACACTTACCCTCAATTAAGCCCTGTTGAATTTGGTAGTACTTGCTTCCAAGTCAGCATGAATAGGATTTGCTATAAGACTTACAGGAACATATGTGATGTTCTGCGTATTTACATTTATTTTTATATATAATTTCATTGCATTGGGATCCTGCCAAAAGCTAATGAAAACACATCCTGTGTTTAAGGTCTTATCTGTTACTGCACTGGATGCATGAGCATAAGTATAATTTATATGGTAGTGTTTTTCCTTGGTACAATACTATGCTTTAATAATGCACTGTATTGTCCATTAGTAGACAATTATTGTAGAAATTATCTGCTTTCTTGTATGTTGGCTGTCTTGTACCATGACATGAGTCAGGCTTAATCTTGGATAACTTCTGGAATCTTATTTTTGTGACAGAACCCCAGTCCCAAACACATCACCGTAAACCACATTATGGGATTTATAGGAGGTGTAAGCTATTTACGGAGCAGGATATTTTATGTACTTGTTTGTCTTTATAATTTTAAACTACTTCTCTAAAAAAAAAAACACTAACCGAAACATAAGTGACTCAAAACCAATATATAAGACGATTTTAAAATGCAGTAAAAACAATTGCACTGTAAAATTACAGAAGAGACCAGACTAATATCTAAATAACTTCTTATGCTAGTTTGTTTAATGCTGCTGTTCTGCAAGATCAGGGGTGCCCAAACCCCGGCCCTGGGGCCACATGCGGCCCTCGAGGCCTCTCAACGTGGCCCTCAGGGAGCCCCCAGTCTCCAATGAGCCTCTGGCCCTCCAGAGATTTGTTGTAGCCCGCACTGGCCCGACACAACTGCTCTCAGCGTGAAGGCAACTGTTTGACCTCTTTGCGTGAGCTGTGGGATGAGGGCTTCCTCCACTGCTTGCCTTTTATAGGCCCTGAGCTATTGCAAGACCTTCATTCATTCATATAAGTTCATCTTTAATATATTCATTTATGTAAACTTATGTAAATTTATTCAAATTTTAAATGTAAATTAATTCTTTCTTTCCTGGGCCCCTGACATAGTGTCAGAGTGATGATGTGGCCCTCCTGCCAAAAACTTTGGACACCCCTGTGCAAGATGTTTCAGACTATTTATACACAGAGCTGCCTATTCCTGTCCTCCTAGTGATCCTTCCTCAGGAGGCGCCTATCCCTTGGGATCACTTATATTAAGCTGTTACTCCCATGGCGCACTTGCTAGTACATCATAACACCAGAAATATCCTGTGGATGGAAATATAATTAAATAAGCTTTATTTACCTATTCATATATTAATGGCTGTTATTACTGTTGCAGTGCTATGTCTATGGTTGGTTTGATCCTTATTGCTTTTGGAACTGGAGGAATTAAGCCCTGTGTAGCAGCATTTGGTGGAGATCAGTTTGAAGACCATCAGGTAAATAGTATATCAAACATATAACTTTTTCATCTGCCATGGTGATGCTGCAAAAGCATTCTATCTGACACCACCTCAGCACTTAAGCATTTATAATGCTGAAGCTAGAAATGTCTATGGCAGACATATGTCCTCAGTTGGACATAAAGCACACCAAATTGTATTTTCATACTAATTTTCTTCTTTGCACTTCAGGAAAAACAAAGAAGCAGGTTCTTCTCTATATTTTATCTGGCCATTAATGCTGGAAGCCTTCTCTCCACTATAATTACTCCAATTCTCAGAGGTAAAACTTGCATGACTAGTGTCAAAAATTTTCCTCTAGACTGAGGAATCCATTGCTGTTGTACTCTACTACTTAATCTCAGGCTCAGTTTTCTTAATAAATAAAAGCAGGGACTTTAACAAAGGTATCTGAAGTTCCTGCCTTCTTCCACCCAATCCAACCCACCATCTTAGGTCATCAGAAATAGTCCTTTTGCAGATGTCATCTCCTTCAGAGGTGAGGAGGGTGATGACTAAAGGAAGGGCTGACTAAAGGGTGGCACCCATGCCTTGGAATTTCTTCCCTGAGGATTAGCAAACTGCCTCTTCTTTGATGGTAACCCAGCAGGGTCTCAAAACACATTTATTCCAATTCGCTTTTAGTTCAGTTTCTGGGTTTTATTATGAGATTTTGTGGCCTTCCCCCAGGTTGTGTTAAACTATGATTGGTTGCTGCGTATATGCTGGTTTTTGATTGACTATTGGTTGTTCTTACCCTTGTCTCTAGTCATTATGGTGACATTAATTATGGAATAGATGTATTGTATTTTTAAACTATATTATAAATTCTTATCTGTATTAATTTTTGAACTTTATTCTGTGAGCTACTTTGGGTTACACATCGGAGATAAAAAAAGTGGGATATAAATACTTCAAATAAATAAGTGCAGTGGTACTAGTGGGGGCATCCATTCCTGGACCCTTGCGGATACCAAAATCCATGGATAATTAAAACTGTGGCTTGATCTGGTGTGGTGCTGCAATAACTTCCCAGGGGGCTGTGCTTGACCCTCCAGATATTACACGCAGCCTCCCAGTGTCTCAGAGCACCTACAGAAGCTACTCAAAGTCACTGGTGTGAACGAAGTGACTTCTGGTTGTGTCTCAGAGGTGTTCTGTAGCCCTCCGTGTGTGAGCGCCAAATCTGCTGATGTTCAAAACCGTGGTTGCCAAGCCTGTCAATGGTTCACTGTAAATAAAAGCAGTGTCAGTGGTAACCTTTAAGGAGAAGGCCTGTATTTTTGATGATTCCTTGAGTCATGATTCTGTCTATAGTTCTGTGTTTCTATTTGTTTCTAAATAGATGAAGAATGTGGAATTTATACCAAGCAGAAATGTTATCCCCTAGCATTTGGTGTTCCTGCTGCACTGATGGCTGTTGCACTGAGTATGTGAAACATTAATTTACCCTTTAATTTAATTTGCCTTATTCTAGTTTGTTGCTTTTTAAAAAAAAGAGAAATAGATTATGAGTGAACTTCATATTGAAATCTGCATTCCAGAGGGATCAAGTATACGATTTATCTTAAATGTTGTGTATCTGCAGAGGCACTACCATTGTCAATGAACTATAGTTCATTGTGAGTGAACTTATTGTGTGTATATTTTAGAGTTGCGGTAGAAATACAAAACATATTTAAAAAATTTCTTACGTTCTTTAAATTAGTAGAAAATATTGCAGTCCTAGCCATGCTTTCCTGGGAGTAATCCCCTTTAAAAGGGTAGGACTTCTGAATAAACATGATTCTGCCAGCCATCTTCATCCAATTTGGCCTTTACACTTTCTCTCAAAGATCTGTCTAAACTTATGAATTTGCTGTTAAGCCATGTCCTAAAGAAGAGAGACTAACTGAAAATCTGTTACTTAGAACAATGGATAACAATAGGAAATGGTATGCAACCCATGTCCTCACCATAGCATATGATAATATCATATGATGATCATATGATTATGAATATACAGATTTCATTATAGAAACCTCCCCCCCCTGTGATTTACACACAGGTTGTGCAGTATTTCATTGACTGAAGTGCTTTAAGTGTAAGCCTCTTGTCTCATTTCAGGCAAGTGTAAGTTGGGGTTTCCCTAGCTTTCTCCTGTTGCAACCTAGTCACAGATTTGTTTCTGGAAAAGCTATGTGTAATGAACTGTGTTGCACGTTGCCGACATCCATGCAAGTCTTTCTTTCAGTCCTAAATGCATGTTTTAAATGGCACAGAGTTCTTAAGGCTCCCATTTGTTAAGAATGTATTTTTTCTTGGGGGGGAGGGGAAACTGACAAGTAAAAAGCAGTTGAATAACTCATTTTTTTTTCTCCAAGTGGAAAAATGTTAGAGGAAAATGAAGAGGAAAAGGTTGGTGTGAGGGAAAAGGATTATTTGTATCTTCCCACTGCTGGTCTCAAATTTAGTCTCGAGGGCTTTCATTGTGTGTTTAAAAAAAATCAACCTTAAACTCATGGAACTACATGTCATTGGTGTATGATTTGGAAGTGCCTGCCTCCTGTGCTTGCTGGTTAGGATTCCTTCTTAGTGACAGAAAGGTACTTTGCAGAAACATATAGTACTCTTAGTACTTATAGTATATCATATCTCCTGGAGCAGAACCCAAGTATCTAAAAACAAATTCAGGAGCACTCCACTGGGAAGCCAAAACTCAATTATTCTAGAGAAGGTTATTGGAGAAGTGTGGTGTACTAGGGCAAAAGAGGAGAATATAAATGAAAGTTTAAAAATATTTTTTAAAAGTTTGAATCTAAAAGACAAGTGGAAAGAGGACAAAATCATTTTATGGGGCTAAATAGTAAAGTGAGAGGGTGAGAAGATGACCCTGATGTGGAAGTGCATTATGCATAAAAGGAGGATATAATAAACTTGTGGTGGCCACTCCTGCGCTTGGCAGCACTTGTGAGAAAAGAATAAAAAACTGCATCTGATCCTGCTCTTTTCACAACCCAGTCATCAGTCTTTTTTTTTTTTTTATAAGTTAGCCGTGGTAACTAGACACCCAGTTTTTTGCACTTCTGTGTAATGGTGTTTCTCATCACATGCTTAGATGCTTGCTCTGTAGCAGCTATATTAGCATCCTGTGTAAAGCTTTTGAGAAAATGCTGAATTAAATGTAGCAAAGGAATTTCCCCTTACATGCAACTCCAAGCCATTGCAAAGCTCTTAGAGCATTAGATACTCCCCCCCCCACACCCACCCACTGTAATCTTCCTACTAACTCTTAAGAACATAAGAACAGCCCCACTGGATCAGGCCATAGGCCCATCTAGTCCAGCTTCCTGTATCTCACAGCGGCCCACCAAATGCCCCAGGGAGCACACCAGATAACAAGAGACCTCATCCTGGTGCTCTCCCCTACTTGGTGAGAGCACTTGGTGGTGTACTGTTGTTAACCTTGCTTCCCAAAATCCCTCTGGAATGCTCCATCTTATTTTGCAGCTTCAGCAACTTAGTGTCCTTTATTTCTCTCTGCAGTTGTGTTTGTAGCTGGAAGTACCATGTACAAGAAATCTCAACCTCAAGGCAATGTAATAGTCCAAGTTGCTAAATGCGTTGGGGTAAGCTATATACCACTTAACAAGTCAGGTTAAAATTTTCAATGAGAATTGAATGTTCTGAATAAAATCTATAAACAATTGAATTTGTATAGCTATTATCCCGAAGTACTGATGTGCTTTTTAAATTTTTATTAAAAACATTTTAAATGTGAATCATTTGTAATGATTGAGGACCCAATCCTATTCACACTTACTTGGGAGTAAGCCCCTTTGACGCTCATGGAACTTATTTCTGAGTAGATGTGCATAGGATGTCTTTTGGAATTGCCTCCTGATGATTTAGGAGCTGCCTCCTCCTTAGAATGGCAGAGGTCAAATACCTTTTTATTTAAATATTATTATAGGCTTTAGGGGTGCATGTTGGGGGGGCTGTAATTGGATATTTTGGTCTTACTACTGTTTTTTTAGTGGTTTGTTTTTAATGTTATTTAACAGTGCTTTTAATATCATTTCTATTGCCCTTATATTGCTGTAGATTTTTAAATTTTATGCACTGTGTTTTTTGCTGGGTTGTGCTACTGCTGTTGAGTTTATTTTATTGGATGTATTTTTTACTTCATATTTTAATCTTCATATATTTACTACTGTTGTATTTTTGTTTATTACTGAAAATGTTAGCAGCCATACTAACATCTGGAAAAAGTGGGGTAGAAATATTTTACATAAATAAATGCCCTTCTGAAGCTGATTCACCGCTTAAATAATATGTTCGTGTAAACCCTTTATTGGATTGCTGCCTTCAGCATGGATCTATTAGAACTGTATCCTGTGTCCACACAAAGTTAGTTCTTTCTAGTATAACAGATAACTTCCTAGGACACAGGGCCCTGTTTTCAGTTTCCATCGTTACCCAAAATGATCCTGACTGTTTCTGTCACATACCTGAACTACGTAGAACAGGGGTGCCCAAACCCCAGCCTGGGAGCCATTTGCAGCCCTCTGCGACCCCCAATCCGGCCCTCAGGGAGCCCCCAGTCTCCTGTGAGCCTCTGGCCCTCTGGAGACTTGCTGGAGTCCATGCTGGCCCAACGCAACTACTCTCAGCATGAGGGCCAACTGTTTTACCTCTTGCATGAGCTGCAGGCCGAGGGCTCTCTCCACTGCTTGCTGTTTCATGTCTGTGGACATGAAGGAAAGGCCAGTCTTGCTTTGCGCAAGGTCTTTTATAGTCCTTGAACTTTCATGAGCATTCATTTAAGTTCCATCTCTAATATATTCATTTTTGTAAATTTTAAGTATAAATTAATTGTTTTCCCCAGCCCCGAGATAGTATCAGAGAGATGATGTAGCCCTCCTGCCAAAAAGTTTGGACACCCCTGACCTAGAACATGGCAAAAGAACAAGAATCTTAAAAATACATCATTAGCACCTAATTCTAGATACAGAGGCTTGGGGGTGCATTTATTATGCTATTCAAAATGCAACAACTTGGAACCTTATCTTCTCACTTGTAAAATACTGAACAATCGACTCGTATGCAAAATACAATAAAACCTCACATTCAATCTCATTGCAGTTTGCCATTGGAAACAGATTCAGACATCGCAGCAAAAAATTCCCTAAAAGGGAGCACTGGCTAGACTGGGCTAGTGAGAAATATGATGTAAGTTGTGCAACCTATAGAGAGCTTTTGAAACTGGTTTCTTTTATGTTTTGCCTTTGTATTCAAAGTTTGCATTGGCCCGTTCTTGTTAAGTGATATTTTATGTCCAAGTTGTCCAGCGTAGCAGCCTCAGATGCATGGTCAAGGCTGAAATACCATCCATTCTTAACTGGGAGTAAGTCCCACTGACTATCATGGGACTTACTTCTGAGTAGTCATGTTTAGGATCGGGCTCTAAGACCTGGGACATAGCGTTTCTTTTGCAAGAATTACGTGATGCTGCAGAAGCAGTTTGTTTAAAATTTGATTTTTCTTTGAATTTGCCATAGTAGTTCTGCATGCAGGCCATGCTAGGTACCCTGATACATTTCTCTGTGCGTTGCTTCCAGCTCTAGCAAATGAGACAACAATTTACAGCTGTTGGAAGGAGGGCAATAGTTGTTTATAGTTAAACTGCCTTGAGCATTTGCTTTGGTACGGGAAAGGCAAGATATAAATTTCTTAAACAGTGAAACCAAATAAAATTTGACCTCATTATGTTCAGAACTTTAAACAAGTGTATCACTTGAGGGTTAAGGGGCACAGGGCAGACAAAAGGGCTTTTTTGAGCACATGAAAAGTGTGCTCTGGAGCTCTACCCACCAAATCAAAGCCTCCTACAACTGTTTGTCACATTGCTGGTTTTGCTGCCAGACAGCGGGTGTCCAGAGTGTTGTGTGTACCTCTGGGCACCACCTCCAGTACCAACAATGGTACACGTACCACTGGTTGAGAAATGCTGCTCTATGCACAACTATTTTCTAGGACCCAAGACATCCCTGAGCTATTTCCATACATCCCACAGAAAAACCCTCGCCAGCATGAAGCCTGTCAGTCATATCACTCTTTCAGTAATCTACTTGACTAACTTGCACAAAGCAGAAGGTCGGAATCAGTAAATGCATCTGTTGCAGCCTTCATTGAAAATCAAGTGCACCTGATCCAGATGTCACTAAATTTACTTATAAAATCTTTTGGCAGATCAGAATTCTGTTGCTAAAATCCTGCAGTAGTCAGTATTCTGCTCATTTTGCAGGCCAGCCTGCAAGTATTTTGTATTTGTTTCCCAGTAGGGAATGTGCGCTCTGCTCATGCGTTCTCCCAGTTTTGTCATGAAGAAACAGTCTCATCTCCCATATTGTTATGGCACACTGTGGACCTAACTGGTTAAAGACCCCTCTCTATGGCTTCCTTGGCCTGTTTAATCCTTGATCTGTTACTGGTCCCCACTTGTACTTCAACTGTTCGGACTGTATGCAGTAATCCCATGGTCAGTAACAAGTTTTACAAGAAAGTCACTATGGGGAAGGGATGGAGGGTGATGGATCACAAAAATGACTGTCAGCAAGTCCCTTTTCCTCAGCTACTAGGCCCTCCATGTATCATTCACTTCTAGAATGTGGGTTAGATTTATTGTTATAGTTTCTGAAATCTATATATGGAGAATCTTGTCATTCTACAGAGAATGTTTCATTTGTATTTCTGGTGATGTTCTTTGGTTATAGAAACTACTTATTGCTCAGATCAAGATGGTCTTGAAAGTGCTGTTCCTGTATATTCCTCTCCCCATGTTTTGGGCACTTTTTGATCAGCAGGTAACTAGCAGAAAGAAATTATATATTTCTTCAGATGTTTTGTAAAGCTATGGAGATGGTAGTTCCCAGACCTTTTGGTCAGGATGTATTGTTAGAACTTTTGCTTCAGTGTTGTATTGTACAAATATTTATTTGAAAAAAATAGTTATGCATCCACTAATTGAATATACGGTACATGATTTTGTGTGTGAGAAGGCACAATTGATGTATTGGCGTCTGTGAAAACACATTTCTATTTCAATAACCATACAGCCAATGGAAGCATTAAAAATACCTTTTATTATATTTCCCTAGTTTTAATTAAAAGCATGTTATCCTGTGGTTTACCTGTCCCTCTCTAAAACATAGACCAAAGGGAGTGTGTGTACTCGTATTTTTCTGTGCATTCTCAAGATATTTATTTTGAGGATATTTCATTAAAAGAAATCTCTGAAGATATCTTATCTTTTGTTAAGGGATCAAGATGGACATTGCAAGCCACAACCATGGATGGAGATATTGTAAGTCATTTCTCAACTTGTGCATTCCAATCCAGCTGTAGTTGTACTTTTGAGAAAGCATTTATGTATGACATCCTGTACACCTCATTGAGAGCACAGGATTCTTCATGCAGAAGTGTGCTGATGTGCACAGATATCCTTGACTGGATTGGAGCAGTGACATTTAAAATTAAAACTTGCATTTTAAAATTTTCAGTATTTCCAGAGGTAAAACACATTTCTCTCTTTTCTTTAGGGTCTTATTCAGATTAAACCAGACCAGATGCAGGTACATAATCTATATCAGTGTTTTCAGATATATCCAACAGATCTGAAAATTCATCCAATTTTATGGTTTGAAATTCTCAACTTTTCTCACTGCTTTTTTTAACAGACTGTAAATGCAATTCTCATAGTTATAATGGTCCCAGTTGTAGATGCTGCGGTTTACCCCCTAATTAAGAAATGCGGTATCAATTTCACGTAAGTTAACACACTTTTTGAATCTTCTTTTGGTCTATGAGCACAATTTGCCTTTACTTTTGATGAATATAGAACTGTGACTCTGACAATCAACCCATGGGGTATTTGGGGGTAGTAGGAGTTTTGTATAATAAATCACATAGGAAAAGGTGAGGAAAGAAAATTAACTTTAAGGGGAAGAAATCTAGAGTATATATCTTTTGCTGCTTAGTTGTAGCTGTGGTTTCCCTGCTGAAAAAGCAGGGCTATGGATGTTAATTGAGCCGAGAGGCATATGGATCCTTTTTCTGATTGCTCCTTACCACCGTCTCCACTGACCCCCTTTTTTGCTGCTAACAATAAACAGGAGCAGAGGCAGCAAAAAGGTTCCAAAGAAAAACCCTGCATTTGCAGAAAAGAACTGCATTTGCAGTTCAAAAGCATGTACTGTATGTCTCTGTTGCTTATTACAGGTTCTAGACTTTGGAATAGGTAATTCTAGAGCTATTCCTTTGCATGGTTGATCATGTGTGTGAGCTCATGGTATAGTGCAGTGGTTCTCGAACTTTTCCGGCTCGCGCCTCCCCTGATCCTTGTGGCCATTGGCCAGGGCTCCCCATTACAACACCTCACCTCAGTTACCCCCAAAATGGGGGTAAAGGTGTTACAGTTATACAATAGAAACAAAAAAACAGCTGCCAGCACTCTGAGGTTGCAGTCCTAACCACACTCACCTGAGAGCAAGCCCCATTGAACAAGATAGGACTTACTTCTGAGTAGACCTGGTTAGGATTGTGCCCTGAGTTTGTTATCAGCACACCTGGAGGGTTTGGGAAAGGGAGGGGGAAGTGATGAATTTGCTGCAGGAGGGAAAGACTTTGTTTTGTGTGTGTCTGCTAATTGCAAACTGTTGCAAACTGAGACCTAGAGACTGTTTTGCTGCAATCCTAACCTCACTTTCCTGGGAGTAAGCCCCACTGAACACACTAGGACTTACTTCTGAGTAGACCTAGCTAGGATTGTGCCTTTTGTCTTACAATAGCAGCCAACAGAGTACCCCCCCCAAAGGAGGCAGGAGGAAAAGGGGGAGTGGCTAAAAAGGAATGGGAATTTTTATTTTTAATCAATTTTTGGAGACAAAGCCATCAAGAGTGGCTTTTTTTCTTTTTTGAAGGGGAGGAAAAAGAGAGAGGAGGATCCTTGGTTAGGCTAACACAGATCCCAAGCCTATGTAGGTCTACTCAGAAGTAAGTCTCATTTGAGTCAGTGGGGCTTACTCCCAGGAAAGTGTGGAAAGGATTCCAGCCACACCCAGCAAGATTACAACTCACCCCAAAGTAGATGGGGGCTGCTCACACACATACACCCAACATGCAGATGCCACCCCTGTTCCCCCCAGGCAAGATGGAAGAATGCAGGCTGGGGCATTTGGACACCCCCCACTAAGAGCAGGCTGGCTCCCTCCTTCGCTGAGCTTACTCTTCCCTCCCAGTTTGAAGCCTGTCAGGAGCGCACCTGTGCTGATGAGATGCAGCACCTCAGCACTCTTCTCCTCTCCTCCAGTCTTGACCAATTCCAGGACACCCAGGGTGAGGGGCACATTGGGAAATGTAGTCCCTGGGGTGAGGTTGCACATGGAGAGAGCTCCATGATGAGATGCGGCACCTCTGCTGATGGCCAGCCAACTTTCTCTTCCACCTCCCCCCACCATGTTTCACACGCCCTCCCAGCCTCATGCTGCCCCACCCACCTCTGTCACAGCTGAAGGAAAGCAGCAGGTGCAGCTGAGCAGAGCTCTGCAGAAGCTGCAGTCACCTCTCTCCCCAGATGCCTCACGACGCCCCTGTCGGCTAGCCACGCCTCCCTAGGGAGGCTGGACGCACAGATTGAATACCTCAGGTATAGTGGATTCCATGTGACTGGCAGAGCTCGTGATCCTGCTTTTTGGAAGGCTGGGGAAGGGGACAAGAGAGAGGAAGGAAGCAATGTAGGGGCACACCTCTCCAGGTCAAGGAGACAAACAAATGTGATAGAGCCTCCTGGACAACTTTCTATAAGATTAGAGGAAGCAAACTTGGTTTTTAGTTTACGGCAGCAATTTTCAACATTTTTCATCTCATGGCATACTGACAAGATGCTAAAACTGTCAAGGTACACCATTAGTTTTTTGACAATTGTTAAGGTACACTTCTGGCAGGAGGCTCAGTCTCCCAATAGCTATACTAACGAACTCCATGGCACACCTGTGGACAATTCGCGGCACACCAGTATATTGTGGCACAGTGGTTGAAAATTATTGGTTTACGATATTCACAAATACAAATTTACATACTTGAATTTATTAATCTATATTACAGGGATAAATCATGAATGCAGACTGTGTGTCAGTCATGGAAAAAGGCCAAAAATAAGAAATCCAAGAGCTGAACAAACAAAAAAGGCACTGAAGACCATCTTCACCTAGGGTGCCATTAAGTTTGAGCTACAACTGATGAGTGTTTGATGCAATATGCGCCAAACTACATTGCATTGAACGTTGCATTGACTGCAGGGCCAAACTATGCATTTTTGTGTGTTTGCAGGTGAATAACAGCTGTAAGGAGATGACTTGTTTAGGATTAGAACCAGAATGCATGGGGAAGAGAGAGTGAACTATTTCTTCCTACTCTATAGTTCCAATGAGAACTGAACCTCTGCAGTTGCTATTAGCCCTAGGAGAGAAACCTCAGTTCTGGAGCTGCTAGAAACTTTGGGGCCACTGTTTTCACTTTTGAAATAAGTTGGAAATAAGTTTGGGGACTTTTGAATAAGTTGGAATAGCAGCGTATGCCAGATTTCTAATTCATGGAACTATTTAATGCTTACAATTTACTGGAAAGGCCCAGGGCAGAAAAACGTCAAATGGAGAAATTGCAAATACAGGTTGAGACTAATTCGAGTGGGTTCCCTTCCAAGCACTCATGTGGATAAAAAAAACCGCACTATAGCAAATCAATTTAAAAAACAAAGTTTCTTTGCTCCAGTGATTGAAAAACAGCCTTGCTGACCTTTTGACTCTAAGATAAGAGTCATTAAGAAGACAATCCATCAGCACTTCACTCAGCCCCTCCCTTCACCAAAGCAAAATGATCCCTTTCTTTCAAGTGCTGGGGGAAGGGAGGAGTCTGAAGGAGAGAGAAGGTTTGATGGATTGTTAGCCTTCTGCCCTATCTCTTTCTCTCTCATTAAGGAGGCTGTTGTTAAAGGAGACTGTTCAGTTTTTAAAATTGATTTAAAAGGGTTGCATTTTTCCCCTTCTCCAGGGGTCAGCACATTCTTTCTCATTTGCAGGGCCCATTCGTGTTGAGTCAAATAAAAAATCCATGTATAAATAGGCTGTATAAAAAATCCATGTATAAATCCATGTATAAATAGGCTGGAGCTGTACAACTGAGGACTGTTTCTAGATACTCCTCCATCTGGGCTTGGAACTAACTCTTAAGGGTTAGGAGCCTCTGCATCCTGATTCTATTGGTGTGCACACCCCAGTCCCTGTTTATTGCTGGCAAGTGGGGACAATGGGCGGAGTAGGAGGAAGAAGACATTTTGTGTATTTTTTCCTCCTCTCAACCTGTCTCTGCACACTGACCAATGGGCTATTTCTCCAAGTGACCTGCCAATTAAGACTGGAACCACCTGGAAAAGAATGGTCCAGTAGATCCATTGGCCAGTGGGGGAGAAAGAAATTCCCATGGAAGTGTGTGACATGTCCTGCATATAGCCATTTAGCTTTCTACCCACGTTATAATAGAGATGGCCTGGGTAGCTGCATGTTGTGGAAGCAATGAATGGTAACATTTAAGAAAATATAGTCTCGGCACAACTCAATATATTCCCTTATACACTACAGTTCCGTCTTCCTATTATTTGCACAAGGGAGACTTGATGATCTCAGGTGGACTCTGCATATGTTGTGATCCTGCAAGACACTACCTGTGGTGCTGGTCCCCTAGGACTATTTAGACTCCCAAGGAGATCAAACAGGCTCAGACACTTGCATAATCCAATTGTTTTTTTTAAGACCAAACTGTTTTATAGACTAAACTGTTTTATCTAGTTTATTCATATGGCCTGTTTTATCCTGAGGCCTTCTGACCTTGCCTCTTAGAGGCAGTACACAACAACCATAGCTTTAGGAGGAAAGGATAAAATACCCCCTCCCTGTGTGTTGTGGTCCCAGCCAGGATCAGGTACTGCTATGTAACTTGTGTGTGTGAGATTTCTTTTTTGAAGGGAAGGACACTGGATCAAACTACATTCATGCTGTAGTGATATAGATTACCAATGGTTGACATCTTACAAGCAAAGGAATTTTTCGGTAGACTGAAAATTGCTGTCGATTTTTATAACATTTCATCTACTATGCGATGGTGTGCAATTTTTTTTTCCAGAGACTTTGTAACCAGCAGCAGCCTTGATCACGGCCAAATGTCTTATGCTAAGTGTGTTTCTGTCTGCTTGCTCTTCCTTTCCACACCAGGCCTTTGAGGAAGATGACTGTGGGCATGCTGCTGGCCTCAGTGGCTTTCTTTGTTGCAGCTGTGGTGCAACTGCAAATAGACGTAAGTGGAAAATCTAACCAAGAAACGTTCTGTTCAGTATTTAAGACTGGCATATGGATTTTAGTTTCAAAATATAGGTAGTTTAAACTCTTATTTTAGTTTTGATCCTGGCATATGGGAATCTACCAGAAGAGGAGGAGTTCTATATTTTTAAAAGTGAAAAAAATGGATCCTGAAACTGGAACAAAGAATGCAAGTTAGGTTTTATTAAATTTTATCTCAGTGAATTTTACAGGGGAGACTTGACAGATGAGGGAGAGACTAAGTGGTCCAGGTAGTAGCATTATCCTATTTATGCCTTGGTCTTGTGGGGAGAGAGAGTTTTCAATAACTTTGTCTCTCATATGAAAAAGCTCTACTACTTTGTGCTTCCCCCAGTAGTAGTTAAGTGTTAATTAAATGTGATTGACCTGAAAGCAGAAATTCTGAGCATCCTGGGTTAGATTGTTCCAGAATTTCAGTGAAGAGTTGGCTTAGGTATACTTAATAAATGGAACATCTACTATATCCACCTTATCTGTACAGCACAAAAGAAAGGAACCAGTGGTGGTTAATTATGACATAGCAAGATAATAGGGGGTAAGGAAGGAGAATATTCATTCTCAACAAGAATCTATTATGAGGGCTCCCTCAAAAAACAAACTTGAACACACCCACATCTTCAATGAGAATGAAAAACATGATATGGCAGTACCCAGGATGTGGGTGTGTTCAAGTTTGTTTTTTGAGGGAGCCCTCATAATACATTCTTGTTGAGAATGAATATTCTTGAATGAATAATGCAATATTATCCAGGCGGCTTTTGGCAGGGTTTTTAGAAACATTTAGTTATGTTTCAAAGTAACCATTTTGTTTCATTTGGTTTTTCAGCTTGTATGCATATCTGGCCCTTTCAGTTTTGAGAGAGCTGATATTCTTAACAGGGTACCAAAAATAGGAAGTGCTTTTAAAGTCAAGAATAAAATTTTTTATTAACTTAACATGTAAATCTAGCATTATGACCCATGTATTTATTTATTTTTATTATTTTAGTAGCTGTAATTAAAACAGTTTTTCAGCAATTCAATTTCATTCTTTAAAAAATGACCTAGAATTATTAGAAGTGGGACAAATGGGATTAGTGATGTTGCCTTTAAAGATGAATAGTGTTTTTTTTTAAAAGTTTATCACTTAAAGATAATTTAGAAGACTTAGTGCTTAGCCTGATGAACAAACACAGATTTTGGAATTTCTGCAGAAGGAAGTAGAAGTAACTGAAGCCTTCCTCCAACCTGTCTAGGAGGATTCTGCTCAGTTTAAGGGGGGACTTGTAGGCTGTTCTCTGTTACTGACCCAGTAGTAGCCCAATGAGCCCAGAGTTGGTTCAAGCTCCACAACACACAATGGGTGACTCCAGCTTGAGGTAGTAACATACATGAAAGACTACAGTTTCAAAGTAACTGTACCAAGTGAGCCACTGAAAGGAAGGAAGCATATAGAAAGTGAAGATCTGCTTATAGATCAAATGTGAAGATCTGCTTAGCAGATGTATGAAGGAAAGTGATTTTGCAGTGATTCCCTTTTTCAGGAAACTGAGTAGTGACAATAGCTACTGTTGTCAGCAACATGAAGTCACTATTTATATTCTGCTGAGGGTTTTATAGAAACACTATGATGTCTTAGGCCATATTTGACACAGTAACATGATTTTCCTCTTTGCCCCCACAGCCAACTCTTCCAGTCTTTCCTGAAGCAGGGCAGTCCCAAATCAAAGTAATAAATTTGGGGACTGAAAATGCGACAGTCAATTTTAGACCTGATAAGGACCCTGTAACCGTGATGCCTTTGGGATCAGTAAGTTTTTAGTATTATCTTAACCATACATTCAAACTTCAAAGCTAGTTTTATTATATAATAGTGATGTAAACCTTCTCTCCATTAATTGAGAATTAGTTAACTTTCTTGTAACTTCCGTCTGTTACTTCTACTGTCCTGTGTTTTTGAGTGACAGAACATTATCTGCTTATTTATTGACATGTTCTTTTTGTCTGCTTTTGAGATTAAATAGTCAAAAAATGGCAGAGGTGGAAATAATAAATATAATTAATCAAATATTTCCAGGCTTTTATCTCCTTAACAGGGCGGGCTTTAAGCTAGTTGGACCAATTGCTCCCAATTGGGCCCTGTGCATAAGGGACCATGACGCAGGGTAAAAATAAAATTAATATTTTTACTTACAGCCTGATCCAATACTTTCTTACTGCTGGTGCTGTGACCATAGCACTGGCAGTGGGGTGACTTGTCGCCCCGTTGCTTCTGCTGCAGAAGCCCTGGCTAGTGGTGGAAAGGTGGCAAGCACTGAGCAGTGTGGGGGAGGGTGGAGAGAGGATGGCATAGGGGGATGGAGAGGCATAGGTCGGGGGGTGGGACTCGCGGAGGCCTCCTCCACTGAGTCACATCCCTTCTGTTGGGCTTGGAAGCTTGACTTGGGGCTTCTAGAGTCTGGGCCATTGATTTAGCGGGCGCAGACTCGAGAAGCCCCATTGTGCACCTTAGGGCTTTACTTGAGGTAAGGGGGCAAATGTCTAGCACAGGATACAGCGGTGGGTGTTTGGCGCTGCTACTCCTGTGCTAGATAAGATTGGGCCCTAAATCTTTTCACAGTCACTAACACATGTGGCTTTGTAACTATTTACTTTTCAAGGTAATCTCTGTATTTTGTTTACTTGTAGGCTTACTTGTATGTAATTTTATAATAAAATATACTTAAGTTCATTTAGTTCATTAACTCACATTCACTTTTTACGTGCTCATTTTGATTGCTTTCCATTCTACCATAGGGATATAAAATCTATTACAGTATAAATTTTATTTCTAAGAATCTATAGACTTTGGCTGTGAACCTGAGTCCCTGCAAAAAATGTTTCCAATTGGGCCACTCAGCTCCTAAGGCCAGCCCTGCTCCTTAAACTTCACTTCTTTATTCTTAACCTCTTTTTTAAAAAAGCTTTATGTTATGAGCTGAATTTTAGATCCTGAAACATCCATGTTGGTTCTGTAAAGTAGCTCCAAATTGTCATCTTAAAATGCAGTAAGTAACAATTGGACTAATTGTTACTTATGGAGCATTGTTTCTCAGTTCTTGGAGTTGATGCTTCTGTTACTATGCAATCCCAGACCAGCATTTTTGTTTTAATACCCACTGTTGCTTCATTTTTTTTTCTCAGCTAATTTACAGCAAAGGCTATCTTCCATTTTTGCATGGACATCTTTTCAAAACAGAACTGAGTCTGCATCAGTTTAATATCTGTTGGATGATGGTGGTGTGGGGGCTGAGAAATGAACACAAACCCTTATGGAATTTAATGTTAGTCCAGCTGAGGTTGTTGGAACAATTAATAGAAATGCAAGCGGAAGTGAACTATTTGTATTCTAAGCAATTTATTTATTTATTTATTTATTTATTTATTTATTACAGATACAGGTAAGGAAAATAATTAGGGCAGGTACTACATAGGTTACACATGAGGGTATTGGTCCTAGATTACAACATGCATCATTCAAAAAAAAAATACAATCAAACGACTGTAAAAAATCAACACAATAATAATCAATACAAAGGCTATCATATTTATCAGTATAAAAATTTAGATTTATCGAAACACTCAATATTATTTGACTAAAATTATCTATCCAGTCATAAAAAGGCTTCCAATACTTTCTTACTCTATCTAAATCTCTCTCTTTCATTCTTTCTGTTAAAACTTCCATTTCTGCTATTTCATAAATTTTGTCTATTAAATTTTCTCTAATTGGCACGTCTGTGGATTTCCATTTTTGTGCAAACAATATTCTTGCCACTGTAGCAATATGTACAATAAGGTATTTCTTACATTGGTCTTTAATTTCTGATGTCACATTTAGGAGGAATATTTCTGGTTTGAATGGTGATAATAATAATAATAATACAGGTATTTCTATACCGCTTTTCTTGGTCCTCAGATTTCTCCTCAGACTTTATTCAAGGCGGTTTACATAGGCAGGCAATTTAAATCCCCGTAGGGTTTTTTACAATTTGAAAGAAGGTTCTATCTTTCAAGAAACCACAACATTCAGATCCTTCTTTCTTGATCTGGTCGCACATTCTGGCCTCCATCCTCCCACGCACAGAGCAGATGGAATAACTCGGCTCAGCTTGTCAGCTGCCTCGAGGTCGCACGGTGCCGGTGGCCTCGAACCGGCGACCTTCGGATGTTATCTTCAGACAAATGGAAGCTCAACCCACTAGACCAGACCTCCTGCCCACTAGACCAGACCTCCTGCCCACTTCACACACTTCAGTACATACTTGATATTAATTGATATTAATACACACTTGATACACAATTGATTAATACGCACTTGATATTAATACACACTTCAATATCTCTTGCAACAATTTATGTATCATTTTCCAGTATTTCTTTGCTTTTATCACCACATGTGATAAAAGGTTCCTTCAACCTCTTTACATTTCCAACACTTATTTGATGACCCAGAATACATTTTTGCTAATTTCACTGGAGTTAGATACCATCTATAAAACATTTTATATAAATTCTCTTTAAAAGACACTGCTTTAGTTATCTTACTATTTATATTCCATACTTGCTTCCAATCATCCATCGATATATTATATCCAAAATTTTTTGCCCAGTGCACCATTGCATCTTTAACTGTCTCATCCTCCGTTCTTATCTCAAGGAAACAATTGTACATTTTTTTATATACTTCCTCTCATCAATCAAAAATATTTTATCAAAGCTTATATCTTCTTCATAAAAACCTATTTTTTGGTCTTCTCGTAATCTTGTTCTTATTTGCATTTCATTCCACCAGTCCAATTTTATTCCTTTCTCTTCTAACTCAGGCTTACTTAGGATCTCTCCTTTAATATTCAACAGATCGCTGTATGATTTATTTTAGTCTTTATTAATCCAATTCGAATTAGTTGCTATTTCAAGCAGTTTTATCCATCTGGGTAATTTAGAGTATATCTTATATTTTATCTGTTCCCATATCCAAATTAAAGATCTTCTTAAAATGTGTTGTCTAAAATATCCATGTTGTTTGACTATCATAAAACAAGAATGCGTGCCAGCCTATTTGTAGATCATGTGCTTCTAATGTTAAAATTTTGGAATTTGGTATGAGTCCCCAATCTTTTATCCAATTCAAGGCTGCTGCTTGATAATATAATTCCCAGTCAGGTAGTCCAAATCCTGCTCTTTTTTTATCCTCTTGAAGTAATTTCAGTCTTATTTTCGGTTTTTTTCCTTGCCAGATGAATTTTGTAGTAATTTTATTCATTTCTTCAAAAAAAGTTCTCTTGAAAATAATCGGAATAGTCTGGAATAAAAATCTTAATTTTGGTAATATTTTCATTTTCAATAGCGCTATTCTTCCCATTAGGGGTAGTTGCAATTCATTATACTTCTCCAAATTTTTTTTATTTCTTTCATTAATTTAATACAGTTATCTTCCATTAATGTATTTGTCTTTTTGGTAATTATAATTTCTAGATATTTTACTTTGTTTGTTATCTGTAGTCCAAATTCTTTTAATCGTTCTATATCGTTGTCTTTTATATTTTTAAGTATCATTTTGGTCTTCTGGTAATTTATTTTTAGGCCTGCCACTTCCCCATATTCTTTTAAGTCTTCTATCAAAAATTCTATAGAATTGAGTGGATCTTCCAGGATAAAGAAGATCCACAAACGCTTGTAATTTGTATTCTTCACTTTTAATTTTGAGCGGTTTCATCCTGTCATCTTCTCTTATTACATTATTCAATATTTCTAGTGTCAAAATAAACAACAATGGTGAAAGTGGACAACCTTGTCTTACTCCTTGTTGAATGTTAATCTCTCTCGTCAATTCTCCGTTTGCTTTTTGATCCAAATAGTCAACCCAATCTTATTTTCTTGCTTCACCTTCTTATAAAGTTAATCCCCAAGTTTTATAATCCCAAGGTTTATATCCAAAAAGTATAAATCAGTATTCCAATTAAAAAGGAAAAAACCACTTCAAGTCCATACTAATGTCAAAATACTCCAACAAATAAAGAGTCATCCAAGTCTTTTATCCAAAAGGGCTGGATCAGTAGTCCAATTCAAGTCAATAACACTATCAAATCAAGTTAATCTCTCTAAATACTCAGTCCTGAATCCAGCTTCAAGCCTCTTGCAATGACAGGCCTGAATCCAATTCCAAGCCTTTTGCAACGAAAGCGAAAGTAAAATTATTTCAGCTGTTAAAAGTTGTTTGTTCCTTTTCGATGCATACCATTACGGCAGGGTGATCTATAATCTTCCCTTACTTATTTAATCTTATCTTTCGTCTTTTCTTCCAATCACCCTTATTACAGAAGAAAAAAGTACTCCAGGAGGGGCTTCGTTACATCTGAATTTGCTGCTTTCTCCTCCATTTTGCTTTTCACCATTTTGATGAATCCACAGTATGGGATTTTTGTGCTTTAGATACCAGAAGCAGAGAATAGCAGAGCTAATAAATTTAAGAGAATCCTTAGCACTCTAGATTAATCTATAGCTTACATGAAAGGAAAGCCGACCATTTCATTGTTCTTTATTCTTATTTACAGACAGACTACTACACTTTTGAGACTCAACTATTAAGAGACATCAATATAACCTATGAAGATAAAACTCTCAATGAAGCATTTGTCTATGTGGGGAAACAACGTCACACTCTTGAAATAACAAATAAAGATAAGATCCAAGCTGACTTGGTAAATCTATTTAAAGACTAGTTAAGAAACCAGCCTCCTAGGTCACTGTTCTGTTTTTGATAATATTTATAATCATTTGTGGGGGTAAGGAGTCAAATGTCTGTGTAATGATGATAGGTGTTCAGTGTATCTGACATTAAACATGATTAATGTGACCTAGGCTCCTGTTTCACCAGGTTTTGAAACCAGGGTTTACAGCTGATTTAAAATAAGTGGAAACCCTGTTAGCTCTAACTGTAGTTGACACTGACAACAATGTAGTACTTAATAGCCATTTCTGTCCAACGTTGCATATATGCAACAGGGACCAAATGTATACACCTGTGTGCCTGGCAAAAATAAGTTATTAATCATAGCCAAGGGTGATATGCAGATACATATGCTTTGCTTTTCAAAATGGTGTGAATAATCTGCATCCCACTTCCTATTGCATAAGCATTAAGTAATTGAGAGTAATTTGGAATGATGTGGATAGAACAAGAATTTTTATAGATAATTTATTTAATCTGTCTTTGTGCAGTATATTCTAATTCAGAGGAATTATGATGTAATTCAGATATATTATGATATAAACTTGTTTGTGAACAAAACAAACCAAAAAGTAAAAAGGAAGCTATGCTTGGTCTGAAATGTTATGACGATAGAGCTTTAGGACTACAGCACGTACTCTGTTAACCTATATAATCTTTTTTTCCCATCAGCTTCTGGATAACCTCATAGTAAAACCGGACCAAGGATACAATAAAATCAGGTAATAGTTTATTATATCTTCAAAATTACAGTATAAGCTTTAGTTCCAAGGAAATAGAATTTGGAACTAGGTGTTATGGTATATAGAGAAGGCTGCGACTGAAAACAGTCTTGTATTGAAAAAAGAAAGGGTTTTCTTTCTCCCAGTGGTGTCACTAGAGTTTATGTCACCTGGTGCTGGTCACTAGTACGTTACCTTCATGATGGACCTCCTCCCATGCAGCGGGCGGGACAATATCCCAGGTGGTGGGCATGGTGATGAACCATTGCCCCGACCCTGCTGGTTTTTCCTCTAGAACATTTGATAGAATATAGATGTTTCAGTGCAATTTCATTGCATTCTGCATGAAATAATGTGTTGAATGATATATATGATGGTATTATTTGAAAATACCAAGATTCTAAAAATTTTAAAATTTTGTGTCACACCTCCATGTGCATCACCTGGTGTGACCCGCACGTCCCTAGTGACACCACTGCTCTCTCCTATCTTGCAATATGTAGTACATGCTATATCTTTCTCCCTTTTGCACTCCTATTTTGTTTATAGCCACCTGTAGGAGCAGGGAAGCAGAATGTGATGACAAATCACAGGTTGAATATCCCTCAACACTTTGAAGAAGTGGGCAGTAGCCTCATGTCTACTGTAAAATTTCATAGTAGCCTGAATATTTTCAATCTTTGCATGCATATATGTTATGAATTCTTCAACGTAATAGTGCAACAGGGAAATAGTTTCTGCATAAGCTGAATGCTGTTAAAACTCTTAATACTCAAGAGCAGGGGTGCTCATTATGTCGATCGCGAGCTACCAGCCGATCTCGAGGCGAAATGAGTCGATCGCAGGCTTCTCTCCCGTCCACGCATCCCTAGGAGTGAGCCCCTGACAGGCTTGTGAGCCCAGGGAGTGAGCCCAGGGAGCGAGCCTAGGGAGTGAGTCCAAGGAGCCTAGGGAGTGAGTCCAGGGAGCCTAGGGAGTGAGCCCAGGGAGTGAGCACCTGGCAGGCTCCTCCCTGGGAGAGGAGCCACTGGCAGGCTTTTCTCCTGTCCATGCATCCCTGGGAGTGAGCCCCATTGACTCTACTGGGGCTGACTTACCTTTCCCCTGTTTTTGCACTGGTATGTATGGAGATCTGCCCCCCCCCCCACTTCCATCTGTTGGTTTTGTGTGCAAGGGGTTTTGCACTGGTCTTGCTGTGATGTCTATACAGAGATCTTCCCTCCCCCACACCTTTCCCCTGCTTTTGCACTGGTATGTATGGAGATCTGCCCCCCCCCCACTTCCATCTGTTGGTTCTGTGTGCAAGGGGTTTTGCACTGGTCTTGCTGTGATGTCTATACAGAGATCTTCCCTCCCCCACACCTTTCCCCTGCTTTTGCACTGGTATGTATGGAGATCTGCCCCCCCCCACTTCCATCTGTTGGTTCTGTGTGCAAGGGGTTTTGCACTGGTCTTGCTGTGATGTCTATACAGAGATCTTCCCTCCCCCACACCTTTCCCCTGCTTTTGCACTGGTATGTATGGAGATCCGCCCCCCCCCAACTTCCATCTGTTGGTTCTGTGTGCAAGGGGTTTTGCACTGGTCTTGCTGTGATGCCTATACAGAGATCTTCCCTCCCCCACACCTTTCTCCTGCTTTTGCACTGGTCTGAATAGAGATCTGGTCCCCCCCCCCTTGTATTGGAATCGAGGAAGATCTGGTGAGGAGGTAGATGTGGTGTCAGCAGTGGCCCCTTTAAGGGTAAGGCCTGGGCATCCAGCAGAGTGTGCTGCACAGCTGCAGCCACTTGAAGGCAATAGGGCCCTCAGGGATATAAGAGCACCTGAGGCAGGAAGGGCTCCACTTATTATGAAGTGGAGTCAGCCTTTTCCTACATGAAGAACATTAAGTCCAAGAACCGTTCCACCATGACTGATGAACATTTGGAAGTGTGCTTGAGGCTGGCTGTCAGCAGCTACTGTCTGACTATGCATCCTTGGCTGATTCACTTCAGTGCAAGTCATCAAAGTAAACTCAAGTAATTACAAAAAATGTTTATAGTTAATTATGTTGTGTTGTGCAATATTGGCTCATGTGGTTTTGCAAGGTACACCAACATACATTGTACACATAAATGTTATATGTTATGATGGCGCGAACATTGTAAAAAAAACTCTGGTAGATCTCCGGGCCTTGCTGGGTTTCAAAGTAGCTCTCGAGCCCAAAAAGTGTGAGCACCCCTGCTCAAGAGAATGGTTGTCATAAGAAGATATACCAATATTAAATTCTAAGTTCTGTTGTCCCTGTGTAATATCATAAAATTAACAATATCAAAGAGAAAAATCAGCATACTGAATTCAAAATGAAGGAGTAATGAAGAAAAATTTGTCAATTTTTCTATGAAAAGAGCTCCTTGGTCATTATATTACAGCAATGAAACTAGTGCCCTGTTGAGGATTTTTTGGGGAGGGGAATGATAACAGAAATATCAAACAATGATCAATTGTGAAACAATGCTACTGCAGAATCTGGGACACATTCATAATGAAAACTAATACTGCTGCAAGCCAGAGAGAACAGACTTACTCAGGGCTAAGTAAAATGGAGATAACTGAAGGTTAAAACTCATGTAGCTACATAAAATTTTGTATAATAAAATTCCATTTTTGTTTATATAACTTAATAAAAAGTTCTGTTTTAAAATGCAATGTTTTGTGTGCATAATTTTTAAGGTTCTTAAACAATATGAATTCAACTATTAATATTACTATGGCTGGACATTTGTTTGGAGAAGTGGAGTATTTCTCTGTCACGAACTACTCAAGTTTTGAAAGAGGGGTGTAAGTATTATTGTCTTTGCTATCTAAACTACTTTCAAAACTTTTTGTTGAAAAGTAGTATTTAAATATTTGAAATTATTTTCATGCAACACTCATCTGAAGTGGACTTTAGTCCATTAAATTTATGCCACAGTACTGTCTTTAAGGTAATACTTAAAGACTCTTGGAAGTCTTTGCTACAACAGATTTGGTGCTAAAATATACAATTTACAGGAGATCTGTGATTAGATATACTCTATACAACCATTTGTGGAGGGTAGGGGAGTTGTTACAAATGTTGATTAAGTAGGGGGTGCAGGTATTTGGCACTATCCCCCTGCATCATTTCTCCTATCAGTTTTGCTCTTCTGCCTTCAGGACGGAGGGAAATGAGGAAGGGAATGGCAAAACTGGGACAACTGTTAAATAGTGCTTCCCCAACACCACTGTTCCAATAAAATTTGGAGTCCTTACTGGTTAAAATGTCAGATCCAAATGCTCACCTCCATATACTGTCTTTTGGCCCTGATATAGGTAGTTCTCTGGGATTAATGCCAATAGAATTGGGGTCGAACTAAATATGCACACAAATACATGCTCCCTAGGCATGCTTCTAATTACAAGCATATTTTTTCTCCTTAAAAACAGCTATGCAAGTTTGTATCAATACTAGAGGAGGGAGGGTTTAAATTTTTTTTCCCTGTGTGTGGTTTTCATCCCTAAAATGGCTCCCTAAACAGGTGATTGGCTTCCAGTGTTGCAATCTGAAGGACTTCCTGCTTCAGGGACAAACGATCATTTCAGCTTGACAGTTTGCTGAATGAAAACAGTGTGGGGAAAGAACAAACTTTCATCTTCTATTTATTTATTTATTTATTTATTTTATTAACACACACAGACATACAAACATATAACATTCATTTAGGAGTGCTAAATACCATATACTATTACTAATTAATCATACTATATCTCATAATCTACTTTCTCATCTATTTCTACCTCTTATTGATTTATCCATTTATATAATATACAATAAATTTTCCCTAATGCCCTATCCTATATTTTCTAAATATTCCTATATTTATGCTATATTTTCTTAAATATCCTATATTTTCTAAATATTCCTATATTTATATTTTCTATATATTTTCCCTATATTCTAAATATTCACTTTCGTACCACAAACGTACCACTTTCGTACCACAAACGTACCACGTATGTACCACAAACGTACCACCAAACGTACCACCACTACCAAACCATATTCACTTTCTACCAAACGTAAACTAACTTCAATTGCTCATTAATATTAAAACAAAATAATCTGATTACCAAAATTATCATCTCAGCTATTTCAACTCCAATCTAATTACACTTTTTTCTTTGACATAATAACCACATATAAAACAATTCTTCCACACATTTATATTTCCAGCTATATTTTTTAATACATTCTAATTCATATTTATCAATTTCATACATATTCTTTTTTTTCCCTTCAAATAAATTTGGGCCATTGTTATTAGCTGAATAAATCCTCCAATTTTCTTTAACCCTCAGATTACCCCTCAGGGTTCTTTTTCTTTCTTTCCATTTTTTCGCCTGTAATATCTTTAATAATTTATCTCTATAACAAAATCTGATAGATCCGCACTTTCTTATGTAGGGTGTGTTCATTCTTCCAATTAACTGGGATATATTTTCTCCCTCTTGTTCCAACAAATTTTGTGATTTGTGCACTCCAATTACTCTGTCCATCATATCTTTTTATTAATCTCCATCAGCGCCTCTTCTTCGTCCTGTTGATCATCCTGTTGATTTTCCTCCTTGTCCGATTTTTCACTCCCTTGTTTATCTTCTGCTTGTTTCTTCACATCTTCCAATTGTTCCTTACACACATCTATCTGTTGGGAAAGAGTCTCCAGACTGGCTTGAATCTTTCCAAGTTTTCCAAGATTGTCTTGAAGACAAACCAGAATTTCATGGATTATGCTTTCTACGGAGTTCAGAGAAGACTGAGAGGAAGACTGAGAGGATTTTTCTTTCTAGAGCCTACTTGTTTGTGGGAATTATTTTTCAATTGTCATGAAAGGTGTCTGAAGCCAGATATACCTGCAGAGCAAGATTTGAGCAAAATAGTTTGTTCTGTTTTGAGTCAAAGAAAAAGCTGGCTAAAATAGTTCCCAAGTGGTTTCTGGGCAGCTTTTTAGGGTCCTGCATACTGGAGTGATTATGTTTTATTCTTGGCACACCCTGTCAGTGTGTTTGCTTTCCTCCCCAGCCCAGTTTAACTTATATATATTTGTAAATAAGCATCACAAGTAAGAGTCACAAGGAGACTATGTAAAGTTGCTCTGGAAATTTTTGCCATTTGTAGAAGTCAAAAACATGACATAGTAGTATAATCTACTTTTCATCAGTAATGCTATCATTATTTGTACTGATGATGATGTACTGAAGCAACAGTCAGCACACACTATCTTGAACAATTTTCTTCTACAGCAAATTTTATAATAGGGAAATTAAGCTAATAACCTTTAATACACAGGCATAATTTAGCTTGTGTGTAATGTCATAATATGAACAGTTATAAGAATTCCTGGAATTTAAAGAGTAATGTAGCTTCATATATATGAATTTATGTGGACTTTCTGGATTAACTTCATTTTTTCTTTTTCAGAAAAAGTATTATAGTTAACTCTAGTCTTGAGAACTGCAGCAGTAATTCTATAAACTTTGGATATGGCAGTGCATATACCATTGTAGCTGAGGCGGTAAGTTGTATAGCATGTTTATTTAGATAAGTATACAGAACTATTTTGAATCTTCCAAACTTTTAAGTTAAATTTCAACATCATCTGCAATTGAATTATAAATCTAAATATCTTACAGTAGCCTATTGTTCATAAATTGACTCCTTGTCCTTCTCATGTTTTGGGGTCTCCAAACTCCGGCCTAGGGGCCAGATGCAGCCTGCAGCAAGCCTCTTTCTGGCCTGCGGCCAACCTTTTGTCTCCTGAAAGCCTCTGGCCTACTCAACTGAACATGACTAGAACTGTGCTCTGATTGTGTCTGGAGGGTGTTCTGAGGACCAGAGAGGCTGAATGAATGAACCCATTCATTCATTTATTCACTCATCTAAGTTCCATCTCTTATTTATTTAAATTTTATATTTAAATACCTTTGCAAAAGTTTGAAATGTCAGTATCATTTTAAAGTCTAATAATAATAAATGCATACAGGGTGCTTGCATTTAAAATATATGACCTATCAGTTTATAGTGCAACACCTTTGTTTCAAGCTTAAAATGCATCTTGAGAACTTGCCACATATTGAAGATACAAATTTTTAATTTTCAGGTTATTAGTCATGTTGCTAATTTAAAATTCCATGCTATCTACTTGGAGTAGTGTGTATAGGTTTATGTTGGCATCACTTTGTGTATACAGAGCTGACCCCTTGAATAATGTGAATGAAAAGCTGTTGGTTGCATGAAGTTGTTCCTGTATTTTGGAGATCCATTCCCCATAATTTTGATCATTTTGTTGCTGCTGTTCAGTTTATTTGTTCACCCATTTATATGGAGAACTTCAGCTGTTGTCGTCTGCGGAAAAGAAACTACATATTGCACAGTTTATTACCTTTTACTCACTCTGTATGGCTACCAAAGAAATAGTTTATTTTGTATTTTTGTTGTCTTTCTAAAATGTAAAGTTATTTGGCTTTCATTTCAGTGTAACGGCAGTAAACTAATTCTCAAATTTGTTGAAGATATTCAAGCCAATACATTCAGCATGGCTTGGCAAATTCCTCAGTATTTCATTATGACATGTGCCGAAGTTGTCTTCTCAGTCACTGGTCTGTCTTTTTCATACTCTCAGGTACAGTAGTTAACTTTGTTTCACAGAAGTCTTGGTTGTAGTGATATTCTGGACATGTTTTACCATAACTGGGCAAAGAGGCACTTTTTCAATTGGCACTTCTCTTGTATTTAGCAGGGGAAGAGTAACTGTCTTTCACCTCAGCAGAATGTGATTTCTAGTGACTGTTTGCTGGTGGTGTTCTGCATATTTTAGATTGCGAGCCCTTTTGGGACAGAGAGCCATTTCATTATTTTATTTTCCCTGTAAACCACTTTGAGCTTTTTTGCTGAAAATCTGCAAATAAATTTTCTTTTCCATATTATTAAATTATGATGATAAATGGAGAAGTGGAGAAAGCCAAAGCTGATAATAGCTTTCCTACTATTACCCTGCTAATTGGGTAAGAGGCACTTTTTAAGTGAGTGTTCTTCTTTCATTTAGCGGGGGGAGAGTAACTGGCCCTCCTCACCCCAGCACTACGTTTCTTGTGGCTGTCTGATGGTGTTCTTTTGCATCCTTTTAAATTGTGAGCCCTTTTGGGATAGGGAGCCATTAGCTGTTTGTTTGATTTTCTCTGTAAACTGCTGTGTGAACTTTCCGTTGAAAAGCGGTATATAAATGATGATGATGATGATGATGATGATGATGATGATAGGACTTGGGGGAGTGGTATCACTAGGGTTGGTGGCACCCAGTGCAGTAACTCATGGTGTCACTCCCATGGACCCCATAAGGGTAATCAAGTCCCCTGTGTGGAATGCAGAATGGCGCTCCTTTAAAAAGGTGGCCCCAGCATTCTTTGGGGCAGGCAGGCTGCGGACAAGCTGCCCAGGACAAGTGGATCCCTTCTGTGGCCAGTGCCTAGGGGTGGGGTGCTTTCCATGGTTTTTCAACATGGATAGCAAATGCCAAAGAGTAGAAAAAAATGTCCACTTGAGGAAAATGAAAGCAACTGTGTTGTACCATAAAGGAAAAAAAGAACTACAACAAAATGGAAAGTGGCACCCAAGCAAAGGAGTTACTTTGGTGCCACCCCCTGATGTCACGCGATGTAGTTCGCACTCCCCCCCCCACTCCCCTAATGATGCCACCATTTGGGATAGCTTTGAGGTGCCTGTTTCAGATGTCTCATGAGTAATTGTCCAAGTCCAGTTCTATTTAATTTATAATGAAAATGTACAAGTTCTCATCAGAATTTTTTCCTAGTCTGTACTGTACAAAATACTTTCCAAAAACAAATAACTCCAAACAGAGCATAAGAAAGTAAAACTCTTCAGGGTTTACATAGTTTGCCATCTTCAGATTTTTCAAATTATATTTAATTGAAGAATGATTTTTTAGTCTTCTAGACTTTTGAGATTGCAGGAATCTCCTGATTATTAGAAAGTCAATTATGGATTAGAAGTCAAATATATTTTGAAATACGTATAGTATCAATGCACAGAGCAATTAAATATCCTTGTTTCCGTAGGCACCAGACAACATGAAGTCTGTGTTGCAAGCTGGCTGGTTGTTGACTGTGGCTTTTGGGAATATAATTGTTCTTATTATAGCTGGAGCTTCAAAACTGAGTCAACAGGTAAATTAATAATTTATAATAAACTGAAACCTATGTTGGAGCACAAGAGCTGTATTTGAATGTGTTAGTTAATACTAAGGTATAAGAGAGTTGTTAAAGTCTCAAAATGCAGCAGTGTTACTATAGTATAGGTGTAGTTCTGCTAGAATTACGAACATGCAAAATCCTGTCCAGGCATTCTGAAACCATGGAGAGGCTCCAAAGTTTCAGACTGCCTAGGAGCACAATGGTAAAGAGTTGTCCACCACTGCTGTACTGTATTTTTTTTTTTTGGTAGCCAAGGATCTCAGGGTTGTATACATGATTCCTTCTCTCCTTTTGGTACGCACAACAACCCTGTAAGGTAGGTGAGACAGATAGTGACTTGCCCAGGAAGCTTCATGACTGAGTGGGGTTTCAATCCTGGATCTTCCAGGTCTGAATCAATACAATACAATCATAGATTTTTGTTTTTAAAGTATGGCTAAAATTGAGGACGTTTGGCATGGGTTGCAAGCTCATAGCGGGCCTCTTCCCCCCCCCATCCCTATTGGACCAAAATGTGACACTCTTATTTTTTATTTTTATTATAGATAGGGACCACAAATGCTGGAAGTGACTCAGGCGCCTTTAGACTTTGGAGAAGGCTTGTTAAATCTGCCTAAGGGCACAAGCCTAATCCTTTATGTCAGTGCTTTCCAGCACTGACATAGCAGTGCCAATGGGACATGTGCTGCATCCTGCAGTTGGGTGTCAACTGATGGAGGCCTCCTCAAAGTAAGGGCATGTTTGTTCCCTTACCTCAGAGCTGCATTGTCCTTATGTCAGTGCTGGAAAGCACTGACATAAGGGGTTAGGATTGCATCCTAAAGCACATAAAGCAGAGCTACTTAGGGCTGATGTCGGGCCCTGGTTGACTCCCATCAGTTATTCGCATCAGAGGGCTCTCCAAGCCAGGCCAACTCTTCAATCAGGGTAGTAATTGTAGTATCTAGTGTATCATTAGGGCACTCTAGGATGCCCAGTGCAGTGTTCTGCCCTAGTGTCATCCTAAAACCCAGCTCTGGTGCCATTTCTTACAAGTTGCTACCATGCAGAGACCTCCTTTTTACAATTTGGAGTCTCTTGGGGAGCTACCCTCTTTTGATAGTGTTCAAATAAAGCAAGCCTGGAAGATGTCTTAAAAAACCATCTGCAACACTGAACCCAGGCAGTCTTATCCATTTGTAATAAAACTTTTGTGAGTGAGTGAGTGAGTGAGTGAGTGAGTGAGTGAGTGAGTGAGTGAGTGAGTGAGTGAGTGAGTGAGAGAGATTTTATTGACTCTCCTCCTTTTATTTCACAGTGGGCAGAATACATTCTGTTTGCAGCACTGCTTGTTGCAGTTACTGTTATATTCGCCATCATGGCCTATTTTTACACTTATGTTGACCCAGCTGAGGTTGAAGCCCAACTTATAGAGGAAGAAAAGAAGGAAAAAGAACCACCTGTTTTTCAAAATGGGACTGGACCTGCTGCACAGACTCGGATGTGAAAAACATTTTTGCTGAATGAGAATGTATATTGTTATCTGGAGACCCAGAAGTCCCACTCTGTCCTTGGACAATCTGTATCATTGGCACAGATGGATAGTTCTCCTGTGAAGAAAATGAGGAAACCCCAGAAGTTCATTCTCCAGCAGAATTTGCACTTTTTTATAAAAAGGATCTGAATCTTATTGCACTTGGCCACATTGAAGATATATTTGAAGTATTATTTTTATACAGCACTATAATTTTATATTGTTGAAAAAGGGAAGCACTCCCAGATCAAGGCATTTCTCTTCCCTCACTGTGTAGGCTCAGAGGGTTTGGAGCCTTTTTAAAATGCTGCCATACAAATAATCAAGGTACTACATGTGCACTTCTAAAAAACACACGCCTGAGCATGCGGAATGTTACCACCCTGGCAATGCACTAAAGATCTCTTCAATCATTTTCCCTGTGATGGCTTTGCCAGAAAGGTGGCCATTGTGGTGGGAATGAACAAAGAGGAATTGCACTGTGAAGAAGCGATGCAAAATAAAATACAACTTGGGTTATAAGAATTAGTTGTTTTGCATTTACTTCTGCCATGGGAAAAAACAGCTCAGCTTTCATTTATGTAGTGATCTGCAGGGGCACTCTAAGCTGATCTGCTACTTGAAATAGCAATGAAGGCTATTGCTCATTCATTTCCTGCCTGCATGCATGCATGCATACATCTGTTTCAGCATTCATTTCCCCATTGTTGTCAATGATCATCTTCTCAGCTGCTGCAACTTCTTGAAAAAGTGCCAGACTGGGAAGATTCTGGATACAGAACCTCACCGCTCCCAGTATTCTCCCCACCCTGCTCACGCTACAGGAAGCTGTGGGGAGGAAAGGCAGAGGCACAAAGTACTCAGGGAAAGGGTTTTAACAGTAGTGGTTCTGAAGGAAGCAGTAAGTTCCCTCCCTCCTCTGTTTTTGCCTTCTCCAAGTACAGTGTAAGAAAAGCAGATGGGGGCAGTGGTTGGGAGGTGGACGTGGTGGGCATAGGATGCAGGGCACACTCCTATCAATTTGCTGCTTCCCCCAGCCCACCTCTCACTTGCTTCACGGTTAGCTTGCTATTTAAAAATGAAATCCCAAGAAAGGGAAAAATTTTCAGAGCTACTGACAGATGGAGGAATTGGCATGGATTCATGGTTTATTGGTATGCAAACATGGCCCATATCATATGGACACTCGGCATGACCAGGCTGTTATAAGAGGTGGGTAGCCATCCCATATTCCCATCTTGTCTTTTACTCTGCTGTCAAGAGTGGTGAGCTCTTAGCAGTAGCTAAGAGTACAATCCTATGCATGTCTACTACCCATTGTGTCAAATGGGGCTTACTCCCAGGAAAGTGTATATAGGATCGCAACCTAAGACACTGAGCTGTGAATAAAAACTTTCCTGGTATGAATCTTCTGTTATGAATAAGGTAGGTGCCCTTAATCAAGTTTATTCTTTCAGCCTAGGCTCCCTAACTGATATTGTGGTGATACCAGAACTTAATGTAGTCTCTGCAACCATCCATCCTGTAAGGTAATACATGTGAAGTACCTTGAATACTCAAAAGTACTACAGAAAAGCTACATATTGGAAATAATTTAGAAATGCTAAATATTTCTAATTAAATGAAAGGGCTGGTTGACTGTGAATATGGAAGCAGCACCCAAGCCTCTCATTCGCTGTGAATGCATACTGCAAAAAGGGTGGGTATACAGGGCTATCTTCTATATGGCCCAGTTTTGTATAGTATTTGAAGAACACTATACAAAACTGGACCATATAGAAGATAACACCTCACAGAAATTCAGTATTAACCTCCCTCACACTGCCCTATCCACATCTCAGACTTGCACTCTTCCATCAATTCTCACCTACTCATATATTCCTCTACCAGTTGCCTCCTTTCACATCAGCCCTACCTGTTCTCAGCCCCTCTCATTAAAGGGAAATATTTTACCACCAGAACCCATACATTTGATGCATGGTCTGCTCTTTCAACCTATTGTGTCATGTTTCTATGACCTTCCACATGCTTCTGCAACCATGCACTGTTTGTTCATTTTACTGTATTTTTGTATGTACAGTATAGTATGTTTAGCTTTCTTCTGCATTCATAATTGATGTGTAGTGCGCTATTTATGTTTTATTCCGTTACAATTTTCTGCAGCCAAAATGCATTTGCAAACTACAAAAGATTGGCGTTCAGCATTTTGACAATTTCCGGTTTTTGACAGAGCTTGAGTCCCTAACCTGTCGAATAAGCAGGGGGGAGGGTACTTGTACATTATAACTCTGTTCCAAATCCTTTGTCTCTCGTGTTTGGGAGTCACCTTTTCCCCAAGCCCCTAGAAGCTGCACACATTACAGGATGGTGAGCCCACTGATCTTTTAGCCCCACCACTCTGAAACCTATGAAAAGAGAAAACATTCCACCATCTTAATTTCAAAAGCACTAATACCCCATACATGGCTACAAAGCCCTTAAAGACTACCTTTGATCTTTCCAGTTGACAAAATTCTACCTCAGGTATGCCCCCTCAAAAATTGTTGAGATAGTAGGTACTGTACTTTGCTGATGCTCGTTCTACTTCCTGGGGCTGCACATCTGTTTAGAACTGGGATACCATAAAATATTTTTATAATTTCTTCAAGTTATCTTTTTAATTTGAAATTATTTATAAGGAAAACTACTGGGGAGCTATGCTTGACAAAAAAAATGGAACAGCAATTAAGAGCTATTTTGAGTCTGGCTTGCTGTATGGTTTTGTATCTTTAGTTGTGTCACCTAACAAGCATTGCACTGAGTTAAGATGGTCATTTTTCCTTTTGAGATGACCACTGTGTGGACACTAGCATAACCTCTACAGATTCTAGAGGGGAGAAACTAAGATCATTCATGAAAACTGTGGAGTTGGGTGTGGCTATAACCTCTTTGCCTTCATCAAACTTTCCTTGATCTCATCAAGCCTTTGCAACCTGTATGATCAACATCAATTATTTTAATTGCAGAAAGTTCAGGCTATGGGTGTAACACAGTTATGAGGTTAAACAGAAACTTATAATTGATTATTCCAAGAAGCATGTGTGATAATGATCGAGTGGTTATGATTATGTACAGATTCTTCTTTCAATTTATGCAAAGATATTAAATGCTATTTGGATTAGTTTACATTTTTATTATTTTGGCCTTCTTTGTGATTCTTTGCCAACAGAGAGCAACCAAATGGGTCACTTGATGCAAGTTTATATTCCTGAAGTTTACCTGGGAGGAAAGTAGTGTGATCTTCCTTTGTATCTATGTATCTCTTTCCTTTCTGTTTCTGTAGATGTAGGTGTAGATCAGTGTGTAGAAAGGTGTAGATCAGTGATTTTCAACCTTTTCCATCTCATGGTATACTGACAAGGCATTAAAATGATCAAGGCACACCACCAGGTTTTTGACAATTGACAAGGCACACCATGCTGCGGGGACTTGCATCTCCCATTGGCCCTATTAATAAATGACCTTCCCCCCAATTCCTGTGGCACACCTGTGGACCACTCGCAGCACACCAGTGTTCCATGGTACAGTGGTTGAAAACGGCTGGTGTAGATCCTTAAGGAACTCTTACAAGCATAAATGGTAGCTGATGTTTTGTTTTGCATATTTACAAAGGCAGGTGTATAAATAGCCAGGTACGCTGAGAGGAATTTTATCTAGGGTTACAAAGTTACTTTTGGGCCACTTTTACAAAGTGGGAGGGGCAAAACCAGAGCAAGGGGAGAGTGATGATGGGGGTGGGTAGAATTGGGGTGGGGCAAAACAGGGCAGTGGAGGGTAGCAACAGCTGAAAAAGTCTTTGGAGCCTAGGTCTACCAGGTTTACCCACCCGCATGGTGTCGGCAGCTAGATACAGTAATACCGAAAACCAAATCAAGTTTCTCTCTAAAACTTTTTAAATGTAGAAGGTCATTGCAGGAACTTAGCAGCATCATATTTAGGCTCACATTGGAATGGAAAGTGTCCTGTGTGCACCAAAATGTCTGCAGCTGTAGTCCTGAAGCTGTGTCCCTGAGCTCCAATACACTCCTCCATAGAAAGCGGATCCACAAGCCAAAGAGCTACTGTAGCAGGCCAGTTTCCTCCCAGATTTGATACTGTGTTAAGGAGTGTCAGGTATGCATTCCTTGGCCCAGCTTGCAGCAGCATGTGCCACTGCATGCCCACAGTAGGACCCCAGCATCCCCCTGCAGGCAATGGGTCTTGGTGAGATTGTAATGTAAGATCCCACAAGATTTCTGGCCCCCTTCTTTGGCTCCTGGGCCCCCCTTTTGACCCTGGGCCTGGAAAAATTACCCCTTTACCCCCCCCCTTTACGGGCCCTGTAAAGAGCCATTTACCTGGTCAACACTGGTGAGTAAGATTAAGTAACCTTTACAACATTCTTGCAGAGTACACAAAAAACTGATATTTATGAGGGCAGGGCAGATAACTGCTGTATTAACTCTTCTTGTTTGCAAGACTTATTACTTGTTGAAGAAAAGTTTGTTTAAACATTGTGGATGTTTTCCTAAAATTTCAAAATTCAATGTGATGCAACATCAGCAGATAGCCAGTATTTAACAGAAAATAAATTATTACTCTAGAAATTACAAGGAATTTTTAATGTGGGCTGAAAAAAAATGCAGTCCTGGAGAGAGACTGGAAACTCTAATTAGCAGGAGGATTATGATGTTGCCATTCAGGTCTTGCAGGATTCTGAAGAAGTTGTCCTGTTCAACTTTGAATTGCATTTTCACACTCTGTCACTCTGGAGTTTATAGGTATGGCAAGAAGGGAAATGTGCATTTCTAAGAGCCAAATCCTATTCCACTTTCCCGTACTAATGTAGCAGTACCAATGAGAGGCGTCCGCTGCATTATGGGGTGGTGGGACAGTCACAGCAGCCTCAAGATAAGAGAACACCTTATCTTACTGTGGGGCTGCATTGCAACTGCATCACCACTGGAAAGTTGGATAGAATTGGAAGAGTCTCTGAGAGGAAATTTAATAAGGGGGTATAAAGTTTGTTTTGGATCCCTTCCCAAAAGAAGGGGGGAGTGGGGAAGGTGGTGACAAGGGGGGGCAGAACAAGGCAGGAGGAGGGTGGCAACAGTCAGAAGAGTCTTTGCAGCCTGGCTCTAGTTGGCTTCCCCATGCAGAGCTCAGGTCTACCTTTCTGTGCAGAGTTGGCAGCTAGATACAGTAATATGGAAAACAAAATACACTCCTCACTCTCTTTAAAAGCATATATGGCTTTTGGTAACAGCAGCAGCTGTGTACACAACATCCTATGCAGGCAATGAGTCTGACTGAGATAGGAAAATAAGATCCCAGGAAATTCTTGACTCCCTTTATCCCTAACTGTCCCTTTATCTAGCTCAACTAAGGCCTACAACCAGCTCATCCTCAGACTACAGGTGTGTGTCATTTATGATGGGGCTACATTCTCTGATTATGCGATTGGGCTGAATGTTTATTTAACAACCTAATCTAGTGCCTTTGTGTAAACAGACACTCTGCTGCAGGTTATGGGAGACAGGACTGCCTCATTAAGAGCCTCTTGGTTGTGTTTTGACTGCCTTCATATATGCGGTTCAACATTAAGTGGAAGGTCGTTAAGTGATGCACACCTGGTATTTAAGAGTTTTGAGACCAATACAACAACAGCAGGCTCAGCAAGAGCTTCACAGGGGCAGGGGCCGCACTGCCTGCTCCAGTGAAAAGTGTCTGCTAGGAAGAATGCTTTCTGTGCAACAACAGCCCTGTGGTGTAGGAATCTCACTGGGGAACATGGTATGTTGGAAAGGGGAAGTTCTCTGCAGTGTTTTAAATATGAATAGCAGCTCTGGGAAAAAGGCTTTTCTGCAGCCCATGGGGACAATGAGAGCCTGCCATGTTCTGCACAGCTTGACACCTTCATCACTGTGTTGATGCCAGGAGGGGCAGGTGAGGCAGTGCCTTCCCACTGGAGTCCCTTGAAAAGTGTGAGGCACCCACAACCCACGCACAGAGCAGGGAGGGCAGAGGCGCAGGCAGGCAGAGCGCGTGGGTTGTGGGTGCTTGGGTGCCTCACACGGCAGTGGCGCTTTTCAAGGGACTCCAGTGGGGAGGCACTGCCTCACCTGTCCCTCCCCACAGCATAGAAGGGGGGAATTGTTGGCAGGTGCAGCTCACCATGGAAGGATCTAAAAAGCTGCACCTGCCAACAATTCCCCTCTTCTATGCAACGCTTAGAGGCACAGGCACTCTGTCCTCCACTGTGTCTGGTCACCCTGGTGCCACTTCACTAGGGCCAGACAGCTGCGCTAGGCTTCCTCGCCTACTGCAGGTGCAGCGCCGCCTAATGAGGCGCCCCTCAAGGTCAAGCGCTCCAGATCTCGCCCTGTCTCCTTCCTAGCCTCGCGAAGAGCGAGAACTCAAAGGAAAGTCCAGAGTGGGGGGGAGGGGGAGGAGGGATGGAACGGAGGGCGCGCGCTACCCACGCCCCAACGGCTATTTTTTCCCCGTTGGACTATCATCCAGTCAGTGGGCAGCATGAGGCCACGCCCCCTTCCGAACGTTCCAAGCTCAGTCCGGAGGGGGGTGCGCGCGTGGAAAAACTGCCAATGAGGAGAACGTAACGTTACGAAGCAGGGCCATGTTGAAAACAAGGAAGGAGAAGGCGACGCGGGGTCAGGGGACGGGGGGAGGCGGCGCCAGCCCGTTCCTCCCTCCCCCGCCGCGGCGGCAAGGCGTCCAATGGTCTGCGCGAAGAACGCGACTCCTCCTCTTTCCCCATCTCTGCGAAAGTTAGCCCCGCCTCCTTCCCACCCGGTTGTTCTGCGCGCGCGCGCCTGCGCGCACAGGGCTTTGGTGGCACGTTCCTTCCGTAGTCCGTTGGCGGCTGTGGTGGTAGAGGCGGTTGAGGTGGGGGCGGGGGCGGTTGAGGTGGGGATGAGGTGAGTCCGCCCGCTCCTGAAGCCGCCTCAGGAGAGGGGCCGCAGTGGCGCGCGCGCTGCCTTGGCCGCTTCCGTCATCATGGCTCACTCCCCTGTGCAGCAGCCTGGCCTGCCGGGGATGCAGGTGAGGAAACCCGCCGCAGCTTCTCCTCCCGTCACCCCCCTCCCGCCGTCCCTCTTTCCCTCCCCCCCCGGCTCGCTCCCGAGGCCCCGCTTCAGGAGAAGCGGAGGAAGGGCAGCTCCTTCCCCCTGTCCTGACACGGCCTGGCGGGCGGAGTGTCTGCTGCCCTCGGGCTCGCTCGCTGGCTCGCTCTCTCCGCCTTCTCAGCCGCTTCCTGGAGTTCACAGTCATTTGGGGAGGCAGCAAGGCCGGCTGGAAAGGGACATGGGGGTAGCTGGGGGGCAAAGGGGAGAAGCGCAGGGGAAATGGCAGGGCTTGAAGGGAGCAGGGACTTCTTAGGTGGTGCCTCCCTTCTCCAGGGGTATGTGCTTGTCAGGGGCGTGGGGTGGATGAGTGGGGAGGCAGGTGAGGCAGAGCCTCCCCACTGGAGTGTTTTGAAAAGCGCCACCACCGTGTGAGGTACCCAAGCACCCACAACCCATGCGCCCTGCACGTGGGTTGTGTGTGCTTGGGCACCTCACATGGTGGCAGCGCTTTGCAGAGCACTCCAGTGGGGAGGCTCTGCCTCACCTGCCTCCCCCCCCACCCCTCGTCTCTGGTGTGTCACTCAGACTGCCCTGCCTAGTGGAGAACCCAGACTGTCCAGTTTCCCTGTTCACTGGCATTTCTGCCTTGCATTTCCTCCCCTAGGCCTCAAAGCAAGTTCACAGCAGTGACTCTGCCCCTTACAGGATTTGCTACAGAAGCATAGGTTTGTTTCCAGTACATTTGTTTGAGAAATCTTGTTGATTTTTAGGGTGTCCCGTGCTGCCTCATATTCTGCCCAACATTGCATATACGCAGCAGGGATCGAACGAACATGTGCACCTGTGGGCTAGGCAGAAATGGGTTAAATGTGGGCACTGTCTGATGAAGAACATGCAATTTGTAGTGGGTGGTGTATATTGCATGTCAAAGGTTTGCAATTTCTTCTCATGGCACACTGAGAAGGTACTAAAATTGTCAAGACACACCAATAGTTTTTTGACAGTTGACAAGACACACTTCACTGCTGGCTAGGGGCTCATATCCCCCAATTGCTCCTACTTTTATCAGGGGTGGGTAAACATTTTGTCAGGAGGGCCACATCATCTCTCTGATGCTGTGTTGCGGGCTGGGGATAAAAGGAGTTAATTTACATTTCTAATTTGAATAAATTTACATAAATGAATGTATTAGATATGGAACTTATATGCATGAATGAATTTTACTGAACTTATTTAGAATACACATGCGAAGCATAATGCAGGCATGTAGAACCACATGAGAACTATGAATTTTTAGCCACATACTTCTTGCACAGTGAAAACATACAGATCAAGCCAGAAACACATAGAGACATAAGTTGTTCAGAGGCATTGGGGGTGTGTGTGTGTTAAAGTAATGCCCAGGAAAAACCAGGAAATACATGGGGACTATAAAAGACCTTGCTCTAACTTGACCCATAGCTTGCATTTGGCATTCGTGGGCTAGTGCAGGCTCCAACAGTCTCTGACATGCCAGAGGCTCATTGGAAAGTGGGGCTTCCTGTGGGTCAGATTGGGGGTCCCTGAGTACTGCAAATGGCCCCCGGGCCAGGGTTTGCCCACTCCTGTAATATATGAACCTCCTTCAAACTTCCATGGCACACCTGCAGTTTATTCACAGCACATCAATGTACCATGTAGCACAATGGTTGAAAATCATGGCTGTATGTGTATCAACCTTATAAGGAGGAGAGTAATCTTTAAGACTAGTCTCTCTCCCCTGGCTTGCTTTTGTTTACAAAGTTCAAGTATGAAAAGTTGACATTGATGGCAGCCTTGAAATAATCTTTGTGACTGTATACATGTAAATTTGTAGAACAGTTAAAATGTAAGTTGCTCTTCTGAGACAATGCAGAAGTTGGATTTTGATAACATTTTTGCTTACCCATGACTTTCCTACTGTGATTGCAGTAACTCAACTGTTGTGTAAAATGTGTCTAGCTATTTGTGAATAATGTAGGTATTTTTCTGATAGGAATGACAAATGGAAAATCGGTAGCTAGAAACTGTGTACTGTACTTACAGTGTTTGTTCTGGACTCTAATATATAGAGCAGTGTTTCTCAAACTGTGGGTCAGGAACCACTAGGTGGGTCCCCATTCATTTCAATATTTTATTTTTAATATTAGACTTGATGCTACCATGGTATGTGACTGCATTTGGGGAAAAGTATAGACCTGTACTTTTAACAAGCTACTATGTATATTATTTTAACAATGTTAGTAAATGGGACTTACTCCTGGGTAAGTGTAGGTAGGATTGCAGCCTAGGATTGTTAAAAATGTTCCTGCTTGATGATGTCACTTTTGGTGATGACATCACGTCCGGTGAGTCCTGACAGATTCTCATTCTGAAAAGTGGGTCCCAGTGCTAAATGCGTGAGAACCACTGACATAGAGGGTTCTACACTTTGAGTACTACACTTTGATGGGGTAGGAAGATTGGCACTGTAAATTACAGAGCCTTGGCAGTTGGGAGGTAACAGTGCACAAGCCCTCCTCCTTGTCATTTTCATGCACTGAAAAGGCTACTATGCACTATGCTGTACCAACAGGTAGCACTGCAAGCAACCTGATCAAGGAGGTTATGAACTAGTATTGGTGGGAAGTTTTGCAGTGGATGAGGGCGAACAAAAGGGCAAACAAACTGACCTTTCTTCAGGATAAGATGAAGGTACTGTTGTTAGGTGGTGTTAATGATCTGGGGGAGGTGGTTTATTGCAGTGTTGTGTGGGATCATTAGAACAAGACCATTTTGTGCTGGCTCTCCTCATTGACTACCAGTGTATTTCTGGGCTCAATTCACAGTGCTGACTTCATCCTTAAAAAAACTAAGTGACTGCAGTTGCCTTTTCCTGTATGAACCCGATTGGGAACTTTGTTTTTGAGGCCTTTCTCATCATCGTCTTATCCATAGAGGTGAATATGAGAGCAAGAGAGGAGATTTTAAGTTGTAGCTTGGAATGCTTCTCCACAGTTTGGGTGCCACAACTGACCCCTTCGTTACTGACTTTTGACCATGCACTGAAGTTGTTTTATTTCAGCAGGAATTTTTCTGCTTGGAGTTTTAAATATCTGTACTGTTATTGCTATGACTGTATTTTAATTTTTGATTGTTGCTTTATTGTATGTTTTAAAAATATTGTTCTAAATCTTCTAAGCCTCACTGAGCAGGATGCAAATCCTTGTTTTATTTCCAGGTAGCAGCTTTGCTTAAGTGAAAGAGAGAAATCTCTCTTCCCACTCACAGCTGAGCAGTCTGAATTACCTCTACTGTAGTTTGCAGCCTTTTACTGAATGCAGCAGATAAGGCTTGGGTGGCTGTGTCTTGATTGGAGGGGGAGGTGAGAGGTGAAGTGTAGTCTCTGAAGCGCATAATGTAAGCTCAGGCTGGGCTGAAGAAAGGAATGCTCTGCTTTCTTTATCTGACCTACTCTTGCCTAGCTGCCTCAATATACATAATGGAGGGCAACACCTGTCTTGTAGGAGCCCAGGTTATGGAGCACCCCACAGGTTGGAGCATAGCAAGTAATTGTTACTGCCCTCTGAGAACCATGTCAGATCAGCCCCTTGAATGTCTGTCAGGTCACCAACACCTTGTGATCAACTGGATTAAAGGCTACAGAGGATTCAATTACTTCTATTGAATTTTAGATGAACATTGTTTACCAAAGCAACAAAATTACTCTGGCAAGGCTCCAGAAAACAGCTATAGAAAATGTAAGAAGAAAATTATAGTTTTACACACACAGACAGGTTCTGCTTACTGGTTATGATTTTGTCTTGTTTGTAGTTCAGGTACTGAGTTGACTTGGGAATTGTTGTGTTTGAATATTTAAACCACTGTATCCTGTCAAGGCTAGGAATGTTGCTTAGAAACACCTAACATTAGCCTTATGAGTACATCTACAAACAGATACTAGTCCACATTGGATTTTTTGTTTGATCTTACCAATGTTAGTCATTTTGGGCTGGTGGGGGGCAAGTTTTGGAATACTTCTTTACTGCTAAGAAGAGTTGCTTAGAAGCAATTCTTACTCCCATGCAGTGTGTAGGCAACCAGACACAAGCTTAAATAAAATACATACAATAAAGAATTACCTTCTCATTGTATTAATTATGATTTTGGTATATGTATCTCTGTACTGCTCTGCTGTAAAGCAGATTATAAAACTTTATTGCTGTTCATAAGGAGACCTATGCTTGCTCACAGAGAATGCATGTATTAACTATTGGTTAGGATTTTTATTAGAGAATCTCTTTTCAGTAACAGTGATTCTGTTGTCTCATGTCAAAATCCATTTCAGATTTTCATATGCTTTTGTGTGTCATTTTTTGAAATGGATGGGGAAATGGGAAGCACACACAGACCACTCATTCTTCACCCATTCCCATTGTATTGCTTGCCTGAAGGCCCATCTACTCACATTGTTGAGGGAGAGTCATATGAACCCTGTGAGACTTTTCTCTGTAGGATTGATGTACCTGTTTGAGGAACTTGCATCTATAAATCAAGTTAGGAAGACAACAGGTGTCTTCCCTTCTTTTGTTTTCCTTTTGTTGGTTTATAGATTTAAGTTGCTTGTGACCATGACCTGGCCTTTTATTTTGTAAAGTGACATGTGCATCTCTCTCTCTTCCCCATGCACTAGATCATCAATAATACAGGTCTACAAAAAAAAAAAAAATACTTCAGTTACCAAGGATGTTTGAATGAATTTAGGATATTTTTGGGGTGCTGAATTCAAAAGTGGCATTGGTTTTGCCTGATTGGCTCTAGTTTTGGGGTATGGCATAGTAACTTTATATGCTGATTCAAACAGCTTCCTTGTGAGGAAGCTGATGCCAGGGCTTCCTCAGAAGGAAGCAGCTTGAATTGGCATACAAAGTAGTTGTGGCTTACCCCCCCCCCCCAACTAGAGCCAATTGGACAAAACCAATGCCATTTTTTGATTGAGCACCCCAAGTATACCCAAAAATAGGCCTAACTTTTAAGACAGCAAAATGTGTGTAGGCCTGTGTAATAGAATGCACTGTTTTCAGGGCATGATCTGAAGGTACATTATGCAGCAACCTTGCTTAAAGCTAAGTCTGTCTGGTCTGGTGAATGCCTGGATGGGGGTGCCGCCAGGATAACCCTATGTATGCTGCCTTGCGTACCATAATAAAATAAAGCCATGATGTACATGTAACACTGGCTTGAAACCAAAGTGCTGCTTGTGCACTCCTAGTGAAACCTTTGACTGTTTCTGATTGAGGCCCCATTCCATGGTGGAAATTTTTTCAGTCTTTAATAAAGGTTGAAATTGAAAAGCAGTTTGTGATGTAACATGAAGTCAGAGGTTCCAGTGGACATGCCTAAGCAACTCTGAATTCAAGCTAAATGAAGACTGATTTGTGCTGTATTCAGATTTGATTCCCCCCCCCCCCCAACTATATGTTGGAAATTTTCAGTACAAAAAAATCCCTCATAAATGCAACCTAACATTATCAAACATTTATCAAATAGTCTCTTCCAATTTTCTTGTGCTGTAAAACTATTTCTATTCCTCATAACCACAAAAACTCTTCATTTCACCGACACATTTATAAGCTTTTTCCATTTTATGTTCCTCTTTTTTTTTTTCCTTACAGCCTGCTTGAATTTTTAAACAAGTAGCTGCTTAATAGGCTCAGAAATAAGGGTTATTTTCTAGACAGGGCTGTATTTTTCTGGGGCTGTTAATAAAAAATGAGTTCCAATTTAGAATAATGTCAAGGATGTATACGATTTCTGTATATCTTGTGTGTAGAATTGGCATTTGACTGGTTAAAAAACTTTAGTCAATGGAGCTGTCAAATATTGTTGAATAATAGTCAAATGTTGAAAATATTAATATAGTTGAGCAACAAAAAAATTACATCAGCTACATTCTTTTAAAAGATTCCAGTCCCTCCCAGAAACCTTAGAGCACTATGTCAAATCTCGAGGAGTCTTTCTCTGCACAGCCAGTGCAGTTGATTTAGTGGCAGTTCTGGCTCTTGGAGACTTGTGACATGTGCTGTATTAGGTATCTAGATCTGCAGGACAAGACTTGAGCATGTGCAGAATATTGTCCCTTTAGGAAGGAAATGCTTCCTCACTGGTAGAATCTAATGTATGTCTCAGATACTGTGCTGTCTAATATGAGGCTTTGGGAGAGTTGGTAGGACATTGTGGAGGACAGTTTCATTTTCTATCTGGGATTTGCTAATTTGGTCGTGTTCATTTTGGAACTGACACACATTCTTGAAAAATGGTGCTAATCACTTCTATGGTCCTGTGTTAGGGGATGGTGCTGTATGGAGTAGCACAGTATGTCTTCAAAGCATATGTGTGCCCTGCATTACAACTGCAGCCATGTTTCTGTGTAATAATATATGTATGCAGTGACATCATGCTTCTGTTGGAAGCAAAAACAGCTTGGCTGAAACTCTTCCAATTTTGTGTTGTCCAAGTCAAAATGTTACCTATTTGGACTGTAATCTTATACCACTGTGGTGGTGATGCTTGTGTATGCTTCTTTTCTGGGACCTGTGTTCCAGTCCAGAGACTTGTATGCTTACAGGCTGCACAACATCAGTAGGAAATGCTAGATCGTGCTGCTTAACTGGGCAGGGAGATCTCTGGAGAGGGTTGCAGGGAAGAGAGCATCAGCTTCTAAATGAGGGTTGTGTGCATGTGTAAATGAAGGGCCCTCACTCTTGCTGTTTCTACCAGATAATAAAAATAGGTGGTCCATTGACAAACATCCCAGCCCCAGTTATATATGTACATGCTTTGCTATGTAGAATCTGTTACATTGCATTTTGTTGCCCTGTAATCTTGGCTGTTTTTTTAAAATGGGTATTAGACAATAGGTTTCCTGGTTTTAGAACCACAGTTGATGTGCTGACAGTGTATGTTGAATGCTCAGTAATCCAGAGTAATCTGAGGATGAAATTGTGATGGTCAGAGCAGAAATGCTTTTCTTCCTGCAGCACCTGTTTCTTCTCAGCAGCACTTGACCACTGTCTCTGACCTCCTGACTACCTGTTTCCTACCAGCATGTTTTTCTTGTCTAAAATTATTTGAATTCTGTAAACCCCTCAGCCGTATTATGAATTGGAATGAACTTATGTCTAATTTTTGTACTTGGGCACAGAATTTTAGTTCCCACAAAGCATTGTTTGGGTTCTTTTAGGGCTTTTGGTACTTAATTCTGGTAGTGAAACTTCATGTGCTCTCCATGGACCTGAGACTCCCATTTCTTAAGTGCAGAGAGTAGTTGAGCAGTACCAGATTACTATGGGAGAAGTCAGTGTGAATAGGCTGAAGTCACTGCAGAAAGCTTGAATGGACTCTTCTTTCCATCTCAACTTGAAATAATGGTGCTGATCTGAAAACTGTCGCTCTGTTACTTCCTGTAGTGAATTGTGAGCCACAGTGCAAATTAAAGTTTTTTAATCATAAAAAGTAAGGTGTTCTTCTTTTCTCTTTTTTTTTGCCAGAATCTGAAAGCGGATCCAGAAGAACTTTTTACAAAACTAGAGAAGATTGGCAAAGGTTCGTTTGGTGAAGTTTTTAAAGGAATTGACAATCGAACTCAAAAAGTTGTTGCTATAAAAATTATTGATTTGGAAGAAGCTGAAGATGAAATAGAAGACATTCAACAAGAGATCACAGTTCTAAGTCAGTGTGACAGTCCATATGTTACCAAATATTATGGCTCCTATTTAAAGGTAAAAGGTTTTATGTTCAAAGACTGTATTCAAAATATGCATGCTTTATGAATTGACACTTGTGAAATACAGCAGGGCCCCAGTATCGGCTGAACCTGTACCTGCAATTTCACTTAACCACAGACTGGAGATCAGCATCTGCCCTGGGCCACCTCCAGAGCAAGGGAAATTGTGCTTCCCTCCGGAGGCTTTTCTGAGCCCTGCAGAGGCTATGTGCGTCTGCCCGCAGCCTCAATGATGATTAGATTGAAAAAAGTCACATGGTTTATTTGGCAAAAATGAGAAGTGACTTTTTATACCTTTAAAAGGCATTATGAGGACCGTGGAAGCCTGGGCCTCCTATTCCCTTTTAAAGGCATTAAAATGCCACTTCCAGTTTTATTGTAAAACTGAAAGTCACTTTTTATGCCTTTTTGACCATTCTGAGGCCCACAGCGGCTGTGGGTGGTCATACACAGCCTCTGTGTGCCTCAGAAAACCCTCTGGACCCAACTGAAGCTATGCTCTGATCAGGCTTAGAGGATGGGGTGGGGTGGGGTGGGCCAATTTGGCGCCCATGAGTTGTGAAATCCGCAGATGCTGAACCCACGGATAATGCATGCCCCTGTATCTCAATATTTATGAAAATAAAGTATTGTATCTTAAGTTTAGTTAGTGATGACTAAGGAAGTCAGTCTTGACTGAGGGCTCAGTCCTATCCAACATTCCAGCACTGGTGCAGCTGTGATGCAGCCCTGAGGGTAAGGGAGCAAATGTTCCTCTACTATGAGGAGGCCTCTGAAACTGCCCTTCTCCTGAAAGATACAGCACATTTACTGTAAAGGTAAACCTCTAAAGGACACAGGATCTAGGTGAGAGCAATAAATAAATAAAATAAAGGTGCACAGTTAATAAAAGCAGGATTTTAGCAGGGCTAAACAGGATTTAAATCTTTGTAAGTTCTGCCAAGCCAAAAAACTCTTAAACCAGTGTAGTTTAAACTCAAATAAAAAACCAGCTTGAGGTTTATAACAAACAAAATTAAAAAGGCTGTGCAGTCAGACAGCCAACAGCAGGGTGGGGGCTATCCAGTGTTCTGCATCGAGTGCCACATGTTTGACTATATGCCTCTGGGGCATAAGTCATGGGTGTGTCCTCGGTGAAAGGAGCTCCAGGGACTCAGGGAACGCGTCCGCTCCTTTGAAGCCTTGGTGGCCGACCTGGAGAAGCAGAGGAAGGCAGAGAAGGACCGTGGGGAGACTTCCGGGGACAATCAGGCTTTGTCCCAACCTCAGGCGTGCAGCTCCTCAGCTGCCCGGGTGGGAAGTCTCGGGGCTGGAGGACGTCATCCTGGAGAGGAGGGAAACAATCCCCTAGGGGGAACCCCTTCTCCAGGGGACGGGCCCGTATCCGAACACACTGAGGATACTCGGCGGGAGGGGGGCTGAGGGCTTCTTGTGGTGGGGGATTCGATTATCAGAAACATAGAGAGGGGGTTTGTGACGGATGTGAGGACTGTATGGCGACTTGCCTGCCTGGTGCGAAGGTTGCGGACATCACTTCTCGTCTAGTCAGGCTGTTAGATAGTGCTGGGAAGGAGCTAGCGGTTGAGGTGCATGTCGGCACCAAGGACGTGGGCAAGTGTAGCCGGGAGGTCCTGGAGGCCAAATTTATGTTATTAGGTAGGAAGCTACTACCTGTTCCACACGCAGGGCCAGCTAGGCAGGCGGAGGTCAGGGGTCTCAATGCATGGATGGTGGTGTAGGGAGGAGGGGTTTAGATTCGTTAGGCACTGGGGAATGTTTTGGGAGAAGCGGGGCCTGTACAAGAGGGACGGGCTTGACTTGAACCAGAATGGAACCAGACTGCTGGCGCATAACATTAAAAAGGTGGCAGAGCAGCTTTTAAACTGATTCCTGGGGGAAAGCCGACGGGAGCCGAGGGGCATCCGGTTCAGGACTCCTCATCCCTATGGGACGAGGATGGGGAGGTTAGAGAACAACAAGGTAAAGGCAGAGTAGGAGAAGAAATTGGGAATGGTAGTGTGATGGGATGTGATAGACGGTTTGGCACAATGAGAGGATTCAGGAATAAAGGAGCTAATAAGCAGCCCATCCTGGGGCATTCCATGTACAAATGCTTTTATGTAAATGCCCGAAGTCTCCGAGCAAAGATAGGAGAACTGGAATGTCTGGTAACAAGGGAAATCATTGACATAGTGGGCATAACGGAAACCTGGTGGAATCAATGGGATACCACAATCCCGGGCTATAAACTCTACAGGAGGGAGAGGGAGGGGCGGGATGGAGGTGGGGTGGCCATTTATGTTAAGGAAGGGATAGAATCCAGCAAAGTAGAGATTGAAGGTGGGTTAGACTCCATAGAATCTCTATGGGTTAAATTACCAGACCTGAGGAGTGATGTAATACTGGGGGCGTACTATTGTCCTCCAGACCAGAAATCGGAAGGGGACCTTGAAATGAGGAAACAGATCAGGGAGGTGACAAGGAGGGACAGGGTTGTAATCATGGGGGTCTTCAATTATCCTCATATTGACTGGGTCAATTTGTGCTCTGATCACGAAAAGGAGACTAGATTCCTTGACATGCTAAATGACTGTGCCTTAGGGCAGCTAGTCATGGAGCCCACCAGAGGACAGGTGACTCTGGATTTAATATTGTGCGGTACTCAGGACCTGGTTAGTGATGTCAACGTTACTGAGCCATTGGGGAACAGTGATCATGCTGCGATCCGTTTCGACATGCACGTCGGGGGAAGAATACCTGGCAAATCTCTCACAAAAACCCTTGACTTCCGACAAGCAGACTTCCCTCAGATAAGGAGGCTGGTTAGAAGGAGGTTGAAAGGGAACGTAAAAAGAGTCCAGTCTCTACAGAGAGCGTGGGGGTTGCTCAAATCAACAGTAATAGAGGCCCAGCGGAAGCGTATACCGCAAAGGAAGAAGGGCTCGACTAAGTCCAGGAGGGTGCCCGCATGGCTAACCAGCCAAGTTAGAGAGGCTGTAAAGGGCAAGGAAGCTTCCTTCCGTAAATGGAAATCTTGCCCTAATGAGGAGAATAAAAAGGAACATAAACTGTGGCAAAAGAAATGTAAGAAGGTGATACGGGATGCCAAGAGAGACTATGAGGAACACATGGCCAGCAGCATTAAGGGGAATAATAAAAGCTTCTTCAAATATGTTAGAAGCAGGAAACCCGCCAGAGAAGCGGTTGGCCCTCTGAATGGTGAGAGAGGAAAAGGGGAAGTAAAAGGAGACTTAGAGATGGCAGAGAAATTGAATGAGTTCTTTGCCTCTGTCTTCACGGCAGAAGACCTTGGGCAGATACCGCTGGCTGAACGGCTCCTCCTGACCAAGGAATTAAGGCGAATAGAGGTTAAAAGAGATGTTTCGGACCTCATAGATAAATTAGATCAATAAGTCACCGGGCCCTGATGGCATCTACCCTAGAGTTATTAAGGAATTGAAGAATGAAGTTGCTGATCTCTTGACTAAAATATGCAACTTGTCCCTCAAAATGGCCACGGTGCCAGAAGATTGGAGGATAGCAAATGTCACGCCTATCTTTAAAAAGGGAAAGAGGGGAGACCCAGGAAACTATAGGCCAGTCAGCATAACATCTATACCGGGTAAGATAGTGGAATGCCTCATCAAAGGTAGGATCTCAAAACACATAGATGAACAAGCCTTGCTGAGGGAGAGTCAGCATGGCTTCTGTAAGGGTAAGTCTTTCCTCACAAACCTTTTAAAATTCTTTGTAAAGGTAAACAGGCATGTGGATGTGGGAGAACCCGTGGACATTATATATCTGGTCTTTCAGAAGGCGTTCAACACAGTCCCTCAACAAAGGCTACTGAAAAAACTCCAGTCAAGGAATTAGAGGGCAGGTCCTCTCATGGATTGAGAACTGGTTGAAGACCAGGAAACAGAGAGTGGGTGTCAATTGGCAATTTTCACGATGGAGCGAGGTGAAAAGCAGTGTGCCCCAAGGATCTGTCCTGGGACCGGTGCTCTTCAACCTCTCCATAAATGACCTGGAGACAGGATTGAGCAGTGAGGTGGCTAAGTTTGCAGACGACACTAAACTTTTCCGAGTGGTGAAGACCAGAAGTGATTGTGAGGAGCTCCAGAAGGATCTCTCCAAACTGGCAGAATGGGCAGCAAAATGGCAGATGCGCTTCAATGTCAGTAAGTGTAAAGTCATGCACATGGGGCAAAAAATCAAAACTTTAGATATAGGCTGATGGGTTCTGAGCTGTCTGTGACAGATCAGGAGAGAGATCTTGGGGTGGTGGTGGACAAGTTGATGAAAGTATCGACCCAATGTGCGGCAGCAGTAAAGAAGGCCAATTCCATGCTTGGGATCATTAGAAAAGGTACTGAGAACAAAACGGCTAATATTATAATGCCATTGTACAAATCTATGGTAAGGCTACACTTGGATTATTGTGTCCAGTTCTGGTCACCGCATCTCAAAAAGGATATAGTGGAAATGGAAAAGGTGCAAAAGAGGGTAACTAAGATGATTGCTGGGCTGGGGCACCTTCCTTATGAGGGAAGTCTACGGCATTTGGGCCTCTTCAGTCTAGAAAAGAGACGCCTGAGGGGGGACATGATTGAGACATACAAAATTATGCATGGGAAGGATAAAGTGGATAGAGAGATGCTCTTTACACTCTCACATAACACCAGAACCAGGGGACATCCACTAAAATTGAGTGTTGGGAGAGTTAGGACAGACAAAAGAAAATATTTCTTTACCCAGCGTGTGGTTGGTCTGTGGAACTCCTTGCCACAGGATGTGGTGATGGCATTTGGCCTGGATGTCTTTAAAAGGGGATTGAACAAGTTTCTGGAGGAAAAATCCATTATGGGGTACAAGGCATATTGTGTATGTGCAACCTCCTGATTTTAGAAATGGGCTATGTCAGATGCAGGGAAGGGCACCAGGATGTAGGTCTCTTGTTATCAGGTGTGCTCCCTGGGGCATTTGGTGGGCCGCTGTGAGATACAGGAAGCTGGACTAGATGGGCCTATGGCCTGATCCAGTGGGGCTGTTCTTATGTTCACATATCTTGTTGGCGGAGCTTCATTAGTGCTTGAAGGTTGGATAGGATTGGGCCCTCAGTCCCACTGAGATGATGGCTGCAACTTAGGAAATAACCATCAAACCCTGTAAGTTTGAGGCTGTGTACTACTATACTGTTTTTATCAGTGTATTTTGTAAACAGATTTTTAGAAAGTGTGTTTATGCCTGTTTAATACTTGCTGTTTTCTGAAATGAGTCTTGGGAATTGTTGTTGTAGTTAAGTGCTAATATTCTAATACCAAATGTATGGTGTGGCCACTTTGGAATATTGCATACTGTTCTGAACACCACATTTTAAAAAGGATGTAGAGTTGGAAAAATTGTAGAAGAAGGTACCAAAATGATTGCAAGGCTGAAGCACTTTTGTTAGGAGTATACATTTGGGTTTTAAATTTAGAAAAAAATGCAACTAAGGGGGAATGTGATAGGGTTTATAAAATTATGCCCAGTGAATAGAGAATTTGTTTTTCTCCTTAATAAAGCCAGGGGTTATCTAATGAAACTGTCAGGATTTAAGATGGACAAAGCGTGGTATTTTTTTACATAGAACATAATTAATCTATGAAGTTTGCTACTATGAGGTGTGATGGACAGTAGGTTTTCTGACTCTCAAAGGGAATTAAACAAATTCATGAAGAACAGATCTATCAGTAGTATGCGTAATTCGCAGTTTGCAAAGAAAAATCAAATAACTAATGGCTCCCTGTTCCAATAGGGCTCACAATCTAAAAAGATGCAAAAGAACACCAGCAGGCAGCCACTAGAAAAGATACTGCTGGGGTGAGGTGGGCCAGTTACTCTGCCCCTGCTAAAAAGAGGAGCACCCACTCAAAAAAGTGCCTCTTACCCAGTTAGCAGGGGTCCTCTTGCCCACTTGACTGAAGATGACCAGAGCTGTGCTCTTCAGAACACCTTCTAAAAGCCTAAGAGCATCACTTCCTGGTTTTCCTGAAAACTAGAAGTAACTTTTGTGCCCTCTGAAGGCCTTAGGAAGGCTATCTGAGAGTCAGGGATGCTTCCTTTTGGGGACTCACTTGAGTATGTGCTTTATTTTGTGGTGTGTGTTGGTGCTTGGAAAAATCCTGGAAATTTGAGTCCATTTATTCATTTGTCGAAGTTCAATCACTAATATATTTATTTAAATATTTTTTTGGCCCTCAGCACCATGCCAGATATTTAATGCAGCCCTCTGGCCAAAACGTTTGGAGACCCCTGTTCTGGGATATTCAATCTGAAATCAGTTGCTCCCCTGTAAGAATCTTTGATTTCTTTTTAATTACTTGCTGGTAAAAGCAGAAATGCATGAGTAGCAGTCTTGTGATTCTGCTCTTGTTAGGGATAACCTGCTTTGCTCCACTTGGGGAGGTGCCCCTTGGCCCCCTCTGTTGGCCTTCCCACACCTCCCTCTGTGGGTCTCCCGGCGCCTCAAAACAGCTTCCTGAAGTGATCACAACCCACTTCCAGTTTTTGTTGTGAAACCGGAAGTGAGTTATGATAGCTTCAGGGAGCTGTTTTGAGGTGCAGGAAGGCCCACAGAGGAAGGTGTGGGTCCCCTGCTCCCTCTGGAGGGCCAGCGCAACCCCTGGTAAACCCACCCTTTCTTCTCTGTGGTAGTGCAATCCCAGAAGCACTGTCCCCTCCACAGTTATTTAGGGAGGTTCCACCTCCCGTGTAAAGTTTGGGAACTGCCGGTAAAGTAGATTTTTAAAATATGTGTCTTCTGGAATTTAAGAATAGTGTTGATTTCTTTTGGTTGTTGGAGTTCTCTAAGCTGTAGTATTGCCTGTTCCACAATTCTCTTGATACTGTTGGTGCACCTTTACTCTTGTAAAATTGTCTATTCTTCTGGGAGAACTGGTCTTTCAGGATATTCATGTCAACTTGGTTTCAGGTATTTGCAGTACAATTCTGTGAATGCTTACTCAAAAGGAGATCCCACTGTGTTCAGTGGGATTTACTCCCAAGACAGTGTGCATAGGATTGCAGCCTTTATTTCATACTACTTATTTGTGGTAGTATTCAGTAAGCTGAAAAGGAAATATACCTATTTCCTGTGGGCATGGAAATACTGTATTAACTGAATTCCAAATGTTCTTGTTTCACAAGTGGTATACAGGTTCTAACTTGTCAATGATAGCTTCTTGTTTCGATGTGGAGAAATTGCAGGCAAATTAGAAACTGTTCTTGGCAAAGAGCCCTTTCTGTTTACTTGTCATTAATTATGTTGACCTCAAAATGATACTGTTTGGAGATGTTTACTCAAACTTTCATGCAAGCAAAATCATACTCTTGCAGTGGCTTTTCCCTGAGGCTGACTGATAATGTGTGTGCCTGGATAGTGCAGTTCTTCTGTACTGTGTCTAACATACTGTTGCAATTAGATGGCTGAACTTCTAATGGCATGTTGGGTTGATGTGTGGGTAGCTTGATGAAAGAATTATAATTGCATACAAGAGATAACTGATAGTATTTCCACCCCTTCCTTCATCATAGCTGTCTTTAGACTGCTTGACACTAAGTAGTCTTGGTTCACTCAAATACGCATTTGGGAACATCTCAAAACAGCATGAAGCAAGTGTGATGCCATGCATTCGGGAGGTGCAAACCCAAAAGGGGAGAATAAAGGAAATCCAGTTGGAAAAAAACGATAAGGTGAAGACTTTGTAAAGAGAGTAAATATATGACATTTTGAGTATGTTTTCATATTCGCTGGATTCTTTCTGAGTGGAAATCAAGGATGCTTATAAATAATACATAGAACTTTAAAAATATTATGGAAAATTCAGTAAGTAAGGAATTTAGGAGCTGGAATTTTAAACAATCTAGAAGACAACTTGATGAGTAGCTTTGTATGTACTTAGCCACATCACGGTTTTTTTCCTCTGCCATGTTTGATTGGTAGTTTCTTTAGCAGTTTCTACTTCAGTGTGTTAGCTTCTATTTAAATGATATGTTAAATGGGCACTCTTATGTTTTTGTTTGTGGGAATGCACTGTATGCTATCAATCATAAGCAATGCTGCCATTCAGTCCTTGTGTCTTTAGTGAGTAAGTTTAAAGGTCTTCTGCATTCTAATGGTAAAAGAAAATTCAGCTGTATCAAGGTCATATTTTTTTCTAATCCCCAGGACATTTTATTTGTGAAAGTTTACATTCCATGCTGTCCCTACTGCTGTGGACAGTTTATACAGATATTTACAAGTTTACATTTTTGAAGAGAACAAGAAAAAGAACAAAAAAAATTTCTCTGGAACATTCCATAAATGGGCTAAAAATAGCCTCTGTCTGAGGCACTATAGCAGCAGGCAGATGAAAGAGAAAGCTCGGTGAAGGATTGCTGAGAAGACTCCCTGCAGTTATGGTGCCCTGTAGTTCATTTATGAAATCCAGTCCTAGCGTGCCCACTTCTAGCCTTCAGGGAGAGGTCAGACTGCATTCACCAAATAGTGAGCTGCAGGTTGTAAGCATGAGCAATCGGTTTGTCAGGAAAGGTGGCAAGAGAACATAAGAGCTCTGCTGGATCAGGCCCCAGGCTGATCTCATCCAGCTTCCTGTGTCTCATAGCAGCCCATCAGATGCCTTGGGGCGCACACAAGACCACATGATACTTGTATCTTGCTGCCACTGCCCTGCATCTGGCATTCTGTTTACCCTTGCATTCCCCAGTGAAGACAGCGAACTATGACTTGGGTTTAACTTGGGCCACTTTATTAAACACAAGTGACCAATTTTTAACACATGAAAGCTACTGAACACACCGTCTCTCCCTCACCAGTCTGGGGTGGGTGAAAAGACTGCCATCCACAGCCAGTTTGGATAACAGAAAAAAATTTCTATCTGGCCCTCATGATGAGTGCTAATCTCAGACTGTACATACACATCATGGCTTGTAATTTATGATGAATTTTTTTTCCTTCAGAAATCAATCTGATCCCCTTTTAAAGGCATCTAGGCCAGACACTGTCACCAGGTCATGTGGCAAGAAGCTCCACAGACTAATTGCACGCTAGGTAAAAATATTTTCTTTTGTTTGTTCTAACTTTACCAATACTTAATTTTAGTGGATGTTTCCTAGTTCTGGTGTTGTGAGAGAGGGGAAAAAGCATCCTTCTTTCATCCCCTGAATAATTTTGTGTGTTTCAATCATGGCCTCTCCCCAGGTGCCTCTTTTCTAGGCTGAAAAGCCTTAAATGCTATAGCCTTTCCTCATAAGGGAGTCCAGTAATCATTTTGGTTGCTCTCTTCTGCACCTTTTCTAGTTCCACTATGTCCTTTATAGATGTGGCGACTAAAACTGAATGCAATATTCCAGATATGGTCTTACCATCGATTTGTACAATAACTTTATAATATTGGCTCTTTTATTCTCAATCCCCCTTTTAATGATTCCTAGCATGGAAATGGACCCCTGTCCCACATTGAGCCGATACTTTCATCAAACTGTCCAGCAGCACCCTGAAATCTCTCTCCTGAACTGACTGAGATGGCTCAGAACCCATTAGCCTATACGAAGTTAGTTGTAATATAGTGAACAAGAATGCAGTCACATAGGATCTTCAGTGAACAGAATGGATTCCTGGTAGCAGACAATTTAGTTCAATGGGTTCAAGAGTTAGACTGACCATTTAGTTCAATGGGTTCAAGAGTTAGACTGACCTTTGTTATTCCTATTGATTGTACTACCTGGCCCAGTGGCCCAGGCTTTGTTCCCTCTCTGAGTTGTGGAAATCTTTAAAGAGGCAGAATCTATGCTTGGAGCCTTGCCTTATGTTGCCTTACTACTGTTTTCTGGTGGATTCAGTAGAGCCTACACACAGGATTTTGGATTCAGGATTAGTATCCATATTGGGTTTATTACCTGTCTGTTTCACAACCTAAACTTCTTGACCACACTTCCCCCCACCCCAATTCTCTGGTATTTTGTCCTTTCAGTTTCTGCTTGGATGCTGTTCAAGGTAAGGGTGCCATTTCCCTTGTTTCAGAAGGCCATGTGATAGTTACAAAGGAGTTTTTGCTGGGGCAGGCAGCTCTTAGTTGCTGATGGAATGCTTGCTATATATATGCCTTCTTTTCTCGTTCTTCCCTCTCTGCTTCTCAGCTGAAAGAAGCATGCACTGCAGGAGCAGAAGCACTTCTACAAGGTTGAACAGTGTCTTATGGCAGTATTATCCATGTTAAATGCAGCTACCTGCATGTTTGGTTTGGTACATGCCACCTTAAAGGTGACAGCAATTGGCCATCTTTTTTTTTTTTTTTTAAAGCCTTGTCTGGATCCCACTATTTTAGACAACAACAGGTCAGTATCTAACCTCCCATTTTTGGGCAAAGTGATTAAGAGGGTGGTTTCATCCCAGAACCAGGGAGTCATGTAAGATAATGGATTTTCAGGACCCCGATCAATCTGGTTTTAGACCAGGCCTTGGGACTGAAACGGCCTCGGTTGCCTTGGTGGATGACCTAAGCTAGCTAGATGGAGTATGTGTGTGGGTCCCTTTTGGTCATACTGGACCTTTCAGCTGCTTCTAATACCATTGGCCATGGTGTCTTCCTGGGCTGACTGGTTGAGTTGGGCTGGGAGGCACAGTACTGCAGAGTTTCCACTCCTTCTTGTCTGACTGTGCGCAGGTGGTGGTGCTGGGGAACTTGTAGTCTGTCATAGAATAATTGTCTTCCTTGAGTTGTAGAGAGAAGAAACCTACTTACTAGTACATCTGATCAGTACTATCACATCACCACTAGATGGCTCTGAATTGTCAGTATGTTTAACTCCAATGTTATTGACTAGTCAGTTTTCTTTTTAAAAGAAAACTGTTAGTTTATCGTTGGAGAATAAAATTAGTGTGAATAAAATATTTTAAAATAATGTTTACAGAACAGTAATGAAAATGCTAATAAAAAATAACCAAATTCTGATAGATCTAAAGCTCTAGGTAATTGAAGGCACTGGATAGATTGTGTGCCTGCCTTAGGACCTAGAATATGGGTGTCAAATGTATTTTGTACAGCAGGACAGATAGCATTCATTCCATGTTGAGGGCTGGAAGCACAGATGACCAGAAATAAGCAGTTCTCTTCTTGGAACTCATTAGCTGCAAATAACAGAAGACAAAATATGTAGATCTGATCATATTTTCAAGATATGGGAGAGCCAAATTATCATAAGGTCTGCACTTTCAGTAGCACCACTTCTGCCAAGTCATCACCTCGCAGCTTAGCAGCTGAGGGGGTCTGCAAAGTGATGCATCGGCAGCAGTACATGATGATTGGACTCTCCCAGCACCTTGGTGGCATCTTCCTCTCTTATCTCTCTTGGTCTGTTCCTTCCTCCATAGGGTTCCTTGCCTTCTGAGGCCTCCTTCCACGTCTCGCTTCTACAACCTTAGTAGAACCGGCACTGCCGAAAGGGCAGTGCTGGAGCAGCCCAGTTATCATGTGGGCCAGATCTTCTGTGGAATGTATCTGGCCCATGGGCCTTTTGTTTGATCCCCTGACTTAGAGACATGCACTGAGAATTGAACAACCGTCTGTTTAGTGGAGTAAAGCAAAAAGAGAGAACAATCTTATCAGTGGAAAAAGAAAACTTGGGGAACTTTCATTGAAGAGGGTTGTGGAGAAGAAGACATAAACCCTTAAGGAACGAAACAACTGTAATCTTGGAAGAGAAGAGATGGAAGGGTGTTACTGCATTCTTCTGCTCTGTACATCTTCTTTTGTGGATGAACATACTATATGGCTGCAAAACTTTAATGAAAAGGAAAAAGATGCGACATGCAAAACCAGAGTAATTTCTTTGATGATGGGGATCTTTTGTCCAGTCTGAATTCAGAGTTATGTTTAAAAGATAATACTTGAGCTCATCCGTATCTCCCATCAAAGGGATTCAATCCAAGAGCAACTAGCATTCATCATGATACTTCAGAGGAGGTAAGCATCTCAGAAATCAACCAGAAGCATCAACCAGAAACTACCTCCTCATCAGTTGTGTCTTGAGAACAACCTCCAATGCACTGTCTTCTCTTGAAGGGCTTTTTGGAGATAATGATAGAATATTTATAATCCCTGGTATCATATTTTCCAGCTCGAGATCTTTTAATCTTTGCAGTAGTGAACTTACTTATTGGCACATCCATCACAAAGACAAGAAGATGCAAACACATTTTATGTTTTAAATAATTGAAATAATCTTTTTGATACTTGGATTTGAAACACATTTGAGCTTAGACTCCTGTCTTGGATGATGCCATTTTCTTGGTGGTTGTATAGACTTGAATATCAGAAAAAGGCAGTTCCAGTTTCTTCTTCTGTCTGTTCTTTTCACCTCATAAGCAGTGCTGGGTGCTGTGCTTCAACTGTAACTGGTCAAGAACAAAATAACTGTTCAGTTTACTTATGTAGCTGATGGAATATGCTCTTGCCTTCAAAAGCGTATTTTTTAATAAGCATGTGTATGTTGTATTTTGCTGACTTATTCTTGTAGAATAAATTGTTTATGGTGCTGAGGATTTCTTTAAGGCAGGAGTTCCCAAACTGCCCCCCTGTGCAACCCACCTGTGGCAGAGGACACTGCCACCCAGCTCCTTCTCTGGTGCTGGGTCTTGGAAGGCCTTGCAGCCTTTGGAAGCAACTGGAAGTCACGTTCACAAACCCAGCTGCTTCTGGAGGCTGTGGGGGTCCGGTGCTGCCTCCAATTGTGTCTGGAGGGCTCTAATTGGAGCCAGCTGGATGCAGGGAAAGCCCAACCCAGAACCCATTATGTTTGCAATTTACAGTTTGAAAACCCTAATATAGAGCAACATTTCCTTGGATAAAGAGAGTATTTATTGCTCAGTTGATGAAAAGTATACTTTTTGGCCATGCTTTAGGAACATAGTCCTTGACTTGAAGGGTATTCATGTTTTTAATTGGCAGCCCTGCACTGGTGAATTTGGGAGGCAGCTTGTTTATGTGTTTCTGCTGGTGATGCAGGTCTGGGTGTGTGTGTGTGTGTGTGTGTGTGTGTGTGTGTATATATATATATATATATTAAAGTTCTGATGGGAACGTTGAGGTGCTTGCTCTTTTGAATTGCAGTCACTGCGTTTTCAAGAAACATTTGCTTCAGCATTTGGAATGAATGAGTCAATGAGTCACAAGTCTAAGGAATTGCTAATACCAAACAAAGACTTATTGGAAGGGAGTCGTACAACATCTGAGTGCAGGATTTGCAAGCTTGTTGAATACCAAATGCAGGAACATTCTAAAACATATTAGCATGCAAAAGTGGTGTGGTATTCATTCTTTGTGGTGCTTTCATGAAACCACCTATAAGTTGCCATTGGTAAACTCAGCAGTTTGGAACAGACTCATCCTGAAGCTACTTTTTTTACATATGAAAACTACAGTAAATCTAAACGGAAAGATAATGAAATTGGTTTTTGTCATTGCAGCTTTTTTCTGTAAGATCAGCTGTAAATGTTATCTGGTTTCTTCTACATAGAAAGCAGTCTTTAATTCAATGTGTGTTAAGGATGACAGATTTCATATATAAGATTACAAGTGTAGACTTTAACATGCTTGCATTTAATTTAGATTTCATTTTAAATCAAGTTGCAATTCAAAACCAGTATATGCAAAATAAGCTTTAATGTACAACATTGAGTGTGAAATAAAATGAATTTTTAAAAAACTTTACTTTGTATTTGTACCTGTGCTTTGTATTGGCATATTAAGAACTGTTTTGATTATTATTTTAGACAATAATTGTGTGAATGGCCCTTATTGCATTAGAGCAGCATTTGCAAGTTTCTTATCTTCAGGGAACCATTTCTACATACATGTGTTTGTTAGAAGCTTCTGTGTATTTGCTAGGGAACTTGAGCATGTTGCAGATAGTTTTAGGCACTATTCACGGGTGCGTGATCGTCACTCAGGGTACTGACTAAGGCCTATTGGACCATACTGTCATTCTCTGCTGAGAATAAACTTTAGAGTGTGTCCAGAACACTGTTGAGGCTGCACACTACAGAGGAAGGTTAGCAGTGGTTGTTTTGGGAAAGCTTGTCAGTCATGACTGACCTGTTTGAATAACCCTGGTAAACTTTTTAACAGTTCCAGGTTTCCTTAGAACAGGGGTCTCCAAACCCCAGCCCGGAGGCCGGATGTGGCCCGCAGCAAGCCTCTTTCCGGCCCGCAGCCAACCTCTTGTCCCCTGAAAGCCTCTGGTCCATTCAACTGAACTTGACCAGAACTGTGCTCTGATTGTGTCTGGAGGGTGTTCTGAGGGCCAGAGAGGATGAATGAATGAGCCCATTCATTCATTTATTCACTCATCTAAGTTCCATCTCTAATTTATTTATTTAAATTTTATATTGAAATTTTTTTTTTCTGGCCCTCCACACCACGCCAGATATTTGATGCAGCCCTCTGGCCAAAATGTTTGGAGACCCCTGCCTTAGAACATAGTTTGAAAACTTTTGTATAGTACTTATCAATCTCAATATTGAAATGTTGAGTTGTTCATTTTGGGGGAACGGGAAAATATGTTTATAGTAAGCATGATCATAACTTGTACTGCCCTCACTCAGATCTCTCATGATAGGATTGGTTGAACAGTGAAGGACTATTTTGAGTTCCTCCGGTATCTGGTGATTCTTCTAAACTCTGAGCTTTGTAGCACAATTGCCATGTGGTACACTATAGTTCTAAAATGTCTTGTATTTTGAAAAGAACTAAAAGAAAACTTTGTGCTATTTTGTGGTGTTATTTGAAATAAACCCTCTTTGTTCATGTTTTACTATATTCGGGTTTTTTGTTTGTGGCTAAAAAGAAATGTGAGCTGAAACATACTGTTTAGAAAAAATTACCTGTGGCTTTGAAAAATTCATACAGTTTTCTTTGTCATAGTTTAAAAAGCATTTTGTCTATTTACAGGATACAAAATTATGGATAATAATGGAATACCTTGGTGGAGGTTCTGCTCTTGATCTTGTAAGTAGTATGTTGTATGTAATTTGAGACTGTTCAAAATCTGAATTTTTATCTAATCTGTTACTAGATTGTAACTAATATTGGTAATATTACAATAACTTGAGGCTGCAATCGTATACAGGTGGGGCCTCCATATCCATGCATTGTGTATCCATGGATCTGGCTGAACGTGGGTCCCCTGGACCCACGCTGAGCCAGACTTGGCCCCACCTGAGCCCTCCAGAGGCGACTGGAGCTCCAGAGGGCTTTCTGTAGCCTTCAAAGCCTGCACAGAAATGACGTTTTTATGCTATATAAAGCCCAGGGAAGCCTCCTGGGCTCTGGAGCTCTGGTTCCCTTCTGAACACTTAAGGGGCCAAAGTTCATTGATTTGATTATATCAATCCACAATTTTCAGTATCAGTGAGTATCCAAGATCAGATCCCCTGTGGATACCGAGGCCCTACCTGTATACACTTTCCTGAGAGAGTCCCATTGAACACAATGGAACTTACTTCTGAGTAGACATGGATAGGATTGCGCTGCAATATTGTTTGTGGCAATATTGCTACAGGAATATAAGCATCATAAGTTCATTTTTGCTAAGAGTAAGAATGTAAAATAATGTTTGTAACTTCTAAAAATTCTTGGTTGTACTGTAGAGGAAATTTGCTCTATTTTTGTATTTTTAGCTTCTTAAATTTGCAGTAACATCCCTTTTGTTTCGTATTTCCTGGGTAGTGAGGAAGCCTAGCAAAGCAAAGAAAATTCTAAATGTGCACTCCATCTTGTCGTGAGGATGTAGAACCAAGGCATTTTATGTAGCCAGTTTTCATTTACAGTAGGAGAGCCTTAAATATGGAGAAGAGCCATTGAGAGTGAGTGAGGCCAGAGAAAGAAGATATTGGAGAGCCTACCTGTAGAAAGATATGTAGAAACTGTTCACAAGCCCTTCTTTTATAGCTCTGGCAGGCAAAGATTAAGAGCCATGGAGCCAAAGTTCTCCTAATTTTAAAGAAATAGACACTTTTGTTTAATCCAAAAGATAGGAAAATCTTTACCGGAATTAAGAGAGAAAAAGAAGGCTGAATGAAAGATACGTGCATTCAAATTATGTGCTTGGTATCTGAGGCTAAATTGAAAGGAATTTAAGTTTGGCTTGGTGTTGTGTAGCACCTTACAACTTCAGATGGTCATCTCTCTTTTATCCCATTTTGGGGGAATCTGGCTTTCCAGATTCTGATATATGTTGTGTTCAATCAAAGGGTATTGCAGGAGAACATCCCAGCAGCTTTTAGACTATTGAATGTTAGCTCTACTCATTTTTTTTCTCCTCCTGGCAGGGCACTTGATGTTTTTATGGTTCCTGTGAGGGGGAGGGGTGCACAGACCAAGTCTTGTATAGTACCTTCATATGTGGTAGGATTTTCTGCAGACCCAAAGTTGGGTAAAACTTGGAAAGTGAAAGACGGTGAAGCACAAGACATTGATCAAGATTGTACTGAACCATTATGAACTATTCAGTAAGCAGGCTCACCAGCAATCTGTCTGTGGCAAACTGGTAAACATGTTTTAAGTATGTTGATATCTAAAGCACTGGGTTAGCAAAAACTGACTGGTAAGGTCAAAGGATGTTACAAAGGTCCTTGCACTTATGTAAGATAGGTGGTAATCCTATACTTGCTTCCCTACGACTAAGTCCTATTGAACACAAGGGCATAGCATTGCACTGTTAGGTCTCTGAAATTCCTTTCTTCACTAGTTGGAAGTAACCCACACAGCTTTAAGTCAATTTAAGTTTAATTAAGTGGAAGTAACCCACACAGCAATTTAAGTTTAAATTGCTAGATAGCACTAAGAAAGCTGAATATGAAAGGAGAAGAAAATAAAACATAAAATACTGAACTTCAGTGCTTTTTTAATGCTTTTATCTGGTTTACAGTTTATTATCTTCTGTATTTCTGATACTGTGTTGACAATCAATTGTTTGTCATAGTTGGAACCAGGAGCTCTTGATGAAATCCAGATTGCTACAATATTAAGAGAGATTCTGAAAGGACTTGATTACTTGCATTCAGAAAAGAAAATTCATAGAGATATTAAAGGTAAAATTGTGACATCTTAAGATTTTAAGCTTAAGACTTTAAAACTTAAATACTCATTTTAAAAAAGAAATTTTCAATTTATTTTCTAGCTGCTAACGTGCTGCTCTCAGAACAAGGAGAAGTAAAATTAGCAGACTTTGGTGTAGCAGGACAACTCACTGATACGCAAATAAAGAGAAACACTTTTGTAGGTACTCCATTTTGGATGGCTCCAGAAGTAATAAAACAGTCTGCATATGATTCAAAGGTAAAACTAATGTTTGAAATGTTCAGGTATCACCCTGAACCCCTTTCTTAGTCTTTTTAGGTAAATGAAGCTTTTTTTTTTTTTGCTAAATTGAGATTTGTATAACTAGGTTTATGAAACTTTGGTCTGGCTGTTTTAAGAGGCATATACATGCCTCTTACAATAATCTTTTTGCAAATATATGATGTATTGTAGATGACTTGGATCTAAGCATGTTTTTATGTGAACAGAAAGGCACTCTCAGTTGGGCAAGGTGGCCAATTTTTGCTTATTCCCCTTCCTGCCACCTCCAGTCATAACCCCATCCCATTTCTGATGGTCCCCAGCCCTTAAGAGCAACTTTTGTGGATGGGCTAATTGGGAGGAACACAGGGAAAGTCTCACTGCACATGTGGAGTTCCATTTCTCCATTGTTGGATTCAAGCTGTAGTCATTAAGTAGGCTGCCCTTGTTTTATCTGTGTTCAACTTTATTTTGAATATCTAAAAGTGGAAAGCAAAAACATGCCTATTTTTAAGTAAATGGTCAGTAAAAAGAAGGAAATATTGCAGTTCGGGCAGTTCTTTCTTTAGCCTCTCTCCTACTGTAAGTTTGTTTTTGTGTTGCAGGCAGATATCTGGTCACTGGGCATAACAGCCATAGAACTTGCCAAAGGTGAACCACCACATTCAGAACTGCATCCGATGAAAGTTCTGTTCCTGATTCCAAAGAACAACCCACCAACGTTGGAAGGAAATTACAGTAAACCTCTGAAGGAGTTTGTGGAGGCCTGCTTGAACAAGGACCCAAGCTTTGTAAGTTTTCTTTCCTGGACTTTGTTCCGAGGCATTTTAATTAAAATGAGAAAAAGCAGACCCGTGTGAATATACAAGGGGCCCCAGTATCCGTGGATCCTGTATCTGTGGTTTCACTTTTCTGCAGATCCATGCCTCCCTGTGCCCCCTCCAGAGGGGAGAAGAGCTCCCCTCACCTCCACCCCAGGCTGCGCGCATCTGCCCACGGCATCTGCCAGGCTCAGAATGTAATAAGTGAAAAAAAATCACTCCTGGTTTTTTTTTTTTTTTTTTGCAAAACCGGAAGTGACAGTTTTATGTCTTTTAAAGGCATAAAAATGTCACTTCTGGTTTTGATGAAAAAACTGAGTGATGTTTTTCAATAATTATAGTCATTGTGAGCCCAGCAGAGGCTGCTGGTGGACGTGCGTGGCCACTGCTGGGTCAGAAGACCCTCCAGAGGCGTCCCCCGTATCCGTGGGGGTGGTGGTTCTGAAACTGAACCCCTGGAGATATGGGAGCATGCCTGTATTCACTTGCATTTTTATACATACTTATGTGTTTCTGTAGCAGTAGAAGACTAGCAAAAGCAAAAGGTTGTATTCTAAGAAAGTAAGAATTCCTAAGTGCTGCTGAAATTTGTGGTGCTTAAATTAGTCATGACTGATTACTTGCATTGCCTTCAGTGGCATTTCACCCTGACATTTTTGGAATGCAACCCAAAGACATCATTCTACTTCAGAGCTATCTGTTTGGGGAGATTTAACTTGTGTCATGTTTGTTTTAAAAGGAATTTCATATTAAGTATATGAATTAAATTTCAAAGTGTAATTTATTTTAAAAGCCCACGTTTATCCCTACTAAGATTAAAGGGAGCTCAGTTAAAAAGAAAAAAATGTTTGTAGCTAGTAGTGCAATCCTTACATAATGTGGTTTACAGGATTCCAACACTATATGTTTCGTTAATAGTTTTCCTTGCCTATTTACTGCTTGTACTTTGTTTCTGACCACATTTTTGTCCTGGTTGAATGTGATATGGCTGACAAATTGGCACCCCTTTTAACAAAATCTATTACCTACATTATATAGGAACAAAAAACATCGTTTGTAAGGCTGAAACTTTTACTGTTCATCTTCCCTCTTATGATTTAAAGTAATATGTTGTGAGGGGAAGAATAAGAATATAGGGGAAATAATCAGTAGCTCTGAGTTAAAAACACCATGTCTGATGTTTAGTACATCAGTGGATTTCAGTCTCTTCTTCTCAGTATATCCCTGCAAAATCAAGTGAAGTTTATTTAGTAAAGGAACTTATTTTTATCTTTAAGAGACCAACGGCAAAAGAACTCCTGAAGCACAAATTTATAATACGAAATGCAAAGAAAACCTCTTATTTGACGGATCTCATTGACAGGCATAAAAGATGGAAGTCTGAGCAGAACCATGATAACTCCAGCTCTGAAGATTCTGATGGGTAAGTGTGAGACTCAGTCTGGTCTTTCAGTTTTAGGGTTTGTTTGTGACAGATATTTCAGTTGGGGGACAGCAGGATTCATAGCAAGTTCAGAGACTTGTTTTGGAAAAATTCAGGATTAAACTTCTGAGAAAAGCCATGCAATTTTAAGTGCATTGTGTACTTAAAATGGCTCACACTTTACTAAGATGTGTATGTGTTCAAGATATTTAAAAGATTTTGTTCTCAAAGGTTTGTTTCACCAAGCTTGAGAAGATTAGAAACCCCTCAATTTGAATTAATTTCAAAATCTAGATGCTGTTGAATGTGGACTTGTAAAATAGTTAAGAGCTGGTATATATTCTGATGCCCCCCTTCTACAGGTACTTAATGCTACTATTGTTTCATGGCAACCAGAAAGCTGGGTTATAACTCCACATCTTCTTAGATACCTTAAGGAATTTCTCCTTCCCCCGAAGGGCAACTTGTGTCCTTCAGTGATGGTGGAAAGCCACTGTTAAAGCAATCTGAGAGATATTGAATCAGTTTTAATATATCCACCAGCCATGTTCTCCTCTTACTTTATCCCAGAATTGACTGATGATCCCACCATGTCTAGTTCTTAACATTTTTAGAGTTCAGGAACAAAGCCAGAGAACATGTATTAACTCTCAATTATTGTGCAGTAGTGAGGTGGAGTTACTGCCCTAGCTGGATGACTTCCAGGCTCTGCTTCCACAGTGTCACCACAGAGCCTCCCCACCGGAGTCCTTTGAGGGGTGTCGCCGCTTTGTGAGGCACCCACAACCCTTGGGTGCCTCACACAGCGGCGGCACTTTTCAGGGGACTCTGGTGGCCCAGCCTCCCCACCCACCCCATGTCTCTGGCTACAACGTACACTGTACTTACATAAGCGGTTTTGCTGTAATTTTGTCTTTCCTGGTTTTATTACGTAGTTAGTACGTATTTTAGAGTATGTCAGTACCTATGCTGGAGTATGTAGTCAGTATATGTATGTAGTCAGTACCTACGTAGGAGTATGTACTCAGTACATGTCAGAGTATACAGTCAGTACATAAGTTACATAGAGTATGTTAAAGTATGCAGTCAGTACCTATGTTGGGAGTTTGTAGTCAGTATATGTATGTAGTCAGTACCTACGCTGGAGTATGTACTCAGTACATACATTACATAGAGTATGCACTCAGTACATACGTTAGAGTATGCACTCAGTTCTTAAGTTACATAGAGCATGTTAGAGTATGTAGTCAGTACCTATGTTGGAGTATGTACTCAGTACATATGTTAAGAGTAAGTTAGTATGTTAGCTGGTCTGGGATTTGTTTTTTAACCTGAAGTTGTTCCACCAACAGCGGACCCTCCAGCAATGTTCTCCCTCCCACGGTCCACACCGTCGTGCCAGCCCTTTCCATACCCCGTGGCCCCCCTTCCAGCATGAGGCCCTCAGCGCCTCCCAGTCCAGGACGAAGACCCTCCTGCAGCAGGCCCCCAGGCCGCCCTGCTGGCGAGGGTCGCAACTGTTTCGCCCCCCGTCCACTGCCTCAGCCCCCCTCAGGCTACTTCAGCCTCCTCCACTGTCTCTCCTCCTCCTCGTAGGATCTGGCCTGACTGGGCTGAAGTGACTGACGGGTGGGGGAGGGAAGGCAGCTCCCTCAGGTGGCCACTGACAGCAGCAGGAGGAGGATGGTGGGGGTTGGGAGCGCGAGGAAGGCGGCACGGCACATGTGCGGGAGATGGGCCTCAACAAGGCCGCACGCACTGCGCTCCCGAGCCATGCCTACTCCCGACAATGTGTCCTCGGCTCCCCCAGCCGAGCCACGCCCCTTCCTCCATCTCCTCATGGCCTGGGCTTTCCTGCCCTGTCTGAGGCACGCCCCGAAAAGCTCTCACCTCGCCTCACTCACAGCCCTGCCCCTCGCTTGTCCCTCAGCTGTCAAGCCACGCCCCAACACGTTCCTTACGTCCCGCCGTGAGCCACGCCTTCTTTCTACCCAGCTCGCGTGCCCCTGCAAGTGTTGCTTCCGAGCACGCCCCAAATCCTCCTCAGGAACGCCCCCATCCTTTCCCTCGCCTCCTCTGTGAAGGTTCCAGCCACGCCCATTTAGCCCTTTTTGCTATAGAGGTAGGAGGAAAAGAGTGGAGACAGATGCAGCATATACTACCGGTTACAAAATGAATGTCGCCCTATGGGCTATGGATGCTGTCTTGTCAAAAGCGGAATGGTTTGTCGTACTAACCCTTGGAATTTTTTAGTGTAGTAGCAAAAATTCCCTCTATTCTTTCAGCAGTTCCCACACTGTGGGTCTGTGGCCCAGTAGTGGGTCATGACTCACTTTTTGGTGGTTTGGGAAACTGACAGGGCAGATTAGGCCTTGTTAGCTTCCCGAGGTACCAGGAGTACCCACAGGGCCATATTATTCATAAGGCTGACTAGCCTGAAGGCTAGGGGCCCCATAGGAACTAGGGCCCCCCCTTTTTTGCTGGCGCACTCTTACTAATGGGTAAAGGCACTTTACCCCTTTATATATATAAAATATCCCCTGGGGGCTGGGGGATAAGAATAGGCCCTCAGTTTGGCTGTACTTGTCTTAAGAGGCGACTAAATAGCCACCGGGTAGATGGGACTCCTTAGCCTGGGAAGGCAGCTCATCTGAGAAAAGGAAAACTCTGATCCCAAACCTCCACTGCATTGTGGCTACATCCAGTTATGGAAAAGGCTTCAGGAGTCAACCTCGAGGCAAAATCTGGAGCCGGAGTCCCTGGGGCAGTTCATGGCTGAACACAGTCACGTTCTGGCAACCATGTGATGCCGCTGGAACCAACCATACTGGCTTCTGCCTTTCCATTGGACCATTTCAGCGATGTGGAGAAGGGGGATTTGCTGCATGGGAAACAGTCTAGCCCCCATAACTACTTTACCCAGGCTTCGCACACTGGAGAGGACACTTTGTTCCAGAGCCACCATTCAGAGCGCGATACCATAGTCTTTCGAGACTGAAGGATGCCAACAACCGCACTGTTGGAATTCCATTTCAGACTACATCATGTTTCCAGTATAGTTCAGAATTTTACTAGTCTAATTTGTTTTAAAATACTCATGCTTGAGTTTGCCAATGTTGTATTGTCGGCTACTGTCAGTCAACAGAGGGGAGTCATTTTGTAATAATTCATAAACTTGTGTTTAAGTGAAACAGATGGTCAAGCCTCAGGTGGCAGTGATTCGGGTGACTGGATATTTACAATCAAAGATCCGAAGAATCTAGAGAATGGAGCTACCCAGCTGCATGAATGGGAAAGAAACAAGGTATTTATATTCTAGATATTGTAGGAAACTAGAAACAGACTTTGAGTTATTACAGCTGGCACTGAAAACTATTTGAAAGTGAAGTATCCAATTTGTTTAGGGTGCAGTCCATGAAATACAGCCTGCATATTAATTTCTTGGAAACAAATGATGGCATTACAGCATTTCCACTGATAGGTTGATTCATACCATGGTAGAGGTAACTGTAATGGTGCACATTTTTTGTCTTAGCTTACATTTTGTGTTTTAGCGGGGGCGGGGGGGAGGGATAAGCTACAAGGCTTTTATTTGTAATACTGGTGAAAATTGATTGTTACTAAATGAGGCTGGGATCCAAAGAACCGCAAGGATGCTTCCAGGCAGTCATCAGAACTTCATGAATTCAGGGGGGGCAGGACCTAACAATCTTTTGTTTCTCTGCAAAGCCATTCATGAGGGCTAGTGGAGCTCCTCCTCTGTGATGCAGCCTGAGAGGCTGCAGGCTAAAGCAAGCACCAGAGGCCCACGCGCACGTTCACTTTGCTGTTGCAACCCTGGCCTGCAGTTGTTGTACTGAAGCAATTGGCTTCATGCTTACTGAAATGACTTATGAGATATTCTCAGTCCTGCTCCTAATATGTGCCCTTACTGCCAAGGTCTCTGCCTCATAATGACTTTGTATTATGCTGTATCAGACAACATTAAATGTTGTCTGCTGATAGATATTCCTAGACCAGCATGATGATCTGGGTTTAATATTGCTGCAGCCGCAGGTTGTGTTGTGCAGTTGTGTACCATCCTCAGCACTTATTTGCTTGTAGTGAGTGTGTGTGCACAGTTTAGAATGAGTATATTATTTGATAAATCATGTTTGCATATGTATAGTCCAGCTTCTTACCACTCTTGGGCCCTGGACAAGTGTGCAGTTCTGTGACAAAATTCGTCTCTCAGTCATATCTGTATGTTTCAACTGACATGGGGTTTGCAGCTACATGGTTACTCCATCCTGGGTCTTTCTTTGTGGCAGAGCCATGCTAGTCCCTTCTCCTGCACCACCATTCACCCTTCATTAGACTTCCTGTGTCTGCATATATCTCTGCAGCACTTGTCAGGCTCACTGAGCAAGATTGTGCCCCAAAGTAAGCATGTGGGGGCAGTCATCCAAGCAGCTGCCCTTCACCCATACTCAGAAAACCAGTGAAAGATTTCAGTTCCAACATACATACTTTTCTGGGAATAAGCCATGCTTTGGAAGATGGTCCTTCTGTGAACCAATGGAAGGAAGCTCTGGATTTTAATGCAGGCATTTACAGCAAGGAGACCGATGCAAGTGGTAGTTTGTGAAGACAAATTTCAAGCCTTGTGACTTGGACTGCAATCCTGTATGCACGCTTTTCTGGAGGTAATAAAGTCCCATTCAGCACAGTGGGACTTACTGTATGAATGCCTACTCAGAAGTAATACAAACAGTGGCACGCTTCCCCCTTTCCCAGTGGGAAGAAGATGGAAATGCTGTGAGAGGAGCTGCTTTGGCTCTCCCAAAGAGGCTTCCCGCCTCTTCTCCCCTCACCCAGATTCACAGAGCAAGTAGTCAAGCAAAACCCACTTTCAGGACCATCTCTCCTGCTTGCCACAAGCAAGAGGGTGGAAATAGCTGTCCATTAAAGCTGGAAACAAGGGGAGGACCGTGAAGGAGGGCTCTTCTGACAGCCAGTCTAGGGTGTCTTCTCACCTCCTCCAATGACTTAAAACTCATGGATTTTGAAAACCAAGTGAGTTTTCCTATCATATGTTCAAAACCCATATGGAAGAGTTAGAAACACGTGTAGAATAAAAACGGAAACTTTTTTATATATTCCTTGGGGGAAAACTCAGTTGAATCACAGATAAAGAAACCCTGATGGGTTTTGCATCCCATTGTGCAGTTATTCCATGGCAAATGCCCATTTCCATGTAGTTTTTTGCACATTTGTTCTGGGCCTTATTTCCACTTACAGTATTCCATTAATAGGTACTTGGATACATAAATGGGTATTGCGGATACTCGCATTTGGAAGTGTGTTGTATAGAACTTAGTTGAAAAATAGTTGCAAATGTTTCAGTTAACTTGCTTGTTTATGCATTTTTGCTCAATATATTGAGTTCTTTTCCATTTTTTCCCTTAAAGGAAAATACCATTCAAAGGCGGCCTTTGTCTCGGTGCTTATCTACAATTATATCTCCTTTATTTACAGAGGTAAATTATTATCTGGCTCTTTATCTATCAGATCATTTTAGAGATTACATAGAGATGACGAAGATGCAGGAAAATTAATACATATTTTTGTTTAGTAAAGGAAATGTGTGCAGGTATATTTATTTCCAGCTGGTTCATATTGGAATAGTAGTATAAATAAGCATTTTTTTCTTTCATGGGTTCAGAGGGCTTTGGACCAGTGGTGGACCTCCCCAGCCCCATGCCCCAAGGTAAAGGTCTGCGATGGCGCCCCCCCACAGGATGCCGCCACCCCTGCACCTGAATCCACCCCCTCCTCACTCACCACAACGTTCCAGAGCCTCGCGTGACTCCAGGACACACCGGGGAAGCTTCTTGAGGCTTCCCCACACTCTTAAACTGTACTTCTGGCAGATCGGAAGTACAGTTTCCGACCATGTTGGGAGCCTCAGTGAGGCTTCCACGCGGTCCTAGAGGGACGCGAGGCTCCGCACCCGGGGCACTGGCCCTTTTCACCGAATGGCAGGTCTGCCACTGCTTTGAACAAACATTCATTGCCATGTTATCCTTACAGCAATTCCATAAGGACACCAGTAGTAATGGTTCCAAGCCTCCATCTGCAGTATAGCAATGAGAGGCAATGGCTTGCTTAATGGCTACTGCCTCTCATCCCTATATTGTGAGTTGATGGAAGAAGAGATGTTTGAATTGGGACTTTCTGATTGATAGTTCAGTCTCTTAATGGTAGAAATATGCCTATCAAACTAGGAAATGCCCTCTGGCCCCCCAAAAGTCCTGGGGGGACATGCACCATGCACTTTAACATGAGCTTTAACAATAAAGCAGATCCCTATCAGTATTGGAATTTTTTACTCTTTGACATAAGAGTTCTAGGCCTAAGCATGTGTACATGAAATTCATATTTCTCCAGTGGGATCTCCATGTCTTAGTCCTTACAAGTGGGTAGCTCCTCCCTCTCAGGTAGGCAGGTCAGAGTCTTTTGGTTATCCTGAGGGGAGGGGCTGCCTGGACTCCCCAGACTGGCCTAGCCTTTCAGAGAAGCAGGACAGCTCAGCTGAACCCCCCCCCCCCACTGGAGAAGCTGAGAGGGTATTTTATTCTTCTTTCTACCTTTTCCCTAACTCTCCAGCCTTACAGCAGGTAAGACTGCCTGTTGTCCCTTTAAGAAACCTTTTCCTAACTCTCCAGCCTTCCAGCAGGCAAGAAAGGCTGCTGTCCCTTTAAGAAAGTTTTCCTTTGTTTAACCAGCAGCCTGCCTGGAGGCTCCTGCTTTAGAGCAAGACAGCAACTCTGCTCTTGAATTTCGAGACTGAGCTCTCCTGCTGAGCTGAGAGGCAGCAGCCCGAGCCCGTTTTCAGGACTGCCCTCACTTGACCCAGGGCAGCCGCGCAACGCGGGAGCACCCAGGCTGCCCTCATCTGACCTCAGGGCAGCCCCCTCCCCAGCAGCCGCACACCCAGCAGGTGCTCCCGCATCTCCAGCCGCTTGCCCCCTGCACCTGGCAGGAGTGAGGCAGGCTCACTCGCGAGCGTTCCGGCCGCAGCCAGCTTCCGGAGCCACTTTCTCCCAGCAGCAGCGGGGGTGCGGTGCTTCCTCCTCCTCTCCCCATTGTTCCTGGGTGCCACGCGGTCGGTGGGCACCATCTTGGATTAGCGCCCAAAGACCACGAAGACCAGCCTCCCTAAGAGGGGCAGGGACGGCAGAGGCAGGCTCGTGGTGGCAGCGGGGGCTGGGCAGCCGCTTGAGCTGCCTCCAGCCGCAGCAGGAGAACGGCAGAGGAGAGGATCGTGCGGACCGGACCGGGCTTTGGAAAAGTGGTGAGCTCCCCCCAAACTGGCAGGCACCCCCCCTCACACATGGCCACCCCCAACAAGGCCCCTGATGCGCACATTCCCTGTGCGGGGCTCAGCACCTTAGGCTGGGGAGAGCTCTCCAGAGCCATCTAAGACATGGTCCAGGCCAGCATCAACGCTGCCATGGAGGCACACCAGCAACCACGGGGGGCACCCCAGAGCACCCACCCATGGGGCTCCCAGCTTCCACCCCAGAGGAGGAGGAAGATGAACCCACACTCCCCCCCTCCAAGAGGCGCTGGACATTATCCGTGCGCAGTGCCACCCCCGAACACACCCACCTCCAGGAGCAGGATCAGGGTGGAGGGAGTTCCCACGCCTCATCTGCGGAGGAGGGGGAAATATTGGGGGTTGAGGTCGAGACACAGAAGCCCTATCTCTTCTACCCTGAGCAGTTTAACAGGCTAATCTTAGGGGTGCTCCAGGTGCTAGACCTGCAGTCTGAGCGCCCCGAGGATACCGGGCCCAAGGCCAAGTGGGGGCCCCCAACAGTCTTCCCAAACCAGCAGGAAACCCCCCAATGGTTTCCCTTCCCTCCTTTCTTCCAACAACTGGTGGACAAGGAGTGGAATAACCCAAATAGGGGCAGGGACTCCAGCAATCCTTCAGCCAGGTTCTACAACCTTACCCCAAAGGTCCTGGCCCACCTGAAGTCACCCCTAGTGGACGCCCCAGTAACAGCACTGGGATCCCCAGCCGTCCTCCCCACAGACAGTGACGGTCTCCCAAAGGACCCCGCAGACAAGAAGGTAAAACTAGTCACCAGGAGGGGATTTGAGGCCTCCTAGTGCGCTGCGGGCCTCTGCCTCTGCTTCCCTCTGCTCCAGAGCGTTGGTCCTTTGGTTTCAGCTGCTCAGTGAGACTCATAAGCTAGGCTCCAGGGCTTGCTCAGATATCAGAAAGATGGCCTCTGCTGCCGCCTTTGTAGCAGACGCAACAGCAGATGCCCTGCAGTTCTCGACCAGGGCCATGGCCGCAGGAGTTGCTGTGTGCCGCAGCACCTGGCTGCGTAGCTGGGACGTGGATGCAACCTCACTCGCCAGGGTCTCCAGCCTTCCCTTCCAGGAAGCCAAGTTGTTTGGGGAAGCCCTGGACTCGCTATTGGTGGAGTGCAGGGGAAAGAAGAGGGTACTGCCCACCAGGGAGAGGAACCGAAGGCCCGCCTAGCGGTCCCAGCGCCAGCCCTTTCGGCCATCAAGGAGCTCTCAACCCATTACCTCATCCTCGGCGGCCCCTTTCACAAGTCAAAGACACATCTAGCACCCAAGATGGCCAGCCCACAAGCCCAGAGGACAGCAGCCCCAGCGCTTTGGGGCAAAGGGCCCAAAGTCTCAATGATGACCAACCATCCTCGTCCCACATCATTGGCGGAAGGCTGCAACACTTCGCAACACTTCGCGGACAGGTAGGACGAGGTGACCACCAACGAGTGGGTGTGGGACACCATCTGCTGGGGGTATCTGCTGGAACTTCGTGTGACTCCCCCAACCGGTTCCTACGGATCCCCAGACCCAAGTGCCTGCTAAAGCATGGCAAGACACTCGAGGCAATCCAACACCTCCTACAGGTTGGGGCCATTGAACCAGTTCCAAGGGAGCAGCGGGGGGGGGGGGCTGGGGTTTACTCCCACCTCTTCACAGTGCCCAAGAGATCCGGCGGCACCAGGGCCATCCTCGACCTCAAGTGGTTCAACAGATGGATGTGTCAACAGAAATTCAAGATAGAGACCCTACGCTCCATCCTGATGTCCATCAGAAGGCACAGCTACATGACCTCGCTGGACCTCCAGGAGGCGTACCTGCACTTGCCCATATTGCCCGCCCACCGCCGCTGCCTCAGGTTTTGCTACCAGTACCAGCACCATCAGTATAAGGCACTCCCTTTCGACCTATCTTCAACACCAAGGGCCTTCACCAAAATCCTCATTGTGCTGATTGCGCACTTGCGCACAAGGGGCGTGACCGCCTTTCCGTACCTGGATGAGGTCCTTCTGAGATCTGCCTCACCAGAAGAGGGTGCCCTACACCTGCACCAGACCATCCACGGGTTCCTCATCAACTTGGAGAAGAGTTACCTGACACCCTCACAGACCATAGAACACCTGGGAGCAATCAACACCTCCCAGTTCAGTTTTCCTGTCCCCAGAACGGCGGGCCAAGACTGCAGACCTGAGCAACGCTGGACATAGTGATGTTGGCCCGTCTCCTGGGCATGCTGACCTCCTGCCAGGACATCATCCCCTGGGCCAGGTACAGGGCACGGTACCTCCAGTGCCTGCTGCTGTCCTTCCAGGACTTCATCATCTCCAAAAGGAGCAAGCGTGTCAGACTGGACCCCCTCACCCTCAAGGACCTTTGATGGTGGACGTAGCCACACAGGTTGGACCAGGGCTTGCCCATCCAGAAACACCACTGAGCCGTCCTGTTCACAGATGCGAGTCTCCAGGGATGGGGGGCCACACCCCCAAGGAGATAGCCCAGGGCCGCTGGTCTCCAGGTGAGAGGATGACTCCCATCAACCTGCTAGAGCTGAGGACCATTCGACTAGCCCTGCTGGCTGTCCCCCGACACAGGGGTCAGGGTGTACTAGTGTACACCGACAACATCGTGGCAAGGGCCTACAAAAACCATCAAGGAGGCAGCAGGTCAGCAGCCCTGCAGAAGGAGGCACGCAGGCTGATGCTGTGGGCAGAAAAGAACCTTACCTCCATCAGAGCCGAGCACATCGCCGGGCTGGAAAACACAGCAGCAAACTGGCTGAGTCGCCAGGACCTCGACCATTCAGAATGGAGGCTTCACCTGCAAGTCTTCACATGGATCAACCGCCAGTTTGGTCCGATGACCATAGACCTGTTCGCCAGCAGTCACAGCCACCAGCTGCTAAGGTTCTTCTCCCGAGGATGCTGCCTGGAAGCAGAGGGGATGGAAGTACTCCACCTATGGTGGCCCCAAGGGATAACGTATGCCTTTCTCCCCACAAAGCTCCTTCAGAGGGTCCTCACGAAGGTCAGGCTAGAGCAGGCTGAGGTCCTCCTCATAGCCCCAGACTGGCCCCGCCGGCCCTGGTACCCGGACCTACCTCCCACCCATTCCCCTCCTCCAGTGCCTGGACCTTCTGTCACAGTGCCCAATCCTTCACCCACAGATGGCCAAACTCCATCTAGCTGTCTGGTGATTGAGCAGAAAAGACTAGCCAAGTCAGGCTACTCCCCCACTGTCCTGGCCACTCTCCTCTCTGACTGGAGGGGATCCACCAACTGGGTCTACAGCGGAACCTGGAGGGTCCTAACTGAATGGTGCCAATTCTGAAATCTTGACCCGGAGAGGATTGGGGTCAAGGACTTCCTGAGCTTTCTCAAGGCAGGCCTCGACAAGGGCCTTAGCACAGCCACCCTTAAGAGACAGGTCTCAGCGGTCGCCTCCATTCTGGGGTCCCCCAAGGGAAGGGCCCTGGCATCACACCTGCAGAAAATTCCTCAAGAGTGTGAGTCTCCTCAACCCGCCCCCCCATGACGGGCTCCCACGTGGGACCTGACACTGGTGCTGAGGGCGTTGATGAGGCCTCCTTTCGAACCTATGGCGATGTGCTCTCTAAAGCTATTATCGCAGAAGACCGCCTTCCTGGTGGGTGTGACTTCAGCCAGAAGGGTGACAGAGCTGGCAGCCCTCTCCGTAGCCAAGGAACTCTGCCAGATCCAGGAGGACAGGATTGTCCTCTGCACCGACCCTACCTTCCTACCCAAGGTAAATTCCCTGTTTCACCGCTTGCAGGAGATGGTGCTACCCACTTTCTGCCCCAATGCTTCTCATCCCAGAGAGCGGGAGTGGCATGCCCTCGATGTGCATCGGGCGGTGAGCTTTTATCTCTCCAGAACTTCAGCCCACCGGCGTTCAGAGGCTTTGTTCGTCTCATTCCGACCTAGTGACCAAGGCAGGAAGGTGTCTCCCTCCACCATTTCCAGATGGGTTAGGGAGGCCATAGTCGAGGCGTACAGGGCATCCGGCAAGGACCCCCCTAAGGGCATAGTGGCCCACTCCCTCAGGGGGGCTGCCACCTCAGCCACATTCAGGGCTCACCCCTCCCTGGAGGCAGTATGCAGGGCAGCTACCTGGAGCTCGCCTAACACCTTTATCAAACACTACAAGATTTCGCCTCTGGGAATGCAACCTTCGCAAGGCGTGTCCAGAGTGTGGCTCTATAAGCTTATGGCAGCTCCCACGCTTGAGGAGCACTGCTTGGGCACATCCCACTTGTAAGGACTAAGATGGACATGGAGATCCCATTGGAGAACGGGGAGATGTCTCCATGTCTGGATTAGTCCGCCCGCCTTCGCAGCCGTGGGGGAAAAAAAAAAGGAGGAGAAACAGACATGCTGAACACCAGAATGGTAAAGTCAGGGACGCAGCACAGCGCAGAGTAGCTATAGACCTGGGGTAGGGCCCCACGCCACCTGGGCCCATTCTGCACTCATCCCCCGAGCCAACACGCAATGCAGCACGTGACACCAGAGGACTGCCACTACAGTGCATCCAGATGGACACAAGACATCTGGTGTCAGGGGCGGGGCTCTTCAAGCTTGGACGGTCTGGAGAGTCCAGGCAGCCCCTCCCTTCAGGATGACTAAAAGACTCTGGCCTGCCTACCTGAGAGGGAGGAGCTACTCACTTGTAAGGACTAATCTAGACATGGAGACCACTGAGAAGGGGGATTCACAGTAAGTACAAATCTCCCCGTTTTCTTAGTTGGAATTAACTTAATGGCTAATGAATTCAGAATATGTTAAATGGCTGAAATTTATTTTGGACATAGTCCAGAGAGATTATCTGTAAACCTAAAGTCCAATTTACAATGAATTATATTTTATTTTTTGCACATAAATAGTATTGCATAATTGTTTCAGATTGTTAAATAGCTAATGCCTTTTTCATTTTTAGCTGAAAGAAAGAAGTCAAGCTTGTGGGGGGAACATGGGTTCCATAGAAGAACTGAGAGAGGCTATTTATTTAGCTGAAGAAGCATGTCCGGGCATTTCAGATAACATGGTGTCAGAGCTTGTACAGAGGCTTCAGAGGTAACAGCAAGTGATTTAGCATTTGGCTAGATAGGAAAATGCCATGCGAACAAGTAAAAGTAGTTGTAAACTTGAAAAAAATAAGATAACAGCACAAACCTATACTTGGAAATAAATCTTAATTCAACCCAGTGGGACTTTACTCTCCTGTGAGCGAGTGTATGATCATTAACCACCTGCCAAGGGCTCTCTCTTTATGTGTGGAAATGGTTCAGTAGAAACAGTTTTCTGAAAAAGTGGGAAAGGTGTCTCCTAACATAACTACAACAATGAAGTGCTTGCATATCAAGAAATGGTTATTAAAATACAGAAAATTAGTACAGAGAATACCTGACTTGAGTAAGCCTTGACTTACAATTTTAAACTTGCCCAAAGCATTCCTTAACCCGAAATAACACACAGCCACCCATCTCTTCACACAGCTCTTTCCCTGCTTATCCCAAACCCTTTCACGAGCTGTGCTGTGCATGTGTAGAAAGATCTGGTTTGCGTAAAGGTGGCTGGGATGGACTATGTGAGTTGGGCAGTACACTTATCTTCAAAGATGAAATGTTTCCTCCATAACCACTTTACTACTTTGCAAACTTTTCGGTTTGCAAAGTGCTATGCTAGGTGCTTCAAGCAGTATAACTTACACGTGCAGTTCAAATTTCACTTGCTTATTTGCGATAATTATAAAGTGAAACGTTTGAATTCAAAGCAGGCTACTGTTTCCAAATGGCAGGGAAACGATATTTGAGCATTTCATACAAATCATCCTGTTGTGGTACTTCTTGCATGCTCATGTAACTAGGTACGTAATGTTGTGTATTCCAAGAGTGTTCCTTGGAACCCTAACCCTAACTTCCTTGTTTGGACTCTAAAATCTTAAAAAAAAAAAAAAGTGACACAAGTAATGGTAAATGTTTTGAGAATTTCTAAGGCCACCTCCAGCCTTATTGCTTGTTCGGGCATCTAGTTTAAAGAACCAGTTAAAACAGGCTTCTGAAGTACAACCATTGATGCCTCTGCCATAATGAAAAATATTTTTATCACTGTTGTTGTTTCTGAGATATAGTTCTTTGTTTTCACTCAGGTATTCAGTGACTGGAGGAAGTACGTCATCCCACTGAAGTGTTTGTTTCATGCTCTTGGCTCACTTGGTGAGGCTTCTGAAGGCACCTACTCTGTCTAAAGTTGGCATGCCACTGTTGGGCAGTGGTGTGTTTTCGAGTATATGGACATTCCTGAAGGTGCAGCAACAGAAATGGGTGTCTCAGCAAGGGCATTGTTTTTTCAGCTCTGTATAGTTTTTTTAAAAACAATAATGCACATATTCAAAGGAGGTATCTTTTTAAATCTCTGAAATGTATATTTAGGATTGCAGTTAGGAAGTTGAAGCTATTGTGAAATCTCAGGTATCTTGCTTTAAGTCATTGGTTTTCAACTAGTGAATCAGGACCCCAAATGGGTTGCATCCCAGCCTGTGGTGGTTGCATCAGTGGCACTGCCACCATTTTCTTTTTGTGTTAGGGTTCTATTTTAGGAGGAAGACAAAAATGGGAGAAATGATATGGGAGTAAATTTAGTGGTCCCATGTTATAGATCGGGTTAAAGATAGATCCTGGGTCTGGAAAAAGTTTAAGACAACTGCTTTAAGTTGGTAGATCTGTGAATTGGAAACCATACTATTGGCCCTGTGTACAGATTTGTATATATAGTCACATTTTTAAAACTGAAATGTGCTTAATGTGCATATGGGATCCCTCTGTACAAATGGCCAAGTGCTTCTGTAGATAATGCTAGTGAGGTAAATATTTTGGCAGATCACAAGAGATTATTGGCTTGCCTTTGTTTTATGAACACTTTGACTTATATGACAAGAGGTTTGACTTGATCTTGTCCTTGTAGGTCAAAAATAATGAGAGCCGTGCTATAAAAATCCTGTTTGTACCTCAGATGCAGAGTTTTCCTTTTATTTTGTCACACAGTGTCCTTTGTATTACTGAGAGCTGAGTCTCTAATCATGGTACAACTCTGATTATTTTAATTTACTGTATTTGAAGTTCTCTAATATTAGTTTTCTTTGAGTGGCTTATCTTTCAAAATTGTGCCAAGTCAAAGTTTGAATTCACTTTTATTAGTTTTTATTTGAAGTTAGGTGTAAAATCTGAACATCTTCTATTGCTAAAGAAAACGTTCTTTTGAAATACCTCCTAGAAATCCTGGCTAAATTATGACAATTTTGTAAGATGCTGGTCTTAAAAATGATCTGAAAATATCAAATGTTATGCATATAAACCTTTAACCATATCTTCCACTGTAACAATCACTGAGATAAAAATTTGGTTTTAACTTGGTATCCAAGATCTTTTCTTGAGTGGAGGGAATAATAATTTAAAGTGGAAATTCTGTTTCTTCTTGACAATTTAGTTAAATATCTGTATATTTGGGTTGTTAACATCTTGTGGTTCATCAGTACAATCTTTGGTCTACATTTGCCTATTAGGAATGTCTTTTTGTTAAGTATCTCTGTAGTTCCTTATCTGGCTTTTTAAGAGACATCTGAAGGCAAGTGAGTGCAATTGAAAATATAAAGTGTAAAGATGTGATTACTCAAGAGTTGTTAATGGGGTGTCTTTCTAATAGAAAAATGAGCCTTGGTCACTGACAATGACTTGGTCAAAATGTTTAATATTTCTGCAGTTTGGAGACAACAAACAACTACACTTTAGTCTTCAAAAATATGTAAAACAATTTAATGTTAAAGTCCACCTTGATTTTGAGCAGATTCATTTAAACCTTATGAGAACTTACTTGGTGATATTATCTTGATAAAGGTATGGAAGAGAGGAAGGTTACATTCCGACACACACAACTTCAGTGGTGATCTCACTGTGGAAGTGAATTTGCAGCATTTGTATCAGCTTCTTAAAACATGTTTATGGGGGAGCCTGTGTTTCTGGTTTGACCAGAAGCCAGTTTAGCCAGTACTGATTGTGTTTAACTCTGAGCAGGGAACAGGGTTGATTGGCTGAGTCTTCCACCAAGCACAAAGCCATCTTCTCCTGTCATGTCCTTGGAGTAATTTTCAAAGTGTAAAAAGGAAGGGAAAAGACATCAAACAAATGTTTAAGCAGTTTAACTATGGAGACACTTGTGAGCCTCAAAGCAAAATAGTTTGCCTGAAGCATTGGGGGAGTGGGGAGAAACATGAAGGCAGGGAGAACTCCTCAAGTGCAATCACCATCTTAGCTACTTTTGTTTCCAGATCTTTCTGTAAGCAGTTTCAGACCTAACAGATTTTTCAAATGGAGCTACTGAAGATTTTGGTTAATTACTGATCAATTACTTCAAGAATAGCTTTCAGTTAGGAAGGCTGATTTCAGATTTCTTAAATGGGAAGCAGAAATGTTATCTGCAAAAGACCTTTGCTCTTAAAATTTAAATCATTTTTCTGTGCTTTTCATGTTTGACAGTTGTAAAAAATTGTTTTAACAAATAGTATGTCCTTGAAGGCTAGTTAAAGGATGATGACTGTTCAGCCAATTTGCCACTCAGTCTTATGCATGTTTATTCAGAGGCCCCTCTGAATTCAGTTGTGTGGTTTCCCTGGTAAACATGCATAGGTCTGAAGCCTCAGTGTTATTACTTGGCATTGGAAATTAAATGTAAAAGAGTATTTTCTGGTCATGAACTTTCTAAAATCATGGTTCAATACAGGATATCATAATGGTCTCTGAGATTTTAGTGTACCACTACATTGTAATGGAAAGAGATATGGTAATATATTAATGCAACAGAAAGAGAAATGTTCAAAGCTTTTTACAGATCTTACAAATGCTGGATATGATCACCTTTTGTGACACCACAGATGTCTATCCTATAATCCGATTTGGCTCATACTCACACCAGAATTGCCTGGTCCACCTGAGCGATAGCTGTGGTGATGCCTTGTTTCAATTTCTTTAAATCTTGGGGCAGGGTAGGGGGCAGGCTTACAAAAACCTTGTCTTCAGTGTGGCCCCAGAGCTCAAATGTGCTGTTGAACTGTGATCATATACTTGGTTTTGCATACTCCAAAATGCAATTAGCATTCTCGGCACCTGATGCCATCCTGATGGAGACTCCCCCTTCCACCAAGGATGCACTGATTCCCTGGTGTGTGTACATACAAAACATTGAGACTTCCTCTATCACCATGCACTATTTCCATATCCCTTACAGTTATATTGTTATGGCTTGTCAAAATCCTAGACCATTATGACTTGCTCTGTATTTGAAGGTAAAATTAGTAATGTTTTGTTGGTTGTAATAGAATTCAATTTTTTTAATCCCAAAGCATCTTCTATTTCAATACACATTTTTTTTACTTTGGCCCTCCAAATTCCCATTTGGGCCTTTAAAAATTGTGTCCTCTCCTTAAGAAATGCAACACTGAAATGTATGTACTGTGGGTTGTCCTATGTGCATGGTGTAGCTAATGCAGCTTTCTGTCTTTTAGCTAAGACAAAGGCATTGTCCTACATATTCTTTCTAGAGAGCACCAATCTTTTCCCTGCAAATATTGAAATTTCCTACTTTTTAAGACTTAGCATAATTAAGGTGCTAATCAAAGCTCTGTAAAAGTTTACCAGGTCTTTCAAAATGGAAGGCTTTGTGTTGTATGTGTCAGGCCACTTTTTTAAAAGTGTTTTAGTTAGAAGCTATTTGTGTTGCTGCTGCACTCTGGTAGTTGAACTAGGACATAGATGGCCATTGTGTTGGTGCACAGAACTTCTGGTGAAATTATGAAAGAGTCTCTTATTTTCTCACCATGTCATTAAGTGCCATGACCCAATTTGATTCTCCAATAGTTGGTTTTGGAGTTGCCGTTGGTCTTGTTTTTGTTCTGAGACTTCATGTAGCATTTTGTGTATTTGTATCCTTCAGAACTGGTATTTTTTAAAAACCGTTTTAGGATCCGTTCAGAGACTTATACTCCAGCTATACCCTACACGCAGCATGGCAGCCACTGGGTTTGCGCATCTGTTTTGCGTAGAGGAGGAAATGTGTCCTGATTTTTGTGCATATGGATATATTTGATTACCACTTTTCTATTCAGCCTGAGTGTATAGAGGAAGGATCATGGCAACTTAGTGAACGGTGCATGTTACCTCCTTTTACACTCCATTTTGTTATGCACCATTGTTGGATGTTGTAAATACACAAAAAAGCAGCAAAAGGAACAGTCTCATGGCATCTTAAAGACAGATTTTTTGTTGTATAAACACTACTGGACTAGAATCACCTCAGATGAATGAGCTGTTATCCTCAGTTGATAGAAAAGAATTGTAAACGATGTAAAAAGGCCATGAAATGCAAGGAGCTGCATGAGGTTTTATCCACCTGTTGTCTCCACCTAGGTATTCCTGCCTCAGGTGTCATGGTCTTTTGGCATTTTTTTTTAAGTACAAGTTTTTTGTAAGTATCTTTAACACTTCAGGCATCTGATTTGAAGTGAACTATGGTCCATGAAACCTTATGTCACAATAAACCTGCTTGCCCATAAAATTTGTGTATTTGCTCCAAGACAGCCATTTGTCTAGAACTTGTTATGGTAAAGTGGGAAGATCTTTAGGTTATTTTCATGAGCAAAAGTGCAACAAACTTTGGAGGATTTCAAATATAAAGCAAGTAGACCCTATTGGTCTGCATGTCTATCGGCTAATACTATGTGCTAAAGGACATGTTGCATATATATTCCCCTATTGGGGAATATGCAGTAGCTGGATAAAATATCATTGGGTTACCATACTCTAAGCCTGAATTAGTTGTTTTTAGAGACAGTAATGAAACCTAAGAATGTTATTGCTGAATCAGACCAGAGACCCCCTCTGTTTTCAGCCATGAACAGTAAGCTGGCTGTGGGAAATGCCCAAGCACAGCATGCTAGTGCATACTAGCCTGTTCCTTCCATGTAATTAGCTTTTATACTGTCTCTGTACAACCAGGGTCCCATTTTTAATTATGAGAAATGCCCAGTGGTACACCTATCCTTTTATCAAGCTGTTTTCTTCTGTAATACTTCTATCTATTTATAATCCTATGTAAAACTTTGCTTCTGTCACACATCAAGATATTCTTCACTTTCTTGTAAGTTACATGACACAGAAATAAAGGAGATATGAAATTAAGTGTCTGTGTGGTTAGTGAAAGTATTTATGGGGGAATTGGTTTGTAGTTTAAGAAAAAGCAAAGGGAGGGAATTACTAATATTGTTTCCTTTAAGAGGAAACTTGCTCAAGATTTATTAAATAGCTGAAATACCAAAAAGGAGGCTAATATTCATGACTTAGGTCAACTTCACTATTGAGAAGTTCAACTATGTCAGGGCAAGTGCCTAAAAGGAGGTGGATGATTGCTAGGAACTTTCAGTATTTTTTCATCACTGTATATAGGTAAACAGTGCAAGTTGAAAGGATTGTTAAGAAGTTGGGCAGCAATAACCAAGCACAAGTGACCATATGTAGTAAAATTGGCTGAATGTTTTCCTCCAGGCTAAGCACCCATTAGCATTTTGATATGTGTTCTTATCAGCCTGGTTGAATACTACTCAGCACCAGGAAATGCAGTAGACAGAGAGGATTGAGGTAATATCACAAAAAGCAGTTTAGATACAAACCGTTGTGGACTAGTAGCAAAAGATCATACATTTTAGAAGTCAGCCTATTTGTGTTATGCTGAGGGAAATCTGCATGGCGGGATTTTGTCTCCCAACATTTCTGAGATGACATCTTGAAGAATGAGCTAGATGTACTAGTATAAACCTGACTCAGTATAAACATGACTTCTGCTATTAACATGCTAGTTCTGAAGCATGCTGGAGAGCTTTTTTCAAGTTGGAGTACTTTGATCGGTAATAGGAGGCTTATTAACCCATTCCTGATAAGAGGCCTTGATTGCCAGTAGCTTTATGCATTATATGATCATTGTTTCCTGAAGTATTTATTGCAGAAAGCCTTGTATTGCCTACAACATAGAAGTGACAGGCAGCACGTCAAACCTTTTTTGTTAATAGCCATATAGTACAGCCAGCAAATTCTAAAAGAAGAGCAGAAGTAAACACTCTTCTAAAAGTTGGTTGATGTGACATGAACTTATTCAGTGCTGGCCAGAGAAGATGGTAATGAGTTAAACACAGGGCATAATGCTGAAACCTGGGAGGGAAACTAAGGAACAAGACTGCTTTTTTCCTCCCAAAGTCAAGCTAAAGGAGCAATGGAATGAGAACTAGCCACCTAATGAGCAGCATTCTTTGCAGAGCAAATATCTGATAATTCACAGTACACATTCTGAGCTCTTGGCATAGACAGAGGAACATAATCGTTGGGTGCCTACCTGACCAACTGACCTGCTTTGTTCTCAGTAGCTATGCCCCATGGGGATCCAGGGCAGATTTAGCCAAGTGCTTCTAACAACTTAAGAGTTGACAGAAGGAACAAGGTAATTAATATGACTTGCCCTGAAAGATAAGGACTATGGTAGTGACACTAGTAGTCCTTTCCTGCTTTATGTAAAGGAGAGTTAATTGAACTTATGTTCAATTGAACATGCACAGGATGGGTGCCAGGAAATGAGTAACATTATCTTCCTTGTCTAACAGTTCGGCCTCTTTCCTAACAGCAGATGCCATTCCTGCTGCCATTTGCAATTCAAGTAGTTTAGCCTGCTGAAATCCTGAAAAGAAAAATATTTTGCTTCTAAGAAATAAAGGCCTTGGGTTTTGTTTTTAGGAAATGAGACAAGCAACAAGATTTTATTACCTTAACTGTAGATGGTTGAATGTTTTGAGGTATTTTATTCCCTTTTTCATAAGCAGATTTTCAGCCATTTCTGTACATTGTGGAAAGGGCATATCCCCACCTATGACCAACAAATCAGCTACTAAGTAAATATAACAGTAATTAATCATATTCTGTTAATCCCTTGCTCGCTTGACACTGTTTACAAAAGCTATGCTTTCTCCAGTTTATGCTGAATCAGAAAATTCTGTGTTTTAAAAGTGGCTGTACTAGTGACCCTATGCTCTCAATGATATTGTCTTTACAACACTGAATGTTCCAACGGGGCCAAACTTGAATAAAACATAACAAATTAAATGCTTTAAGGATGTGTATAATTACTTCCCATATTTATATACACACTGTGAATTGTCTTATAGTACCACTGGTAATAAAGGTGCAGAAACACTCTGTTGTGACAAAATATTAAAGGAAAAGTAGTAGTTCTTCAAAACACAAAAAAATGCACTACATCTGCACTGGTCCTTACTGAAATACTAATTTACTGAACCACAAATTAGCGTCACAATTCTTGGGACTACACATGGTGTCATGTTCCTTAGACTAGTTACCACACCTTTTAAATTCCCTTTCTACTTGCCATTCATAAGACACCAGTAGCCTAAATATTGCACAGGATTATTGTGTAAACGGTTCACTTTGCAAGTTTAGCTACTTGCAATAAGGAGCAAACAAAACCTCTCCATTTTTGAAGTATTTGTAGCTTCTAACTATGAGACAAAAGGAGCAAGCTACACACTTGGATGGTAATTTTAATTTTTAGAAGCAAACCTGTAGAAATACTGAGAATAAGGTATGAACAACTCCTTGCATTAGGACTGCTTTATGCAGTTTTATAAAGGGTGTTATGCAATACATATGAAGTACATTTTTAAAAATCAGCAGTTTACTAATCAACCATTCTGAGGGTTTTTTCTTTTAAAGAAAAGGCATTTTGCTTTTCAAGGAAAATCCAAATATGAAGTTACTGCAAAAACTGTACTATATTTCTGGTGCAAATCTTTGAGGCAAGAAAATGTATTTTTGCATTTGGCACTCCAAGGACAATGTTTTAATACTGGCACAAGCTAAAAAACCCCACACTGAAGGACAAATACAAGACATAAAACCATTACTTGGCTGATAATAGTAAATAATCCTGCCAAGGCAATATTACAAAGAGCTGCTCCAAACCAATTTTTTTTAACAAATTTATGTTTTACTAAACTTCAAAAGGAGAAAATAAATTCAAATGTCCTCTAGAAAAGCAGCAACTGCTGGAATGAACCATTTGGAGTTGAGTCATCAATAAACATGTGATTCTTCATGACTTAAAACATGGATCCGTGATGCAGGGCTAGTGGCACTTCGGATCACCTCCATCCACCTAAGCAAAAGACAGAGAAAAGCAAATGCTTATCTTACAATGCTTATTCGATTTTCTTCTTCCCCCTATTTATTTTGCCAAATAAATTAATCTAGCTCACATGCCTAACAGGGAGGAGCAAAGAAGAGTTGGATATACTGAGAAATTTCTTAGGATTTTCATTTCGGTATCTCTGTCATGTAGTTAGGAAGGGGTTGTCTGGCTGCACCCACCACAGCAACAGAGAAAATTTGCTGGTGTGGACCTACCCTCTTTTCAAAGATGTGGTGAATGTGTTTTGCCATATCTGGGGTGGTTTCCAGAGGCTGGCAAAACCTTGTCCTTCAGGCACCTGCTTGAGTGGTTTGGTGCAAGTTATCCAGATACTATTATTACAGTACATTTGCAAGTCAGTTCTAACTTAGAATGACTAAACAGAGAAGAATGATATGTGATGGATCATCCTGCCTCACAGAGAGGGAGACAAACTGATTGAACATGGGGGATTGGGTCCTTCTGAATTATTTTTTTCTGATGCAGATAAGTTAACAAATCAGTTGATTCAATTATGTTTGCCAGAGTTAATACAGATTCTTGCTTAAGCAGATTTGATGTTATAAAACTTATTAGCTACCCCACGGTCCCTTTTTGCCAGAACTCAATCTTGCAGAAAATCAACATACCTTTCAAATGTGTATTCACTTTCCGCCCTGAAATAGTACACATGGGATTTGAAGTGGAGCTTAAAGACATAGTCTTTATGAATGTTCTCAGATTCAGAAGGAATGGTAAGAGAATAACCCAGCAGAGGAAGGCTAGCTAAAGGATGATTGTCCTAAAAATAAAGGTGAAAAGTAGCTTTGAGAACACAACAAGCCATGCTCTGTGTAACAGCCTCTAATCCAGCTGACAATGCTGAACTCAGACACATTTAAAATTGCTTTTATTTTCTCAAATCAGAGTCTAATTTACTGAAGAGGCCTTCCTAAAAAGCACTGCTCCTTGCCCCAAAAACCAAGTGTTGAAGGAGGCTGTTTATAATTCACATTGGCCTTTCCAGGCTTGGTGGCTCAAATGGGAAGGGAGCTGTAGAATCTGGACTCAACCTGGAGCCATTTTCTTCCATTTCACTCTTAACACTCTAGGAATATACTGCTTTTCAGCAAAAAAAAGTTTACAAAGTTGATTTCAGAGAAAAATAACTCTAAGGGGCTTCATTCACCAGCAAGCAGTGAGGTCTGGATGCACCTTTCACCTGCTTCCTGCCTCACCTAACAGAGGAATGCTATGAGGAACTTATCAGTTTGCAGTTCCTTTGTACTGCACATGCAAACAGGTTGCTGAAAGCATTGCTTTATTCACTCTAGCAGCCTGCTATTCCCATATTAGAGAAGATGCGCAGTGGAAACCTATCATTACAAGCAATTGCGCCTGTTTGTCAGGGAACAGAAATAAATCACAAAAGTTTCCAAATACTGTATATTTTCATTGTTTTACCTTGCTCTGTGGTGCTGCTGCTAAGTCCCTTCCCTTACTTTCAATACAGACCCATCTTTCTACATTTTAACTGATCCTTTCTTAACAAAGCACCTCACATTCTTCAACAAAATGCAACCTTAAAAGTAAGGCTAAATACATAAAGTTTATTTTTAAAAGAGGGTTTCCATCAGGAAACTAAGCAAATATTTGGATTGCAGACTCTGTTTTGTTGTCAACCTCTGAGACTCTCAGCTGGAATAGGTTTTCCATTTAAACATTCTAGTGGCCTAAAGCAGTGCAGCATTTAATGTCCCCAAAACACCTATTAAGTGCCTTGAGAACAATCAGTTCAACAGTCTGTCAGGATTAATGTTCTCTCTCCAGGTGGTCAAAGTAATGGGCAATGGGCCATAATTAATAGTTCTTTGTTGCTCCTTGTAACTCAGGCAGAGCTGATGTTTTCACTAATGATGCTGGGCTAGTTCCCATGTTAGAGGACCCTGTGTTGTGTTGCTGTGCCACACATTTCCCTGGATTCACACTTGTGTGGAGAACTGAAGCACATAAACCAAGGCCTGTACTTGTATGCTGGCAGCTCCCCACTTGCAATCATGGCAGCATACAGGTCCAGCCTTGTTATTCACAGATTTGACTCAACATGAATGACAAAGGAGAACATGAACCCTGCAAAGGAGAAGAAATGTGCCGATCCCTGGAGAAGGGGAAAGATGTACCCCTTTAAAATCACAGTTTAAAAAACTGCTTTTTACTGTTGCAGAGAGACAGTCATACAAGTGATTAGGGGTATAGCCTAATTATCCAGTTTTTTCTATGTCAAAGCTGATGAGAAGAACTCTTTAAAGAAAAACAGTTGTTTAATGCCAGAGATGGCAGCTGACAATTCATCAATCATTCTTTCTGCAGGCTTCACTTCTCCCTTTCCCCCCCAGCAAGTGAAAGAAGGCTAAATGGCAGTGATTATCACTGGGGCTCCTGGTGAAGGGAGGGATTGCTGCCTCCTAGTGAAGTCTAGGCACCTGGAGAAAGACTGATTGCCTCTGTGTGCATTTCTAAAGGTCAGCAAGGCCTTTTAAATCACAAAAAGACTTTGTTGTTTAAATTAATTTGCTTTAGTGTGTTTCTTGCCATCCACCTGAGTTCTTGGAAGGGAACCCTTGCAAATAATGAGACTCCACCTGTATTTTTCACCTTTAATGCTTCCAGGAGTTTCTGCTGGAGAGCTGTGGAGGCCTCAGCTGACACAGTTCAGTTCTCCACCTGAGTGTCCTTGGTGATGGTGGAGAGGTACTATAAGCAGCCTTTTGTACTCAGTGTGTGTGTGAATGGTTACAAAAGAATTCAGTTCTGACCTCAGCAAAGCGGTTACCTGATGGGATTTGTAGAAAAACATGCAGAAGTTGGTGAATACCACCCAGAGCTTCTGCCACCCATTGCTATTCTTGAACTTTCTCAAAAGGTTTCCAGAGAGTTGATTCTGAAAATGAGAAATAGTGCAACAAACTGAGTATTTTACATGCAGATGGTAATAGGTGGAGGGATGGCAGGCAAGCCTCATGTAAAACGGCGTTTTTCCTATTGAAACTGATTTTTTCATTTTTGTCACTTAACTATATTACCCTTGCCCTCAAAACCCCGTATCACTTTTTTTTTAAATGAGGCTTGCCTGCAAATTGATTTTCTAAGGAAAGTAATGATCTGCTGTTACCTCATTAGAAGCAGAAGTATCTGTATCAAAGATAGGGGTGGTGAGAAGATGATAGTTTAAAATTATCCTAAACTAGCAAGCTGGTGACCTTCTTAAAGCCAATTATGGGGTAAGGTTCTATCAAATAATCTAAATCCTACAAATGAGAGTTACTGTTTAAAAGGGACACTCCATCCTTTTTTACTGTGCAATTTCAATTAATGGAAAGCAATTAACATAATGCTTGAATAAGAATAACCTTAGGAATTGGGCATTTCCTAGGGCTGGAATACTGAAGAAGTCCCCCCCCCCCCCCAAATAGGGCTGACTTCTTTATGGCAGCCAGTTCCTAAGTTCACCTACAGCTTCTTTGGCATTCTCTCTCCTTCTTCAGAGAAGAGTCTGAAACGTGGTCTCTGTCAGGCTCTGCTAAGGGCCTGAAGAGACGGCCATACAAACATTCATAGCACTCCCTTTTGCAAGTCAGTATAGCAGATTGTGTCTCAAATGCAAGCACCAACTTTCTCTTTGCAAAGAAATTGAAGAAGTGGCAGCGAATTTGGGAAGCTCCTGGCAGAGATTAAAAGTAGTCATGAGATCTCTTTAGAGGGATGCTGCTTTGTCAGATGCTGAATCAAACAATTTAGCCGATGTACTATGGCAGAAGTTATGGCAAGCACATACTATAACCTATAAATGTGCAATGCCCTTATTTTTTCTGCTCACCTAATGGATGCAGTTATTAAACATATTTTGTTTTGCTTATGATTTAACAATCCAGTAAGTTGTCTCCAGTAGAAAAAAGTTAAACCAGTGGAGAATGCAAAAGATACATTGCATTTTTCTCTATCATCAACAATTAGCGGTAGATTGATAGGGTTTTGTTTTAACTCTGTGGGGGGGGATATGTGGGTGTGTGTGTTTTAAGCCTTTAATCCACACCAATTTTAAATATCTGATAGGAAGTGTGCGCGTTAGGATAAAACGACACACAAAATTAATTGACTGATTTCTGCTTTGGTTACCTCATCACTCTGGAAGATATCATAAAAGGAGAGGCTTTGCATTCGGTACCAGCAGACATATGAAATGGAAACAGGCCGCTGATCACTGATCAGTCCAGCAGGTAGGGAAGTACAGTCACTGACAGTGAGAGGATCTTCTACCACAAGAGAGAGACAGAAAGGAGGAGAGACACAGAGAGAGCATAAACTGTAATGCTGATGTGACATTACTCACAGAATTAGGAAAGTATGATTGTAACTTGCCTGCTATGGAGATAGCTGTGAACCTGAAGACAGATGTGTAAAGTGTAGGGATTTGTCTCTAGGTTGCTTCATAGTTCATTCTGACCACTTAAACTATATCATGGTGTTAATGCAAAGAGCAAAGTTTGCTGACAGCAATTGACAGTCCAATCCTATGCATGTCTATTCAGAAAAAAGTCCTACTGAATTCAATAGGACCTACGCCCAGGTATGTGTATATAGGACTCCAATTTATGATAAGTAGTCTGTACACTACTGATTCAAGAGACCAACTGAATATTTAAAGGTGGATCACAGCCAAGAGATAAACCACCAAAGTATTCCCAGTAGACCCCTATTACACAATGTAACTAAAGCAACCTAGAGACATTTTCTGGGGAAATGAGTGTCTGCAGGTACCTTGAAGAAGCTAAACCAATTTTAAATTTATTTGAAATTCCATATTATCCCTCCACTTTAGAATCAGTTTTAATGATGAGATGCTGGTTTCACAAGAATGGTTTTGCTCATTCTATTTTGTGACTAAAATGATGTGGTCATACTTTATAGCAGAGCACTAAAAATGGGCCCATAATTATCTCTTCAAATAGTCTCTATAAAATTGCAGTAATACTGGTTAAAATTTGACATGAAACCTGAAATAGTACACTGTACTATTGTTACATGCCTCTGCATGAGTTGGAGCATTTTGATTTGATAGTCCACTCATTTGTGTAAAATTGGCTTAGCGATAGTTATATTGTTCACACACACTCACACAGGTCTCCTGTGACAGAAAACACAAGTGAAGAAAGGCAGATGAAATTGAGAAGAGAGCATTCTAAGATTCCAAAGGAAAATAAAACAGCCTAAAACAAAACAGAGGTGCATTAAAATGTAGATCCAAACTGCAGCAGCCAGAGACAGGGTCAACCTCCTTTCCAAAGACATGGAGGCAAAGTCAATTAACCACAATAAAACGTTCAGAGGAAGCATCCTCTTTATCACAAGCTCTGGAAATTAATTTAGAGCAGTTAACAATGCCAAACCATTATCAAAATGATTAAAATTAAAATGCTGTAATATTTGAATCTCTGCTAATTGGTGCAGTGCCAAGAGTTGTAAGGCAGCAGAGTCTTGTCTCCTGACAGGAGACAGAAAGGAGATTGTCACGGAAGAAACCCTTCTCTCTCTGGAGCTGCAGTCCAGGTTGTTCCGAGGCAGATACCTCCACAGCAATACTAAAGTCGACCATGGAAACGCTGGTATTTCTGTGCCAGCAGACGTGCACCGTAGTGTTGCCACGGTGAGGAGCTTGACGTTCAAGTGAGGTGTGGGACGCATTGAGATCGTCTTCTGATTCCTGGTCTATGGTGGATTCCTCAGGGGACTCTATGAAATGCAGGGAAAAACCAGCTCTTTTTTCCCCTTATATAAAATACTGACTATGAAAACATTAAGCAAAAGACTAGATCGGATAAAGCTCATATTTCCGATTCTGTGAAGAGACAGTGTTTTATTGGGGGGGGGGGGTTTGGGAGGGAGGGCAAAGGAGACAAATGGAGTAGAATTTTATGGAAAAACAGCCCCTGTTCTAAAACAGCCATTTTCAGCCACTGTACCATGGCACACTGGTGTGACGTAAATGGTCTGCAGGTGTGCCGTGGGAGTTTGGGGGAGAGTCACTTATTAGTAGAGCCATTGGGGGATATGAGCCCCCCAACAACAGCATGGTGTGCCTTGTCAATTGCCCAAAAATTGATGGTGTGCCTTAACCATTTTAGCACCTTCTCAGTGTGCTGTGAGACAAAAAAGGTTGAAAATCATTGTTCTATAACAAGATATAAATTATGGCCACAATGCGGCACAGAGTTAAATGCACTTAAACCTGTCATTTCCAATGGATGTAAACATACTTGGGAAGTAATCCTATGCACGCTTACCTGGAAGTAAGCCCCACTGATTATAATAAGACTTCTGAATAGATATGCATAGGATTGGGCTGTTAATTCCATGTTACATTGTGGCTTATGGAAACTGCACAACCCTTGATAAGCACATCATAACATGCTAGATTCTGCATAGATCTACTAGCGATAATTTCACAGAAAAATATCTAACCCAAAAAAGAGCGGGGAGGGCTGAACAGTTGTTATAAAACTGCATCACTGCCTCTAACTACCATTTTTTACGTCCCTAAAATACACATTGCTAGAATAGAAACATTTGAATAAAAACAGATTTGTTGCACTGAAAAACTATTTCTATGCAATCTATTCGAACTGAAAGCAAATATGAATAGAATGCTAAGGATCCATTAAAAAGTTTAAGGTTGTGTTAATACTACAATGTTAAATTGTAGCCGTCATTTCACTTAATGGCTTTAAAGACATTTTCTGCATTCTGCAGATTTTCCTTATTCAGTACTTACTGCTGTCAGGTGGGCTACTCCCTAGGAATTCAGGAGCCGGGCCATTACAATTCTCTGCCAAGTCAATTGCCATCTGTATGTCCTCAGTCCACTTGTCCATTTCAGCTCGACTGCTAAGAAAAGGAATGCAGATCTTATTCATTTCATTGCAAGCAGCCATCACTGTCATAAGCTGGTCAAATTTACGTAAATTGAATTTAAGCCTACTTTTTTCATGCTGCACTTAACTGGTTCAACTTGCATTAAAAACCTACTTTAATATATCTACTCTTCACATGTTGAACAAAGCTTTTCAAAATGTATCCAGAATAAACTATTATAATAAATTGCTTAGAATAATCTGAATGAGCATTTTCAGTTCACGTCTTCGGCAGTTTGTGCAGTATTCTCTGATCTCTCCACCAAGGTGCTAAACAAAGCATGCAGTATGAATTGCTTACCTTGCAGCAACAACAATGGATTGATGTTGACCTCTCAGTGTAAAACAGTGAGGAACCCCCCACTCTTCTTCACTCTCTTCTATCTGCAAATAAGAACACAAACACCTTCTCACCCTAGGAAAAGCTGGCACACATATGGCAATAGCCTTTGCAGAAGCACAAGATAATGGGATACAGCAGAGTTATGCATTGTAAAAACTCAGCAGGAGGCAATTTGCTTCTGGAAATATTCAATTTGACTCCCTGCTTCAATATTAAGGAAATTCTAGCAGGGCATATAATAAGATTGAAGCAATCACTGTTCTGAGCTTACACCAGCTATTCCTAGACACTTCAGAATTGGAATGCCTCATGGTTACTGCAACTTTAGCGAGTAGAAGAAAATAAGAACCACTAGCGCATGAGAAAACTCATAGCTATGGAAGTGGGGACCATGACATGCAGATCTTAAGCAAATCCATGTATGGTGAAAAATCACAATAAAAAGTAAAACAGCAACAAATATGCTGCAGAAATTGTAGTGTATTATTCTGATGGATTATTATTAATCCAAGTTTGTACACATCAAAATCACATTAGTGCACTGGCTCCCCAAGTTACAGAAAGCTGCATTAGCGTAGGTGTAGTACGTTCTTTGGTGGTGCTTTCACATAGGTGCAATAGTACTGGGCTGGCAAAGGCCACATGTATAACTGGCACATACATAGGGGGCTTAGTGTACACCCTTAGCAGTGACACAGATCATCTTCAAGACTGAAAATATATGTGGCCCTTATCAAATTAAGACAAATTCTTTTGTCTTTAAAAAAAAAACTGTATGTAGTTCTGGTGAATCCTCTAGATTTGACAGGAGTTTAAGATTTTATGCAATTCACATCACTCAAAGAAGCAATAGTTCCTCACCAATGCAGATTCCTACAAATAAAAAAGATGGTTTTAGTTAACCAGGATCCACTGATTTACCAGTTCATTCAATCCCCATGGAAGTACGTTGGACTTGTGTCTCTTCACATTTCATACCTCCTCCCTAACTAAACCATAAGCAACATTAATTGCAATCCAATAAAATTGTATTGGATTTGATTGACAGACAGAGCAACTGATCTACAGCCTCAAATCAACAAATACTTACCATCATACCATATAGCGGAAGTTGTCCATGAACTTTAAACTGATTCGATGATGTCAGGCCTCTGCTTGTGTACAGCAAGACGTCATTGAACTAAAAGGCAAGAGAAAGAAAAAGCACTACAATACTGGGCTGAAATCAGCAAAGTTCTGGCTGGTTCACTGGTTGGCCATATGGAAACAATGCACAAGCCTTATCCATTACACAGGATATAATGTGAGCTGGCTAACCTATGCATGTATCAACTGTTTAACTGTTCAACTATTCCATTTATGGTTTGAACTGAACTAGCTGCTAATTTAGCTAGTATATGAGGGTCATTTAGGAGTTGTCTGCTGTTCTTTCATGGGATACTGAATTGTTCAAGGCAGACACATTTTATCTATCGGAGCAGCTAACAGCTCAAGGGTGCAATCCTAACCCCTTATGTCCGTACTTTCCAGCACTGGCATAGCGGTGCCAATGGGACATGTGCTGCATCCTGCAGTTGGGTGTCACTCACAGAGGCTTCCTCAAAGTAAGGGAATGTTTGTTCCCTGACCTCAGAGCTGCATTGCCCTTATGTCAGTGCTGGAAAGCACTGACATAAGGGGTTAGGACTGTGCCCCAAGTGACATAAATGATGAAAATTTTACAATTCAGTTTACACAGAAAACCGTATCAACAATTTTAAATATCTGATCACTGTGAACACATTTTTGATAAGAAAGAGACAGAAATCTGTCTCAGATGTAACAAACGACTCATGGTTTGGTCACTGTTAACAGGTGATGAATCATGTATCAGTTCAAACTACTATTTGGGTTGGGGGCACAGAAATGCAGAACGTGGTTCCAAATGACAGTTCAGTTTCTTGAGAATCTTGACTTTGCATGTCCTCAAAGGCAAGTCACACAAGTAATGTTTTTAATTTGGAAAGAAATAGAAATGCACACTGGGGGGAAAAAAGGTGCTAGAAAGGATTAATTTGACTTGGCTTGAATTTTTCTCTCACACAAGTAAAGAACACACCACACATTTCCTTGGCTTACTTTGCAATTCACAAGTAAATGCTGTCTGTGATTCCCTCCCCCCCCCCCCCCACAAGTGGTGTTTATTGCACACTGGCATTTACAATACAAGCCATTCCTGTCACTTACCAGAAAGAACATCCGCTGCTGTAAGCCTTTTCCAGACAACTTACTAAGGCTGCCGAGTCTAATAAATTCCTGCAAAGGAACACACACAAGACATGAAGTGTCAGTGCTCTTTTCAAACATCTGGCTGAAACTCTGGAAGCAATTAATGTTACATCACCAACTCAATTATGTTAGCAGCTACACCTGCCTGCCCCGTCAACTACAATCAGGCAACATTACAGGGCCACTGTTGCTGTTGTTCGCTACAGACTCTTTACAATATTACCATTATAGCACAGAACCTACTGCAAACATGAAGATATGAAGTTGCCTTCTACTGAGACAATTCATCTAACTCTGCACAGGCTGGCAGCAGCTGTCCAGACTTTTAGACAGGTCTTTCCCCAACCTATTTGGAAATGCCAGGAATTGAACCAGTAGCATAGCTGAGGCTGCAGGTACTCGGGGCCAGTGATGATACCCCTCACATCATTGTGTTCCCCCCATGCCTGTGAAGTCATCTCCTCCTCTGTGTGTGCATAGCCCTGGTGCTCAAAACTGCTCCATTTGGAGATGTACAGAGATGATGGTGTGTGGGAGGGCAGATTTCACAGTGTTTACTGTGCAACCATGGTAAGCGCTGTCACCCCACCCGCAGAGACAGCGGAAAACCGCCACTCCACTGGGCTGAACCTGGAATCTTCTGCATGCAAATGATGTACAATGTGCTACTGAGCTATCAATCCTTCCATTTCCAAGATCCCATGGGAGGAGCGTACAAGAGTGCTCTTTGATTTCTGGGAAGGGTTATACTGGTATGGTAAGCTGTTATTGTCAGTTACCTCCTTGTTATCCTGGAGTTCTGATGACACAAGAGGAATCCAATGCACACTGATGTGGCTCTCATACTCTGAATCAAGAAAGCCCTTAATATTTTTAATGGCATGCTGTATAATTTTGCTGAACTTCAAGAAGTCATCTAGGAAAGTAGTACCCACTTTCAAACTATAAACCTGCCCTCAGCCAAATGTACATGTAACTCCTGTGCTGAAACACTTTCCCAGATATAGCCTTGAACTCCTGGCACTACACAGCTGTGAAAAGCTCCACTGCTGGGGCAGGATACATGATGGAGAGAGGTATAGGTCTAGACTAAAAGTTTTAAATAAATTACAGTCTGAATCCCAAGAGCTACTTAGGATCATGCAATTCATTGCACTAGCATAGTAAGTCACTGAACATGTCACTGAAAATCAACTCCCAGACTCAATCACAAATTGCTTTTGGAATTGGCCTTACTTTGAAAAGTGGTCTAGGGCCTTCTGTGAGCTCATGAAATGAATGCCAAGCTTCTTTGGTTCTGAACAAGCATAACATAGTGGTTAGAGTGTGAGACTATGACTAGGGAGATAATGGTTGAAATCCTCGCTCACTAGGAAGCTTTACTGGGTGACCTTGAGCAGGGGAGCAAGGTGGGAAGAAAATGTAAACAAAAAAATTGGGTCTTGGCCTTCTGTATTATGGAGCAGATAGTTAAACTACTTTAGAAATAGCTACCACTAATAAGCTTCCTTTTTCAAATATTGTGGCCAGTGGCTGCTGGTTTGGGCTTGTTCACAAAACCAAACCACACTGTATTTCTCTAGCTTTCTGACTTCAGAGAATACTTTTTACACTAACATATTTGCAAAGGGTCCCTTATGTATGTGAGCAGTGTCTTGTGTGCCAAGAACAATTCTAGTGTTTTGAATTACTCAATGACTTACTCAACATACTCAATGAAGATCAAAAGAGCACTGACCAGGCCTAGCCATGCCCTGAAAAAGCCCCATGAGGTCTAGCCATGCCCTGAAAAAGCCTCAAGATTCATCTAAGGCAGGAGTCTCTAAACTTTTCGACCAGAAGGCCACATCAAATAGCTGACATGGTGTCAAGGGCCAGAAAAAAAATTAAATACAAAATTTAAATAAATACATTAGAGATGGAACTTAGATGAATGAATGAATGAATGAATGAATGAATGAATGAATGAATGAATGGGCTCAAATTTCCAGGATTTCTCCAACCACCAACACACAACACAGAAATAAAGCACACACTCAAATGGACCCCCATTCCCCCACCTCCCAAGCAGCTTACTTAAATATACAGGAATAAATACCTCAGAACATCACAGGAAATACGTGAAGTGTGTTCTGGAGGTAGGAAGACCTTCTTAACTCTCAGAAAGCCTTCCAAGGCCTTCAGAGGACACAAAAAGTTACTTCTGGTTTTTTGCGAAAACAAGGAGGTGATTTTTTTGTCTTTAGAAGGCATTCTGAGGGCTAGGGACGCTGTACGCAGCCTCCCTGGCCCTCAGAACACTCTCTGGATGCAACTGGAGCACAGCTGGGCCAGAAGCGCTCAGGGGTCCAGAGGCTGGTCGTGGGCTGGATAAAGGCTTGCCATGGGCCACATCTGGTCCCTGGGCCAGGGTTTGGAGACCCCTAATCTAAGGCTACATGCTAAAGAGGAAGATCAGTAGTGGAGGATAAACTATCATCAAAGACATTTATCCACTATTACTGTTGCTGAAAGTCGAACAAAATTTTGTGGTGGGCTAGATGTGGTTCCCGGGCCATAGTTTGGAGACTCCTGATATATATTATTACAGGCATGTGCCACTTAACAACCATTCACTTAACAGACAGCATATATGACAGTGGTCAAAGCACAATAAAGATGCTCTTAATGAGGCAATCACGTCTCTCATAGCCTGCAGCAAAGTGTCTGTTTACACAACAGAGAGGCTCTTAATGCAAAGAAGAGACAATCTATCTCCAGTAGCTTCTACAGCCAGCTAGTGTCTGACAGGGAGTGTCTGTTTACACAACAAAAGCAATAGATTTGACTGAATGTTCACTTAATGACCGCATTGCATAACAATGGGGATTGGAGAACATATCCTCATCGTTAAGTGGCGCACACCTGTATTATTAACAATTATTAGCATCACATTAAAATTTATAGGAACAAGAAACCAGAGTAAAATTTTCAATTTGCTCTTTAGGGACAGGACAGATTGGAATCTGTTTGGGATCTAAAAGCACACATGAAGGTGCTCTAATACTGTGAGGGTTCTGTAATGTGCCTGAATGGGAAACTATCTGGGAACTATAGGTAAGACACTTTGGGCTTTAGTGTAGGGCAACGGTCTCCAAACTGGAGACCACTGTGCAGCTGAAAAGCCCTCCCTGTCCCAGCCAGCACTTACAGTTCTGCCGCACTGCTGCTGCACCTGGTAATGGATCTTGTCACAAGGATGCTCTAGGCAGTTGTATCTATTGCCAATAGCCCCAGCAGGCTTTGTGACAGGATGTTCGGGAAGATGCAACTGCCCAAAGCAGGGATTTTCAACCTTTTTCATCTCACAGCACACTGACAAGGTACTAAAATTGTCAAGGCACATCTTCGGCTTTTTACAATTGACAAGGCACACCCATTGACAGGAGGGGCTTGCATCCCCAGTTGTCCTACTAACAAATGACCCTCCCCCAGACTCTCATAAGAACATAAGAACAGCCCCACTGGATCAGGCCATAGGCCCATCTAGTCCAGCTTCCTTAATCTCACAGCGGCCCACCAAATGCCCCAGGGAGCACACCAGATAACAAGAGACCTGCATCCTGGTGCCCTTCCCTGCATCTGACATAGCCCATTTCTAAAATCAGGAGGTTGCACATACACATCATGGCTTGTAACCCATAATGGATTGGATTTTTCCTCCTCTCGCGGCACATTTGCAGACCACCCGTGGCATACCAGTGTGCCAGGCACAGTGGATGAAAATGGCTGGCCCAGAGTGTCCTTTTGATGAGACTGGGAGCAGCAGTAGTGTGGCCAAACTGGAAGTGCTGCTCACGTGGGTGAGGGCTATCTCCAAACGCCAGATCCAGCCTGTGAGCTGTGGTTTGGAGAGCCCTGATGTAGGGTATAAGGGAAATGAATACTGTAAATGATACAGAAGATAGTGTGTGTGGTAGTAGGTAGAATATTGCAGTATTATATGAAGGAACACTGAGTTTCAAAATTGCACATGGTTAGGAATGGGAAGTTAGGATATATCAAGAGGAGAACAGTGGGGTATATGGAACACTTAGAGGCAAGCAGAGCAGCCAATTCTTATTTTAGGAGTTGAGGGAAGGATCAGAAGACAGTCAACAATTTAAAAAAATATAAGAGATGGCAATCAGCAATAAACCAGCGATATATGGTATAGCCACATGACACAATTTAACAAAATTATGATTGTTAGATAATTTAGATAAGTTTTGTTAGTTTAACAAAATAAGTAACAAATTATCATTTTTATTCTTTCTTTACAGTACCTCCATGAGAGGATTCTGTACTGTGTTAGCAAGGAAGGCTACACAGAAAGCCTTGGACAAAGGCCAGCTCAACTTGGGGATAGGTACAACTGTCTCAGCCTCAAAGTGTACACTGACAGTAAGAGTGCTTCCATATGCAACTCCCAACAGAAACACCAGCACAGAGACAGGTGCTGATTCCCTGCCAACCAGAATATGGAAATAGCCTCAGTTTCAACATCTGACCCTGTTTTCTAGATCATTGATGATCAACCTATTGTGAAGATCAGAAAGCAGTAGACACCACTGACAACATAATGTTTTAAACGTATGTATAAAGTATATAAAGGAATAAAGTAGCCTTTGAATCTGGAGAAGACTGTTCTGCCTCTGGGATTTTTGGCCCAGTTCACATGCACAGACACTGCTGAAGGCCTGCTACGGTTAAAAAGTTCCTGAACAACATATGGAGTCACATTTGTTAATATTTGTTACAGCAGTGGTTAATAATATTTGTAAACAGCAGTGGTTCCCAAACTTTTTAGAGGCCATAGAGCAGCAATTTTCAACCACTGTGCCGTGGCAAACTGATGTGCCATGAGTGGTCCACAGGTGTGCCACAGGAATTTGGGGGAAAGTCATTTATTAATAGGGCCAATGGGAGATGTGAGCCCCCACTGGCAGTATGGTGTGCCTTGTCAATTGCCAAAAACCTGGTGGTGTGCCTTGACCATTTTAGTGCCTTGTCAGTGTGCCGTGAGACGGAAAAGGTTGACAATCACTGCCCTAGAGGCTGATGCCTGATTTATAAATGCCAAAGCGTATGATGATTGGGCAGCAGTGCTCCCCCCCAAGTAGCAGCTTGTTTAACCCTTGATGCACATAGCCTAATCTGCCACGTCAGTTCACAACCCAACAAAAACTGGGCCATGTCTTACTGTTTGGAAACCGCTGGTTTATAGTATAAGTTGGGTCCACATGGCACTGTTTCAAATGGCTAGCCCATCAGGTCAGTCATAAATAATCATTAATGTGATGTAAAGTAATTATTCGCCTCTGCTGAGTTCCCTTCACCAGCTCGAGGGCAGGGGAGGAATCAGGTCCAAACAGGGAGATTTGTGTAGCCATTCAATCCTGAGGGCTTTTCAGAGGCTTGCCTGAAAAGAGCAAGCTGTTGTCACTAAGCTAAGTTTTATCTTACCTTCCCAGTCCTTGTTAAAAAGAGGAGTGAGGGTAGGACAACAAAGATTCCTTTAGGGAGGTTTATTTGTTAACTATTGTGTAATAATTTGTGCAGAGAATTTGCTCAGAAGGTGGAGCTATAGTCATTCTACAATTGTGAGAAGTCAACTTGAAAACAAATGGGGAACAGACTTCTGTAACAACCCTAAGAGTAAGAGGCCAGCTTCAAATTTTCATTCAGTCACAGAGTTCAACAACTGGCCCGAAGCAAAACAGTGTGCCTCAGCTGTTAACCTACCTCACAAGGTTTGGGAAGAATAAATGAGATAAGAATGTCAAAACATTTAGTACACTGACATGCATGAATGGCAGATAATGAAGAATGATACCGACAAGCCAAGATTCATAGCACAATGGGACCTCCACAAGAAACCAAAAGGAAAGGGGAAAAAATATGAAGAGACAAGGCAGGTGAGTTGTACGAAACCAGTGCTCACATTAGTACAATTTCTATTCAGGATGTCAGTGTGCCATACAAAATCCCCTACTGACTACTAGATGTGACACAGGGAGAAAATGTCCTGAGTCTGCTCATTCTTCATTGTCCTATATGATGATAGAAGAGGTGTGTTTTTTTTTTAGTACATAACATGTTGCCTTAGGGCAAACAGCTGTGGAAGGACAAAACTCATGAAGTTCAGCCAGGAATAGGATAAATGAAGTTATACAGGCTTACAGTTTATTTTCAATACAATGCTCACTATTCTAAAAGAAAATCAGTTGAATGTATATACATTAAAGCTTATAAGATCAGAAAAAAAAGTGTGATTTTACTTCACAATGCTGTTTTTCACAGATGATTTGCCCTTTTTGCAGAAAGATGAACGGGCCAATCTATACCTTCAAAAAAAAAAATGATGCAGTTCAATCCTCCTGAAACAATTACATTTGCAAGGATTCACATCTTTTCTGGCTCCTACATAAAAATTCCCTTTTTTCCTAGAAAACAAGCATGCCAGGGAGAAAGCTTCCAGTCTAGTCTTCTTGACATGCATGTTTTCTGGGTGTAAGGGTGTTTTTTTTTTTAACACAGATAGCAGTATCAAATACAGCTATAGATCATGTTTGTTTTGAAATGATACAGTCCCTAGAAGAGTGCAGAAATTCACTTCCTTTTTGTTAGTAGACCAACTTTCAGTCAGTAACTTACGGCGAAACTGTCAGGAAAACTCACAGAAGGTTGAACTGCATCCTGTCTCCATTAAAAGACGTATATTCAAACAGCTTTAAAACAGTCAAAGTTTATATGATTTCATTTTCACAATTCCCAAACAAAAAACTCAATTCTTCTCCTAAAAATGTATTTTCCTGATATCCACCCTGAATGTGCATTATCTTGTCACTTACCCTTCCTGGAATCACCAGATTGTCAATGCCTATCAAATCCTTTTTCAATTCATGCAGTTTCTGGAAGTTTTCCATCTTCAGCATACTGCTGTGGAGCTGAGCCACCATTTCTGAAATCTCAGCCAAAGCAGCTGTGAAATGCAGAACACAAAGAATTACAAACTGCCTGAGCTGGAGCTGCTTTAAATGGGTTCCATTTGGCCAGGTGTACAGCAGAACTGCACATACAGAAGGGTCTATGTTATGATTCTGATAGGAGGGTACTCTTGCTAACTCTTAAACAGAATACAAATCCACAGGGCTTCCAGGTTTATATTACACCATGCATCTAAGGGTACCACAGCACAAAACAGAAAGGTTTACAGGTTTAGGTTGCAAGTTTTACATCAAAAATAGCATCTCAGATCATAGTAATCCACTGTCCCTTCCACCCACCCATCTCTCTCAACAGTGCAAGTGACAGAGTCCTGTCTGCTAAATTAAATGAGAAGGAGATGGACAAAAGCACAGACAAATCCATAAGGCAATTATTAAGCACCAAGGAACATCCACTGTTTATGAATGATGACCTAGCAACTAGAATTGTAAGAGAAGAAGCAAGTTTCTGACTACAACTGAATCGACAGCTCAGAGTTGGGGTCAGAGTCGGTGGTTTTGGGTGCTGACTCCACAGTCCTTAGGACAAGACAATGGCATACTGTAATGAAAATATTAAGCCCCAAGGACTCTTTTGTGCTTATTCCAATTTGACTCCCTCAGAGAAAGCATCAGTGTGTGGTCAAATGCTTGGGAAAACAGAGATATAATGGACTTTAGTAGCATAAATACCAGATGGGGAACAGTAAGATTTAGGCATGCCAGGGATGTATTTTGCTTCTAAGTTTGCCGGTAACTGCCTACTTGCAGTTTTGTTAAGAATCACACCTGGGGCCACTGGCGTTCCTGGAAGGGGGAGCAAAATGCTAAGTTTCGTCAGATGCCTTGCCACTGGGGTAAATCAGCCCCTCCCCCTTGCCTTCAGAGCCAACTGGGGCTACAAAAGCTTTTAGTGTTTTGCACTCTCTCCAGGAATGCCAGTACCTAGGGCACTTCTAATACTCCAGCCATTTCCCAAGCTTGCTTGTTTTATTCATTTTCCTTGTCTTATCCAAACCACCCTTTGTATTCTTTTTACGTTTTAACTGCCTGTGCTGCTTGAACTTGGTCAGTCTTGCCCTGGTCCTCCTTGACCCTTAGCTACATGAGATTAGACAGATTTTGAGAGAATTCACCATGTAACTGGGAAGGAAGCTTTTGAGGATAGCCCTTCACTGCCTGGCTTTGTCCTCTAGCAGACACTACTAATTTTGACTCAGGTGAATGAAGTAAGACATGAGCTTCAGGGTTTATTCTCCCTACCCCAATTACCACATATCACTCTCCTGAAACAGTTTCCTCTTAGAAAACAGTGAGCTATAAAGTTTAGTTACACACATCAACCTGAGTACATGCAGGTTGTACTCAGGCCACTGGTGATTTGTGTCTACTAACTGGGACTATCTTCCTGAATACTCACTTACCTCTGGAGTCCCTGAAGTCCACATGGTTTGGTGGATAGTGTTTACAGAGCCTTTCCATTATCTGTTTGTAGTGCATCAGCCTGTGCAGAGGCCTGAGCAGGAAGGTGTTGAGGGGTAGGTAGCAGACTTTCTGCAACTCAAACTCCCTGCACAAAGTTTCCAACTTTCGAGAATTCTTGATCCCATTCTCCAGTTCAACCAGAACCTCACTGTGCTTCCGCAGATGAACTGTCAGTTGCTGAAAGAAAGTGTATGCAGAAAGGTATTAACAGAACACTGTAGGTGGGATTGGCATGTGCCAATCAACTGGGAATCTGAACCCACCTGACTAGATCAGAGGACAAGTAGGGATGTCCAAGTAGTTGTAAAACATCCAGTGACAACCAACTGTCCCATATGTAAGAGGAGAAAAAGGAAGGCCAGCAAGGTGAACTACAATATCCACTTTTACCTGCTGGTGCCTCAAATTTTGCATTGTGCCCCTCTACCCCCACCGAAACACCAAATGTCCAGTGAGAAGGAGAAAGAAGGAGAAAAGCATCAGGTAAGGCATATCCCTCATACCCCCAATCTTTTTCTGTTGTAATGATTCCCCATTGTTTGGTTTTATGGAATCTGCTCTGGAAGCCTTAGGGTAGAATCCCTTTAAATAAAGAAAACAACAAATATTTGAAAGGGCTAAAACCATGGCATTATAATGTTGTGCAGCAACAGTGTCTTACTGCTGTCATACCTGCACATATCATGTAATGGCTATCAATTCATGCAAAGTTATCTGGACCCAAGGTATCTTAGGCAGTGTTTTCTTCCATATGAATCTTCTCCCCCTCCGGTATTCTTAGAACACCTAATGAGGTTCTGCTTCAAGTGCATCAATCTTCAAAGGTTTGGCTGGCATAAAAAGAAGCGGCACCTTCTCCATTGTGACAACCTCTCTACAGAATGCCGTCCCTCACCCATATGCTGCAGGCTTTTAGGAAGGCTGCGAATAACTTTTGACATGAATACATGCAGACTCACCACATCAGTGCTACTTGCCCCATGGTCATTTTCAGCACTGATGGGAAGATGCTTTGTGGGTCTGGAGAAATACATAAGGCCCAATATTAGGTATTTTTCTGTGTGGTGCCAAATCCACAAAGCAACCCTTCATTAGTGACAAAGCGACATAAAGTAATGCCACCTACTATGTGACAGCCTCCTAATGGGTGCCCATGATTTCAAATTAGCTCTAAAAGCTAGCCTTAAGCAAAGGCAACCTTTGTATAAGCTAGATCTGAACACAAACTTGTATTTCAGGCCATGTGTAAGTGGAGGTGGGAGTCTTGTGGGGAGGCTTTCAACTTCTATGGGAGAGTGTCCAGATTTGAGCATTCTCTCATCAGGTCACCCTGCAAATCTCTCCCAATCAAAACTGGGTGCTGTTCTAAAAGATCAGAAGCTCACTCAGTCAAATTCTTGTGGGGCTCAGAAGCACGACGCATACAAACAACGCAGTTCTGCATCTCAAAAAGTTTACCATATCATTCTATGTGCAAATTCAAGGTATAAAGCAGGGGTGCTCACACTTTTTTGGCTCGAGAGTTACTTTGAAACCCAGCAAGGCCCGGAGATCTACCAGAGTTTTTTTTACAATGTTCGCACCATCATAACATATAACATTTATGTGTACAATGTATGTTGGTGTACCTTGAGCCCCACTGAGTATAACAGGATTTACTCCTGACTAGACATGCCTAGGATTAGGCTGTGAGGCTGCAATCCTAGCCACACTTACCTGGGAGTAAGCCCCATTGAATACAAAGGGCCTTACTCCCGGCGTTTCCTCCCAGAGGCACGTGAAAGGGGGGGGGTCGGCACTCCGCGATCTACTCATTTTGCCTCGCGATCTACTGGTAGATCGCGATCCACCTATTGAGTACCCCTGGTGTAAAGCAACAACCGTAACCTACAACTAGCAGAAAACACACACAGATACTCAAGTGTTCATTGCAGAAAGATGACCCAGATAATTTAAAAATAGTATCACTTGGACACTTAGAAAATCCAGAGGTTTGCAACTGCAGATATTCTGAGCAATGGCTCAGAAATCCATTTCACATGTTGCGTGTGTGTGCAAATCCACTGAGTGGCTTCTACTACAATATACAAATACAGCAGACATTGCATCAAAGAGTGAGAACACAGATGTACGTGTGTTCATGCATTCACTGGTTCTGTCCTATCTACCATCAGGGTTTAAAGGAGAGAGGTAATGCATACCTTCATACTCTGAATATTCTTCAGCATAACGTCCCCAATTCTTTGGTAATCTCCTTTTGAGTGGGCATGAGAGCGGCCTTCCCTGCCAGCAAAAGGATCATGGATGTCAGTCAAGCATTATAACAGGGAAAATAACATTCTCTGTCTTATAGGTATATAATCTTCCTAATGTGCTGCTAATTTCGCATACAGCAGGTTCTTCACCTGCAGTGACTGGCATTGTAATGTTGCAGAGATCACGGACTTCACAAGGCTATTAACACTGGAAGGCAAAAGTGCAATAGCAGTCACATTTTGAACACTATCATGCAGAGAACCCAAGAGAAAGGAACAGAAACAGTGGGTAGCTTACAATGCCATTTACAGGATGGACTAGAGAATGGAAAGGAAGAGAATTCAGGACAGAAAAGAAATGTGCTCACACCACGACAGCTAATATATATCTTTCAAGACTATTTTTTAAATGTTTGATTCAAAGATTCAGTCCACAGTCACCTCCTATATCCTTCAAGAACTATACTCAACCCTCTAGGAAGACTTCAGGTTTATTCCAAATAGGTGTCTGAATTTCAGTTTATGTAGTGCAGTATGTTGTGAATGCCATTACTTTCAGATACACTTTAAAAATGCTTGGTCCTTTTCATTGGCCCCATTTAAGCACCCCATGCACCCAGAATCAGAAATGGCATAGGCTTCTGGAAGGGATGTCTAGTTTCCTGGCACCAGCTCCCCCGTATTTTACCATCCACTTAATTCTGTACCCACGAGGGTCTTGGAATGGATCCCCCATGGATACTGAGGGTCTACTGTAATTTGTTTTCCTTATAGTGAGCAGATTTTAACATCAAGTGAAACAGAGATGGAGGCCCACTGGGGCAAGCCCCCTCACAAGGCTGGCAGGAGGGTGGTATACTTGGGGAAACTGGTCCTGAGCTGACACAGTGCAGGGACTGACGAATCAAGTGGATCACGTATGCGCTCACTAGGCAAGCACCTGATCCAGATAGTGTGGAAGTGGGAGAACAAGAGGGCGGGAGAGTCTGTAAAACCTGAGGCAGAGACTGGAAAGCAGGATAACCAGCTCAAGGCTTTTCAGGCAACACAACCAAGGGTTCTCCAGCCTGCTGACATTGTGGGACAAGGCAGTATCCTGGCTGATGAGCCCTCTGAGGCAGAGGATCTGTGCTGTAGCACTAGGAGTTCCACTTCCCAGGTGGGACAAGTCAGGAAGGGGTGACCCTGCCAGAAAGTATCCTCGTGCAAGGAGGAATGCCAAGGTGGGGTGTGGCGGGAGTATCCTGAAGGTGCTCAGTGTAAGAAGACTCTGATATGCTCTTGCAGATATGCTGCAAGAGGCACTGACAGTAGGGGTGGAGGAAAGCCTGGAAGATACATTTGCAGGCCTGCCAGGCAACACTTGTTATTGATGGAATTAGGAGATAATATAGTTGCACTGAAATCATCAGGTAAGCATGATCCTTTCCAACTCTTCACCGTCTCAGAAGCCAAGCCCATGAGTACCGCTCACTCCTATGATGCAGAACTTCCCCATGGGATGATCCCCAGCCACAGAAGCCGTGACAAACTCCAACCAAAAGAAACTTGCTTTGCTTACTCATCTTGAATTTCGAAAGTTTTTAGAAGATCAGATATCCACATCTGTGTGGACTCAGTGTGAATGAATTTAACCCAAATTAAAGCTCAATTTGATCCTGGTAACTTCAATGGTGACATTTATCCCCTTGCCTCAGGGTAAGCCCAGCAGCCACTACGGGGCAATTCAGACCTGTGACAGCTCAACTTTAAGTTCATATTGCTCCATAAAGGTGGATCAGGTCCAGGAAGGGGCTCAGGATTCAGCGTATGCCGTTGCTGTCAATCCAGCCCTGCTCCTCGGTTTAACTGGCTTTCCTCCCCACCCCTGTCACTGCCCTCCCCCTGCCTTATTCCACCCTTCACCCACCTCCCTCCACCCCCCTATGCTAGCTCATCTCTGCATGTGGCAGCAGCCAGCCTGTACATACTGACCTAGTCATGTTTGCCATGCCTGTAGAGAAGATTGGGCTGGTAGAACATTTGCTGGCATAATCCTTCAATAGGATTGGGCCGTTAGAAACCAGTTGCGTTGGCCAAGATTAATTGCAATTTAAAGTAAACACTATCAGGCAGTGAGTTTTAAGTAAAATACCTTACTCAGGTTTAAGTCATTTAAGAATACATTTTTAAGTATTTAAGAAGGAGCCCTGTTGGTTGTGAGAGTGGTGAAGGGAATGGCGGCCAGAAACAGGGCCTTTTCGGTGGTGGCACCTACATTATGGAATTCCCTTCCCTTTGAATTGAGAGCAACTTCCTCATTATTAACGTTCTGGCGGGGCCTGAAGACTTTTTTATTCAGGAAAGCCTTCGAGGCACTATAAGGGCTGTTTTTATAAATTTGTCTTTTACTGCATGCTTTCAATATACTGCTATGTATTTTATCTGTGTATTTTATCTTGTTTTTAATTGTTTTAATGTTTACTGTTGCCTGTATTTTAACCTGATTGTTAGCCGCCTTGGGTGCCCTTCGGGGAGAAAGGCGGAATATAAATCGAATGAATGAATGAATGAATGAATGAATAAATAAAGTTAAGAAAGCTCATTTACATGCCAATCCTAGCACAACAATTGTAACTTGTGGAGCAAACAAAGCAGAAAGCTGTATTTTCTATTCATTCCATGAAGCTGAAGCCAAGGATGTTCAGACACTTCTCATTAGCGAAGGTACAAGCTTCTGATGTTACAAGTTGTTACCTAGTCTCTTGTGTATTATTTTGCAATTGGAGAAGCAGAAGAAAAATATATAATCCCAACAGAAGCTACTACAAAATTATCTCTGCATAGCAGACAACATTTTCAAAAATCCATAAACCATAAGCAATGTGCTGAACCGCTTCATGTTCATTTTAAGTGGACCGGAGCAGTCAGTCAGCTATTCTATGTTGCTTTATTACTATATCCCAGAATACTGTGTCTTCCAGTTTTATCATCAACCATTCTCAGACCCAAGTAAGCAGAACAAAGCAGTGCTACCAGCAATGTTATTTTTTTTCTGAAAACAAAAGTGATGCTGGTGCTACAAGCAAGATACTGTGTGAATATTCCTTTTAAAATGTAGCAAAATGTCACAAGTATGTCATTTGGTCTAGTTGCACCATCGAGCTTATAAACATGTGAAATGGAACTATCTACGTAAGTAGGGGCTGTTGCCATGACCCATCTGCTCCCAAACCCAATTTATGTGCCTGTATTCTTTCACAAGAGCCATGAGGACAAGAACACATCTGCACAGTCTCTCTTATCACATTTTGTATAGACCAGGCAGAATGCATGTCTTCCTAGTTATTACGCTGACCAAAGTTCTTGAAACTCAAATTAAGATGGCTCCAATTTTGGGAACAGGGTTATATTTCTTTCCTGAATTCTTGATTTTAATGCTCTTTCAACTACTGCACACCTACCTATTTGGTGATTCCTTTTTTTCCTATGCTAGGATTGCATCCACACATTACTCTTTATATATACCCATGACAATACAATGTATGCACAGTAAAAAATCATGTTTGCAACCACATGCAGCTCACTGATGCACATGCCACAGAGCTGAGATGGCCCCTAGTTGCCTGGAAATGTACTGGTAAGTGGGAAGTGTAGCTTATTTCATATGGACTGGATCTAAAGAACTGGGCAGAAGAAGAACCATCAGCAGTGTAGGCAGTAAGGCAAATGCTTTTGTAAGAAGGTGCATGAACTCCTGCACCAAGGGAAGAATATCTTTGGATTTAAGTTTACTGCTGGAGCGCAAGGTATAGAACAGCCCATTCTGTGAGCTGAAGTTGCCTTCCACAAGTGGAAGGAAACCATTTGGTCCAACCCTCAACTCCATGTTTAACAAACAGAACTTTCTTGTCTCTACCAAGTTACTACTGCCACGAGCATTTTTCTTCCAAACTGATGAGGCTTTTCCTTGAATCTGTCATGTAATGTTCTGCTCCAAGAGAAGTACAAAATCGTGCTGTTTAAAAGGCTATAGAACAGCAGGGGGAACATCAGTGGAAGAAGTCTCCCTTCTTTTTATCATTGCAAAAGTAACTCAAGTCTTGTTGCACATCTGTGTTTTTGATACTTCAAACCCAAATGTAGTGCATTTTACGCAGCAGTTTAGTTGTCCTGTGATTGCAAACACTAAAAACTGGGCTTGAGAACTATAATTTCATTCCCCACTTATTCCCACTACTTTTTCCACACTAATTTTATTTCTTCATAGGAAGCAGTGGAGCATGAATATGTTTTTTTGACAGGATAAAAGTTCTTCAGTCAGTCACTGAAATAATGTATCAATCAATATGGGCGAGCCAGCAATAAGCATGCTCTTTTAAGCTTTGAACATACTGAGCAATCAGATTTTGGGTTAAACTCTGGACAGGTGGAAAAGTGCACACTGCCTATATGAATATAAGTAAGACCCTGCATGGGTCTTACTGAGGCCCTGTCAGGCCATTTCACTGCAGTAGACACACTCCCACCTCTTACTGCTACAATGGTAGACGGACATCCCTAGCCCCACGCCCCTGGGCAAAGGTCAGTAATGGCGCACCCCCGTGGGATGCCACCCCTCTCCAGGACACACCAGGGAAGCCTCCTCAGGCTCCCCCAATGTCTTAAACTGTGCTTCTGACAAACCGGAAGCATGGTTTCTGACTGCATCAGGAGCCTAATAGAGGCTTCCGCGCATTCGTAGAGGTACGCGAGGCTCCACACCCAGGGCATTTGCCCCTTTCGTTTAGTGACAGGTCTGCCACTGTACTGCTATAACCTGCGGCTAGCATTTCCCAGACTCACTCTGCCTGTGAGCAGGTTACATGCTGGGGCCCCAGGAGAATGACAAGTTGCTGTGTGGGAGTTGCTCTGCACAATGTTTTATGAGTGCAGGATTGGACCCCATAATTCAATTAAATTGAATGATTTCTTAAAGATGCATACCTTCCAAAGCTCAAGAAGAAAATACAATTTAGCATTTCTAAATAAAACCTCAAAAAAACAGAAATCTGTTCCAAAATTATTTTGACAAAGAATAACGACATTATGGTGTTTTTCTCCCCTCTGATGAATAAACCTTTTGTCTGTTTTCAGACAATACTATCTTCCAACCATTCAGAGATGAAAATATTGCTTTGGCCATGATATAAAAATAGATTCATATTGGATACATAGTTTAAGTGAGACATTAGGTGCCTGTAATATCTTCACAAGAAAACAGGTTTCCAAACACAGCAAGAAGTCTTCAAAGGAAGCAGAAAATTGTTGGTATCCTCCTCTGCAATGCAGTACCCAGAGACTCCTGAAAAGTTGCCTTTCATGATTGGGGAGGCACTCTGGAATGATGTGGGCTTGGGCAATTAGGGCATCAGGGGCTGAATTGGGGCACCAGGTTGTTGTGGGACAGATCCCTCTGTGGTACCCCCACCTGCCCCAATGCTATCACTGCACTGGCCTTGAGGGTGTAGAGGCTGGTCTAGCCATGTAAGTCAGATCCTAACCTCTAAGCGCCCCTGGATGTGCTGACTTTTCCAACTGAGCCATGCACCCCGAAAAACAGTACCGCACAGTTGGGCTTGCATGTGCTGAATCCTTTAGGCTGTACGGCCTCTCTCTTTGCTCCCCCTCTTAGCACTTTGTCAGATTCTGTTCTCTGCTCTCACAAGAAAGCACTGTGAGGGAAAACAAAGAATAGAAGCCAAGAGGGAAAGTGCTCCAGAATGCTGTGAGGGACAGCGAGTGCAAAGAACAGAAACTAACAGAGCCCTGACAGGGACACCAAAGGGGAAGACTGCCACTGCCTACAAGATTCAGCCCATTTTGCAAGAGTAGATCACCCAACAGGCTTTGAAGTAAAGCAGCAAGTGGCTGCGCCAGGAAGGGCAATGGCAGATAATATCAACAATATCTTGGCAGGACAGGTTCATACATGGGGCAGAGGGGAGCAAAGAGAGCAATGGGAGATGAGCTGAGAGAATGTGGAGAGGTAGAGTGCTTCAGAACTCCAAAAGTACACCCACAGTAGTGGTCCAACCGCTTAGGGGTGAAATTAGAGGGAACTCTGCAGCTCCATCCATCATTCAGCAGCTCAAAAAGCTTCATCCAGATGCCTTGTGCCAGTATTTCTCTTATTTGACAGCAGGAGGCACTACTGCTTTACCTAACTCTTTTTGTTTCAGACTTTATAGTGAAAAGGCCTGATGCCTCTGGAGCACCATTACTTCCAGTTTTCTGAGAAAGGCTTTTGGAGTGCCCGTGGATGCAGCACGGGGCCTCCTCAGTCCATGGAAAGATTCTGGAGGGTGGGTGGCAGGCACAGTGGTGCCGCAGCACAGCCCCACAGGCATGGTGCCCCCTGACCCCTCCCCAAGACTGACACTGTGTTTTAGCAGGAAAGATGTAAAATTTGTATGATCTCCTTGATATACCTATTTATAATAGAAGTCTATTTTGAGGCTAGAGCTATGCCCCAAATCCTAATTGGTGGTGAAGAAGAATTTTCCAATTTGCCACTGTACACATTTTAGTGGCTGGCAACAGAGTCACTGTCACCAACTTGTAAAATTCTGAACATCTCTTTATAAACTAAATACTTGATAATGAAAACCCCGTATTGTAGTTCAAAACTTTACAATGTAAAGATCAAGAATGTAACACAACAGCAAAGTGTTGATAAGTAAAATACTACGATTAAAAAAGTCAGTATTTTTCCTTGTATAAAAAACCAAAAAGTTGCGCTAAGAGGTTCTCTGCCCCCTACCCCTTGGCATATTTACAATACAGAAGGATTGGAAAAAAACTGATAAAGCAGAAACAGAAACTTGTTCCTTTCTTCTTTCTAGGCATCACAAATTATGAACATAGGTTTGCCTGTAAAATTGGGTTACTAAAAACATTTCCGAGCTAGTAACTTTTGCGCACTTACTGGCAAAGCTAGACTATAAGAACAAAAGGTTAAATATTTCTGAATACAGCTCTCTTTACAGTTTCTTCTGAAAAGTCACCAGATCTACCTCTTACTGCCTTCGTTTTTATAAATCAGGATTAGCTGGAATCACACAGCAGGGAATAAGCTCATAAAAACCATTAGCTTCTTCTGGCATTATTCCACCTCTTTTTTAATATAGCTCCTGTGATCTTGTGGCTGAACCCTCTTTACAGAGTGGATCTCTTGTTAAGAGGCTTACTGCCCAATCCTATCTCTCAACACTGGAACCGATGCAGCTGTGCTGATGGGAGTACATGATGCAACCAATGGTGGGAGAGGGGAATCTGACAGCAAGCAGGAAGGAAAAATATTTTTTACTTATTTTTAATATTTTAAAAATATTTTTACTTACCTCCCCCCTTCTAGGGTGCCCCATTGCCTAAGGGTCCCCTCAGACCTACGCCAGCCATTTTGCTTGCATAAGTCTGGGGGAGAAAAGGGGCAGGACAAGAGAAAGAGGGGATAAGATCCTGGCACAAGCTGCTGCCGGGATATGCCCCTCCCCCCATCTCCATGACACACCTCTGTTGCCAACTTACTTGTCTTGACTGAGTCTTCGAAATTCGCTGTTGTGTGCACTGCACCACTGCCTGATTGTGGCAGTGGCCTGGCAGTACATTACAACAGCTTGGCAATCAGATTGCATCTGTTGAACTAATATGCCAAAAACTCGTTTCATAAGCAGTTTTGAGCTACCCACATTGCTACTATGTAGTGTTATTTTTGAACACCTGTTAAACATACTGCAGAAAAACAGCAGCAGTTGATGGTATTATCAAGGTACATTTGCTAGCTATATGACCAAATTCTTCTCCAAGTTCTTGCAGCAGAATCCAACCAGATCTCAGCAAGGTTGGCCTTGAAGTACTTCAGAGCAACATGCTGTCCTCTAATTTCACACTGCAAACCCTTCCTTTCTATTACCGTAACACAAGACATTATAAACCCTCATCAATCAGCTGCTCTTCTTCCTAAAACTGGGAAAATCCTTTGTAGATTATATCTTTCTTACTGGAAAACAATGTCTCTGCTAAATGAAATTGCATTTAAGGTACAACTAATACAAATCAGGCACACATACATACATATTACTACTTTATTACAGCTATAAAGTCTGGATTTTGCAGAAGTTGGACATTTTGGGCAGGAAGGGATGCATGGGGAATTAAGAGAGCAACATGTGCAGGAAAAGAAACTGGATGGCAACAGGTAGAGAAGTATGAACATGGTAGGTGTCTTGTCTCCTGGAAGAATAAATCTTTGCAAATGGCCTTTCTGAGCTAGAGCTGCTTCCCTTAAGTAGACTATGGCATGCAAAAATTGCAAGTCTAAAGTTCAATAGGCAGCCTGAATTGCTCTTAGGAAATTTTGGTGTTGCTCAGGAAACTTCAAGATGAGATAAATTAAAGAACATAGACAAAATCCAGAGATCAGGAAGCGAAATAAGTCTTAAAACATGAAAGTTGGGCAGGCGAAATCCTGATTTGAAATAGATTGTTCTGGGAGCACCTTTTGATGCTTCATGGATACTACACATGAATTTCTTTCATGTGGATATGTTACATCTGAAAGTCCTGTTCAGACAATATCCCCTTACATATCCCTCAGGACATTAAAAAAAAAAAAAAAAAGATCTTATGAACTCCTTCTTTATTAATCTTATCAGGGCAGAGTTGATCAAATTGAAATTGAATTTCATCTTGTAGTATCAAACAAACAATTTGATCATTCACTGTTGGCAGAGAGACTCTCAGGGAGAGGCAAGAGAACCAGGGGGTTACTTCTGGTCTTCCTCTGGAAGCACGTGTACATGGGGCATAATCTTAACAAGCTCTAACAGTATCCATGAAACATAAGACAGTCCTCCCAGTTGTGCTTTACTCTCAATAGTGTGGGAAGGTCAACATTTCAGGGAAATGTAACACTTAAGCCAGTGGTTCCGAAACTGTGAGTCATGGAAATGTTGTGAAAAACCACTGCGCTATACAATGTATAGGATTGTAGAGTGGGGAGCCATGAACATTGGGGTAGTTTACCAAGGGAGCTGCCAGTCGAAAAAGTTTGGGAATCACTGCCTTAATAAGCACTTGGGCTGTTGGTTGTGGAATAGTAATCTTCTTTTTCTTCAGCATTTGTCCCGTGTGGTGGCGGGGTTCACTATTTTGGATTGGAGTGGCAATTTCTCTCGGCCACTAATGCTTAGATTTACTGTCTTTTAATTCTTCCCTAGGGCTCAGCACTCTGGCACTGCAATCAAATGCGAGTTCTGAAACCAACTGATTGCCCAATCCTTTGCACCTACTCTTTTCTCCCTCTTCCGAAACAGAGTTATTTCTTTTCTACTCTTCCGTCCGCCTCTCAAAAATAAAACTTCCCCACACTGCTGGAGTTTTCAATTCATCCATGACTTGCTGACTGCTCCAGTTTGTGACAAAGTAGGAAATTGGAATTGTTTAGTAGTCAGCAGCATTGCTGATGCATGCTTTGGGGACGTATTTCTCATGGAGAAATGGATGCAACAAACAATCGGATTCATGTTCAGGAAGCACCCAAAACCCTTCAGGTGGGTCAGGACCAACCTGGAATGCTCAGGAACTGACCAAGTTCCAACAGGTGCATCAGGACCCACCTAAAATGCTCGTGTCTGGGGAGTCCTGACACACGTGGAGAGTTTTGGGTGAGTCCTGAGCACTTCTGGTGGGTCTCAGGCAGGCCCAGAGCATTTCTGGTGGGTCAGAACCCACCTAGTGGGTCTCAAGCAGGTCCATACCATTTTTGGTGAGTTGCACCCCATCTGGCAGGTCACAAGCAGGTCCTGAGCATTTCTGGTGGGTCAAAGCCCACCTGGTGGGTCTTTGGCGAGCCCAAAGCATTTCTGGTGGGCCCTGACCCACCTGATGGGTCTCAAGTGGGCCCTGAGCTTTCTGGAGAGTCCTGGCACACTTGGTGGGTCTCAGGGGGCCAAGAACACTTCTGGTGGGTCCCCTAACTCACCTAGTGGGTCTCCAGTGGGCCCAGAGCATTTCCGGTGGGTTCAGGCCCACCTGGTGGGTCTCAAGCAGGCCCTGAGCACCTCTAGTGGGTCCCAACCCTCCTGGTGGGTCCCAGGTGGGCCCTGAGCGTTCCTGGTGGCTCCTGACACACCTGGTGGGTCCTAAGCAGGTCCTGAGCATTTCTGGTGAAACCAGACCCACTTGGTGGGTCTCGGGCTGGCCCTAGGCATTTCTGGCAGGTCGTGACCCAACTGGTGGGTCTCAAGCAGGTACACAGCATTTCTGGTGGGTCGTGCCCATCTGGTGGGTCAACAAGCAAGTCCTGAGCATTTCAGGTGGTTCCCGGCCCAACCGATGGGTCTCGGGCAGGCTCTGAGCATATCTGGTGGGCCTCGACCCACCTGGTGGGTCTCAAGTGGGTTCTGGGCACTTCTGGTGGGTTCTGGTCAACCTGGTGGGTATGGGGCGGGCCCTAAGAATTTCTGGTGGGCCCGCCCACCTGGTGGGTCTCAAATGGGTCGTGAGCACTTCTGGTGGAACGCGACCCACCTGATGGGTCTTGGGTGGGTCCTGAGCAGTTCTGGTGGGTCCCAGACCATGTGGTGGATCCCAAGCAGGCCCTGAGCATCTCTGGTGGGTCCCTGCCTACCAGCTGGGTCTCAGAAGGGCCCTGAGCCTTTCTGGTAGGTCCTGGTCCACCTGGTGCGTTTCAAGCGGGTCCTGAGCATTTCTGCTGGGTCCCCACCCACCTGGTGTTTCCCAAGCAGGCCTTGAGCACTTCCGATGGGTCCCGGCCCACCTGGTGGCTCTCAGTTGGGCCCTGAGCATTTCTGGTGGGTCCCAACCCACTTGGTGAGTCTCAAGCGGGTCCTCAGCATTTCAGGTGGGTCCTGCTCCACCTTGGCCAGAAGTGATTTTATTAGGCAGAAAGTGATGTCATTATTCAAGATATGGGAGAGCCCATTTTCATGTGGGCTGCCCTTACAACAGTAGCATCTCAGCACCGCTCAGTCACTGAGATCATGAGGGCCGGATAAAAAGCTTTCACGGGCTGCATCCAGCCCCAGGCCTTATGTTTGACATCCCTGGTTTAGAAGATACATTCCCTTAAACCAGGGGTGCCCAAACCCCAGCCCTGGGGCCACTTGCGGCCCTCGAGGCCTCTCAATGCGGCCCTCAGGGAGCCCCCAGTCTTCAATGAGCCTCTGGCCCTCTGGAGATTTGTTGGAGCCCACACTTGCCTGACACAACTGCTCTTAGCGTGAGGGCGACTGTTTGACCTCTCAGGTGAGCTGTGGGATGAGGGCTCCCTCCACTGCTTGTTGTTTCACATCTGTGATGCAGTAGCGGCAGCAAAGGAAAGGCCAGCCTTGCTTTGTGCAAGGCCTTTTATAGGCCTTGAGCTATTGTAAAACTTTCATTCATTCATATAAGTTCATCTTTAATATATTCATTTATGTAAACTTATGTAAATTTATTCAAATTTTAAATGTAAATTAATTCTTTTTTTCCCCTGGCCCCCGACATAGTGTCAGATAGATGATGTGGCCCTCCTGCCAAAAACTTTGGACACCCCTACCTTAAACTATGACATTCCCAACAATGGAAAAATTAAACAAATTCATTGTCTGTGTTTAGTATCTCAATATTTTACTTCAGTAAACACTATTTATTCACCTCTTTGTTTTTGTTTACAGTGATTGATTAAAGAAGCAATAAACCAATTGCTTACTGATTAGAATGTATTAGGCCTGATTGCAAGATTACAATTCCCTTCATATCACAATGCACTTCCAAATGAGGGGAGGCAGGCTTTTCCATTCTATAGTAAAAGAATAAAGGTTATGAAGAGTGATAGATTCTAAACATACTTAGATAATTCATTAGATTTCCGTGGGCCAAGAAATGTCTCCTTTGATAAACATTCCTTATAAGCAGTGTGTCTCTCTACTCTAGATAAGTATTATTACAATTTAACAGGTTTTTTTTCCAGTTGATTAAATGGTTTACTTTTAATCAATAGAATAAAAAAACTAATTAAAACAGGAGTATCTTCATAACGTCAGTTTGAAGACAAGTAATAAATAGTTTCAGTGTATCAAATGATGTACTCCTTGGGAAAAATTTTTTTATCTGGATTAAAAGATGTATGCAAATACAATATGATCTGTTCTGAAAAACATTTAATGGGGCATTGACTAAATTCATTTAGCAACCTACATTTTATAATCCACATTAGCCAATTTACTGATTAATCATACTGATAAATGCTTCCAGCTTCAATGTTTATGGCATTACATTACTTTGCAAGACCCAGGGCCCAATCCTATCCAATTTTCCAGTGTCAGTGCAACCATGCCAATGAGGCATGCGCTGCTTCCTGTGGTGGGGAGGCAATCATAGAGGCATCCTCAAGGTATGGGAACATTTGTTCCCTTACTTTGAGGCTGCATTGCAGCTGCACAGGTGCTGAAAGGTGGGATAGGATTGGGCCCCCAATAGCTTATTCCCATTCACTTCAATGGGACAAATTCTTAGAAAATGCTTCTATCATGATACAGGCCCTCATCTCCTTAGTAACCATCATACAGAAGAGGAAAAAGAAAACGCAACAGTTGACGATACTTTGGCAATTGCAGGTTTGTACTGGGTAGAGAATCAAATATTCAGATCAGAGACAGTTTTGCAATACTACCTGCAATACAACTGCAGGGGTCAGAGGAACACTGAAGTTGTACTATAGCTGTACTAGACCTGTAGACTAGAACTGTACAGCTTTAAGATTACCTGTGTGGGGAGGGGAACGTCACTTTTGAATGCTCCCGCCTCATAAAACCCACTGCATTTAGAAAGCTAGCACATCAAGACTCTAACCCAGTCTCTCCGCATTTTATTCTGGTTTTCTACAGGTAGGGGATTTTTTTTTAACCCATTAAAACTATAATCTCATTTGTAGTCTGAAGTGACACAAATGATTCTATTAATTCATTCTAGCCCTTGTTCCGTGAGCCACCATATATACAGTCAATGCAGGAATTCAAGTGAAACCCTCATCATGTGTGTTCATCTGCATGTCTGCTATGCACATACAAACAGTATATGTATACATTTGTACTCATGGTGAAGGACTAAACTTTTTTACATGGTCTCTGACTTTATGTATGTATGCATACAATTTGTATGACAGCAATTGTTACCCTGCACATGCCCGATCTCGTCTGATCTCGGAAGCTAAGCAGGGTCAGGCCTGGTTAGTACTTGGATGGGAGACTGCCTGGGAATACTGGGTGCTGTAGGCTTATACCATAGTCTTTTGAGACTGAAGGTTGCCAACCATACAATTTGTACATGTATATCTAACAAGCAAATACATACAGCAGAGACAAACTTATAGCTGCAAATTCCCTAAATGTGTAAGCTCATGAGAAGAGGGTTATTGCTATATGGAAAAGTCAGGGTGGGTAGAGGAGGTAAGAAGACAGAGGTGAGTCAGATGGAAATGTTTATGGGATGAAATCAAAATGGTTGCCTGCTGATTGAAGGGAGGGGGAGCCAACAGTGGATGAACAGACATGTCTCCAGGAGCTCCTGAGAGACAGTCTGTTTCCCCCCAAAAAACTGCAGGTCTGAAGAGGATCTGAAGATCTTTATCAGGAGATAAAGTAAAAAATTCAAAAAATGCCTGACTGAAAAAACATGTGGTGGAAGTAAGGAGAATAATACGCTGTGGACATCTTGTGGATTAGAGAGAAATTACAAGATGGAGCCTGTTCCAGATATTTGGACTCAAATGATCCTCAAAAATTTGGAAAAATTGCTCACAATGAGAAGACAGCAGTTGAGTTGGTCCTTGCAGATTCAAGCCAGTTTAAAGACTCTCTCTCTCAGCAGATAGATGTGTGCAAGGAGCAATTGGAAGATGTGAAGAAAACAGAAGATAAACAGAAGGAGAAAGCGGAAATGGTGAGGGATGAAATCATCATCAGAAGAGTGGATACAGAAATTAGAAGAGTGGAAAATCAACAGGATCTAGAGGGGATGCTGATGGAGACTGAAATAGAGAAGATGGACAGAATAACATGGGTGCACAAAATACAAAATTTGTAGGAACAAGAAGAAAACATCCCAGTTAATTGGAAGAATGAGCATACCTTATACAAGAAAGTGTGGGCTTATTGGATTCTGTTGTGGAGATAAATTATTAAAGATATTACAGGAGAAAAAATGGAAAGAAAGAAAGAAAAAGAAACCTGAGGGTTAACCTGAAGGTTAAAGAAAACTGGAGGATTTTATTTAGTTAATAACTGGTTTAAATTTACTTAAAAAATAAACATATACGAAATTGATATATATGAATTAGAATGAATTAGGAAAAAATAGCTGGAAATGTTAGCATATGGATGAATTGTTTTATAGGTGGTTATTATGTTAAAGAAAAAAATGTAATCAGATTGGAGAATTAGACTGGAGAATGGTAAAGAACATATTATAAGAGATTGTTGGTTTTATTATAATTTGGAAATTAGATTATTATTATTTGATATTAATGAGTAATTGAACTAGTTGAGATGATAAAAAGTGAATATTTAGAAAAGATATAGGGAATTAGGAAAAATCTATTATATTTTATATAAGAAATATATAAATGAGTAGAAGAGTTAGAAGTAGATGGAAGAATTGTTTTATATGTTGTTATACTTTGGTAATTAGATTATTTTGTTTTAATATTAATGAGTAATTGAAGTAAGGTTATGTTTGATATAAAGTGAAAATTTAGAAAATATAGTACAGGGCATTAGGGAAAATTTAGTATATATTATATAAATAAATGGATAAACTAATAAGAGGCAGAAGTAGATGAGCAGTAGATTAGGAGATATAGTATGATTAATGAGTAATGGTATATGGTATTTAGCACTCCTAAATGTATGTTATATGTTTGTATATCTGTGTGTGCTAATTATAAATAAATAAATAAAATGGTTGCCTGCTACTTTAAAACTTGAGCGCAAAACTGGTTCTCATTTCTTTATCTGCAAAGTCTACATGATAAACTAGTTTATACAACAAAGGAAAAAACATTTTTGCACAAATTCATACAGCTATCAATGCTTATGTTATAAAGGTCTTTTAACTGAACAGGTTAAAAGTTACAATTTATATATTTTCATTAAAGTTTATAACAAGTATTAAATTGGGAAAGAAAACCAACACACCATAATGGATATCTTTATCCCCCTCCAAAAGTAAGGAAAAGTAAAGAAAGGCATCCTTACCACAGGGCAAGGCGCTGCTCTACTTCCTTTAGAAAGTTGGTGTGAAATTTGTGCAAAGGCTCAAAGGAAGAAAAGATGAGATTCTTCAGTGTTTCGGGCATGCAGTCCTCTTTACTCACTGTGCTCTGGAACCACTACAAAGACCAAGGAAAGTCATAAGGCAGGCCTCTGAGGCAGAGTCCTTTAAATTAGCATATATTTACATGGTATTAAGGGTCCCCAAAACCTCTCTGATGCTTCAACGTGGCTATAAAACAGTTCGTTAGGTTTTATGACAAAGGGTGTCGTACAGAAGCCAGCTCAGCAGCCGTCAAAGAAAACAAGATTCTACATTTAGGATGCCTCAAGCTGAAATTCAGCTGACCCCAAATATTCTCATTCATACTTATGAAGAAACAGAATTCAGGGTAAGTTCTCTTGTAATAGGGTGTCAGGTTAAAGCTGCACTGGTGGAGTTTATGGAGAAAATGGAAATGTTGCACGGGCCTCACTGTGGACAGGGAATTCTGAATAACCAATGGAAAGTAGTTTCTTGTTCACCAATCAGAACCGTTGGTTTGTGATGCATTCTGGATCATCTAGTCCAGAGTTTCTCAAACAGTGGGTCAGGATCTACTTGGTGGGTTGTGACCCAATGTCTGATGGGTCCTGGATTGGGTCCTCCCACTGTGACCGGTTGGCTCCAAATTGGAGTCCTCCGGACAGAACTGGTGGCTACACCGGGCTTTGAAGGCCTTTAGAAGCAGTCAGAAAGTCACTTCCGGTTTAGTGAAAGTGACTTTCAGTTGCTCACAGAGGCCTGGTACCAGAGAAGGAGATGGGTCACAGCACCCTCTGCAACAGAACAGTTGCATCACAGCAGAGGGATATTTGAGAACCCCTGATCTAGTCCCAGCACACTCAAAAACCTCCACAGTTCTATCATCTTTGAGTAGTTGGATGTACATTACTGGGATTGACAAAACTCTGCTTTTATACTCCCTCAGGGCACCCTTGTCAGCATTTTTCAAATTCTAAGAGTTTTAAAAGGTGGCTGAAACTTTCCTGATGAAACAGCAGGCAATAAAAAGTACTAAGAACATGACTCAATAGATAGGCTAGCATGAAGGCAAGTTAATGTTACAAACACTGGCCAGTTGATCAAAATCCAAGGTTCAAAGTATTAACTAGAATAAGAGAGGTAATGAATTGCATGTTTAAAAGATTGAAATAGTATAAAATGCACTTCACTCTCTCTGTCTCTCTGTCTCTCTCACACACACACACAGCGCGCGCACGCGCGCGCGCTTCCCTCCTGCTATTGAAGTTTTCTGAAATTCCTCTCTCACCACAAAGCGTTTCCTGCGGCAGCACCCATGATCAAGTCAGAAGATAAATCCACTGCAAGAAGTGCACAGATACAAAGGAAAGAAACAATGAAATTCAAGATCAACTATGTCTTGAGTGCAATGCAGAAATAGACATACCGACGTGATGACTTCAAGATCTTTCAGGTACGTTCGTTCTGTGGTGGAAACTTCTTTAGCAATGAAGTATGCCTTATCAGTTGGAAACCTCTGAAAAGAGCAAGAAAGAAAAGTTTTTCTGATCTGTGCTTCCAAGGCCGAGCTCTTGAACAGAAAATAAATCATAGGGAAAAAGAAATGGGATGATTAAAAAGTAGGGAGCACTGTATGAATGTTGTTGGTTATTGCATAATTTTGGAGAACTAAAATCCTTGCTGACTACCACCTTTATTTTTCCAGAAATCTTAATTGCACGATTATATCAGGATGCATTTCCTTGAAGAGATTCCTTCTTATATCATCATTTTCTGAACTAAGATATATTTCTGAAGCTCAAGACTCTTCCATAAGATCTAGATGATTCATAAGATTCCACCAAGAAAAGGATCTAATCATGGAATGAAGTTAACCATTACATTTCATATTCCCTTTTGAATGCACATTGAATTGAAAGACGTAGCATTAAATTCAATGAGACCTACTTCTGAGCAGACATGCCTAGGATTGCATTGCAAGTTGATTACGGCAATCATGCTGATTACGGAAATCATGCTAGTGCGAGAAAAGGCTGTTGCCTCTGCGGCAATAAAAAGTAACAGGGTACTAAAATTGCTTCAGCTATGACCATATTAACAAGGAGCAACGTATGTCTGCATGTAGGAAATTCAGCACTGCTTTTCTAAGTATGAACTATCCAAAATCATTGCAAAATCAACTCTGAACCAAGAAGGGGAAAAACATACATGAGGTAAGTGGCAGATTTCAAACCATAAGAAATCTCTTTTATGCTTCATAGAAGGCAAAGAAAGACTTCGGGTTTTTCTCAGTGGATAATTTCAATAGAGGAAAGCAAAGAGGTGTCCGACTTCCTCAACTTAGAGCCCAATCCTGGGCTCGGCGCACCAGCTCACATAAGGCATGTTTGCGGACTCTACCAACAGGTGAGTGCTGGTAGTAGCCAGTACTGGCCGGCGCCAGGCTACCGCCGGGCGAGCCCCCAACCTCTGCCGCTCGCATGGACCACCGAGCAGAGGAGAGGTAAGCAGGGGCGTGGAGGGAGACAGTGTTCCAGAGAGAGGGAAGGCGAGCAGAGGGCGGGGAGAAGGCAGGGAGGAGGCATGTCGGGGAAGTGGGGAGAGGGTGGCGGAAGGTGGTTTGAGGAGAAGGAGCAGGGAGGGAGGGAGATGGGATTCAAAACTTCCGTGTTGGGCTTTTGATTCAAAGGCATGTGAGGCATGAAGGCACTTGATTCACCACTGACCTCTGGGTGGCTGCCTTGGGCACACAGGATGCAGCAACAGCCGTTTTCAGTGCTGCCACAGCCGCGTGCCCCGGGCAGCCAAGGATTGAGCTGTTAGTCTCTAAGGATACAGAAACTCTATGTGAAACTCCGCTATGAAAAGGGACAAGTTCTTTCCCCTGCTGCACACAGAATAGCAAAATATTAAACATACCTGCTCTAACAGTGCAATTGTAAGTATGTTTATGCAGAAGTTGTTCCTTTTGAGTTCAGCAAGACATAGGCCCTAGTAAGCATCCTTAGGTATGCAGCCTAGATTTCCTTTGCTTTCTTCAGAAATACTGAATAGCTAACACAAGCTGCTGGCAGGAGTGCTAACTATATGTAGGTTGGAATATCAGCTAGCAGGCTTTTGGTGTCACTCCTCCTCTATGACCTAGTCAGCCTTGAGCAAGTATTAATAATAACATTTACATAGCACTTTCTGAGTGCACCGTGTTTCACTTGTATTCTCCTAATGCAATCCCTTACAAGAAGCCTGCAAGGTAAGAATGTACTGTTGTTCCCATACTGAAGCTGGGGCTAGGAGGGAGTGGCTTGCTTAAGGCCACCTAGTGAGCTTATAGACTTTTAAGATTCAGAACAGGGAAGTTCCAGTTGCATTCCTGGTGAGGGGAAAAACACCAAGTTTTTTCAGGCACACGGATGCCTGTTTAAGCGCTCCCTCCCCCAACCTTCAGAGCTAGTTATGGCTGTGAAAGCAAAGGCTTTCACAGCTGCAACTGGCTCTGAAGGCAAGGGAAGGGGGCACTTTACACAGGTGTCCCTGTGCCTGAAAAAAACTTAGCACTTTGCCCACCTCTCCGGGAACACCACTGGGAAGTCCTTACATGCAGCTCAGTTTTAGTTACTATGCTACAGCAGCTCGCAGTAAAGGAGATAACTCCACTATGTGTTTGATTTGAATAATTCCATCAATAATTAAGATCAGCTCAATTGGAAAGGACCACCTAGGAAGTGGTGTATCAAGGGTGTGGTAAGGTGGGAGATCTGCCCCAGGCGGCAGTTGAGGGGAGGTACTTGGCACAGTATTACAGCGGCAGCAAGCAGTAGCATATGGTGACCTGGTGGCGTGTCCCCTCTCTATAGCACTCTGGTTGTTTGCTGGGTTCTCCGCACAGGAGGGGCTGTGCAGCATTTATTGCTTAAAGGGGCGAGTGGTATGGAGTTGGGCCTACTCACCCTCCTTCAGCTCCAGTTCATAAATGGAGCCATTCCAGCAAGGGGATTTAGTGCACACGTGTGAAGGTGACACAGTGATGCAAGGGGGGGGGGTGACACTGCAGTGTCATTGCATCGCTCCGCCACAGGCACCACTAGGCCCCAGTACATAGCTGCACCTAGATAGCATTTCTGTTTCTTGTGAACAGCAAGTTACAAAGAGTCTCCGATATCATAAGGACGTAAGAAAGGAAATCTAGTAGGATGGCGATTCTACCTATTGTCAAGCTCAGCACTGGAGAACCTGAAGAAGATTTTTAGTCTGACGTCTTGACCAAACCACAGCAGCAAAAACAGTATTGCCAAAGACAAGAGGATAGGGAAAAATGGGCTGGATTTGGTCTTCCCCAAAAGGGAAAAAAAGAGAAATTTGTAGAAGTGCCGCATTTCAATGGTAAAGCTTCTGCATTACACTTATGGCCAAATTCTATTCAGGATTGGACTGCTATTCTAAGGACAGGGAATAAGCATAGGGAAATCCTAACTATAACGAGGGTAGAATCAATGTGAGTACCTTTCTCCTGACATCTTCTTCATCATCAGTCCGGACACCAGTTTGGTCATTCAGCAGAGGGCTGACCAATGGCGACGCCTGCCTATTATCAGGACTTAAATTAGGAGATAATGTTGCATTTGCCACGGCTGGTCCTCCTTGGGAATTGATTGATAGTTCTGAAAGGTGAGGGCTGCCAGCAAGAGAGTCTGCTGAAGGAACAACACAATACCATTAAGAATAGAGTCTCCTGGACAAATCAAAGTAGGAAATCATAGCATACTACCAAAAAATTATATCTTGATTCTTCATCCTTTGCAAATGGATATGGTTCCATTTTCAATGGAGCCATAACCCTTTACATTAAACAAGTTCTCGAAGATTAGATCTCTTAAGAGTCAACTTGCACACATCTTGTGTGCATACAGCTGGCTTGAATTAGATCTACATTACATGTGGAAGTGAAAAAGCCTTCTACTTGTTTCAGTCTGCTCGCTTCCTAACATGCAATGTTAGACAGCGACCAGTCACTATGGAGAAGCGGCTATGGATGATGCATTTTTATTATTAGATCTTATTCAACTCACATACTGCTGTAAACCTCGGCTTGTGTGAAATTACCCTTAGCTCAGTATGACAATACAGTTGGATGATTGGCAGCCAATTCAGAAGCAGAGAGTTCTAGCTACAAAAGAATTCAAAATGTGTAGTACTATCATATGCTTATTATAATTTATTTTTAAAATTCTTTAAAAAATGTTCTCAGTGCTCTAACATTAGTTTTAGTACAGAATAAATGCAGTGGTAAGACAAGCCACCCTATAGTTACTGTGTCTTGTTACTGTGTCTCTGTTACCTTCCAATAAACCTAAGCACCAAAAAACCACAAATCATTAATATTATTTTACAGGTATAGCTAAGAAAAGGCACTAGAAGAAACAGAATCTAAGAGGGAAACATGATTTGCTATGTCAAAGTCACATCTAGAACAGAGGGAGGAACTACTCAGTCCCTCTTGCTACACACAACAGAAATTAAGGACATTGTACCTTGTTGAGTTATTCCATGCTCCTCTGATTGGGGTGGAAATGCTAGCATTACATTCATACAAAAATTGTTATTTTAAAAAGCATGTAACGGAACAACTTCAAACAGCCACAAAACCTCATTAAATGCACAAAACTGAACATGTACAACACTACTCTTTGATGGCTGTGTAAAATAAAGTGCTAAGAAATGGGTTAAATTGTTCTTGCACTTTTTGACACAGCCAGGTCAATAGCTGTTCAAAGCAAAACTTAATACTAAGCTGTAGATTTTTTTTTGTCACAATTAAGTTAGAAAGCACCAAAAGCAGGTATGCCTCATATCAAATAGTTCCATGTAATTCTGGACTTTTGTTTTTCCTTTCATGCTTTAAAAAAAATCCATTGAAAGTGAAACTATATTGCCAGCTAGTGCAACTAAGGGCACAATCCTAACCCCTTATGTCAGTGCTTTCCAGCACTGGCATAGTGGTGCCAAAGGGACATGTGCTGCATCCTGCAGTTGTGTGTCACTCATGGAGGCCTCCTCAAAGTAAGGGAATGTTTGTTCCCTGACCTCAGAGCTGCATTGCCCTTATGTCAGTGCTGGAAAGCACTGACATAAGGGGTTAGGATTGCGCCCTAAGAATGCCGAAAAATGCACATAGTGTGTCGGCAATGCCAAATGCTCAAAGAGACAGATTCTTTACTGAAAACATACTCAGAAGTTTCTCCGGAAAGTGAGTTTGAAAACATCAGCAAAGAATGGAATAATACCAAAAATTTACAAAAACAGAGAAAGTTCAGTGTACTTTCCAGCTAGGCCTGGAGGTTATTGATTTTTTATTTACCCCAGCAAGATTCTTGTTTATCTCATTATCTTTATTAGTATCAAACTGAATTTAAAATGCTTACAAAATCATGTCAGTATTGCACCCTGTGATGATACAGAGTAAATTGGATACTTGCCTGAAGTAATTTTTTTTACCTCAATGAAATAAGTTTACCCATAATTCCATGCTACATGGGTGCTCAGGAAAATCTGAGAGAAAAGTCACAGCTTGTTACACAAATGTCAATTTTATTGACACTAGTACACAACTGTATACAATAATTTCATAATAAAATGAATGCATTGTTATAAGAAAAAGAGGGTCATAAGGTTCCTTAGTCATGAAATTGTACTTTCTAGGTTTACACTAGTATTTTTTAAACTAAATTTACAAAAGACCTATAGAAATGCTGCTATCACCTGAAACATGAAGTAAAAACAAAAAATTCTGGCACTGTGCCTGTCCCATGACAGAAGATGAGAACATTAACATCTGTGAGTGAAGCTACCTGCTTGCAGGTGTAAGTTTTTGGAGTCTAAATTCTTAACCCTTACAGACAGGCCAGAGCTTAACCAAATGAAAAAAGTAAGTGCAGGTGGACCAATAACATTTTATTTATTTGGATAATGGTCAACATTTGTAGCATACTGGCCAGGGGTACCCAAAGTTCAGAAACTTGGCAGGCCCTACACAATCACCTACAGGAGTGTGTAGGAATGTGGTCAGACTTTTGACCCAGCTGGGATTGCATAGAGGCTTCTAATTTATGAACTGACATCCCTGCATGCATGCATGTGCACAACATAATTTATAGCCCTAGTTGCAAAGGAATTAAGAAGTTGTGTTTAGATAGTTATTTGAATCAGAACTCTACTGACTTGGGTTAAGTTAAAGTCAGTCAAGAAACATCCAATTCCCCTGAGCATGTTAAGAACTATGCAAGAGGAGCCAGTAAATGCCATGAGCAACTAAGTTGCATATCTAGATCTTTAATGAAATATTTAGCACTTCCGAGAATCATTGGAGGAAGAGAAGACTGGTTCTGAACATTAAAAGTTAAGGTCACAAAGCTGAGCTATGAGCACAGTGAGACTTTTAAAAGAATCCTGAAGGCTAGAAATGAAAATGCGTAAAGAGGTACTAGATCTCCCCCCCATAAGATTATATGATAAAATCCATTTTGCTTCTTAAGTAAATGTTCCTAATAGTTCCTTGCATTACAAGGAGATCTACTGCTTTGCCCTTATCAAAATTTTCATGGTGACCTCTGTCCCATTAAAGTAGAATATGGATGCTTCTTTAAAAAAGTTCTAAAACTTCAAGGGTTAATGTGAGCATAGAGATACAGAAAGCTCTTCTACTTAAGAATATCCAAGTCTGATCTTTCCTACAAGGAGATGATCATTCTTTATGAAAATTTTTTTTATAAAGTATAAATCAGGTCCCCGTTTCTCCCCCCCCCCCCCATGTGTGCACAATTGTCTTTCTGAGATATATCTTTCTGGCATTTGTCAAGGACTTCAAATGATACACATTTGTTTTAAATACACGTAGCTAATCTCATTTTAGAAAATGAGTAACATTTGATCAAGTAGCCCTAAATTAGCTGCAGTGCAATAGCAAGAATTTGAACCCTTGATATAATCAAGTATAAGATATCCCTTGTAAGAATGTAAAGAACCTCACAAATATTTAAATTCAAGATATTCCAAACTTTAGTGCAGGTCAAAAATTTTACCCTGGATACAAATTGCAAATATCTTCCACATTTTTTCACTCCTTATGCCAAACAGGATCCTGGCATAGAACACTATGAGAATTTTTTCAGTTAATTCAATGGAGTTTGAAACAGGTGCACAATGCCATTCAAACTATATGAGGGGTGGTTTTACCTGGCAATCAAGTACCCAGCCACAATCCAAAGTCTAGAAATCAAGTTGTGTTCTTGTTAGTCTTTGTGCCATCAATAAAGTATAGTTTTAAATCAAATTTTGAAATGGCAGTACTGAGAGGACAGGTCAGATTTCAGTTTGCTTTCTATAGCTGCATTGACTTACACAGTTTGTTTTACATCCCAATCCTATGCATGTCTACTCTGAAGTAAGTTCCACTGTGATTTACTCCCAGCTAAGCCTGTATAGGATTTCATCCTTAATTTATCAACCAATACCTAACAAAATTTTAATGTGTTTTAATGTTTGAAACTTAAAAACAGAAGTTGCAAAATGAATGGAGAGCAAACGCATTCAGTTGAAGGTAAACGCAGATGCAAAACCAGCAATCCAGAATGGAAAATTACTGAACAATGATTACTGCCATCCTAGGACACCAAAGAAAATGGCATTCTTCATAGGGCACAATCCTAACCGGGTATACTCAGAAGTAAGTCCTATTTTATTCAATGGGGCTTGCTCTCAGGAAAGTGTGGTTCAGATTGTAGCCATAGTTTTATACTGACAGAGAGAGAAACAAAACAAATTCTGAGCTTTCATTTGCTTCACTGAAGTCCTTTACAATTAAGAAATCTGTAGGATTTACAAAGGCTGCTTCACATGATCCATAGAAGTGGGAAGAAGCATGACCAATTTCATCCCCCTCCAGTTTCCTAGAACCTTACCATGTTGCACACAAAGATGTGGGAGGGATGGAAAAGAAATGTACAAGTGTCTGGGGCAGATAGATATTCTGTCCTCGAATCAAGAGGATGCATGTTTTTCCACTAGGAATAGATGTATCTCTCTGGCTTCACTCAATCACTAAGAATTTGAGCGGAAGGAGGAAAGGAGTAGTACAAGTCACTCAAGCATCTTCTCTTGAGTATGAGATCTTACAGCCTCCCTTTGAGAAAGCTCAGGTTTGAATGTTAGTAAAGGGAGATGAATGAAATGTTGTTTCTTATGTGAATAAGGTTGTAACACAAAATCTTTTTTAAAAAAATGCAATTTCAACAAAGAAAAAGGATAGAGGTTGTCTTATGCAGAAAAACAGAATAATGAAGAAATAAATTGACTAAATACTTAGTCCTGAAAATAATACCTATGGCAGTAGTGATAGTGAGTAATTTGTGCGAATGGAGCATCATACCAATTAACATGTTTTCATGTACTTGGGGGAAACATTTCAGCCAGTAGCTGGACAGCAAGGGAGAGTTTTACAGCAAGATACGATTAGAAAGGAAAGCCTTCAGTACAGATAATTAAAAAAAAAAATGAAATTAATGTCATGCATACATAGGTAAATAACTGTGGCTTGACATGCTTACAAGAGTCACCAAATTCAGCATTAGGTTTAGGAGCCGGGAACCCCTCCTCTTGGGTCCAAAGTCCATGCTAGATTGATATATAATAGTATTAGACACTTGCCAGTACAAAATTGGACAGTAACTGCAGCTGTTGGTCAATAATGGAGTACCCTTTGATGGAAAAAAAATAGGTATTACAAACTTTTAATGGGTGGGAAAATTTTAAAAGGATAGGGTGTTCCTCTTTCCTTTCTTTGTTCTTTCCATCACTACAAAAACAGAACAAAAAAGGAATGGAAAGAGTACCTTGAATACAATTCCCTACAGCACACATGCATGTAAAGAGGACTATTTATTCTAAATAAAAATGCATACTAAACAATATTAAATATAATTGCTGACACATCCTGGAACATTTGCCTAATTCATATGCAAGTTCATGCTACAGCTACTGTCCATTTTGACCTAACATCTCCCAGGACGGCAGTGATCTTGCTTAATAGCCATTTTGATTGAAGTGTTGCCATCACTAGAAAGTAAAGGGAAAGCTAGTTCTATATCATTATTATGATTCAAATATTTGTGCTGAAAGTTATCTCTTTTTGCCCACTGATTTGTCCACATTTGTTTCTTTTTTTGAAATTTGCAAACTAGGATTTTTGCAGTAGGTGACTGAGGTGGCAGGTATTTTACAAACAAAAGCAGGATCACTGTTAACAGGAAGATATGGAAGTTTCCATTATGAAGTTGACCATTTCTCCCTCTAAGTAAAGGAACATTGGGGCAGTGCAGCAAATAATGCAAGGAACAGAAGATACACCATGCATTGAGTATAAAGACAGAACAGTGAAAAAAGGCTTTTTCCTCCCATAGAGGTACATGCTGACAAAATGGTGCATACATTGAAATAAAAATTTTCATTATAACAATTGTTAAACAAATGACAAGAATGAGAATGAAGATCCCAGCAATTTTTGAATTCATCTTTTCTAATTTTTGCATGTTTCATGCTTGTTTAAAAGGGACAAATATACTAGAAAATGCTGGATGACAGAACTAGAACCGATGTTTCTAATGATAGTGAGTGACTCAAAACAGTTACCACAAAAAACCTAACAAATTGTAGAGGTATTACACACTTAATGAAAAAGAAAGTTCTCTAGCTCAGGAGCTGCTTCATGTTTGCCTCTCAGATCCAATCTTTTTTTAAATTATTATTATTTATTAGCACTCCTGTTGAAAATTCTACATAAAAGGTAACTTTTAAATGGTGGTATGTGTATTTTGGTGTAGGTGTTGCGGCAGGCAGAAAATCTGCCATAAAAGTCCGCTTCCTAATGTCAAAAGACAAATAACTTTTTTTTTTGCTCTTTTACATGCATTTTGAAGATAAATTTTTATCCACCTCATTAGAAAAAAAAAATTAAAGCTCCTTTCACTGATACAAGAGAAAGGTGATCTTTCTGTAAAGGATTAGAGGCAAAGCATCAATGAGCTTTTTCCCATAACAAATCGTTGAAGAGATGGGTGCACCAACTTACATTATAAAAACCAGAACACGTGATTTTTTATCAGGGATAGCCTTAATCTTTGCAAGTGTTTTGTTGAAAAAAAAATTAAATAATGTTAAAAATGATTAACACTACATGAGAAAACTTTCAAATTTATGAAAAATCAGTGATTCAAAAAATAAGGTATTTTCTCTGTAGGAGGAGGCGTTACAGGGCGGGGGAGGTGGAGGGAGGTTGGGGTAGGCGTGTCGGGGGACAGAGCGGGAGGGAGTGTTACGTGAAAATCCCTTTTTCCCTTCCAAGTTGTGATTTTGTATATATATTATAGACTAAGATATCATACAGGCCAAGCAAACAAGCCCAATTTCCAAAAACCTGGTAAAGGTCACAAGTTGTGATTGCATCCCCTCCTCCAGTCTAGGAATGTCTCCTGATTATGCAAAACAAGCCTGCACCTCCGGAGGAAAAGGTCTATTGTTCTTTTGTTGTACTCTTAAGCACCTTATGCAGATTGCCTTCCTCCCCCCAGAAGGTCAGCCTGGCTGGTAAGCTGACTTCCTTCCGGTTCATCACATACTCCACGTGTACCATTGTGTGTACTGAGCATGTGCACAGCTCTGGGATCCGGTCATTCTAGATCAGCTTCCAGGTCAAACACAACCCTTTAAGAGAGAAGGCTCCGAGCACATGCTCTCTCTCTCTGACTGCCCTCCTGCGGGAGTGGTCCTACACGGGATTCTTCCCCCAACTGCCCCCTCCCCGGACAGGTAAATATATCTTGCGTTTAAAACTCTTTCCCTTCTTCCCTATCTATTCCTCCCTTCTCCCCCATCTTTAGTTAGCAAACTGGGTTTAGCAGATTAAGGAACCCCTAAAATACCTCCCTACACCCTATCCGTTTCTGATTCCTTTTCGGATGCACCCAAATACATAGCACATGCAGCCACCACTAGCTAGGTACACTAGACACAAGTACTAGAAATCTATACTTATCAATTCTCCATGTGTATTATGTTTACCTTTGTGTGTTTTTGCAATAAAAATATAATCCTTTGATTGAAAGTTACCTTTCTCCCAGTCTCCTCTTTAAGCTAAACAAGGGATTTCTTTGCTCTACGCTGTCTTGTATCCAGCCTTCGATCCTGGAAGTTTCCAAAAGGCTGCCTGACATGGAGGCTCTGAATTCTGTGCCAAACCTCAGGTCATCATAGAATTGAGTAGCCTCAAGGGGACGAAAGTGCCCTTCTCCTGAGGAGGCAGTGGCGGCTGCCTGGGGTGTGTTAGATGCAGCTGCAGCCATTTTCAGTGCCGCTGCAGCCCTGTGTGCAGGGCAGCTCAGGATCAGGGACAATTTCTTGCTTCCCCTCAGGGGCCAAGTGGGGGTCATCCCAGGAGTAGGACTAAGCTGTAGGCTAGGCTAGGACTAGGCTGTAGATGGCTCAGAGCGACTTGGGTACAATCTCCTCAGCTCAAAAGGCTTGGTCTTATTTTGGTGGCAGACAATAGAGGTACTCCAAGTGCAGTGGCTGCCTAAAAAAAACAGCTCCAACCTTCTGATCCACAGCCGGTAGGAATTGCTGAGAGCCATTTTGGGGGTGGCAGCAGAAAGATCTGAGCAATGCTTCCACTCACCACCAGGCAGCCTGTTCTGGCTTCCTCTCTAGCTTGGAGCAAGGGAGGACAAAAGAGTACTTCCATCTACATATTCTGGAATGATCTCCTCCTTCTCCAGTTCCAACCTGGAAAGGAAGATGGGGCCTCTCTTATGACCCTCACCCAGAAGGAACTTGATATGGTGAGGAGCCCTGAATAGAAGGGAGCCCTGGTCAAAGTGGAAAATCAAGTTACTTTTGGAAATTTAAATTTGAATTCAGAGTCACTTTGCATGTTCCAGAGATCTGAGAAGCAAGATTCCATGAGCGACACTTCCCCTTCCTGTTTGGTTTCCCAGGAAGAGACCTGTATCTTCCTGATGTCAGGATATAGTGGGTGTCTTTCTCTGGGAGATATGTACTTTACAAGTGAGAGGACAGGAACCACATGTTTTCTCTCTTGCCACTTCAATGGAGTGGTCAAAGTGGCCCTCAATTTAAGACATGTTCTAACACTGAAACAATTTTTGCTTGTTTTAGGAGTCAATTTCAATCTGACCTTAAATCAAAACATACCATATAGAAAGCAGACTGAATACAGACTAAAAGGATTATAACTGGCAGGAGGCTGTCATTTTTTCACATTTACAAAGTTACAATGAGGGATTGGATGAGCTTCAGTTGATACAATTCATATTTTATGGAGGCAGTTATGTTTAATGGGATTATCAATTTAAACAGACATGGGCATGATTTATGTGGCTGAAACAGCGACACTAACTATGATTACCGGTGGAAGAAACAGAGTCATATTTTGCTGTTTCCTTTTAGGATATTTTTACAAGACAATGGATGCCATTCACTGTTAACAAGAAATTAATACTGAGTATTCGATTTTGAGAACCTTTATTGGCATTAAATACTGAGTATTCATGGGTTGCCCAAGAGTGGTTGGACAGGAATCTAAGTATGTAGTTTTGATCAGCGAATGTCTCAGGTATTTAAAACAAAAAAACCTCCAACAAAACAAGACCACCATTTTTTACTGTGAGAAAGGTCACAACTGTTGTGCTATTTTGCAATGTTTGAAGATGTTTCCTGCCATGGTTAAGTACACAGATCTCCTCTATGCATCAGCTTCCCAAACACTGTATCCATAACAGGCCATATACTTACCCCAACATTCAGCACATACCATGGTTGTTCAGACATGGAGATTAACCTCCTTGTCAAGAAAACCTAGAACATGGTGCTGCCATAGACCCTACCTAACCTGTTAGAGACTCAAGGCTAAGAAAGAGGCTGTAGGACAACCAACTAGGCTTAACTGTATTGACTATAGCAAAGATTAAAGAAAGCTCCAGTGATAGCATGTGTGAGGGAAGACAGAAAACAATCCTGTATATCAGCATACATCAGCGTTAGTGCAGGCTGTATGGGCAATGCACACAAGCTGGCCATTAGACATATTTGCTTGAAGAAACAGAGAACATGGACAGGGAACCACATGCACTGTCCAATCAAAATGTCCAAGTGATATTGAAGGCTATATTTTACATATTGGCTGGTAAATATGATAGGCCCCAAGTGAAGAATATGCATGGTAACTTGGCAACGTGTGAAACACTCCGTTTATACTATCAAGTTCTGCCATGTTCTCCCAACATCATTTGGAGCACAATGACCAGAAAGTATGCAGAATAATTTTCATTTCTGCACATTCTCTACAATGTTCAGCAAATATATACAATGGCCAGTATTTTATGCACACTTTCCATTCAACAGACACTAACCATGACACATCCATTTCACAGACTGAAGCCTAATAGGCTGAAATTAAGCTGCTTCTTTTTAAGCAAGAAATGACATTGCATCATCTAATGGAAAGAACTTGGAAAAATACCAGAGAAGCAACCAGTACTTCTATGAGCCACCTAATAAAGCAACAGCTTTACTACCAATTACTTTTAATGTCATAATCAGGAATCAGCACATACGCCAATAAAGTACACACCATGTAGTCTATCCAAACTTTCTAAAATAGGCCTTTGTTTAGCTACACTTTAAGCACTCAGAAGATAAAGGCAATGATCTCAAAAACTATTCTAAATACATAGATCACTTTCTCAAAACAATATTGAATAAAACCTTCTTTAATCTGTTAGCTCATGCTGCAGTCTAACCACAGAAACATAGGTTTTGTTACTCAGCAATTTGTCTATTGTCTAAAATATTGGAATTGCATATATATCTACTCAGAAATATGCACCAGTATGAGAGAAATGGGGGGGGGGGGAGACCAGATTAAATCAGGACAAAAAAAATCTTATTTATATCTGGAACTCCCAAAGGGATGGGCAGCATATGGCAAAGACTCCCCGCACCCAGAAAAACACAGCTGACCTCTTCAGATTTTGTGAAAATCCCAGGTCTCATTAAATAAAAAGTAACTTTACAGTCCTCGTGGTCATCATGGAGATACATTTACAAAAGCAATGGCAAACATTTCTGATGCATTTTTAGTGCAAACAAGTTGCCCATGCTTGGTCTACCCTGTTCCAAGAACACATGAAATACCAATGGGTCCTGGCAACTGTAGATTGAGTTCAAACAAAACATCCTTATACTCAGATTTACAACGCTACATGACTTGATTCAAGGCATCAGAAGACGTTATAAACATCTATTTTGTTCTATAAAAATCTAAAGCCATTAAAATATGGAGCTGCTCTGCTTTAGAAAATATCCTGTAATTGGCTGATCTGCTTTCAGAACAAAGGGGGTTGTGTCCTTTTTTTCTTGCATTCAGCAAAAACCTGTCCCCCATTATCTAATTCTTTCTGACATATTCCTTTCAGAAGGCTTGCTTCCAATCTTTATCCTTGCCTGAATGAAACACATTTAAAAATAGCGGGAAGGCTATTGGGCAGACAATGGATATACCTTACTGCCTAGATATAAGCTTTACTTTCTGAAATAGAGGATTCTGTTTGAAACACACACACTCTCTCAGCAAACTTCATCTGAATTTTTTGTTCAGAAACAAAAACTATGTATCCATTAAACTGAAAATTCTGATTGGTATGTTCTACATTTCAGCAAGTATGCAACATTATGAGGTCACTCAACCCTAATCCAATTGTGTTAGCAAGTGGCAGCTGGTCAAGGCTGTGAACACATGAGTACATGCACGCACACACCCCTTTCAGAAAAGTCAGCACCAGTGCTGATCAGCCATTGGGCAGAGAGGTGAACTAAATCCAGCATACTATTGTCCCTCAGCCAGTTTAATAACACTTTTTTCCTGGAAGGGACACAAACTGCACACACAAAAGTCACTTTTACATATGGTCCCTCATCCAGCTAGGGACGTAAGTGCAGAAGCCTCCTTGTATATGCATGCTTCCTAGCTGGATCAGGGCACCTGCAGAACTGGCTCCATTAGTAACACTGACAATACACCAGAAAAGAAAACTTACAAGTCATAAGAACATAAGAACATAAGAACAGCCCCACTGGATCAGGCCATAGGCCCATCTAATCCAGCTTCCTGTATCTCACAGCGGCCCACCAAATGCCCCAGGGAGCACACCAGATAACAAGAGACCTCATCCTGGTGCCCTCCCCTACATCTGGCATTCTGACTTAACCCATTTCTAAAACCAGGAGGTTGCGCATACACATCATGGCTTGTACCCCATAATGGATTTTTCCTCCAGAAACTCGTCCAATCCCCTTTTAAAGGCGTCTAGGCTAGTCAGATCAACTATGCAGATATTAATTTTGGAAAAAACTTCTACAAATTAAGGTTACAGATATTTAAAATGAGGCAATTCATTCTTGCAAGAATATCCCATGCAGCATAGCTGAGCTTGCTTCCAAATAAGCATGCTTGGAATTGCAGCTCAAATCAAGACTGGTTTCATCTACCTGCTTCACCCACTTTTTAAATTCATATTTTTCATCTTCTCTTCTTTCTCACTCCAGCATGTCTAAATAGGAGAAACTATGACTGCCACCCAGTAAAATCCAACTTTTTAAATATTTCAAGCACATGAATGGAGATGTTAGGATGAGAAAAATATAGCAGTGCTTCTATAAAATACCAAGATCTTAGAAGATTCGCCTGTATTTGGTACTGAAAAACACATTTCTTGCATTTCAATTGCAGCGTAAAACTCTAAACTTACGAGGCACTGAATGACAGCTCTCCTTCAGAAGGAGAGAAAAGCACACGTATATCATGGTATCAAATTATGCTGTTTCTAAGACTGCAATCCTTAGCACACTAAGGACCCAATCCTATCCAACATTCTAGCACCAGGGCAGCCACAATGCAGCCCCGAGGTAAGGGAACAAATGTTCCCATACTTTGAGGAAGCCTCCAAGACTCCCTCCCCAACACAGGAAGCAGTGTATACCCTATAGGCACAGCAGCACAGGCACTAGAAAATTGGATAGGATTGGGCCCTTACTTGGGAGTAAGTCCCACTGTAAACAGTGGGAGTTTCTTCTAAGTAAACATAGGTAGGACTGGACTATTCATCATCTCTCTGCCTACACTTTACTAATTATGATATGCAATTAAGTATTACAGACTCTTTTCCTTTGTAATGAAAATCTCCTACAAAGGCTATCGTACTGAGAATTCTCCCGTCTTTCAAAAACCACACATCATCAGATTTCAATGCAAATTAAAATCACCACTATCACCACATCAAGTTTAGCAATAGCACCCTCTAGCTTTCAATAAGGTCATTTTGAAATGTTGACGTGGTGGTTTGTTTTAAAAAATCATTATACTCTATGAGCAACCTTCTGACAAAATGACCTCACTGGAAAGATCCAGGTTCCTTCTATCAGGCTTCTTGCGTTTCTTAGCAACTGAAGACATGAAGACCATCTTCCTCACTGAGGCCTAAAGACACACCCTCCACCTCCTCATCTAATTGCTGACTGCCAAAAGAATACTTTTTCCTAGACATGGGAGATGAATTGAGCACTATAGGGTTCCCAAATACAAGGGGATGGGTGAAAGGATTAACCATTTCTGAATCTGAATCACTAGACTCTGTCCCACTGCTGGTAGAACCTTCCATCATTTGGATGGTAGACATGTGGTCCATCATGCCCCTAACATACAAGGACTGCATAACTGGACTTTGCTTTGACTGAACAGCTCCTGGCACACCATTGGCCATAGTCTTGCCTTCCAAAGGGACCATTTTACCCACTCCCCCTTTATAGTACCTGTCTGACCTATATTCTTGACATGGAGTTGATGAAAATTGGCTCAAGATAAAAGGATCTGTTTCAGATCTGTTACACGCATTGTGAATAATTTGCAAATTTGGCCTCTGCAAGATGGGTGAACACTTACTATAACCATGGCAGCTATAGGTGTGGATATCATTGTCGTCACGTCTAGCTCTGCAGTCATGCCCGTTTTCAGAGATATAGCTGTGGGAACCTGCTCTACCAAAATTCATGTGAGGACTTGAGGCTTTGCTACTGGAAGGCAGGGAAGTAGCTAGCGGACTACGGGTATCAGGACCCCTAAACATTTCATCCACCAGAGTGCTATGCAGTGGAATTCTGGGGCTCCCTCCAACATAAAAGGGCATATTAGCATGGCTGTTATCCATACATTCTTCCGTGATACGGTAAGATGTCTTTACAGAGGAAGCAGAGGATGAATCCTTGTATCTATTTCTATTATGATTTTCATCTCTATAATCAATATAGGCACCACTGGTCGAATCACCCTCATAATTGTCATTTGTTTGGGAATGTGTCTGGGTTATTTGCCCTCTGAGGAGATCATACTCGCTATCTACATCACTGCAGTCAATGAAAGGAATTGATGTGCTACTGCCACGAGCAGCTCGGGATGCAGGACCTGTGCTTGGTTGCTGGGTCTGAGATCTACTCTGTTGCGATCTGTCTTTGACGACTTCCTCTTCCTCCTCCATTGTTGCCATCACTGCACCATCCAATCTTCTGCCTTCCTTAGGGCTCTTTTTCAAGGAAGGGCTTGTATGCTGCCCCCCATCTTCCATGCCAATTTTTAACTCCTTTACTTGCCGGCAGCTTTGCACTGCTGGGGAATCAGCACCATCTCCATATGTAAAACTACAGCTCTGGAAAAAGAAAGGAAGACAGAGGAAAATAGAAGATAAGGTGTGAGATGAGGACAGGAGACAAAATCAGCACCATCTTAATATGAAGCATTTTACAATTATGCAGCCATTACCCTTGACAGCACAATTATATAAATGTTATAAATTATAACTTCTGAGTCTAGAGCAGTGGTTCTCAAACTGGTGGGTCGTGAACCCACCAGTTCGTGTAATGCTTCCCCCATCCCTTTTAGGGGCAGGGGAAGGGGAGGGAGGCAGGATCCCCAGGATCACATCGCTAAGGGGGGCGAGGGGGGTGCTTTACACTTACTTTCAGAAGGCAGGGCTGCAGCAGGCTACAGCAGGCGCGGGTAGTCCAGCATAGCACTCCCTGAGGCATGGAACTTTCACTAAAAGCGGGTGCAATGCACTTCTGTTTCGCAGGAGGTGCTTTGCGCCCGCTTTTAGCAAATGTTCCAAGCCTTGGGGAGCACTGTGTAGAGCTGCACAGGGCTCCCCACACCTCCTGTAGTCTGCTGCAGCCTTGCCTTCTGAAAGTAAGTGCAAAGCATCCCCCTCGCCCACTTAGCGACGCGATCCTGGGAATTGCGTCGCTGCCCTAGCCCCTCCCCCGCAAGAACTTATTGAGGGAGTAAAGCTCTCTCAAAGTTTGAGAACCATCGATCTATAGAATAGAAGAGAAGCAAACAAGCTTCTATGGCCCTCAAAATCAACTTGCTATGCAACCAGAGAACTCCTGATTTGGCGGGGACGGGACAAATAAAAAGTCCTACTATGGATCTGGAGTTTGCCTTTGGAATGTTGCCTGTGATAAAAAAATGCTCAGGTGATTGTTTAGTCTCAATTATAACAGGTTGAAAAATTCTATCTTTCAAATGTCCTTATTTAATCCCTCTTCTTTTGTCAAACTAAATAAAAAAGTTTATCATATTGCCCTAATATGAAACAAAACAAATGTCAAAATAATGAAAATAAAAACATCAGGGCACTGATGTACAACACAAGATGTACATACAGCAAGTGAACGACATTAGAACAGTGCATGCCAAAGCTACTGGCCTCCAGAAAGGCAAAACAATGATATACCTGCAGGATTCAAAAAAAAAGCCCAATCCTATTACCCCCCCGCTGGTGCAGCTATGCCAAAAAGGTGAGCGCTGTATCAGGGGGCGGGGGCAGGGCAGTGGACTGGGAGGTTTTGGAGGAGAAAGAGGATGCAAATCCCCTTATCCCTCTGTGAGCCTCCCGCTCTACAATTGGTATCTTTGGGCCTGTGCCGACTCCTTAGCTACGGATAGGGGGGAGGCTGTGAAAAAGGAAGACATCCAGCGCATGCCATCATCACTGGATCTACTTCCTCCTGCAGCCTCCCCACCCTCATTCTTCCCCCCCCCTTCCCATCCCCACCACTGCCTTGCCTGCTCTGGTGGGTCCTGGCAGGTTTGGGGACAGATGGGAAGTACTGCCACTTCCTGAGGTAGCACTCTCAAAAAGGCTGCTGACAGAGCTGCCTTGGCACCCATCTTAGGACAGCAGAACTCCATTTCGCTGTCATAAATGGCTGCGCACAACAGTCCAATCTAGAATGGGCTGAAATTCAACTGCACTAAATGCTACATGAAGGAATAGCATGTCATATCAGTCATGGCCTATTTTAAAATGTACTTCTGAATTGAGAGTGTTTAACTTAAATGTTTATCACAACTCTCCCTCTTCCTGTAAGCTTCTTCTAATTAACATGTAAAACAAGATCCAGAAGCAGGAGGTCTAGACTACAAATTAGTAAGGGGCTGGCCCTCTTAGGTTTTATTTTCACTCAAAGTACCAATATCCTGGTTGTTGAGAAACACTGGACAAATTTGGGGATAATTTTTTCTATACTCATAAAGTAGGATGCTTACATTGACCATGAAGACCATCATCAGCCCAAGTAACTCTTTGCCTTCTACTGATCTCTACTCCCTGTCCAGCTATTTATGTATTGTTCCCTAAAGTCTTCTCTGCAACTCAACAGTCCTTTCCCCTAAAGCCTGGAGTAAAGAAACCAGAGTCTGCTAAAATCCTCTCAAAGTATGCACATTATATACACGAATTTCTGCATAATGTATTTAACTCACTAGTGAGCAATATATAAATTTGCTAAGCATATAGTTTCAACATTTGTAATTATAAAGCTCCCTTAACATTTAATATTTTCTTAGTATTTGCTGCAGCTGCACTGGTAATCTGGGAGTGTTCCAAATCAGAGAAAAGGATAAAGCTACTTAAATATCTAGAGCAGGGTTTCTCAAACTGTGGGTCATGACTCACCAAGTGGGTTGCAATCTGATGTCAGGTGGTGTTACGTGAAAATCCCCTTTTGCCTTTTAGTTGTGATTTTCTCTCTATCTGGTTATGTACTATGGACTAAGTGTCTCCTACATTCAACAATCAGGTCAAGTCACAAGCTTACACAACCTCCACCTCCCTGTGGTTATACGTATAGGCATCTTAAATCCACCTCCCTATGAAGAAGTCTGGCGTAGTAAATCATTGTTTAAGTGTCTCCTACATTACTGTATTTATTGTATTGTTTTAACCCAATCACTGCTTAAGTACTGTATGCAAACCTGAACTGCCTTCTGTGTGTTGATGACTCATTGTATTGTTTACGTTCCCCCAGCTAGGAAGCCAGCCATTAGACCCCATTGAATTTTGCTGATAAGGGACATCCTGATCTTTTTAATGTTTACCCTGCTGTGTGGTAGTAAGCAAGCTACCATCCAGCTCAGCACGTTCTGAAAACTCTTTTTAAGAGAGGGCTTGCCCCGCATGCTCTCTCTCTGGCTCCCCCTCCAAGGACCAACACATCTGTGTTGTGTCAGAGGGTCCTCCACAAAGGACTCTCTCCCCCCATCCAACTGCTCTACAGACAGGTAACTATCTTGCGTCTGGAACATTTTCCCTTCTTCCCCCCTTTTTTTCTCCCCTTCTCTCCCCATCTTTAGTCAGCAACTGGGCTTGGCAGATCAGGGACCCCTAAAATCCTTCCCTACAACCTTTCCCTTTTCTAATTTCCTTGGATGCACCAAATACTCTCCACACGCAACCACCATGAAAGCTAGGTACACTGGATTCAAGTACTAGGACCAAGAAACATATACTTATTGTTCCATGTGCTTTATGTTTACCTTCGTGCTTTTGTAATAAAACTATAATCTTTTATTAAAAGTTATCTTTCTCTCAGTCTCCTCTTTGAGCTAAAGGGAATTTCTCTGCATTACGCCGTCTTGTTATCCAGCCTGTGATCCTGAGGTTCCAATAAGGGTAGTGTAATAATTCCCCCTAAACAAAACCGCCCTTTTGGTAACAGTGGGTCCCGAGAAGGTCAGAGATGCCATCTTGGAACCTGGCAATTTAAGTGGGCATCGCCATCTTGGAGACTGGAGCCTGGCAAAATAGATTGTCGGCACCACCTCTGAAGCTGTTACAGCCTTTCCCTGGCTGGAACAGCAGTAAGCTCCTCCCAAGAGCAAAAGAGCAGCAGGTACAGGTGCACAGGAGTGAGGCTGTGCCTGCTTAATTTCTGTGAGTGTGCTGCTGCGGGATCTGACCAAGGAGAGCAGGTGCTTCTTCATTTAGATGTGGGCTGCACGCTTTGCTTTTTGTGTGTGCCTGGAAAGACAGGCACTTAGTGTTCTTTGCTCCCCCCACTTAATTATTCAGGGCAACCAAGTGGGACCTGCCCTGGTTGCTTTAGCCTCTCAACTTCCCTTCCAAGGCAGTGCAGGGAGGCAGTCAGTTCCTGGGTGGCGGAGTCCTCTTCTCTTTTTGACTGGCTAATCTCCCCCCTTAATTATTCAAGACAGCCTAGGGCTCATTTCACCTTCCAAGGCAGTGCAGAGAAGCACCAAATCCCACTTTGGAAGCACCCTGCCTGCCTTTGTTATTACTTGTGTTCCAAGTGTTCTCCTCAGTCGTTGCAGGGCTGGGGTGGGGGTCTCTTTTGATGACCAGAGCCATTTCTCTGCTAGTTGGAATAACAAAGGGAGGCCCCTGCTACCACCTCTCCAGTCACAAAGAGCTTCCTGATTAACTTCCAATTGAGCCACTACAAATCCTATGCAGTTCTACTCAGAAGTCTACTCAGACCTAAGTCCTACTCTGAGTTCAGTGGGACTTACTCCCAAGTAAGGTGGATCATACAGGTGGATCATACAGATACAAAATACAACTATTTATTTAATATAATTTGACCTCATCTTTCCTCCACTTAGGTGAAGTGTAAATAGCCTACTGGGGATTCAAATATTGCTTGACTGCTTTTTGATTTGGCTTCTGGAATAGGAACAATAGACTGATTCACTTCAAATGGGGCAGCCAGACTGAAGGTTGATCTTCTTTCTTTTTCTTAAGAAAATTAATGCGGGTGGGGGAGAATACACACTCACACAAGTTGGAGCTGCAGAGTGATGAGGAGTGGTCCATGTTGTGACACTACCAGCTCTATCTGCTCACACCTTTGCCTCCTCCTCCTCTCTCTCTCTTTTTCTGGTTCTTCAAAAAACAACCACAACAACAAAAAAACCCACCTCTGCAATGACTGAATCCTGCCCTCCAGCCCTTTTCATCCCTCTGTTCCCATACCCTTAGACTGCAATCCTAGGCACACTTTCCTGGGAGTAAGCCCAACTTAACACAATGAGGCTTACTTTTGAGTAGACATGCATTGGATTGTTCTGTCAATACAACATGTGCATATTATGCAATACAACTCTAAGAGACTGGTTGATGACGTTGTTTAGAGATGTATGTGGAAAGATGCATCTGCTGCAAAGAATGGTCTATGAAATGCAAGGAAGGCAACAATCCTTTCTTGGGCTCTCTTTGCAGCCCGCTATTTTTGGCTTTTCTAGTTATACTGAGCAAGACACAGTTTGCTGAGCCTGACTTTCAATTTGTGGCTTACTGTGCTCTGAGAAGCCATTGGTAGGGGGATGGGGGAAGGAGAATTGGATGAAGCTTCTGAGCTGCTATATTTTATTTTATCATTTGCAATTGAGTTCCTAGGTGAGAACAGTGATGTCACTTCCTGCTTGATGACATCACTTCAGGCTCTGGCATAACAATGATGGCACTTCCTGTTTGATGATATCATTTCTGGTCATGACATCACTTCTACGCCGATGACATCACTCCAGTCGGTCCCAGCCAGATTGTCATTCTCAGAAGTGGGTCCCGGCCTAAAACACGTGAGAACCACTGATCTAGAGTATTGCTATTTCTCTGGCCTCTCCCATCTGTGAGTTACAGTGTCCAACACTACCAAGGCCCGGCAAACACAAAAAGGACTGTCAGATCTTTTGCTTGCAAAAGTATGAAACACAACTGACTTGTTTTGGCACCTCTGAATGCTGTTCTGAAGGCTTTGCTGTCAGGCTCCTAATAGAGTGAATCTTGCTGTGTTTCCTGAGGAGGGGAGAAAAATAAAACACAACATATTTTGCAAAGTTTGAAATCCCTGTAATATTCCCCTCACCCCGAAATAAATCAAGTGCAGACATTTGCAGAGTAAGGCAAAAGCTTCAGCTTCAAATAGCCTCTTTAAACAGAAACAGATCCCCTCTCTTATTGTGTGCATGTGTGGTACTTCAGTAAAGTAAGAACTATGTCAGCTTCATAAAATGAAAGGACACAGCACTGAAGCAGTAACTCTAAAAGATGAATCAGAAGACAAACGCTGTTGCTAGGATCATTACACAGTTCAGGAACAACACTGAAATTGTCAGGACACAGATGTGTTTAAACAACTTGGCACTAGCTTGCAAGAAGCCATCCTTCCATTGTCTAACATCTCATTACAACAAAACAGTTGTGCCAAGTGTTGGTCTTGTCTTTGTTGGTTGCTCCCCCCCTCCTTTTTGGCTTTTAATTAAGAAAAAAAATCATTCACAGTTTGGTTTAATTGTGTTTAAATCTCTCCAACCTTTCAAAATGTACTTTTTTGTGTCCTCCTTCTTTAACGTAGTCAAGAACCTGCTTCTGAGTTCGGCCACTGGGAAGAAAGAGAAAACAAAGAATTAAAATCAGGAAATTGTAGGAGTAATAAACTGCATTCTACCTATCTACGTACTATGGGCAGATATTGATAGCAGGCATGGTTGTTTGCTACTAAGACAGTGAGCAAGAGCTGATGCACATGCTTTGGTCACTATGAGGATGTCCTGAAAATGCTCCCTGTGGGGCTAAAGCACCCATTCTATCCATGATATCTACCAGTATTCATCAAATAAAATAGTGTGATTACTCTTTGAGAGTGTATGTACCCCACTCCATATATCTGACAGCTGCTTGGAAGGATCTGGAGATACAACATAATGTCACAGATCTAGATGTTGCAAGTACTTGTAATAAGGGGTGGGGATCACTAGTCATGGGAAGGCTGCTTTTGACAGCATCCCCTTAGTAGCCATAATACACATTCTGAGAAATGATTGCATCATCTACTTCTGGTACACAACAAAAATGTAATCTGTATCCACATACAACAAAGAACAAAATAAGAACAAAATAAATTAGATTAGACTCCAGAGATAATAAACACACTATAGTTAGAGGTGTTTGAAAATGGTGTTATTTATTTTACTCAGAAGTAGGCCCACTGTGTTCAGAAAGGATATAATCCAAACTTACTCATTAGAAACAAACATCTCTAACTATAGCTTTATATAACACACAACTGCTTAAATGCTTTTAAAAGTTTCATCTCATTCATTACACTGTGACAGGGATTAACATGCGGTGACCCATGAAGCCAAGTAAGGGCGCAATCCTAACATTGACTTGGGTGGGCCCAAGTTGCTTGGGCCGGTCCGGGAGCATTGCAAATGTGCCGCAGAGCACGTTTGCAACTCCTGATGAGGAAGCCACATCACGGAGGCTGACATAAGCCTCCGCGTTGTCTTCTGAGCAGCCGCTTGTGTTGGGGCAGATGCGCCAACACAAACGGCAAAGGTAGGCGTGGGGGGGTGGGGAGGAGGAGGCAGAGAGGCTTCCTGGGTGGGGGGAGGGCGGGCATAGAAGGGTTGCAAATGTGCTATGAAGCACTTTTGCGCCTTCATGGGAGGAAGCTGTGTCGGCACATGTAGATAAGCCGACATGCGGAGGCTGGTAGAAGCCTCCGTGATGGCTTCCCAACTGTAGGCGTGGGGGGGTGGGGAGGAGGCGGGAGGGGGGTGTTTCTGGATGGGAGGAGGGCGGGTTATGGGCAGCCCCAGGGGCGTGCGTGCAGGGAGCTGGGGGCGGGGCTAGGATCCGGCAGTTATGCCAGATCCCAACCCCCGTCCCCGCAGAGAACGGAGCAGCTTCAAGCCGCTCCGCTTTCCTCGGACTTGCGCTACCTCCAGAGGTGGCGCAGGTCCCAGAAGACCCATTGGGGTCAGCAGCCCTTACGCGGGGGTAAGGGGAAGAATTTCCCCTTGCCTCTGGCTGAGCTGCTGCTGCCCACAAACCTGCGTTGGATGCAGCGCAAGCCTCCTGGCTTGCCTGTTCCAGCGCAGGTTTGGACTGCACCCTCAGCGCAGGCCCTGAGTGTACCAAGCTAAGCACTGTGAGCCCAGGAGGAACTCAGGAAGAATGAAAAAAACAGGTGGTTTGTTAAGCACCTGCAGACCACAATGAATGGCAAGTGAACTATAGCTGGCACAGTGCACAAGTTCCCAACACCATATATGCCCATTCTAGAATTCATAACTCTAAATCAGTTCAAGAGATCCAAACTTTACAGAGATATAATCTGAAACTGTGAGACAAACTTATAGTCCAATCCTATGGGCTCTTCACACTGGCAGAACATGTGCCAGAACACATGTTCTGCCAGCGCTGGCTGATGAAAAGCAGCCATAAAGTGTGCTCTGGAAACACATGCTGCCGGAGCACCGGCTGAAAGCCTTCCTGCATCCAGCCAAGGGGCACTGGCCACTTGCTGGAGAAGATAAGGGGGTTTGAGGGAGGCGGGGAGGAAACTGAATGGGGTGGGGGCAGAATGGGGTGGTGATAGGGGTGTGGAGAACGATGGATCAAGCTGAACCAAGCAAATCATTCAGTGCCATTTTAATCATGGCCAATATACAGTGTGTATACACTCACTTTGCTCCCCTATCACAATTATGCCTGGAGAACATGCCTCCCCACCACTCTGCTGTAATTACACTCAAGATTGTTTCGCTACATGTTGATATTTGTGGAAGCCACCTACTAATCAGAGCTTCTTGTCCTGTACATACATGGCATGACAGTGTGTGTTGTGAAACCACTGTAAGAGCCCAATCCTGTGCTCAGTGGCACGGCTTTGTGCCATTGGGCACTGTCTCAAACGTGTCGTAAGCAACGTTTGTGAGCCTCTCCACTGGGCTCCGGCCTGTGCTAGCCCAGCGCTAGCTGGTGTTGGGCTAGTGCGGGCAGTTGCCCAGCCAACACGGCTTGGCAATCTCATGGACCGCTGTGCCGCAGCATGGTAAGCGGGGGCGGGGAGGAGGCATGCTGGGGAGAGGGAGGGAGGCAGGTCTGCGGAGCTCCGCTCAGCAGGATCCAAGGTGCTCATGGAGGGCTCAGTGCTCTACACGAGCGCCTTTACCCATTACAAGGCTGCTTACCTTACCTGGGAAAAGGGGATGAAAGCCCCTTCTCCCGAGGTGCCTCCCGCGGCAGTCCTGGGTGCACAGGATCTGGCGGCAGCCATTCTCAGTGCCGCCGAGCCTGGGTGCCCCGGGCAGCTCAGGATTGGGTTGTGAGAAATCAGTCACATGTAAGCAACCATCAAATGGTTATTTCTGTAAACAGCACCATGTAAAGTACTCTGTACTATTTAATAAACAACAACACACTATTGTGCTCAGTACAGTACTATCAAAATAATGTTTTTCCTTATGTATTAAGCAATCACACAGTACAATTATTCAGTTGAGAAGAATCGATTACTAAAATGGATTTTCATTTTCTACCACGACAAAATCTCATAAAATGCCTGATAAACATTTTACTAAAGAATCAGCAGATCTTATTTAATATCCATGCAGTCATGAGATGAAATTGAAAAAAAATATGAATGAGAAATGTGCTCATGGGATAGGGAGACTTCAATTTACTATTTGTAAATTGAAAAAAAAATAAACCTGGAGTGGGGTTGATATCAATCTCTTACTAATCTCTTCAGATCACTTAAATGCTACGGCACTGTTTCAAATTAATAATCTTAACAGTATAAATATGTACACACTAATTTCTGTAGAGAAACAGCTTGTAAAGAGAGGAAAGGGGAAACAGGCCTGATATGAACTTGACTTATAATGAATCTTCAACTCATTACTACGCCAGTGGAGCTTCACAGTATAACAACTGGTACTTGGCTCCACTTCCACAAGGACTGCACAATACTGCTCTGCATAGCCTGACCCAGCTGAAAGTAGAGGTTGGCTGAAATGGCAGGGGACCAGCAATAAGATATGACTATACAGCAGTATGCCCCTTCTAAAGAGGTATGGGTTGGGCAAGAGTGGAAGAGAGATCAGGAGGTGGTGGTAGCAGCCAGAGAAGCCTCTTTGTTACTGCAGGGAAAACTATGGGTCAAGTTTCCCACTACTGGGCACAGCATCTGCCTCTGGTGGTAGTAGGACTTCCAGGAAAAAGGGGTCATGATCTAGCAGCTCTCTGAATCCTTCTGCAGAGTCTCAGTCAGAGATCTTCCACAGCCTTGCTACGTGAAGAGATGCCAGGGATTAAACCGTAAACCTTTCTATATGCGAAGTATGTGCTATGATCTGCTACTGAGCTATGGCCCTCAAAAGAATACTGAAAATAGCTGTGAAAAAGACAGCAGGCAACAAAAGTGATCCCTACTACTTCAGGCAGACCTTTATTACAAGACTGAATAATTTCTAGGATATTCAGTAAGAAGTGTAGAGATCAGCACAAATGGCTACCACAAATTATACGCTTCAGAAATTGCATCCTCAGCAATCCCAAATATAAGTATGAAAAGCTCAGTATGCAAAGGAAACTTCACACAAGTCAAGCTGTAGATGTAGCTCGAGAGGAGAATGCAACATATGCAAAGTGCCACACGGTTGAGATAGCAAAACACAAGAAAGTTCAAGCACATGAATAAATAGATGTGAGGAACAATTTTGTTGTTAATTTCAGTTTTTTTATTCTGCCCTTTATCTCAGCATAACTACTAAATCATAAAAACAACTCTTAAAATATACTAAACAGCAGAAAAATTTCCCCTCCTAATAATAACCAGAATAGACTTAAAACTGAAACAAAATCCTATTTCTACCACCCACATCGATCCCAAAGCAGAAGCCAATGAAAAATGCTTTCACATTTGCCCAGGCTTAAACTCAACAAATATTAGGGAAAGAAAATAGCTTTCCATGGAAGTTTATTGTATTAAGGAGTTCCTAGTGGTTGGGATGGTAGTCAATTTACCATTCAATTATTTTCAATTGACTGGTCTACCTACTGCCTATTTTATCCATGAACATATTCGTTCAGGCAGAGGTCTACCCTTTTAAATCACATCTTCCTGGCCTGGTTATTTGACTCAACCCTTCAATACTCAGCTCTCATCTTCTGCTCCCAAAGCTGTGACCTACTTCCTATTCCACTGCTGAATTCCCTGGTAATGACATTGCTTCTGAAAGGCTTTAGGTATTGCTGACTACCTTGTTTCCTCACAGTGGCAATTATCTACAAGTATTTTAAGTATAGAGGGATGCAGAGACATGGGGGGAGGAAACATAATACCTAATTACTATGAAATAATGCTGCTTCATTCCAGTCTAAAGTCAGAAATTGTTGGTGTCTCAACCTCTATTTCTCCTAAAAATTATCAGACTTTTTACCCCTCTGAACTTCAATAAACCTTATATCGATAATGACAAAAGTTAGGCCTCACAGTCAACTATACTGAACATTAAATTACGGACACTGCTATTTTGGCGGTGACCATGTGCACATATGCATTACAAAAAGCTGAACTGTGCCCTTCTGATAAAACACCAACTGCCTTTGAGGAGGTGGAGGAGGAGGAGGAGGAGAGCTAGCAAGGTCAGATGCACTATCACCTCCTCTACCTGCTGTGCTTTTAAAGCTGATCTAAACTAAATTGGAGTGTCTAAACCCCAGCCCATGGGCCACATCCAGCGTTCCAGAGAAGTTTATTTAGCCCCTGCCGTCCCCCAGCCTCTCGGGGCTAAAAATAGCCTTAAACACACACTTTCAGGTCTCCCAGCATGGGTATATACCTCATTCAGCAACTAGAGGTGCTGAACATAATGCAATGTAAGGGAAATAAAATATTCTCTGCCTAGTTTTGCCCTCCTCCTTCAACCTCCACCCACTTATTGTATTCAATCACTCTGAACACATTTGTTCTCTGTGTATGTATTTAAATATTTATTTTATGGCCCTCAGCACCATGTCAGATATACAAGGTAGCCCTTTGCACCAAAAAGTCTGGAGACCCCTGAACAATATATTTTACCAAACGTGAACTGTCTTGAGGATCTTTTAGGAGGTAAAAACACAGCATATAAATTCCCAGACAAATGGATAAATACATATATGGAGTAAAACAGATTCCACAACGTCTTAAGATCAGCTTTTGGTCCAGAACTATAGGTGATGTACAATTCAGTGTCTAACATTCATAATGACAAAAATCATTTGTCTTTCTTCCAATATCTCAGGGTAAGCCAACCTAGCCCTTCCGTGTATTACTATTCCCCCCCCCCCCAAAAAAAAAGATAACCTACCTGAATCTAAAGGATGAACCTCTAGTAAAGAGAACAGGTTTAGGCTTTGGTTTGGGTTCTTCAAACAGTCTGAAGAAGGCATGGTGTTCTACACAGATCTTCCAGAAGGCCTTGCAAAAATCCCGACTGGCCATCAGGAATTCTAGTGTGTCCTGGAAAGAACTCTGAAAAAGAATGGAGCTTTAATTGTGGAAGACATGAATGTGGCCCGGGGGAAGTGACTGTACATAACTGTAGAACAATAGTTGAACTTCCCCTCCACATTTTCTAGACTACGCAGATTTCTTAAAGCATTCAGCCTTCTTCAATAACATCTAACTCCTTTCCATTAAACTGTTATAATGGAGAATATTGTGGGCCCTCAGTGTCTGCAGGGATCCATTCCAGGGTCCCCCGCAAATACTGATTTCCACAGATATTGGAGCCTGGGGAAAGCTTTCAAAAGACCTCCTAGATGTAACTGGAAGGTGTTCTGAAGCACTTCAGTTGCAGGACTGGCACATGTGGTGAGCCAGATCTGTGGGTACCAACCCACAACTGATAAGGCCAACTGCATTCATATTAAGAATATTTTTATATTAGATTATAATCTAATATTAAGAGTATTGCATAAATTACTGACATGCAATGAAGCTGAAATACAACTTTCAAAATTATTTGTTCTAAGATACAATAGCCATTGAATTTATTCTGGTCTTCATTATTTATCTTTTTCTAGATAATAATAATAATAATAATAACTTTATTTTTACCCCACCTTTCTCCCCAAAGGGACTCAAGGCGGCTTACAACATATTAAAAACATAATTTAAAAACAAATAAAAACATATTAACACATCATAAAAAACAGCAGTCAGAGTAAAAAATAGGTAAAAAGAGCATAGAGCAGCAGCAAGTCATAAAAGAATCAGGCCTGTAAAAAAAATACAGTGGTACCTCGCATAACGAATGCCCCGCGCAGCGAAAAACCCGCAGAACGAAAGCGGTGTGCGAAGTTTGGTAACTCGCATAACGAATTTTTATGACTTATGCTTCGCATAACGAATTTTTTTTTTGTCCTGGTTTGTCTTAAGGGGGGGGGAATCTTCATGTCCCTTTATGATCCCGTTCACCCTAGTAAGGGGCGGATCTTCATGTCCCTTTATGATCCCGTTCACCCTAGTAAGGGGCGGATCTTCATGTCCCTTTATGATCCCGTCCACCCTAGTAAGGGGCGGATCTTCATGTCAGCTTGCTCCCAGGAAAGTGTGCACAGGATTACAGCCTTCAAACTCCCCACTCAGCATCCCCCCATCGCTCATTCACCCTCTTACTGCCCCATTTCCTTCACGTTTCCCCCCATGATCACGGCAAAAGCAAGCAATTGAGTGCAGCTGCTGTGTCCTCCCCAGCTTAGAGCACAATCCTGTGCGTGTCTCCTCAGAAGTAAGTCCCATTGTGCTTACTCCCAGGAAAGTGTGCACAGGATTACAGCCTTCAAGCTCCCCACTCAGCATCCCCCCCGTTTTTGAAATCCTCTGTACAGTATGTATGCCTTTAAAGAGCACTTAATAAACACTTTGTAAACCAAATTTGACTTTGTTCTGACTTTTCTTGCCCATAGGAACGCATTAATTAAATTTCAATGCATTCCTATGGGAAAACGTGCTTCGCAAAACGAAAAACTCGCATAACGAAAGGACTCGCTGAACGGATTAATTTCGTTATGCGAGGCACCACTGTATTAAAAGATGTTAAAAGGCCGAGAACTCAGAAGGCTTGTTTAAACAGAAGGGTCTTCAGGCCTCGCCAAAAGGTCTCAAGAGAGGGAGCCATTCTTAAGTCAAGGGGAAGGCAGTTCCATAGCGTTGGTGCCACTACTGAGAAGGCCCTATTTCTTGCAGCCGCCCCACGTACCTCCCTAGACGGTGGCACTTGTAAAAAGGCCTTCTCTGATGACCTAAGAGGACAAGCCGGATTGTACAGGAGTAGGCAATCTCTGCATCCAGGCAAAACAATACCTCCTAATGGTTGGATTTTAATCTTTCGTTGCAAGAAGAGAACACATGATGTATCATAACTTTCCTAATACGTCATTATAAGGGGAATATCTTGAATGAAGAAGCCCTCAAACCAAATTAACATTTCTGTCTGTTTTTCTAAAGTAAAGCTTGATCACTTCTACTGCTGATCTAGTACATCTTCAAACCCTTTAATCCAGTGTTTCTCAAACTATGGGTTGGGACCCACTAGGTAGGTCTCGAGCCCATTTTAGGTGGGTCCCCATTCATTTCAGTATATTATTTTTAATATATTAGCTTGATTCTACCATGATATGTGACTGCATTTGGGGAAATTTTACAGATCTGTACTTTAAACAGGCTACTCTGTATATGCTTTTGACAATGATAGTAAATGTGACTTACTCCTGGGTAAGTGAAGGTAGGATTGCAGCCTAGGATTGTTAAACATTTTCCTGCTTAATGATGTCACTTCCGGTTATGACAATACTTCTGGTGGGTATTCTAAAAAATGGGTCCCGGTGCTAAATGTGTGAGAACCACTGCTTTAATCTAATTTGATGCCCGCTTCAAAACATTTGTTATGTGCATTGTTCCAGGAGAAGTGACAGGTAAGATTTTAGAACAGGGAAAATTCCATAAAACATGAAGGCTACTGTTAAACAAATCTGCTGAAATGTCAGTTCTTCATACTCAAAAAATACAAAGACACAAAGAGCTAGGCTGCAATACTGTAGCCACTTTCCTAGGAATAAGCCCTGTTGAACACAAATGGTCTTACTTCTGGGCAGACATACACAGGTCTTCACTGTTAGATCTACTACCCATTGAGATAGTAAACTGGTATCCAAGGGGAACTACTTCAGGCTACATGTAGAGGGTCATATGACTGAATGCTCCCTCATACAAACCCTGTTTTCCTCGCAGAAAACTAGATGTCAGGAAGAAGAGTTCTGAAGAGCCTTTTCCCTTACACCTAGTGTTTATATGGGGGAAGAACATTTAATCATACCAGTTCCCACCTGTAGTCTGAAGTGGTACAGTTTGGATACCAATTTTCCAACTCAATGAGAATTAAGCCTAAGGCTGTGCACAAGACGGAGGTTTTTGTATTTGATTTGGTTGTAGGTAGTTGATCACTCAAGGAGGAGATTACTAACAAGGCAGAAAGGAAATATACTGGGATCTGGGAGATCTGAAGGTGAGAGATGACAACTTGTTATAATTTATAAATTTAAAAAACCCCTTTCATTATTAAATATGTTTGGGGTCAAATGTCATGCCCTCTGAACCAGTCATTAAGAATATTAGTGCATCTCCCTATGTCTGCTCTTTCTTTCTTTACTGTTCCCAATCTTCACCAGGTTCAATCTGTTCATATCTTGTCATCTCTTTTGTTAATCACCCTCTCCTAAATTTACTACTGATGTGTGCCCACCCACCAGAAAACATTTTTTCCCAAGAAGTGCAAATGGTACATCTATCCATCTCCAAGTAAATGTTTACAACAGTCCAAAGTACACAGGATGCAATGAGTTAAGTCCTTGCACGTATGCAGACATGAAGGGAATCCGAAGCAAATCAGGAGCATGAAAAAGTGAATGGAATAATTAAAATTCTTTCAGGTATCTGAACAGCAAGAAGACATCTTCCAAGATACACTGCCACTCCAAACTGCCCTGCTCCATTTCAGAGACTTACGTTTACATCTGGTCGCAACTTAATAAGAAAACGCTTCCTCTTAAAGCTCAGTTTTCGAACTTTAGCCCAGTTGAAGGCATTGATCTTGGTGTGACCCTAAATATAATGAATAAGAAAAAAACAATAACCTTCTTTGTATGAATTTTTCCAAAAGTATACAAACTAATACTCCCAAGAAAAGCTGAAAAAGCATCTCTCTCTGTGGTCTTACTCTATTATTTAAATCAGCCTTCTTAGTCTGCTCAACACAAAGAAGTCACTTTCAGAGTTACAAGAAAGGCAACACTGGATCTCTGTGTTACTTCTATTTCCTCAACTACAACCCAGTCAATCAGGAGGCAATTTATGAGACCTCTACAACAACAACCTTCCCAATTTCCCTTGAGTGCAGTAGGAAGAAGGGCTGAAGTCCATTGCTATAAAATGTTACTATAGGGCTCCAAGCAGGTTATAGCTCCAGAGAGAACATCTATGAACTGATCATCATTGCATGCCATTTAGACTTAACGTTCAGAGCTACTCACACACCTGAAACACCAGAATGCCTGTATGGGCAACTGCCAAGTTGATCTTCGTTCCTTCTCTATCCTTGGCTGGATGCAATCGAATTCCATACATTTCTAAACGACGTGCAATCTCAAGCAGCTGGAAATCTGATTCTGCGGGTGTCTGTCCACTAAAGGAATGATAATTGATTTTAGGCACGGTGAAGCAAGTTCTAAGAACTTTTCACGGCAGATGTGGTTTCCTGCTCAAATTTGAATACACATAGTTATTCACTGTATAACATACTCTGGCAGCAATATTACAATTTGTATGCTCTAGCACAGTGGTTCCCAACCTGGGATACTGGTACTCCCAGGGGTACTTGCCAGGACTTTTAGGGGTATTTGAAAAAGAATTGAAGGGGGAAAAAAACAAGTCTGTATTGGAATGCCTTACAGGGTTGGCATTAGAATGCCTTGTGGGGCTAACAGGAAGGGTAAAACTTATGGAAATGGGCTGCCAAGAGGTACGCAAGTGAAAAAATGTTGGGAACCACTGATCCAGCACAAAATACTAACACAGTCGCATCTCCCTGTAGTTCGAGAATATAATCATGCTTGATAACTTATGTGATAAAACAGTAATCTGGACAACTGATCCTAATCACTCATACAATAGTATACCAAGAGCTATTTCAGATGTGACTGAGATATCAGAAAGTGCGACCACATCATGCTTCCTGATCCTCTGCAATACTGCCTCACTCACAAGACAAATCTGAAAGACGCAGCTTCTCCAGCTTGAGAAACGAACTATCTTCCAATAATGATTGAAAAAAGAAGATATTTTTCACTGGCAAGCAAATGCTTTAATACGCGATGCAACACCTACTAGTGAATTCTCTCCCTCCCAAAAGGCAATGAGCCTATAAGCACACTGAAGCATCTCTGTTAAGTCACCACAGAAAAGGATCTGACAAGATTTATTAGGCTATGGCATGTCAAAATTAGACAACCATCTTGAGGTTGGCTCATAAAATGGGGTATAAATCTGAAAAATAGCAGAAATAAATAAGTTGAAGAAAACCAGAGACTGGTCTCATGTCTACTGGTTCAATTTTTGTACTTCCTATCATGCAAATTCCCTACATCTCTCTCCATTTGACATACTTTGACCCTCCCCTTCTCCAAATCTCTTCCCTAAACCCACTTCCACAACGCCTTGCTGAAACTTGTATAGTTTCCCTTTTCTGTGCTATCTGCAACTAGGTGACTGTTCTCTACCCTACCTTTGCTAACTCTATTACTCAGCCCTGGCCTCCACCTTGACTACTCTATTAGCTTTTTAACATTTTAAGGCCAAATCTGATGCCTTATTTTTCATGAGGCACTGGAAGTCCCTTTGGCACGTAAGCATTAAATACTTACATATGATTACGGTGAAATTCCATTATTTTGTCTTCTAATGCATCTTGCTGAGGTATATACTTGTTCTTTGCTAAGTGTTCGCGATCAACGGTTTCATCAAAATCCCCAATCTCAGCTAGAAGGAAGAAGAAAATAATGCTCAATGGGTGGATTCTAAATATAGAAACACTGAAGTTCCAGTGAAATGTTCCTATGCATGTGCCATGAAGAGTCAGGAAATCAACTTGTTGAATCACATATAACCGGTGTGTTTCTGAATGGGCCAATTATCTCCTGTTCTAAGGGACAATGTTGCATGTATTTGCTTCATCCAAGCCACTGTATATAAGTGTGGTCTCTCACCATCCCATGAAGCCTGGTGGCTTCTGCAGGGCTGTTCTGGCCACCTGGTTGGCTCTGGGTCACCCAGGAGTAATGTCATTTCCAAGGAAATGAACGCAGCTGGCTTGGTGGGGGTGGAGATGGCAGAGGTGACTGGATTTAAAAGCAGCCAGGGGAGCCAGGGACAGACGATGGAGGAGGAAAGTGATAGTGAAATGAGATGGGAGACAACGACAACGACAGGGTAGAAAAAAAGAAACCAGAGTGGCTTGGAGAGAGGTACCAGTAGGGGACGGGGGAACAGGGAAGACAACCAGAAGAAGAGACAAAGGGTTTGGGAACTGAAGAAAAAGAGGGTCTAAGACTGAAGAAAAGGGCAGAAGGAGCAGAGTGAAGAGAACCTAGAAAGGCAGAGCCAGAAAGGCAGGACAATACTTGCCTATTATGACAACTAGAGAAATTAGAAGCAATACTTTGCTCTATTTCCCTGACTGCCATTCTAGATTCTTGTTATATGTACATCTTATTATCGTCTTATATTAAACCTTCGTTTTTAGTTAAATGAACTGGTATATTCTGATCTGGAGGAAGGATTCTAAGTAAATGTATGTCATCTCATGTTAAATTAACATGTTGGCCATCTCAGCCAAGTTGTGAGAAGCTCAGTGATTAAAGACAGAAAGCCAGAAAAGTTGTAACCAAGTAACTCAGTTAGGTATCTGCCCCTAGGGCAAAAGGCATCTACTGCTCTTAAACTCACTAGGAGATAATTCTTTGGGAATTTAAAGATGGATTTGGTTCCAGTGGAAAAGCTGAAGCAACAAGGAACACAACTAAGCAGGCTTATCAGAGATCTCCTGGGGTAAGGACTTCAGGGATGTCGCAGCACATTTGCTTAGTAGTAAGCACTACTTATTTCAGTAGGACTAGCTTGTCTGGATTCTTATGCTCGGTGTGACACAGACAAAACTACTGGGAGCTGGAAGTGAGCAGCAGGTAGCAGAGTACTATAAATACCTACATTTCAAATGAGGGTCCAAAGTGGGAAGGCAGAAACCCAGGCTAGAGGGCCTTTGTAAAATAGGAAGACTGCCGTAATGTTTTGCTTTTACCAACCAATTAAAAAGTTTCCCATTAGGAGCAGATTATAAAAGGGGAATTTCCACAAAAGATTTAGAAAATTACACAGCGATCCCTGATAATAGGTAGAGGTTCAGTTTATTACAAAGCATGCTACACAACTGCTTCTCTCAAATTTTTTAATACTTTTTCTTTTACAGGATTGCTACAGAGAGAGAGAGAGAGAGAGAGAGAGAGAGAGAGAGAGAGAGAGAGAGAGAGAGATGCTTGGGGCAAAAAAGCTAAGTGTACTGCCCTCTCTGAATGGTGGTAAAATATAAGAATAAGCCAAATAATTGATAGTTGGGTGCCTTGCAATAATACCCTGAAATCTTCACCCTGCCTAATGGTAGGACTGGCTTGGATCTCTACCACCACATGCTACACTGGCGCTTCCAATTTAAACATGTCAGAAAAAAAATTAAGAGCCTTATTTGGTAAGAGAGTCACTTGAAGAATCACTTGAAGCTATGCTGAATTAAAAATGCTTTGAGAAATACAGGAACTTTGAAGAACACAAATAGTGGCATATGGTTCTTACTGCAGTTCTCTTGCAGACATTTACTGGCGTATGTCACTATTATACCCACAAGGAAAGCAAGAAGTGGGTTGTAGTCACACTGAGAGCACAGACCAGTATTAAACTTTAATCCATGAAAAACATAGGTGAGTATATTACATAATATTAAATGTTTCAGATCAACATCAGCATGTTAGCCACAAAAGTAGCAAACAAACAATAATTGAGGAAAGCAAGGAACAATTTCTATCTACACTCATCACCACCAGTATGAAACGGAAAGGAGAATTAAGAAAGTCCTGAGTCGCACAGCGATTAGAAAGAGAGAGGTGGGGTGGTTAGGTGGGTGTGTATCCATGTGCACACAACAGCACAATCATGTATGTTAACTTGGAAGTAAGTCCCACTGTTTTCAATGGGGCTTAGTCCCAGGTAATTGTGCACAAGATTGCAGTCTAAAGCAGCAATCCTATCCACACATACCTGGGAGTAAGCCCCATTGACTAAAATGGAACTTACTTCTCAGTAGACATATATAGGATTGGGCTGTAAATCCCTTTTCCAGTACATACACACCACCATACAAAACTGGAATGACAATGAATACTGAAAAACACAAAAGCCAACTGCCTTCTACTGTTATTATAGCTTATACCCTAATATTCTGAAATGCAATATCCAAAGAAAAGGCAGACTGTAAAATCAGAAACACTTCTGATGCCTTCAGTCTGGCGCCCTCATTTTGAACCCTGGCATTAACCATGGTTAGGCTGCTGCCAACAAAACGCTCAAATACAAGCCATGCTGGGAGCAAAAATTTACACCAGAGAGGAGGAAAGAACAGAAATTAAGGAACACAGAGAGAGTGTGCAGTGAGTATTGCTAATCTCTTCTATCTATTATCAATAATATTTCCCTTTGCATTTCTAACCATAAGTTAATTAGGTAACATGCCCTCATCACTTTTGGGAAAGGGGGACAGTTTGGAGGGTTAGAATACTTTAGAAAGATAGGAATGCAATAAAACTCTGATAGGACATTTTATGCATTATTTATACTGTGCCATCAACAGTAAGGTAGTCTGCACATTGTAAAAAGACAGGTCTCTGCTCCAAAGGGCCTTATAATTTAGTTATTGTATTTCATAACCTTGGGAGTATATCAAGAAGGCTGTATTCTATGAGAATCTGGCAACGTAAACGTTTCCTTCAAAATGCAGGAGAGATTAAGGCAGGGCTTTTCAAACTGAAGTGTCGCGACACCCCAGCCTATCAGCCCTGGCCACTTTCCCCTTAAGGGGCGGGGGCAGGGGGGAGGCAGCAACCCATTGCTAAGGGGGCTACAGGGGCTGGGATGCACTCACCAGTCCCTGCAGCAGCCTGTTCGGGGTGCAGGGAGCCCTGCGTGAGGGTCTGCAGGGCTTCCCAGGTCCTGAAAAGTGAAAGCACAGCAATTGCGCTCCACTTCCGCAAAACCGGAAGTGGAGCGCAATAGCTGCACTTTCACTTTTCAACACCTGGGGAGTCCTGCAGACCCTCGTGCAGGACTCCCTGCACCCCAGGAAGGCTGCTGCAGGGACTGGTGAGTGCATCCCAGTCCCTGCAGCCCCCCCGAGCGACATGATCCTGGGGATCGCACTGCTGCCTCCTCCCCGCAAGAACTTACTGCACTGGGTTAAGGGATGAACAAGCTTTACTTACACTGTACAATGTGTGAGATTAAGAGAGCAGCACTGGTATCATTACAGGTTAGTCTTCCTTGTGCTAAATCCTGCTTTACTTGCAATGCAAAAAGGTACCTGAAAGAATACAAAAAAAAGAGGGGTGAAAAAATCATGAGCAAGACTTCTATAGAATGCCAACTGTAAATTCATAAGGGTTACTCATTTTCTGATCACCTGATTTTTTTTCAGTACAGATCTGCAGACTACTAATTGTTGCAAAGAGGTTCACATACAGAACACAGTTAGAACTAAAAATCTACAAAGGGGGCTTTAGCAATGGTCCCGTCCAAACAGCTGACAGAGAAAACTGCAAAATGGCACAAAGGTTGCCTAGTCATAAGAACATAAGAACAGCCCTGTTGGATCAGGGCAAAGGCCCATCTAGTCCAGCTTCCTGTATTTCACAGTGGCCCACCGAATGCCCCAGGGAGTACACAAGACAACAGACACAATCTGCATTCCGCTGCCCTCCCCTGCATCTGGCAATCAGAGGCAGCCTGCCTCTAATACCAAGAGCTTGCACATACCTACTATGACTTGTAACCCCTTAATGAACTTCTCCTCCAGAAATTTGACCAATCCCCTCTTTAAAGCATTCAGGCAAGATGCCATCACTACTTCCTATGGCAAAGAGTTCCACAAACTAATTACACGCTGGGTAAAGAAATATTTTCTTCTGTCTGTCCCAACTCTCCCAACACTCAAGTTTCGTGGATGTCCCCTGGTTCTGGTGTTATGTGAGAGGGAAAAGAGCATCTCTCTATCCACTCGTCCATCCTCTGCATGATTTTGTATGTCTCAATCATATCTCCCCTCAGGCGCCTCTTTTCTAGACTGAAGAGGCCCAAACGCTGTAGCCTTTTCTCATAGGGAAGGTGCCCCAGCCCAGTAATCATTCTGGTTGCTCTCTTTTGCACCTTTTCCATCTCCACTATATCCTTTTTGAAACATGGTGACCAGAACTGGACGCAATACTCCAGGTGTGGCCTTACCATTGATTTGTACAATGGCATTACAATTTCAGCTGTCTTATTCTCAATGCCTTTCCTAATGATCCCAAGAATGGAATTAGCCTACAAAGAGTTACTTTCTTTTTTTGCTGTGCAGGTGCCTGATGCATAAACACTACTTGGATTTCCTGATACTGTTTTTAAAAAAACCAAACAGCCAGTGTGATAAGAACATAAAAACATAAGAACAGCCCCACTGGATCAGGCCATAGGCCCATCTAGTCCAGCATCCGGTATCTCACAGCGGCCCACCAAATGCCCCAGGGAGCACACCAGATAACAAGAGACCTCATCCTGGTGCCCTCCCTTGCATCTGCCATTCTGACATAACCCATTTCTAAAATCAGGAGGTTGCGCATACACATCATGGCTTGTACCCCGTAATGGATTTTTCCTCCAGAAACTTGTCCAATCCCCTTTTAAAGGCGTCTAGGGTAGACGCCAGCACCACATCCTGTGGCAAGGAGTTCCACAGACCGACCACACGCTAAGTAAAGAAATATTTTCTTTTGTCTGTATTCTTTTGATGCATTCTTTTGATGCAGTAATTAGTGCTGGTCTAGCGCTAGGAAAATCTAGGTTCACATCCTCACTCAGTCATGGAGCTCACTGGGTGACCTTCTTAGGTCATTCATCATCTCTCAGTATAACCTACTTCAGAAGTTGGTTGTGAGCATTAAAAAGCATGTATACTGGCATGAGCTCCTATGCACAGGGAAGGGCAGGATAAAATGTAATCAATAAATAGGCAGGAAGGAACTAAATGATGCAGGAATTGTAAGTTTTAACCAGGGATTTTTTTTTTCTTCCAGAACTTCTTCATAAACTGATGAGCTCTATAGATTAACAACTGCACAGACTAACATGATGTTTTGCTTGTCTGAAAGTAGATGGGGGGGGGGGGGAGAAAAAGAACTAAGGGTGCAATGCAGCTCTGAGGCAAGGGAACAAACATTCCCTTACTTTGAGGAGGCCTCCGTGAGTGACACCCAACTGCAGGATGCAGCACATGTCCCATTGGCACTGCTATGCCAATGCTAGAAAGCACTGACATTAGGGGTTAGGATTGCGCCCTAAGTTCTTTAGCCATTGTCAGATAAAAAGCTGAACTCTATGCAATTTTTAACATGGCAGGTTGAGAAGGTCTAAGTTATGCCAAGAAGTCAGTGGTCTGTACAGTTTCTCCCTGATGTTCAGTCTGTTCCTCCATCATTGAGTTAATCTTCGGGAGAAGTGCTGAGACACACTTCATTCTGCACCAGTGAACCTTATCACATTATAGGCAATATGCCAAGATCACATGCTGGGATGAAGTCATTCAGGCTTCTACTACATCAGGTACTAATTGCTATAAAAAGGGGCTTTAGAAGGACCAGCATCATCAAAAGGAAGTTGTGTGGGGCCAGCTGTAGATGGCCCACCAGGATGTGAACCAGAGGGAGACATCTAGCAGAGGGAGGCCACTTCTGTCAAAGGGACACAAGAACACTGTGTTTGTTTTATCTGCTTGAGAGAAACTTGTTGTTTGTGTAGGGTAATAAATCCCAACTTCTATTTCTTTCCCCACTGGTCTGCTCATTCTGTCTCTGTATCTGAAAAGAACCTTTGCACTTCTTGGGGGGGGATGGGACCCAGTGTGCTATGGAAACTAATTTGCACCTTGTCTATCACCATTATGAGACAGGAGGATTTGATTTAGCATCCTGTCTGTAAGATGCAATAACAGCTTCAACTTTGCAAAAATCTTACAGACATCAAAGCAAACTGTGGAATGCAATATTTCAAAGCCGTTAGTCATATGGTTTGGGAGGACTAGAAGAAACAATGCTGCCCCCCTAGTTGTGTTTGGCTCCTTGTGAGCATCAAGTCCAATGCTCAAAGACCAAATCACCATAGTTAAGGTTATAGTCTCTGCAACTGGCCTACTGCATGCAAAGAAGTTAATATCTACAAATTTAAGGTTTTTTATTGTGCAAATTGAAAATTTAGAAAGAAAGTAAAAATAGGATTCACAGTCACATTTTCAGCTCTAGAAGCCCTGCAATAAGTTTAAAAGTCTCTTGTACACATATTTAGTATACCATTTACTGGAAGGCAAATTGGTTGTATTCATAATTCACAGTTAGATCAGTAAATTTGACAGAAGCTACATTCTCCAACATATCTTAGGCAGCACTTATAAGAATACAAATGTCTTTCTAAAGAACTTAGAGCCCAATCTTCAGTGAAGAAAATTAAACTAAAAGAAACAGTTGTAGCCTAATTCTGCCCCTCATTATAAGAGTGCAGTGATGCATATTGACCAGGATCTTATGCTGATGGCTAGGTAGTGAGAGAGAACAGCATGAGAAACTTCCAGTTTAACTCATTTCTGCCCAACCCACAGGTGTACACATTTGATCCCTGTTGCATATATGCAACGTTGGGCAGAAATGGCTTATTAAGATCTCCAACATTTCTCCTATACAGAGACAGAGGTATCTTCTCAAAAGAGAATATCAGATTAGTCTGGTATGATTTACTGATAATGAGCCCATGCTGCCTTATGTCCCATTAGCTGTTTTCTTCCATCCATTCATATTTTTCCTTTTAATATTTGCTCTAGGCCTTGTCTGCTGCTGAGGATAAGCTAACAACAGTACTACAGTAACCACAGCCACTTGGGTCACTTTTTATTAGCTATTTCATTCCTCATACTGCTGCCACCCCCTTCCCACTTACCTCAGTAAGTTAATTTATTTAGCAGTGAATTATTTTAAGAAGTGAGAGATCATAAATAAAAATAAATAACAGAAGAGGAAATTCAGTGCAAAGAGATGCATTCAGGGCGAGAGCAATGCAAATAATTAATATACAATAATGCATCAAAATTAGATACCAAAACTCTCAATGTTAGACAGCAATAAGAGCTCACTGTAAAAATTATTCCAGAACACAACAGAATTTTTTAAAAATCACCAAAATATGCAATTCCAAATAACCTGCACTTTAATATCACAAAACTTTAGTTCTCCCCTTTTAAAGAAAGCTCATGGTAGAACTAGAAACACATACAGAGGAATGCAAATAAAAGATAGTGATTTTCAACCTTTTCATCTCAGGGCACACTGTCAAGGTACTAAAAAGGTCAAGGCAAACCATCAGTTTTTTGGCAATTGACAAGGTGTACCACACTGCTGGTGGGGGGCTAACATCCCTCAATGGCTCTACTAATAAATGACCCACCCCCAAACTCCCACGGCACACCTACACACCATTCGCAGCACACCAGTGTGCCACGGTACAGTGGTTGAAAATGGCTGAACTAGAGGTAAAATGGCTGGGTGGAATATACACCCCACACAGTCATATTCCAAATTCAAGAATTTGCAGCGATAGAGAGGACAAATACGGTCTGAAGTACAATGTGAAGACCATGAGTTCCACACACACCTGTACATGCATGATAAGTCTAGCTCAGCTAGATATTGTGAAAATGGCAGATTCCATGATATACAGCTACCCAGCTGCCCCACATATGTGCAGGAGCATCCAAGGTGTCAGAGAAAGTGATGAGCCTCCTCTCATACCTCCTTCCTCTTACCTATAAGTCTGTCACCGCCTCCTCCTTCTTGCTATACCCAGCAGGCTAATTTCAAACAAGGACCCGCAAGATAGAAGAGGTGACAGCAGAGCTGTAGGTAAGCAGTGGTGGCTCTGAATCGCATGCCTCATCTCCCTCTCTTAGGACCCAATCCTATCCAATTTTCCAGAGCCAATGCAGCAGCAAGGTGAGAGAACAAACTTTCTCTTACTTTGAGGAGGCCTCCATGATCACTCCCTCACTTCAGGATGCAGTGTATGTCCCATTGGCATGGCTGCTTCAGCACTGGAAAGTTGGATAGGACTGGGGCCCTTAGTCCACTCAGCTGTTTCCCTAAGCAGCTGGATAGGTGAGGAGGCAGCAGTAGCCATGGTGGACAATGCATGCCAGAGGATCACTGCAGACCCACCAACACTGGTAAGGTGGAGAGGGAGATGGGTGAGGGCAGAACAAAATAAAATCCTAGCCTCCTTCCCAAACCAAATCCTGTGGCCTGGGTCATGTGGACCCACACCATTGATTTCACTAGCACAAGTTCGTGCTAGATTCCTGTTCGTGTAGATTCCTTTACCCAAAGGATACCTCAGCAACTGCCCCCCCCCCAAGATGCAGTGGTAGCTGTATCAGCAGGGGGCGGGGAGAATAAAATGAAGCCCTTAGTTTTGTTCTGGAATTTGGCACTAACTCTGCATGGATACTTCCAGGATATGTCCTCCTTTATGTAAGTACAAATGAAAACAGAGAGCTATACTAACCTTGTTAATTCTTCTTGAAGTTGTGCATGATCAGGCGGAAAGAATTTCACCACAAATTTTAGAACTACATGCTTAGGTCCTAGGGTGAGAAATGAAAAAAAAAAAACAATGGTCTGAAATAAATGTTCCCATACTGTTACATGCAAATGATGAGCATCTTAACTCACGATAAATTTTTTCCATCTTACCGAGACTTTTTTCAGTGTAAGAATAAGTGCAACACTGAAGTATCTTTTTAACATTTTTTTTTAATCTCTACAGGTCACTGGCAAATGAAAGCATTTGTATTATACAAAAAAGATCAATCTCTATTTTTGTTAACATAGACTACATTTATATCTATTCATGGTAAACTGCATATCCACATGTGGCAGTGCATCTATGAGAATAAAGTACGTACAAGTAAAAATCTAGCTATAATTGGCAAAGAAACCCTTGATTTACTGCAACTTCTAAAGCAAGGTGGGCACTTATGACATTCTCACTCTCTCTTCTACACTGATAACCTAATTCTTGCCTTCAGTTATTCTCTAACCATGTCTATTTTGGATAGCGGATGACTGACACAACCTCCACCTTCCACCATAATTTTTTTTCACTTAATCCACAGTGAGAATTGAACAGAACTTTGAACCCAAGCCAAGTGCTGCAGTTATAAAGCTACATTATTTTAGATTCTTTTGCTTTATATTTTAGATTCTAAATTGGCTTTAGATTCAAAAGCCAATTTCATGAGGCTTTTGCCACAAGGTAAATTTTTAAAAATTTCACCATAGAATGGGAGACAATATTTAGTCACTTAAGAAAGGTTTGATGGGAGGAGTACTCTTTTCCCTAACTTTTTTTACAGTTTGTAACATCTGAATTCAGTGTTACAGTGAGGATCTATGGACTGAGGTAAATTGGAATTAAAAAAGAAAAAGAAGCTTCTCTGCATAAGGGATATCACTGTCTCTTAAAACTACAGTAGTCCACAGAAGCATTATAAGACAGCAGCTTTTCTTACTAAATTAAGTTGGGATTATGGGACGGGGGGATGAAAACTGGCACTAGACACTCTTCATGAACTTCGTGTGCACTGAGGAGAGTCCTCTTCCAGCAGACATTCAAACCATCCAGATTTCAGCTGAGAGTGGCAGTGGAAAGGCTCCACTTGCCCAGGGATCGTCTATCACCCAAGATCTTTGTGCTCTGGTGTCCTGTCTACCTCAAGGAGAGGCCCCTCCTACAGTTTGAGAAAACAGGAATTTCTTATCATAAATTGCTGTTCTAGGGAGGGGAAGGAGGGCATTCCTGAATCTTTGAGGATTGCCACTTCCACTATCAGGAGGCATGGCCCACCAAAGTGAATATCTCCACGTGATCTAGAGCAGGTTAAATGTATAAGAGAAGCTTGTTCAAGGTGCAAATTAGCATTCACAGGCATAGCTGCTTTTGTACACATTTGCACAAATAAAGTTTGTAGTGACTACTGTCAGAACTGAACCTGATGAAGCAATGCACTGAACAATTTTAAATATTCTGCTGGAAAGGCAATATACAATAGATTTCAGCTTCTCAAAAACAGACAATGTACATCATTTGGAAGAAGCTAGAACTCCCCTGTTCCAGTTCAAGCAACTTGTGGGCTGAATAAGAAGTAATACTCCAGCTACACATGCATAATGAAGAGCAACTTCGTACCTTCTGCACCCTTTCCAATTGGTGTGCCTGCACCACTTCCACTATTGCTGGGTATGTAAGCAGGAATGTCACATTTGAACAGAACTTATGCACATGCAATCTATATGCACAGATCTATTTCAAGTGGTTGATACCTATGGCTAGCCTGGTTATAAGGCTAACCAAAGCAGTTGCTTCAACAGGTGGTCCATAGGGGGTAACAGTGGAGGAATGAGTATGCTGAAGCATGAGGGAAAAAATGGGGAGGGGGAAACTGATGTGCCAACTTGGGTTGAACCTGTTGATATCCTAGATAAAATGTGGAAATTAACTGCATATTCAGGGTTTATAGACCCTAATAAAATGTTAGACCACTGCATGGATATCTGAGGAAACTGGAGGTGAAGCAGACACTGTGGGTTGTCAGAGCAGGAAGTCATGTCTCTTGTGCCACACAGGGCTCATGGAACAAATCCAATGAAATGAATAGTCCAATCTAACACAATTCTCCCATCATGAGAAAAATATCAACACTTACTTCTGATCTGCTTCACAATAGGCTTCAAAAGATCCAGCCACACCTGAAACAATAACACGTTATCATCTCTGCACATATAAAAGGTAACAGTTATGCAGTGTAGACTATAGCTAAATTTAAAATATGCACCATTTTTCAGAATGTTAAACTGTCCAGCCTCTCAGGGGTGCCTAAACCCCGGCCCGGGGGACACTTGCGGACTTTGGGGGCTCCCAATCAGGCCCTCGGGGAGCCCCCAATATCTGATGAACCTCTGGCCCTCCAGAGACTTACTGGAGCCCATGCTGGCCCGATGCAACTGCTCTCAGCATGAGGACGACTGTTTGACCTCTCACCTGAGTTGTCTCACCTAACAAGGGTTCCCTCCACTACGTGCTGTTTCACATCTGTGATGCAGCAGTGGCAGTGAAGTAAAGGCTGGCCTTGCTTTGTGTAAGGTCTTTTATAGGTCTTGAGCTACTGCAAGACCTTCATTCATTCATATAAGTTCCATCTCTAATAAATTCATTTATGTAAATTAATTCCTTTTTTCCCCCGGCCCCCGACACAGTGTCAGAGAGATGATGTGGCCCTCCTGCCAAAATGTTTGGACACCACTGGTCTACCCATATTTTCTGCTTTCATATTTGGTTTCTCTAAGAAACCAAATGTCTAAACGGTATTATACCTATCAAAACAGGAGTAATACACACAGGAACAAAGAATATGATGTGTATGCAACTAGGTAATTAGAAGCATCCTAGTGTAGAATTTAACAAACACAACAAAACTAAACCTACATGGTATAACAAACAGCTACATAAATCTACCATCAAGAAGGAATCAGGAAGCCTTATTCTTACGCTATGAAAAAGGCATAACTGCTGTTCCTTCATGGGTCCATTTCACTCTCTGGTAATACAGAAACCACATGGAAGGGCTGTGATCAAAGGGGATGAATCACAGCGGTATCCATGTAAGAGAACAAATCAGAGGCATGGGAAGAGGAATATTAGTATGTATGCGTCTTTTACCACAATCCTGTTCCTCAGTTGTGGTTTTGACATTCTAGTATTACTGGAGCAATGTGGGACCACACCCATTGAAAAACAATAACCATTCCACTTTTGTAACATGCCACCTTTGTAACAACCACCATGCCACTTTTGGGCATAATCTAAATTTGTTGATCTCTCCAAAATTTTGATGCATGAAGGGCAATGAGAGAGAGAGAACGTAGGTCAACAGTAGTTAACTTCATGAGTAAGCATTTTTAGTGGAAAGCCATATAATCATTGATTAATACAGAAAAATCTATACAGCAGGCCCTCCTTGTCCGCGGTCTCAGCACCCACAGATTTCAATATCTGTGGATGCCAAGCCCACGGCTGGAGGGCCTCAGAGGACCTCCCGGATGTGACTAGAAGGCACTTCTGATTTGCCGGCACAAACCAGAAGTGCATTCCAGTTGTATCTAGGAGGCTCCGGAAGAAGCTGGGCGCGACCTCTGGAGGGCCAGATGTGGCCCCCAGTTATATAATTGCAGCTCCACATGCCCCCCAGCACGGATTTTATTATTTGCGGAATTCAGTGTCTGCAGGGGTTCCTGGAACAGAACGCCCACAGATACTGAGGGCCCACGGTATTACATATGAATGTTTTAGTCAGGTTCTGTTATATTTTGTTTGTTTGTTTGTTTGTAATCCACCTTTCTCCCCAGAGGGCACCCAAGGTGGCTAACAACATTTAAAAGTCATAAAATACATAAAAACAACAGCAATAAAATAGATACATTTAGGTACAATGTAAAACCATTAAGGGCGCAATCCTTAACAGCATTTATGCCGGCAAAGGAGCCCTGGGAGGCTCTGTAAAGCACGTTTGCACCTTTGTGGGAGGAAGCTGCGTCGGCGCATCTCGATGCACCAATGCACGGAGGCCAGCAGAAGCCTCTATGGTGGCTTCCTCACCGCTGCTTGTGCCAGCACACCTGCGCCAACACAAGCGGCGAAGGTAAGCGTGGAGAGGCATGGAGGAGGCGGGAGGGAGGGATTTCGGGGGGGAGGGCAGGTGATGGGCAGCCCCGGGGGCGGGCGTGCGGGGAGCTAGGGGCAGGACTGTGACCCGGTAGTTATGCCGGATCCCAACCCCCGTCCCCAGGGAGAATGGAGCGACTTCAAGCCCTCCGCTCTCCTCTGACTTGCGCCACCTCCAGAGGTGGTACAGGTCCGAGGAGACCCATTGGGGCGAGCAGCCCTTACCCAGGGGTAAGGGGAAGAGCTACCCCTTGCCCCTAGCTGAGCTGCTGTAGCCAACGAACCTACATTGGATGCAGCGCAAACCTCCTGGCTTGCCTGTTCCAGCGCAGGTTTGGATTGTGCCCTAAGTGAGCATACAAGATGATGTAAAATTTATTTCTATTTTTCTGGGTTCAATCTAAGAACAGGTTTTTAAAAGGAGGACACATGTATGTGAAGTTTGACCTTGAGTAGTTTATGATTATGAAAAGGCAGAAACACTTTTATGAAGTATAAAAGATAGAAAAATATGTTTTAATTTTTCTATTCAAACTTTGTTCCCAACAATGCAATTTCATTATTATATCATATAGCCATTTCTGCCCAACATTGCATATACACAACAGGGACCAAATGTGTACACCTGTGGGCCTTGCAAAAATGAGCTGAAGAGCTAAAATAGCAAATTAACACATGCACTTATTTCAAACCTCTCTTCAGGCATGTGAAAAAGTCATAAATAATTCCTTTTGGATAGATTTGAAAAACAAGGTTTTTAGAATTGTGATCGTTTAGCAGATAAAAACTTTTTAAAGTCTTGGCCTTTTAGTTATTATTCAAGTGTGGGAAAGCAAGGGTTTTTCAGATGTTTAAAAAAATAGATCCTGATTATTCCTGGCATTCCATTAATTCTATTTCTTGTTTTTGAACTTCACACTTGGCACAATGAAGAAGGTGCACCCTGCCAAATTTCCAAAGAAAATGACTAAGACATAATCAAGCTACAAATGACTTGGCACTCTGGCTGCATTACATACAGGAGTAGGTGGCTCTACACTGTTATTTCTGGAACAGAGATTATAACCTTAAGAGGGTAACCAGCAGCTCAGCTAAGAATCCTCAACAGTAATGCATGATTTTACCTGACCTGAAGGGTTATATGAAGGAGATGCCAATATATTCCTTTCCCAGTTACATTCTGCTAAATTGTGAGATAAACTGAATGGTGGATGTTACAGATTATATGGTTCATTCAACCTGTAGCCTGCCATCTGCGTATCAAGACAGGAGTTCCCTTGTTCAAACATCTTTTTAAAAAGAGTAACAAGGGGGAATGGATGTCTGGTGTTTGCAACAAATACAAGGATGCAATCCTGCAAAGAAAATACTCTTCTCTGTGAAGAGTGCACTTTTTTTTTTTGGTCTTCCAACATGGTTTATGTTTTTGTTCTACAAATATGTGTGCAAATGTATATACAGGCATGTCCAAAATGCAATATTTGTCCTTTTTTGTAATTGCCAAATACATACATGTTCACATATTATTCTGAACTAGGCATTCAATTGATATGCTCCATTTGGAATGAACCGCTCCTGGTTTCACTATCAGAACAATAAAACTAGGAGCATTTTAAATTAAACTGCTAGAAAGAAAAACTATTTTCAAAATATGAGGGTGAAAGCTTGTGCTTAGAAAATGTTCATAAGAAAATGAGTTACAAAAGATGCAGCTTCACTTACCATTATTTTTTTATGATCCAGAAACTCAAGGCCAAAATAGTCACCTTCGACAAGGTTCAGGTGATTGCAGACTGCATCCAGCAAAATCTTTCCTGGAGCTCTTTGCTGTAATTAAAAACGACAAAAGGTTATGTACTATTTTATCCACATCAATAACATAACAAAAGCTTTATTTTAAAAAGCAATTTATAAAATGAAGGTGATTATGTAGTCTCGTCACACACCTATGAGCACAAGCTACAACGAATGTATGATTAAGTTTTCATTTTAAGACAAAGGAATACTCCTAATTCCATTTAGAGGTCAAAATGAGTACTGATTCAACTGTGGATTTACTTTATCTAAGGCCCAAAGTTCATGTGTAGAAATTCATGTGGTAACAGGTATTTTCCACAGAATAATCACGTTAGGATGCAAAACTTATCCAGCAGTTTTCATGCCATGGAATATCGTAGTATCTCTTTGCCCAGTGCTGACCTCCTAATCTGCAAGTTTGGTTTCTTCCACACAGGTTTTTTCATGTGGTTGCAAAACTCATGTGGTTCTCAATATCTGTGAATCTGATAAGTAAGACTGCACCCTAAATTGGCTGCTGGCAGAACCCTTTTCTACAGCAGCTCCTCCTCTTCTTGTTTTGTGCTTTAAAAGGGCAGCAATCAGTCCTGACTTGAGGGAAGTAAGAAAGTCCTGATTGAGGCAAGTAAGAAAGACACCAGCAAAAGCACTTTGCTTCATCTTTTGCTCTGCCTCTTGAGAAGGGGGGGGGGGAGGAGATGGAAGCCACCAGCACTTCAACTTTCTTGCAGCTTGAGATGGGAGGTGCTGTCTGTTTATATTGCCTTATGTGTACTTATGTGGAAGTAAGTCACATTGTGTTCAATGGGGATCAGTCCCAGGAAAGATGTGCATAAGATGGTAGCCCAAATTGTGGTGAAGGAGACTCGTAATTTGTCTTGCCAACTACTAATTCTCCACTTGCTGAAAGTGCCCAGAATAAACACATGATCTGCCTTCCATCTCTCAAGTATTCTTTCTCCCCCTCCCCAGGTTCTCCTCAGAGAGACTGTCTTCCAGAAAAATGGCTACAGATACAGGGGTGTGTGGGTGCCTGTGTTGATCCTGCTTCTTGGAGCAATAGCCTGTGCTTGGGGGTTGTTAGAGGCACTGGGCTCCTGGGCAGCATGTGCACAAAGTTAAAATTTCATCAGATAATACAGTTCCATCTGAACAGCCCACCAGACAAAAGGCACCTCCTTCTCCCAACATAAAAAAGGGAGCATAAAAGCAGGAGGTAGATGCAGAAGCAGGAAAGGAGCCTCTGACACAATCCTATCCATGCCTACTCAGAAGCAAGTCCCATTGTTTTCAATGGAGCTTCCTACCAGGAAAGTGTGTATAGGATGGCAGCCCAGGCAGAGAGAGTAAGGAGTCACCAATGGCACTTTTTTCAGTTCCCCTTCACCATTTGCTTTTAGCTGTCTGTTCTTATTCTCTTCAACACCCTTTCCAACTAGAGGAGAATAGTTCTCATCTGTGAGGCAATCTTACTGTGATAATCCACAAGGAGCAAGTCCCACTGTGTTCAACAGAGCTTACTCCCAGGAAAATGTGTATAGGATTGCAGACCAAGTGGGTGTGGATGAGATCTAGGAAGGAGGATGAAACTGAAACCTCTTTGCCTTTTTTCCTGCATGAGCTATGAACGGGTGCCAGAGAGGATGGAAAGGTGTCTGATTTGGGGGCATAAACCCATGCCTACTTATTCAGAAGCCTGAAGGAGTTGACAGCAGCTTGTTCCCATGTAAGCAAGTCAGCCCCTTGCACACTGGCACAGAAAACAAACAGCACATGACTCCTGCTGTCAGTGGTGTGCAGGACATTTACCGCCCTCAGAAGGGAAAACCTTCAGGGGGAAGCTCCCACCTCTCTGGCAGGCAATTGCTGCTGGGATATATGCAGACACAGGAAGTCCGCCAAAAGATTATGCCAAAGCACCAGAGGAGGGAACTCAATGCAAAACACAATGGACTGTGTGGTGGCTGGGTTTAGTAGTTTGATTCTGTCAATCCACTGCTTCAGTGGCTGCACTGGTTACCAGTTCATTTCTGAGCACAATTCAAGGTACTGGTTTTGTCTTTTAAAGCCCTCTATGGTTTGGGACCAAGGTATCCAAAGAACTACCTTCTTCTGTACCAACCAGCTTGCTCTCCAAAGTCATCTGCGGTGGGCCCTGCTGTGTGCGCCCATCCTTGACTGAGGCCAGACTAATGGCCACAAAGAATAGGGTCCTCTAGCAGTGCCCCAACTTTCAAACTCTCTCCGTTTGCGCTAAGATCAACACTCTCTGTGATAGCCTTGCAGCAAGGGTGAAAACCTTCCTTTTCTATTAGTGCTCCCCCCAGTGGTTTTAGTTACTGTTCAATTATTGTAAACTGAGTTGCTGTGATTTTATAATCTCCTGCTGCTTTTATTGCTCTGCTGTTTGTAGTGCAATTATTACTCATAATGTTTTTTTTTAAAAGTTATTCTGACTTTTCTTTTACTGTATTTTAATATCTGCATTTTAATCTTTGTTGTTAGCTGCTTTGACCATACCATTTTTAGGGGAGGAAAGACAGGATATAAATAAGTTAAAGAAATAAGTAAGGAAAACACACAGTTCTCTAAGCAAACCAAAGGGGGGATATTTAATGGAAAAAGGATGACACAGCAAACTACAAATAAAACAATACAAACACAAAATAACTAGATATAAGGCGCAATCCCTTGGGCTGGCATAGAAGGGTTGCAAATGTGCTATAAAGCACTTTTGCGCCTCCGTGGGAGGAAGCTGTGTCGGCACATGTAGATGAGCTGACGTGCGGAGGCTGGTAGAAGCCTCCATGATGGCTTCCCAACTGTAGGCATGGGGGTGGGTGGGGAGGAGGTGGGAGGGGGGCGTTTCTGGGTGGAAGGAGGGTGGGTGATGGGCAGCCCTGGGGGCATGCACGCAGGGAGTCGGGGGCAGGGCTGGGACCCGGCAGTTATGCCGGATCCCAACCCCTATCCCCGCAGAGAACGGAACAGCTTCAAGCCGCTCTGCTCTCCTCTGACTTGTGCCACCTCTAGAGGTGGCAAAGGTCCGAGGAGACCCATTGGGGTGAGCAGCCCTTACCCAGGGGTAAGGGGAAGAGCTTCCCCTTGCCCCTAGCTGAGCCACTGCAGCCAACAAACCTGCGTTGGATGCAGCACAAGCCTCCTGGCTTGCCTGCTCCAGCGCAGGTTTGTTTTGCGCTCTAAGCCTCTGACTTTGTTCACACTCTGTAAATTTTTACTCCAGCATTCCCAAAGCAACTAGGGATTGTGCACAACTCATGCTGAGCATCCAACACTAGATGAAGGTGTTTTTGGTTCCTTGGTTGCACAGCCAGTGGGCACAAACTTTCCTTTCTCTGAGAGATTTATCATTTGGGGCCACCTAGAATCAGTGGGACATCAGGTCCTACTTTTGTATATCAGGTGGGTATCCGAATCCAATTAGCTTGTACAAGCTCAAGTTTCGTTAGGTACTAACCAAGGGGAAGATGCTCATGGGAAAGAGAAGATGCAAAATTTGCACTTGGCTGACTCAACAATCCTCCTCAGGATGTTCAGTTATCTCACAGGAGGGATAAGGACCTGAATGGCCCAAAAGGAAAATCAGGTATTTTCATTCACAGACAACTGAGCCGAATCACTCAAGAGCCACAGAGCTGGTCTGCCTTTAATTAAATGACAGCTTGAGCAGATCAATGAAGGCCATCATGTGATCTATATTAATTTACCAATACTCATCCTTATTAAAGAAGGCAAGGGATTACCATCAATAGATTTCTAAGCCCATAGTGAGACAGCCTATGACAATTACCGCCCCCCCCACACACACACAATTCACAGTCTTTTTAGAATAATTTTGAGAGCACAAAAAAATCAACTTAGAATCCCTTGAGTACAAACTGTGACAAAGAAAAGCTAATGATAGACTAAGCAAACAGCATACAGACAGTCCCAACTCCACGTAAACACAGATGGGGGTCTGAGTTGCTTGTACTAACCAGGAAGAGAAATGTTTCGGTCAATTAAAGCAGTCAACCCAATGCACAGTGGCTACAAAGAAGGCAAACTGTATTATCAGGGGTCATTAGGAAAGAGGATGCAATTGTGTGGAGCTGTACCTGCCTGATCAGGTTTGTCCAGTGCAGAGGCAAGGCAAAGGCAATGAGGGAGTGGAACACAGCAGGGGAAGATTGGGCATGGTATCAGGCACTGTATCCTATACCCCCTCCTGGGCTTGATCCGTCAATATGGATCAACACAGGCTTGTGCCAGGGATACTGCTGGTGCAGCTCTGAGTTGACCCACAACATCTGGGGCTTTCCCTGGGGCAGAAGAACAAATGATCCTTTATCCAGAGGAGACCTCATGTCTGCTAAATTCCCCCACAGGATGCAGTGTACCCCGTGTTGGTACAACTGTATTGCAGTGAGATAACTTAGGCAGGATTGGTCTGCCTGAGATATTTAGGGTGGACAAAAGGAGACATTTATTCATATAGCACATAATTAATCAGTGATTTCATTTTCACAAGATGAGGTGATGGTCATTTCAAAAGGGGACTGGCCAAAGCAATGGAGGACAGGTTTACTGATAGTCATGATAGCATTATGCTACCTATAGGTTCAGCAACAGTATGCCTTTCTCTGTTTGTGGGCTTCCCAGAGGAAGGTGGTAGACTACTGTGAACAGGATGCAGGACTTGAAGGGCCTCTAGTCTGATTCAGCATGACTTTTCTTAGATTCTTAAGCCTGGGATTCCGTGAGACCATAGGAAAGCCATGAAGGGCAAATAGCAGTTGGAGAGGTGATGAGAAGACTGGATCCAGATCAGAAAAAATGGTACAGTGGAAAGAGTTATCCTTCCCCCCCGTCCCCTCACTGCTTTTACCTTAATGAGCATTTCCGATTATTGGTCCGTTAACATCACACTTAGTGTTTTTTCCCAAGTTATATAAAAGAAGAGAGAAACAAGACCCAGAATAGAATTCAGGTTACCCTGGTAGAGAAGCTTGGGATTATTTTAGTAGATTATACACAGCCCCAATTGTCATGAAAGGTAGGGCTGGAAAAGGGTCAGGTGTCAATTTCTTGGGGTGGTGGCAGTGGTGCATATAGTTCTGTTACTTAGACAGCTGAAATAGTTTACCAACCCTGTTTATATAACATTTTATATTGAAAACATATAATTTTGTTAGCCGAGTGCTCATTATACGAGGACCCAAGTATTCTTTAGTAGCATTTCATGCATAGTTCCATCATTTGGTAGAATACCATCAGCAAGAGTGGAAACTAATTTTTACACTGAGCACCAACACAGAAATAAACATTTTAAAACAAAAACATTCTAACTTCAGTGGTCTATATCGAAATGGATTTTTTCCCCAAGAGTTGTGCCTGTGATTTAATGTGAACTACTTTTTTTTAAAAACCATGCACATGCACTAGATTTTCAGAGGGGAATCTGTGAAACCTTTGACAAGTTAATTGCCAATAATGTGCATAAACCGTTCTGGCTTTAAACAATCATTTGTTCAAGCTCCTTGGATTAAGTTATACATTCAACATTCTTTATGCCAGGTAGTCTTTTTCAACTTTGTCCAATCCCCCCACTCACTGGGAACAAGAATGTTTATTCTTCCTTCAGTGGGGAAAGCTTTGGGGTCTCTAATAGCCTTAACAATTGTCTGACCTTAAAGAAATCCCTGATCAATAAACAGTTGATCCTCTGCTTTAATCAGGGCAGTTAAGCATGCACCTCATTCTTTAACACGACCTTTCAATCAGGAAGTGGTTGAGAAAAAACATTCAGTGATGTTGACAGAAGCCATGCCCTAAAATTTTTTTATCTGTTTCTTTAAGCAAATTGATTTTTCTAGTTTAAACACAGACACTTCATCAACTCAAAGACTTGTTATCAATGCCTTAAATAAAAAGAAAGACTAAATACTCCAGCAAATTTAAATCCATCAAAGCGATCTCTGATCAAGGTTGTATTTGCAAAATTTTTCTCAGGTCACTGAATCTCTTGTGCTTCAATTAAACACCTTAAAAAAATCAAAGTTGCTTAAGGACATATTTTTAAAGCTTCTCAGTAACATTTCTAAAAGAAGATAAAATCTAATTTCATATAAGATGGGATGCAAAGCACTGATTGCCCCTGAAAGCTGTCATCATTTGTTCTTTTCGTTGTCGTTTGGTCTTTCTGTCATCATTCAATTGCTATCATTTTTTATGCAGACAACCTGCAGTTTTACTTTCTTTCCTCCTCTTGATTCATCTTCACCCCCCCCCCCTTACTAACATCTGTGCTTGTCTTGCTGCAATTTCTGACTGGACACCACAAACTTTAATTTTTCCAAAACCAAGTTACTGGTCAGTCATCCGTCTTGGCATCTGTACCTTTTTTCTCTCTACTACAGCTTCTAATACTCCTTATGGCCAGCCTGGAACCTGAAAATCTTTGCCACCCCATTTTCATCTTTTTCAAGGTTACCATTTCCAACTTTGAATTATAATTTTACATCTTGCCTCCTATTGCAAAGACTCCAAAATTTTCTCTTATTCCTTCAAAACTTGATTATTGCAATTATCTTCTCTCGGCGTTGCCTCTCTCAAATAAACTCCTTCTCCTTAATTCTAATGTTCATTATATTTGGATTGCTTCTGTTCCCTTACTGGAGCTAATTTGAGTTACTCCTTTTTGTTTTTTAATCTCTTTTCCAGTTTGGTCCTCCTCATCCCTTTTTATTTTCTCCTTGTTTTTGCTGCTCTGCCAATACTTTCATGTCTCTGTTCTGTTTTACTGCCCCCTTTCTCTAGAATTTACTATCTGGGTTCAGATATCATGGTTAAGTACCACTAATGCAAGTTCAAGGGAAAGAAGTTTGTAGTACTTCACTAAAACTACCTGGCATAATGGAGAAGTTTTGTCCCTTGCTTAACAGAAACACAGTCAGGTGTTGCTGTTTGAGTTATCCCATCCAAATTGCCATTGCAACCCCTCCCCAGTTAAGTTTGCTTGCAAGGGTGGGTATGGTAGGGAGGGCTGGAGTCACACTCTCCCAGGCTTGGTCTTCACAATCTTTCTTGAACGCTTTTTCAAATATCACTATTCTAATGGAGAATTCACCAAGAAGGTCTGAAAACTAGAGCTAATTATAAGGCAAACTGGAGAAAGTCTGCTCATTATATAAAACTGGTTCACATTACAAAGAAGAGAGGAGCAGAGGTAAAAACATTTTGATGTGTCACAGCAGTAAAAATATAATCAAAGGCTAAATAATTAACTATTTTCTGCTCTTTAGTGGTATTTCAGGCCACCTCACCTGCATAATCCTAGGGCCAGCCTGCCAAGAAAAACAGGACAGCAGATAGCATCTCACAGGTTGCTGAAAAACCTATCTGTGTATCTCAACAGGAGTGATATTTGTTAAGCTCCAGGGGACTATCAGAATAATTTCAAACAGCCTAATTTTGAACTTAGACTCTTTTTCTGAAAGGCTAATTTCATAATGGGCATATATAAGCTAAACAAAGAACTGATGTAGTTTTTGTCTTCCTTCCTTGATTTTTTTTGCACGTACTGAATGAAGTGTATACCCCTGGCCTCCAAGCTATTCAGAAACACACTATGCGCCTTGTTTCTTCACAGGGGCTGAAACGAAGTTCAGAATGCTCATTAAAAAATACTTCAGATTGAATTTCATAGTCTACAACTTCTGGAGAGGAACATAATAGTACCATTCAGATTAGTTTAGTTATGCAGCAAACACTGTGTAATGAGGTATCAACACCTGCCCCGCCCCCCACCCTATATGTGCCTCCAGTGCTGGAAGGGAGAAACCGTCCAGTTTTATTGCTATGGATTTGTTTTATAGACAATTTCCTGCTTGATAAAATATACACAAATAGTGTCTGCACATTTGGATTTTAACCTATCTTTTTTTCTTGACTGGCACTCTCCGTGATTTCAGTCAAGAATAGTTTTGTTGCAAAACAATCAACAAGACATACTAAGTAAATTGTCTATAGAAATAGCAAACCATTTGCAGCACAGTACTAAGACCAAAAGTAGACATTGAGTAGATTGGGTGCTTGCTGCTGCTTAAAGCTACAGTTCTGCAACTTGCCCCCTCCTTAACTCTGTAACACCTAGTAAACTAAGATGTGATGTTGTTGCATGGAGAGCTCCCCTTATTGTTGTTGCAATAGGCTCCCCTTGTAAGGCACTAAAAACGTTGCTTCCAGGCTCCATGGAGAAACCAGAAGTAGCTTTTTTGCTGTTTTAAGTCATTCTGAGATAGGCAGAGACCTCTGGTGGATGTGCGTGGCCTCCACCAGGCTCAGAAGACCCTCCAGAGGTAAGGGTAGCTGCTCACCTCTCCTCTAGAGGGGATGCACGGGGGGGGGGCACTGCGGACTGGATACAAAGTTAACTGAAAATGCGGATATGGGATCTGTGGATATAGGACCCCTCTGTATTTGCCTTTTCTTAACATTCTTATTCATTTGCATGAAACTAAGCAGTAAAAGGATCTGACAGTAGAACACACTCACATTGAAGCTAATCCTTGTGGCCATTGGCCATGGCTCCCCATTACAACACCTCACCTCAGTTATCCCCAAAATGGGGGTGAAGGTGTTATAATTATACACTAGAAACAAAAAAACAGCTGCCAGCACTCTGAGGCTGCAATCCTAACCACACTTACCTGAGAGTAAGCCCCACTGAACAAAATAGGACTTACTTCTGAGTAGACCTGGTTAGGATTGTGCCTTTTGTCTTACAACAGCAGCCAACAAGAGTTAACCCCTGCTAACTGGTAAGAGGCACTTTTCCAAGTGGGTGCTCCTCTTTTATTTAGCAGGGGGAGAGTAACTGGTCCATCTCTCCCCAGCAGTGTCTTTTCTAGTGGCTGTCTGCAGGTGTTGCATCTTTTTAGATTGTGAGCCCTTTTGGGACAGGGAGCCATTAGTTATTTGATTTTTTCCTGTAAACCGCTTTGGGAACTTTTTATTGAAGAGCTGTATATAAATACTTTTAATAACAACAACATGGGAAGTACCCCCCCCCCCCAGGAAAAACGGGAATGGCTGAAAAGGAATGGGTATTTTTATTTTTTAATCAATTTTTGGAGACAAAGCCATCAAGAGTGGCTTTTTTCTCTTTTTTTGAAAGGGGAGGAAAAAGAGAAAGGTGAAGATCCTGGGTTAAGCTGACACAGACCCCCAAGCCTGTGTAGGTCTACTCAGAAGTCTCATTTGAGTCAATGGGGCTTATTCCCAGGAAAGTATGGACAGGATTGCAGCCACACAGAGCAAGATTACAACTCACCCCAAAGTAGATGGGGGCTGCTCACACACATACACCCAACATGCAGGCTGGGGCATTTGGACAACCCCCCCCCCCCAGAGCAGGCTAGGCTCCCTCCTTCCCAAGTGGAGGAAAGCGCTGTGCTGCCTGTACTTAACTCTTCCCTCCCAGTTTGAAGCCTGCCAGGAGCTCACCCTGTGCTGATGAGATGCAAAGCTGCCCAGCCAGGCTTCTCTCCCACCTCCCCCCACCATGTTTCACACACCTCATGCTGCCCCACCCTCCTCGTTCACAGCAAGTAGAAAAGCAGCAAGTAGGGAGGGGCAGGTGCAGCTACTCTACTCCACTCCTAGGTCCTGCAGCCATGGCCACCTCTCTCCTGGAGAGGGCCCTGGCAGCTAGCCACACCTCCCTAGGGAGCACAGATTGAATACCACCTCCCTAGGGACGCACAGGTTGAATACCTCAGGTTTAAAGGAAAAAGCAACACGAAAGAAACAAGTTATATTCACCTCTCCTGCTCTACCACTATAAATGATGCTTCCTTCCCTCCCCACCACAGCATTACAGACGTTCGCTTTTTCATGTGAGCCTTAATTCTAAATGGAAACAAGAGGCATGGTGCAGCTTGCCAGGTTTACTGACTACTGTTAATGTTTCCAGTATAAAGTAGTTTCCCCTATAAGGGCTAGCTGGCAACTTGCAGGCATACTAAAATACTGAGGCAATAAGGATGCTTCAGACTGAAAGTATGAGCTGTTGAAATAGCTTTCACAACAAACTACAATTTAAAGACCAAGTCAGAAGCAAATAAGTGTTTTGTTTTTTTCTCCCTGCTGGCAAACAGATTTTGAAAATAAACTACTTACTGCTTATTGAAGCTGGGTAATAAAATCCAAGTATCTATAGAACATTAACTCATTCTAATAAGGAAAAACAGCTAATGCATAATAGCACATTTATCTACTGCCATTTTGAACTTCTGTTTGTCACAACATGCTCTCATCCTCCCACGAAGACTCTAATCAAGTTTTATAACCGGCTTCCAAGAGTTCTCTCCAAAACAAGAATTTGAACCCATTTGTTGCCTTTCTGAGTACCAGAAAACAGTTTTCTAAGTTAATTCTTAAGTGCTTGAATTAGCTCTGTACATCAAACTCAAACTAGATGGCCAAGTATCCAAAACAGCCCCAAGGCATAAGCAGATGCAGAATAATAGCAGCACTATTGGACAGGCTCTCTCTCTCTCATTCACACACACACACACACACACAGGTGAGTGCAATGGGACTGCATTCTAGCATGGTGGAACACAGAGGCAGAATTTCCTTCCAAAAACAATCCCTTGCTCTCTATGTAGTCTTGTAAGGATAACATTCATTACCAAGAGGGCTCTCTCATTCTTATAGCAATATCAGATAGTGATATCAGACAGCGATAGTTCCTCTACATCAGCCATTTTCAACCACTGTGCCGTGGCACACTGGTGTGCTGTGAATGGTCTGCAGGTGTGTGCTGCAGGAGTCTGGAGGAGGGTCATTTATTAGTAGGGTCATTGGGGTATGTAAACCCCCCCATCAACAGCATGGTGTGCCTTGTCAATTGTCAAAAAATGGATGGTATGCCTTGACAATTTTAGAACCCTGTCAGTGTGCGTGAGACAAAAAAGGTTGAAAATCACTGCTCTACATCAACCATACCTTCAGTTTTGCCAACCATATCAGTCACAATGAAAGTAGCTCAGTAACTGGATTGTCAGCTTCCCTTTTTCATATAAGATCTATGAAAGAAATCTTGGGCTTCAACATAACCCACCAGCCCAAACTGAAAATCTGACTGAAAGATGAAGGTTCCCAAGTGCAGCCTATTGATGCTGATTAATGATTGATATTCAGTGAGCTTCCACTGCTGTGATCAGTACTGAATTCATTGTGAAGGCTAGATACTCTGTTTGTTCAGAGACCAAGAAAAGAAAGACAAGAAAAGAACTGACTAGCATCTTCAAGCAGCAGCAGCATAGTATACTCAAGTTTTAATTACAGTACATAAACAAGACAGAGGCCATGCTGAAGCAGCACTTAAGAAGTCCCAAACATATCTGTAATCGGAAACTGCTCTAGGATGATTCAGATCTTACCTGGGCAATGTGTGAGTTGCTTTGGCATGGCTAGATCCCACTCTGGTAACAGTATAGACAAAAGGGATTACATGAGTCAGAAAATTCATGTGATTCCTTTTTACACTGGGGTTGCCAATGGTGGCTTCAAAGAGAACAAGGTCAGCCACCCAAGCCATACGATCCCTTTCTACAAATGTGAGTGTCTTGTCCTCTGCCACACTGCGATTCTGGCAGAGGACAAGACACTCACAAGACAAGACACTCACAAGACACTCACAAGACAAGACAAGATTCTGCGTCTATCCAGAATCGCAGTGTGGATTCCGAGCCAACAGGTCCACCACTGATATGGTATTCTCCCTTAGACAACTGCAGGAGAAATGCAGGGAACAACGACAGCCACTCTTTATAGCCTTCATAGATCTCACAAAGGCTTTCGACCTGGTCAGCAGAGACGGCCTCTTCAAGATTCTCCCCAAGATTGGATGTCCACCCAGGCTTCTCAGCATCATCAGATCTTTCCACAAGGACATGAAGGGCACTGTTGTCTTCGATGGCTCCACATCAGACCCTTTTGACATCCGAAGCGGAGTGAAGCAGGGCTGTGTTCTTGCACCAACCTTGTTTGGGATTTTCTTCGCTGTCCTGCTGAAGCAGGCCTTTGGAACTGCAACAGAAGGCATCTATCTCCGGACCAGATCAGACGGAAAGCTCTTCAACCTCTCCAGACTGAGAGCAAAATCCAAAGTCCAGCTGAAATGTCTGCGTGACTTCCTCTTTGCCGACGATGCAGCTGTCACTACCCACTCTGCCAAAGATCTCCAGCAGCTCATGGATCGTTTTAGCAAGGCCTGCCAAGATTTTGGACTGACAATCAGCCTGAAGAAAACACAGGTCATGGTTCAGGATGTGGACTCACCTCCCTGCATTACAATCTCTGAGCATGAACTGGAGGTTGTCCATGACTTTGTGTACCTTGGCTCAACGATCTCCGACACTCATTCTCTCGATACCGAGCTAAACAAGCGCATCGGTAAAGCAGCTACCACGTTTTCCAGACTCACAAAGAGAGTCTGGTCCAACAAGAAGCTGACGGAACATACCAAGATCCAGGTCTACAGAGCTTGCGTCCTGAGTGCACTTCTGTACTGCAGCGAGTCATGGACTCTTCGCTCACAACAGGAGAGGAAACTGAGCGCTTTCCACATGCGCTGCCTCCGACGCATCCTCGGCATCACCTGGCAGGACAAAGTTCCAAACAACACAGTCCTGGAACGTGCTGGAATCCCTAGCATGTATTCACTGCTGAAACAGAGACGCCTGCGTTGGCTTGGTCATGTCGTGAGAATGGATGATGGCCGGATCCCAAAGGATCTCCTCTATGGAGAACTCGTGCAAGGAAAGCGCCCTACAGGTAGACCACAGCTGCGATACAAGGACATCTGCAAGAGGGATCTGAAGGCCTTAGGGATGGACCTCAACAAGTGGGAAACCCTGGCCTCTGAGCGGCCCGCTTGGAGGCAGGCTGTGCAGCATGGCCTTTCCCAGTTTGAAGAGACACTTTGCCAACAGTCTGAGGCTAAGAGGCAAAGAAGGAAGGCCCATAGCCAGGGAGACAGACCAGGGACAGACTGCACTTGCTCCCGGTGTGGAAGGGATTGTCACTCCCGGATTGGCCTTTTCAGCCACACTAGACGCTGTGCCAGAACCACCTTTCAGAGCGCGATACCATAGTCTTTCGAGACTGAAGGTTGCCAATACAATGTCCTCTGCCATATGTAAGTGGTTTCTACACTGCTCAAGCAGCATATGAATAAGCCTCCAGTCTTGGGAACAGGATATCAAATATCAAATCAACGAGTCAGAATTTGTTTATATTTATACCTTTGGAGCTTCGCTTTACTGTGTAACAGAATATGTTAGCAGACCGCCAAACTATCAGAATTAAGGAAATTGCACCAAAAGGAAAAAAAATTTTCACGATATTAAATGAAGAGCCCTGAAAAACAGAGTTTTAAAAACCCACACAAAACAGAAATTGAGTAATTGGCAGTGCAGCAAAGCTATCAAGTAGTTTCCTTTAAGTTGTCACATTTCCATCATTCAGAAAAGTAAGAGCTCTCTGTCATTTCCGTTAAGTCCCCATATCTACCTAGCACTATTGCAGTTATGTAAAATTGCACTAATTAAAGCAGCCAGAATACTGAAAGAATACTGAAAGAACTATTCTTACTACTTGTATAAAGTGCTAGCATATAAAAACCAGCTGGTATCAGAAACTGTAACTGGTTGCATATTGAATATACTTAGAGACTAAGGGCATACTAAAGCTTTCTCATAGCAGCCTAACTCAGGATGCAGCACTCAGTTGGAACATGAGAAAGCCCAAACAATTAGAAGGAAATTCAAGAATCTCATACTTGGGTTCAACAATTAGTGGCCCCCACCCAGAATCTGACACATGGTCAGAAGCAGGATGACCACATTATCATGGCCACTTTAAAACAAGGGACAGCAACAACACTGTCAATACTTCCCAGCTGACTTCAATGAGAAATAGTTAATATTGGATGGAAGGGGAAGGGAAAATAAGCAGGATCGCTTGTGTGGTTTCTGGGCAACCATCCACTATTGCTTCTTGATCTTTGTCATCCAGTATTTCTATTTCTCAGTTCAGTCATCATGAAGTTAGCTGGAAAGTTATGGCCCTGCCTGACAATGATGCCTTTTAATGGGAAAGCAGTAGGAACAGCTGCAAAAGCAGCTCCTGCCCCTCTTCAGTTAAGTAGCCTGACATGTGTGGTCCATTTAGCCAGCAACTGGGACCAGGCTGCCCTGCTGGTCTAATTTCCTACCAGGGATCAGCCTATACCAGGGGTGGTCAAACTTGCTTAAAGTAAGAGCCACATATAATAAATCATAATTTTCAAGAAACATTTAAATTCTTAAATATGTTTATTCACCAGAAACATTAAACTTATCTTTCCAACAAGCGAACTCTGTTTATACCCAGTAAAAAATTATAAAGATTGAAAAGTTACCTTTTATATTAATTATGATACAAAAAGGAGTTTATCCAACGTATTTCAGTGAACCATACATTATATGTCAAAGAGCCACATGTGGCTCACAAGCAATGGTTTGCCCTGGTCTTCTAAACTAAATTGAAATGGCTAGAAAGAAAGCAACATTAAAACTCAGACCCACCTTTGGTCTTCTCCAGGAGTTCTACTCCTATGTAATGTGACAAAAACATACCTCCCTCTCTCCCCCCCCCTCTCTCTCTCTCTCACACACACACACACACACACTTTCCCTAGGGATGCAAGGAAATTACAACCCATTGGTTCTACTGTCTTTGTCTCTGAATTTTCAACTTGGCTGGATTGGCACTTGCAATTAATTGGTTGAGATACTGGACAATCCAGAAAGCTTGTAAAATGCTCTTATATACACTCTACAGGAAGCACATTTTTTTTTTTAAAAGAAACTGTTAATGTCTACAAGGTAAAGTGGTTTGGGTTTGAAGCACTATATAAAAGCAGTAAGTATCATCATTAAGCTACGACAAAAGAAGCAATAATTTATGCTGCTGGAGAGTTGTGATTGAAAAATTATTATAATAGCTTCTCTTAATTCTGCGTACCTGAGCTATATATAGAGAAATGAATATATAAACCTCTCAGGGTCCAATCCTATCCAACTTTCCAGCACCGGTGCAGCCACAATGAAGCCCTGAGGTAAGGGAACAAATGTTCCAGTACATTGAGAAGGCCTCTGTGACTGCCTCCCTACCAAAGGATGTAGGGCACACCCCACTGGCGCAGCTGCACTGGCACTGGAAAACTGAATAGGATTTGGCCCTCAAGACAGCTTTCTGCATTTATTGGCAGAGAAACCTGAATGGTTTATTACTGAAGTTCATGGCCAAGGCTGATATTTTAAAAATCCATACAAAAGTTCACCCAGCACTAAATATTCTTATTACTAGTTTGTTTTGCAAAGATTTCAGAAGATGGGATTATTCTTTGATTGAAACTATAAGACTACACTTAGTCTGCACATTACAAATATATCTGAACTAGACTCCCAAACCTACCAAGTTAGTTGGTACAGTTTTAACAGCCTGCCTGCTCATGCATTTCTAAGTAACTTATTTGGTCTGAATAAAACAATGTTTCCCAAACTGTGGGTCCTGAACCAACAGTGGGTCATTAACTGATTTTTGGAGGGTTGTGAAACTGACAAGCTGTTATTATTGAGCCCTATGGAAAGTGAGACTAAGCCATGTATGCATGTATAATCATGAGTAGGCAAACATGCCTCCGTTCACTTTGAAGGGCAGACTGAGAGGAATGCAACACCACCAAAATGGTTGTGATCTGATGAAAGCAGCCCCCCCTAAAACATTCAAGACAAAAGTCCCTCCTCCAAGTTGACAAGGAAAATGTACTGAGCCCATGGAAAGCAAAACTAAGCCACACATGCCATTTCCTTATGAGTAGGCAAACATGCTTTGGTTCTTATTGAAGACCAGGTGACGGGGAATGCAAAAACACCAGAATGGTCACAATTCAATGAACACGGAACTCAACAAATGCTCTAAAACAGCGATTTTAAACCTTTTCCATCTCACGGCACACTGAAAAGGCACTAAAATTTTTGGGGCATGCCATCAGCCTTCTGACAATTAACGAGGCACACTACACTGCCGCCCGGGGGCTCACATCCCCCAATGGTCCTACCAATAAATGACCCTCCCCCAAACTCCCGCGGCACACCTGCGGACCATTCACGGCATACCAAGGAGCTGCAGCACAGTGGTTGAAAATCACTGCTCTAAACTAAACTCCCCACTAAACACCCTCCCCACTATATTAAAAAAGGATGAAAACAGAGACTTCAGCATCTGAAACCTTTTTTCCTTAAAGTCTCGTAAAGCTAGATGGGTCCTGATAGAGTGTCATTTTAAAAAGTGGGTCCCGGTGCTAAAAAGTTTTGAAACCACTAGTACTAAAAAAGAAAAAAAGTTGTATATCATTTAGTAAAGCTTCTGTGCCTGATCAATGGGGGGGAATTCATACTCCCCACCAGTGACCAAATGTGTGGCCATTTAGATTCCTGATCTAAATCCCATAATATCCAACTGAGTCTTATGATGTATTATTGGATCAATAATAGTAACCAATAGCAACAAAGAACAGATGTTCAGCTCCATGTTTGGAACATATTGCCATATAGGCCATAATATAGGCCATAATATCATAATAGATCAATGGGAACAGATCTGGAAGCATAATATAAAACTTATTAGAGCAACACATTTTAAAAACCTGAATTATTTTGTTTAAAACTATTTTAGATGTTATAGAAAGAAAAAGATGTGTATTTAGTTATTATGATTTTAATTGTAGTGAGGATTTTATATGTTAGATATTGGAAGGATTTTAAAATACCATTGAAAGATGAATTAATAGAGAAAATGAATGTGGCGGAAATTGATAGGTTTTCAGAAAATTTGAATCAACAACAAAAACTGACACAAATTGAGCAATGGAAATTATTTTATGCTTGGTTGAAAATGAAGTTTTAGAAACATATGATAGGGCATTTAGATGATTGTATTACAGTCAACAGTCAACAAAACCTTTATTAGGCATAAACATTTGATAGGTGAGGACTCTACAGGAATCGTAGAGAGTATAAACCTAAGTAGTACACAAATATATGTATATGTGCACACCTATGTGTACACACAGATACAACATACATTACATTTTACAAACAAACATGAATTATTTAAAAGACAGAAACAATCAGTTACTCTGCGGATCTTGCCAGAATGTAGCCTACTCAGTGATTACTTGGTACAGAAAGCTTGGCTCGATTCAGAATACTCAAATTTAGGAACTGTGCGACTGAGAGAGTTGTATGCTCTACATCACCTGCTAGAAGGAATTGAATTATATCTTTCTCAGAATGCCCTGTTTTGGGATGGAGCAAGGGAGAGAGAAATTGCTGCCTTAGTACTTGATATCTGGGACAGTGCAACATAATGTGTGTGGATGATTCTACTGATGATTGTATTACATATATACTATGATATAACAGATGAATGATGAATGAAAAATGATATTAAGAGGTAAATTTAGAAGAGGAAACTGATTAAGATATGTAATGATTTATTAGTTTTAGGGATATATGATGATATATTTGCCAATACAAATACAAATGATTTCCTGCAGCCCCTTTTTTGTGTAGTGAAGTTTGTTGTGTTTTTTGTGTTATGTGTTATGTGTGTTAGTTTATTTTTGTTTTTGGAAAATAAAAAAAAATTGGGCTCTCCCATATCTTGAAGTATGATAAAGATTTGCATGTTTTCTCTTCTGTCATTTGTAGTTAATGAATTCCTGAGTGAGAAAAAGTACTTATTTTTGGTTATGAATTAATGATATCACTTCCTGCCTAACGACACCACTTCCGGCCCTCAGCAGGCATCATGAATGCCATTTGTCCCTTGGTATGAAACGAGTTTGACACCCCTGGTCTAGCACTTAGACCTCTGACACAGCAACATACTATCCAGGATGCGCCCTGAGGTATGGCATGGTGAGTTAGATGGGGTACAAGGAAATTTCCCCAACTTTCCTCAACTAATCATTCATCTCTGTTTGTCGACCCATAGTTCTCTCTCTCTCTCATTTAAACACACACACACACACACACACACACACTTCTGTGCAAATATCCACATAAGAATTAGAAAAACTAATAGTGATGGAACTTCATTAGACCAACTGTAGTTGCTATTAATTATTTCAGTACAGATTTCACAGAACATATAGGGCTTCACAGTGCTACACACTCTCTTATTTATGACATCATCTGTTAATTCTATTTGCAGTAGACTAACTTGATAACAGAATATAGTACAATGCAACATAATATATATGCAAGAACAAAACAGGAAACAGAAAATAATTGGATGCACAGAAATTATATTCCTAGGGGGAAAACAGGGTTACAAAACATTCTGCCCAACATGTTAATCCAAGGTATTCAACTCAAGTTTTTAAAAAAGTGATGCGAACAGGTGGTTCACACAAGCTTCAGAAATATTTCATAAAGCAAACACAATGCCAAGTCACAGAGAGATTTACTGGCAGACACGAGGGGAAAAAACAACTTGTTTAGAAAACTCACACCTACATACAAAATGTTTATTCAAAGATCTCATTCAGGCACAAGACAGAACAATAGAACCACTATGCCACTGCCAGCTAACTTGGTGATGTGAAGCGCCCATATTTTCAAAACCAACAGAGTTTTCATCTACAATGTTCTCTGAGCAGTAATCTAAGCACTCACAACTAACAGGATCTGTACCTGTACAAAACAACCTTGAGAATTCCTAGAGCAAGTGTTTTTCAAACTGGGGGTTGGCAATCACTAGGTGGGTCACGAGCCAATTTCAGGTGGGTCCCCATTCATTTCAATATTCTATTTTTAATCTATTAGACTTGATGCTACCATGGTACATGACTGCATTTGGGGAAATGTTACAGACCTGTACTTTGAACAAGCTACTAAGTACAACAATGATAGTCAACGGAACTTACTCCTGGGTAAGTGTGGGTGGGGTCGCAGCCTAGGATTGTTAAAAATTTTCCTGCTTGATGATATCACTTCCAATCATGGCATCACTTTCAACGGGTCCTGACAGATTCTCATTCTAAAAACTGGGTCCCGGTGCTAAATGTGTGAGAACCACTGTCCTAGAGCCTTTGCATCAGGGAACCTGTGCTCATCCTTTGACCCCCTCCGAGACCACCAGTTAATCAGGTTGGTCCTGCTGAGCACTGGGTGCAGTCAATGCCTTAGCGTAAGTATTGCTCTGTACCTGCTTGGTAAGACTGACAATGCTTATAAGATTCTACTCTACAAAACTCTGAGGCAAAATGAGAAAAAATCAAGACAATCTTGAATAACATTCTGCAGGACACTTTTTTAAAAAAATGAAAAGGACATATACTGAGCAGTTCTGTGCCCCTCAAAAAGCTGGGGAAGCCTCCACCCAGAGGCAGGAACCCAGTTAACAACCATGAGGAAAATTCAGCCAAGAAAAAGAAAACAGTAATACTCAGAGGAAGAAAAAAATTGACAATGAAAGCAACTTAAGAACTTGGCTTTGTTTTGGAAACTGGTAAAGATCTCCCCCAGTTGTGGGCCACATCTTTAGACTGTCATATTCATCCTGGGACTTGGGAGCAACATTTTTATGACCTCTATAAAGACTCTAATGTAGTGCACAATGATTTGAATTTTGTAGGGATTCCACCCTGGCCTCCAGTTACTGTAACAGAAATCCATGAATTAGCTGCTCAGATGAAATCAGGTAAAGCACCAGGTGGAGACTTGATCCCACCTGAAGCAGTAAAGAACAATCTTGGTTTCTGGGGCCCAGTTTTAGCTTCATTATTCTCGTATATTGATAAAATGGGCCAAATTCCTGAAGACTGGGGTGCTGCTATTATAGTTCCAATTTTTAAGAAAGGTAATAGAGAAGACCCTGCAAATTATAGACCTAATAGTCTTTTAAGTACCATTAGTAAACTTTATACGCGCCATCTCCATAGAAGGCTTAAAGACTGGTTAGAACAAGACGAAATACTTGCAGAAGAGCAGGCGGGGTTTAGAGAGGGCCGTACTACTATTGATCAATGTCTGGTGCTACAACATCTCGTTGAAAAATATAGTTCTAATAAAGTAATCTCTCTTTATGCAGCCTTTATTGATTTGAAGGCAGCTTTTGATTCTATCTCGAGAGTTAAGCTATGGGAAAAGCTGGAGGCCTCTAACATCGACAGACGCTTGTTTTTTCTTATTCAAGCTCTCCACAGGAACACGACTCTTAAGGTGAGATGTAGCACTCAGGGCCACCTTACAAATGCTGTTCCAACCCAAAAAGGGGTTAAACAAGTCTGCATCCTGGCCCCTCTTTTATTTAATTTTTATATCAACTCCTTGGTGGGCCATTTAAACAGCATGGATTTACATCCCCCTAGAATTGCAGGGAGATTTATAAATGTCCTGCTATATGCTGATGATGCAGCTGTTTTGTCAAGAACCCCTATTGGACTTTGGAGAGCGCTGCGAAAGTTGTCATATTACTGCGAGGAGAACCAGTTAATGATCAACTATCAAAAAACTAAGATCATGGTTTTTGCCAGGAGGCCTAAGTTGTGGACATGGACTATAAATCACCATAGGATAGAGCAGGTGTCCTACTTCAAATATCTGGGAGTGGTAATACATTCAAGTGTCTCTAGAAAAGCGCATGGAGATTATGTGGCCTTAAATGCCCAAAAGACCTCTTCAGCCATTATTCAATATATGAAAACGAAAGGAGGGCATTATCTCCCTGCTGCTCTCAGGTTATTTCGAGCAAAGACACTGGCTCAGTTATTGTATGGTTCCCAACTTGGGCCACCCCCAAATATTAAGACACTGGAGTGGGTGCAATCAAAGTTCCTGAGGGCAGTACTGGAGGTCCCAAGAGACATATCTAATGTCAAGCTGCGCCTGGAGTCAGGCCAGATTAAAATAGAGGCTAAGATCTGGCTAGCTATTCTTTTATACTGGCTTAAACTCCGGTATTTACCAGCTGGCCTTGCTCCCCTAGTCCTGTATGATACCCATAGATCCAGTTGGATACACTCAGTAGAACAGAAATTAGCTGTTCTAGGCTTTTCTGTAATAATTTTATTAGATATGGGTTATGAAAGGGTGAAGGCAGTCATTAAACAACGCATCTTGGATACGGAAAGGCAGAATGACATTTCTAATGTCTCTGAATTCTATGTTAGGGAAGATCGTAAGTATATTGTTGATGTCCCACATTACCTTGCCCAGCTGGAGAACTATAAGTATAGAAGAGCCTTTACATTGGCTCACCTTAGAGGACTCCCCTCAGCAGTGTCAGAGGAACGATATAAAAGGATACCCTGGACTCAACGACTATGCCCCTGTGGATCAGAAGATGTTGAAACTATCGAACATGTATTTTTTCATTATTCCTTTTATAGGGACATTCGTGCTAGTCTTATTATACCATTGCTGACCCATTTTATGGGATGTACACAACAACAATACATGAATTTGTTGCTGTCTGGTGCAAATCCAGGTATTACTTTTAATGTTGCGAAATTTTTTGCTTCAGCGATGCGCATTAGGACATTGATATTGAAAGTGGACTGAATTTAATAGAGTTGCTGCCTACAATGGATAGTTGCCTCTGAGAATGGGGATTGGGTTTGGGTTTATTGAAGATTAAGATTTTTAGCTCGATGTTTTAATTGAATTTTTACTCCTTTTGTAATGTTTTTTAAGTGTACGGTTTTGTATTTTATGTACTGGTCACCGACTATAATAAATGAATGAATGAATGACAATGAAAGCAGTTAGGAAAGATCAGGGAACATTCACTTTTGAAAAGCTCACAGCGAAAGCTGCAGAGAGGTATACAAGATGTTGTTCGTATGATGATCAGAAGAGAACTGAGCAGAAAGAGGCTCATAGCTTGAGACAACGGACACCACTACACCTGAAGGGAAGGGTGACCACTGGTTCTTGGATTAAAATGCTCTAGAAATTTCCAAAGTTATTCCATGCAAGTGAAGTTCCCAGGAGCATGACTGCGCATAGAACATGACTGTTTTCGAGTTGAGAAGGGAGGGATATTGTAGTTTATTTTTTCAAGCCCAATGGGAGCTTGCACGTCACCTATCACAAGTAACATGTAACTGGTCTTAGTTTCCTCCTGTTTGTCTTTCCATTCTGAATCACTAGAATAAGTTCTTCATGATAATTGTCCACTTGTTTCTTGACTTGTAGACAATCATACTGTCTGTTTGAAAACCTCTGCATTTAAAAAGCTGATTATTCAGCTCATTAAGAGACAGAAGTTATTGCCAAATGTTAAAAATTCTCAAAAGGCTGACCAAGCATGACAAAAGGATGACCAAGCATCACTATCCCCCTGGGCATCATCCATTATTCCAAAATCATGGAAAATAAGCATGAAAAGTAGTGTTATTTTGTCCTTTGCAAACAAGGCACAAGGTGATAGGATGCTGCTATTTATAAAAATTACACCTTTAGGGATTTCAGGTAATTGAATTATTATACGAAGAGTTCAGAACTACTTCAATATTAAAGCAAGCTGGTATTTGCTAAAATCATTTAAGCACCACATACACTTCCAAATCCTTTTAAAAAGTCACACAATTTCTTTAAGCTAGATTGGGGCCATGGAACTCATTCTATGAATTACATGCTCAAAGACATCATTCTTTGAAAGCCTCATCCGCCAACACACACACAGGCAAAATACAAAATATACTCTTTCTCCAAAAAATTGTCACATCACTCGGTCACTATAAGAATACTATAACAACACTTGCAAGCAGCTTTAGTTGGTTAACACAGAAATGCAAACCCAAGTTAGATGGTATTAAACAAAAATTCGAACATGAATACATATCAGAGAGAGAGAGAACTACAGTATGTACAGCAGGAGTGTCAAACATAAGGTCCATGGAAGCTCTCTTATTCTGCTAGCTGGATAATTGGGCTTGTGATAATTGAGGACAGGTGACCCACTGCAGCAGGACTCTCATTTGTAATAAGAGCCTAAAAATATTGCTGGTCAACTTATCTCTTCCTTTGTTCTCTTATCTTCCTCATGCCTGCTGAAGGTGTGCAGATTGCTGATAGAAGTGATGTTGGTAGACAGACATGAGTGCATATCACTGATAGAAGTTATACAGGTGTGTGCCACTTAACAATGGGGGTATGTTTTCCAATCCACATTATATGAGATTGGGTCATTAAGTGAACATTCAGCACCCAATCTAATGCCTTTGTTGTGTAAACAGACTCTCCCTGCCAAACACTAGCTGGCTGCACAGGCTATTGTAGATTGCCTCTTCTTTGCATTATGAGTCTCTTTACTGTGTAAACTATGCAGGCTATGGGAGGCTATGGGAGTCCTGACTGCCTCATTAAGAGCCTCTTTGTTGTGCTTTGACAACCATTGTATATGCAGTAGTTGTTGAGTGGACTGTTGTTAAGCAATGCATGCCTGTACTTCTAAAGAGATCAGTAACTTAGGGCCAGGGTCGGGAAGCCAAGGGAGGCAGCATGAGGGAGGTCAGCATGTGAGTCCTGGGAGGGAGGGAGGATCAAAGGATGTGGGTGGTGTGGCCATTATTCTCAAGTCAGTCTGGCCCTTGCCCATTTTAAGATTACAGTGGTTATGTACTGGCATGGTAGGGAAAAAAATTGGAGGGAACACTGCTGAAAGGGCAGCCCACATGACCACTAGGCTCCCCCATATCTTGAAAATATGATTAAGGTTTGCATATTTAGTCTTCTGCCATTTGCAGCTGATGAGTTCCTATGAAAAAGTGCTTATTTCTGTTCATCACCTGCTTGATGACATCACTTCCAGCCCTCAGCAAGCACCGAAGATGCTAACTGGCACACTGAATGAGATGAGCTTGACACCCCTGATTTACAGGGTTCCAGCTTGCCAGCAACTTGGTGCCCCAAGAACTCATATGCTGTCAGAGTACAACAGATGACAGGGACATACATTCTCATGGTAAACATGTTGTAATCCTGTCAACCAACAGAAACTGCTGCTCCAAACTCTAAACTTCAGAAGTGCTTCGTTTTTCATAGGGATTAGAATTACAGCCATTTTACTTCTGGTTTTCTACAAGCATTTGCCAGTTTTATTATAAGACTCCTTGCTTGTAATAGCAACCATCCAACTACAATAATAAAAGAAAAACTGGTTTCCTAATTAAGACATTTCTTCTGGCCAGGCTCTACAGCGACCTTCAAGAACTCAGAGAGGAAACAGCTACCAATTTAGGCTTCCTCCCTTTGCCAATTCTGAAACCTACAAGACTTGCAACTAACTTTACAATGTAAATAGGAGATAGACAACTCCTCGACATCTAATGCTAATTTAAACAAGTAAAATCTGTCTTATCTCTACTCATACTCACAGCTATTTTAATTAGAACAGAGTTTATTCACTTAAGTTATTTTGGAAATCACTGTATCCTTGTAATGTTTTATCTTAAAACAGTTATTTTTCTTTATGTTCCAATAAAGATTTGTCAGTAAAAATAGCGGGGAAATCAAATCAGAGATATAACCTGAGACAGTCTGATTTCTGGTGCTTATTCTGTCACATCATTGAGATAGTCTTCATTCAAAGTTCTTACTGACAATTACCTACAATCATTATAGCAGATGAAGTATTTTTTCACCTTTGAACTACCTTAAAATGTTAAAGGAAGAATAGCTAACCTAAAAATGTCATGACATTCAAGTTGAGTTTTCAGCTTGCTCTCTTGAACTGAACTTTATTGATGAAGCTGGACATTAACCAAAACATGACTAAATATAAAGAGCAGGGTATTGTGGAACTGAGGCTCCAATGAAACAACTGCTCTGTTTTTTATTCAGTAACCCTAAGGCTACTTTTATTAAATAAGAAATGGGGATTATGCTTCATCTTTTAACACTGAATCTATCCCTGATTTATACTAGCTGCTATCATTGTGCCACATTAGGCAAGAAAAGCAACTTGTATAATCGGGAGTAATTCCAGCAAAGTCATTCAAACAACTTTGTCTCAGTGTGGGCATTCTTGAGGATACAGTTCCTCCATTCCTCTTTTAACCATTTCAGAACCCAGCAGATTAACCAAAGCGGTAGAGACATAAGGTTGGACTTATTCAGGATCAACATATGGTAGAATGTTTTAAACCCACACACACCTCACTCACCAGCAAGTCTTTAGTGCCCTAAAGTGACGTGCAACTATTGGTTTTATTCACATTCACATTTTATGCCTTATTTTGTACTATGTGACATCCTATAAGCAACCCTGAACTTTAGGAAGATAAACTAGAATTTTATCCACCGATCCATTGAAAGAACATTATAAAAGAATGGTTTATTAAAAACTTCATTTCTAAATTTGTGTAATATATGAGAGTTCCTGATTATCGGCAAGATCAAAGTAACTGGTTTGTTACTTTGTTGTTTGAAATTCATAAATGTTGCTTGCACAGTTACTGGAAGAAAGGGTTAAAGATGCAGTAACACTCCTTCTGGTAATCATGTCACTTCTGTTCAAAGAAATACAAGAACAACAACAGAAGAGAAGTTAGTTATATCTATTTTTTTTTTTTTAAAGAATCAAATACTGCTAATGGAATGAAAAAAATTCTATTGTCGAAACAGGAAAGTGAATTTACTACTTCCGAGCTGGGAAAAGTTGTCATCACAGCAAAGCTGCTTTAAATTATTTCAAGACAGAAAAATAAGATGGTTCAAATGGCATGTGCTACTAACAAGCAACTTTTCATCATTTTCACTACACTATGCAACTATCCCTACCTTTTTGTTTTGTTACAGCCACGTATGTACTGTGTATTTTAAATAATGCTACCATTATCAGCTAGCATTACAGATTTAGATATTACGGTTGCACAATACAGTTACGACAGCCATTATTTGGAAGTATTGTGGTGTGTTTGAATCAGCTTCTTCAACACTGTACACAAAGTCTGTTTCTCATATTCTGGTACTGACAATATCAATTATTGAGAAGTAATGCCTGGTTTATTTAACAGCATTAATAAGCAGCTAGTGAAAGCACAACTGAACTGTACATTACTATGCCATTAGCAAAGCTACAGAGTCTATATTTATTCCTGCATTGACACCCATGGTTATTGCAAGATCCTTAACACCAAGAGCAGTGTGAAAGTTGTTTGTGCAGCACAGACCATAGTTATTGTCAACCCTTCTTTTCTTTCCTTTCATTTTCCAAGCATAAAATTTTAGCTAAATATTGAAGATGACAGAAGGAAATTCTCAAAGGTGATTTAACAGTTTGAAAAAAATTTGGTGAAATCATTTTCTATTACATGATTAAGGTTGTAATTCTAGGTACTCTCACCTGGGAATAAGGGCCACTGAAATCATTAGGACATCCTTCTAAATAAACTTGCACAGACTAAGGGCCCAATCCTATCTAATTTTCCAGTGCCAGTGCTGCTGTCCCAATGGGGCATGCACTGCTTCCTGTGGTGGGGAGGCAGTCACAGAGGCCTCCTCAAGGTATGGGAACATTGGTTCCCTTACCCTGGGGCTGCACTGAGGTTGCACCGGTGCTGGAAAGTTGGATAGGATTGGGCCCTTAGGCTACAAGTCTTTAAAAAACCCCAAGACTCATTCTCCACATAACACAACCCAGTGAATAAAGTTCTCATATACTAGTTCTATTTTCTTTCACCACTAGTAAACTTCTGGGAAAAAAATCTAGACTATGAAAACAGTTCATAAGCACAATTTTTAGGACAGTAATACTCATTAGCAGGGCTTACCCTCCGTTTCTATTTTATGCTCATTTTCTACAGCTTCCTCTGTACTGATCTGCTATCACAAACTTTTTGTCAAGTGTACAACTAAGTCACAGTATTTTCTGATTTTTTTAAAAGTTTGACTTATTTTCTGAGGCAGTTGGACGTAAGCTGGAGTCATCTTGTACATCTCTAATTACTAAATTCCCACAAGGCAGTTAAGACTACATGCAAAGCAATAACATTAAGAGCCCAATCCTGTGCTCAGCAGCACAGCTTCATGCAACTGAGCAGTGTCGCAAACGTGTCAAAAGGCACGTTTGCAAGCCTTTCCACCAGGCTCCCACCCATGCTAGCCCAGCGCCAGCCAGCGCCAGCCAGTGCTGGGCTAGCACAGGGCGGTTGTCTCATGAATCGCCAAGCCGTGGCACGGTAAGCAGGGACTGGGAGGAGGCGTTCTGGGGAGGGGGGAGGCCGGCGGGGGGGAGGCGTGACGTGGAGGCATGACGCGGAGAGGGGGGCGGGCTGGAGGCATGCCGGGGGGAGGGAGGGAGGCGGGTCCACAGAGCTCGTGGAGAGCTCTGCGCCCTACACGAGCGCCTTTACCTAAAATGAGTAGCCCCATTGCAGGGCTGCTTACCTTACCTGCGAGAAGGGGACGAAAGTCCCCTTCTCCCAAGGTGCCTCCTGTGGTAGCCCAGGGTGCGCAGGAGCCGTTCTCGGTGCAGCCGTTCTCGGTGCCGCAAACCTGGGCGCCCTGGGCAGCTCAGGATTGGGCTGCCCGGCTGCAATTCTAACCACACTTTCCTGAGAGTAAGCCCCATTGAACAAATTAGTTCTTACTTCTGAGTAGACCTGGTTAGGATTGTGCCCTAAATTGCATAAGTGACATCTAATGAAAACAACTGGACTCCTTGTCCATATATAGCAGCAGCCCCCAAACCCCGGTCCTGGGGCCACCTGCGGCCCTCGAGGGCTCCCAATTCGGCCCTCAGGGAGACCCCAGTCTCCAATGAACCTCTGGCCCTTCAGAGACTTGCTGGAGCCCGCGCTGGCCTGATGCAATTGCTCTTAGTGTGACGGCCAAATGTTTGATCTCTTGCATGAGTTGTGGGACGAGGGCTCCCTCCTCTGCTTATTGTTTCATGTCTGTGATGCAGCAGCAGCAGTGAAGGAAAGGCTGGCCTTGCTTTGTGCAAGGCCTTTTATAGACCCTGAGCTATTGCAAGACCTTCATTCATTCATATAAGTTCCATCTCTAATATCTTCATTTATGTAAATTTATCCAAATTTGAAATGTAAATTAATTCTTTTCTTTCCTGGCCCCCAACACAGTGTCAGAGAGATGATGTGGCCCTCCTACCAAAAAGTTTGGACAGCCCTGATATATAGGGCTGGATATGCTACACCTCCTTGACAGTGGGAGTAAATTAGCTCTGTCCTCATCATATATGGATTATCTAACATTCCATAGACAAGGTGGATGAGGGAGGTCCCCTCTGATAAACAAACAGGCACATACCATCATAATGGCAAGCAGGAATGAAAGGGTGACCCTTAACTTGGAAGATCTGCCTTTTATTTGTTTCTTTCAGTAACAGGTTAAGAAATGTAAAAGATCAGAAATCTATGATCACTCTGTGCCCCCTCCTCCCCAAGCCTAATGTCTTGGATAAGAAATGCCAATAAATAAAAATGAAATATGCAATCCAAATAGCTCAGTTTGGCTTGAGCATTTTAAGGATCCTGTGCTGATCTATTTTATGCTACAAGGCTCCTAGCATTTAAACTTATTAAAAATGTATGTTTATTTTTTCCCATGCCCTCTAGCCCTCAGCAGTTGGAATTTCCTGGGAGACCTATTCCAGCATAAATTGTATAAATACAATTGTGTTCTTGCACAGAAAATTTATTTTAGCGATTTTGATATAACAAAAAAGAGAAGTGACAGATTTGAAAGGACAAATAATTATGCTATTCTTTTACAGCTGACAGGTCTGCAATAAGTATGCTCTAGCATGGGATGGTGTACAACAATGCAGAAATAATATTTTTGAAGGATGGAAATGAAAGTGAGGATCTGCTCTCACTTAAACACATAATTGAATTCTAACATGTAATCTAAATGTTTCTATTGTTTTCCTCTCAACAATGTCATTTGCCATTGATGAAATATGTCTTGCAGCTACAGTATACGAGTGGTAAAATATTATGAGAAAACACTGTGTACTCTGCATAATGTCTCATTTTGAGACTGCAACTGAATAACAATTTCCCTGCTAAATATAGCTCCTCAGATATGTCACTTCTAAGTTGCAGGCTGAATTTCAGAATCCAGAAAGCAGTTCTCAAAGATGAAAGAAACAAAAGCTGTCCCATTTCATCTAAAATATGGAACAAGCGTGGGAAATCTTGATGGGGTGGGGGAGAAGATCCATTGTCTTCTAAGTTATAGCTTTCCTTTTCATGCCAAAATATTTCAGAAGATTATTTTGATTTTCACTGTCTCTCTCACACACACACTCACTATAGGATAGGTATAAATCTGAAATAAATCTATTATACAAACCATCTATGGAAAACACAAGACAGAGAGATACATAAGACTCTGGCAAGTCTCTCTTGCTAATACTATAAGGCAGTGGTTCTCAAGCTTTAAGAGCCCATGGACCACTGATGCAAAAACTGGAATTGTCATGGACCACATGCAACCCCCCACTACCTGCAATACAATTAAATTGGAAATACAGGTCCAGTCTATTTATACACAGATTTTTTATACACGGATTTGACTCAACAGATGCTGATCCCTGGAGAAGGGGAAAAATGCATCCCTTTAAAATCACTTTAAAAAAATTGAACAGTCCTTTAAAAATAGCCTCCTTAATGAGAGGGGGAGCAGCTGGCTGACAATCCATCAATCCTTCTCTCTCCAGGCAACCCCTCCCTTCCCCAAGATCACTTTGCATTGGTGAAGGGAGGGGCTGAGTGAAGCGCCTTTCTAAGCCCTTGGAGGATGACTGATTGATGGATTGTCTTCTTAATGACTCTTATCTTACATCACAAAGGTCAGCAAGGCTGTTTTTAAATCACTGGAGCAAAGAAACTTTGTTTTTAAAATTGATTTGCTATAGTGCGTTTTTTGCCATCCACATGAGTGCTTGGAACAGAACCCACGCGAATAATGAGGCTCAACCTGTAATTAGAGATGCATTAGAGATTTGTTATTTTTCAATAGAGACTTGAATAGAGACTTGTGGGTTGCTGCTTTCCTTTTATAAAAGTTAACTCTTCCTCTCCCCCCCAGTACAACTTCATCGGTGGTGAATGAATGGGGAGAGGGGCTAGCAAGCCTCAGCTTTGCAACAGAGAGTTTAAAGTTTGGATTCAATAAGGAGGAGGGGGCAAAAACAAGAAGAGGAGACGGACTTAACCCTTTCAATGGCTTGAGAAACAAAGGTACAGCCTTCTGCAGGCTGCCTCTCTCTCTCTCTCTCTCTCTCTCTCTCTCTCTCTTTTTAAAAAGATCACTCTCCCCCCCTTCCCCACCCTGTCCAACTTCATCTGTGGGGAGATGGGAAGGGGGTTAGCAAGTTGGGCTTTCCAATGGAGTGCTTGAAGTTTAAATACAGTAGGAAGGGGGGAAGAGGGAACATGAAGGAAAGAGGAGATGGACTCAGCTGTTTCAAATGACTACTTCTCCCTCACTCAGATGCCCCCTCCCATACACAGCTCATTGTCTCCTGCTCTGTCTTGGGTGCCACTACAGAGATGCCTCTGTGGGCGCTGGTGCTGAGCGAGGGGGGCTGCTGATGGCTGCAGTGGCAATTGCCCTGCCTTGCCCTGCCCTGAGCTTGGAGCTTCTGCAGCTGGGCAACAGCCTGAAGGAGCACGTGAAGCACACCCACACCACACCCAAAGCCTGCAAACCCGCAGGCTCAGCAGCAGCCCCAGCCTGCACAGCCTCCTCTCAGCAGAAGATCACTTGCTCCCTCCCTCCCACAATAGTGATTGGCTGGCTCACTCACCTCCCCCCCCCACCCTCGCTGCTTGCCTGCCCCAGAGATAAGGTGGGGCAATGATTCAGGCTGCTTTTCTGGGAAGAAATTTTTCGCCTTATAGGCGAGTATCTATGGTATGTTTATTTTTTCAAACTCTCTTCAATTAGGGTAGAAATTAAAAACTTCAAAAATGTATTCTACTTCTAAGCAGAAAACTAAACATACCATTAAAATTATGACTGGAAAATTGGAATTGATAACCAGAAATCTGGTATTTGTATCATTTCCCTTAATTTTTTTTGTCAGTGTGTCTGTGTGCCAAAAATTTTTTTGACACACACACACAGGGGGGTGAACACCCACCAAAGACCTGCAGATCTGTTCAAGTGCATGGCATTTAATCAGGACAGATTATTCAGTACTTTGCTAGTTTCACATGGCTCAGATTTCCAGAATATCTTGTTTAAATATGCTTCTGCTGACAGCAGCAGTGAATCTGTTTCCAGGCAGGTATCTCACCTACAGCTTTCTTCTTGTTAGTATCACTAAAGTGATAAAAAAGGGCAGATTATATTCTGTATATTAATCTGGTTTCAGTGAGGCAGCATCATGAAATAGGAAGGTTGCATTAGGACTTTATAACTACATTCTTACTTGTTTTCCACTTTATAACTGCTGCCCAGAATTTGCCTTCAATACACTTCACAGGTTCTCTCAGCTTGAAATACAAACTGTCATGAAAGATACATCCTGCCAGCTTAGTTCACTCATGTAGCCTACTGAATAACCCTTTTCTCTAGCTTTAAATAGCACCTTTCCACAGTATGAAAAGATGGCCTTGTAGCTCAAGTCTGCCTATCACTTCCCAGCTACTAGGAACATTTTACACATGAACAACATAACCTTGTACCTCTTGGAGGGTTATCTACATGTAAACACATGAAACATTCACCTCCTTTGCAACACCTCGAAGATTTTCAAATCCTTCTACCAGTCACAGAAAAAACATGGTGTTTGAAAACACTGCTAGACCAAGTCTTAAAGAAACAGTGAATTGTTTAATACATATATATGTCATAGCAAGACTATGTGATTTATTATTATTTTTTTAACTCTAATATTCTACATGCATACATATGGGGTAGTTCTAATAAATGAGAAAATGAACATGAGTCCGTCATGATTTTCAGGTAACTAGCATTACACTGCCAACATTCACTGTATTATGGAGAAAGCAAGGGAGTTCCAGAAAAAGATCTACTTCTGTTTCATTGACTACAGTAAAGCTTTTGATTGTGTGGATCACAACAAGTTCTTAAAGAAATGGGAGCACCAAACTACCTTATCTGTCTCCTGAGAAATCTGTATGCGGGTCAAGAGGCAACAGTAAGAACTGGATATGGGACAACTAAAATAGGAAAAGGAGTACGACAAGGCTGCATTTTGTCACCCTGCTTATTTAACTTATATGCAGAGTACATCATGCGAAAGACTGGACTGGATGAATCACAAGCCAGAGGTAAGTTCGCCGGGAAAAATATCAATAACCCCAGATATGCAGATGATACCACTCTAACAGCAGAAAGTGAGGAGAATCTAAAGAACCTCTTGATAAGGGTGAACAAGGAAAGTGTAAAATGTGACTTGAAACTTAACATTAAAAAAATTAACATCATGGCATCCAGTCCCATCACCTCGTGGCAAACAGAAGGGGAAGAAATGGAAGTTGTGACAGGGTTTATCTTCTTGGGCTCTAAGATCACTGCAGACAGATACTGTCGCCATGAAATTAAAAGACGCTTGCTTCTTGGGAAGAAAGCGAAGGTAAGCATATACAACTTAATGAAAAGCCAAGGCATCACCTTGTCAACAAAGGTTCAAATATTCAAAGCTATGGTTTTCCCAGTAGTAATGTATGGTTGTGAGAGTTGGACCATAAGGAGGACTGAGCACCAAAGAATAGATGCTTTCGAATTATGGTGTTGGAGAAGACTTTTGAGAGTCCCCTGGACTGCAAAGAGATCAAATCAGTCAATTCTACAGGAAATCAGCCCTGTGTTCACTGGAAGGACAGATGCTGAAGCTTAAATACTTTGGTCATCTCACAAGGGAGGACTCTTTAGAAAAGAAACTGATGCTAGGAAAATTGAAGGCAATAGGAGGAGATGGCAGAGGATGAGATGGTTAGATAATGTCACAGAGGCAATTAACATGAATTTGGACAAACTCCAGAAGTTAGTGGTAGACAGGAGGGCCTGATATGCTGTGGTCCAAGAGTCGGACACAACTTAACGACTGAACAACAACCACACGTATTTTATTTGCTTTCCTATTTTAAAAGAAAAAAGTTATCAGTTATGTCCTGTAGCTTTGTTTTAATTTTTGACTGCTACAACCATACTCCACAGATGGACACTGTTCTTGCATGTTTCTAGAACTTCAGCACATACAGTGCAATCCTATGTATATTTACACTTCCTGTGTTCAGTGGAGCTTACTCCCAGGTAAGCACACAGGATTGCCACGTTGGCTGTTTAATCAGTGAAGTTAAATACAGTAGTTTAGAAACTTTTTTTTAAGATTAAAAGGTGCCTCTAACCGATCAGGCAATACCTGGGAAAAAATTATTTTCAATACAAGCAACTTCAGTAGCTGCTACCTTAAAAGAGGCATTCCTTCTCTTTTCACAGTGTCATTTTTAATATGTCTAAAAGGAAAGGTTCTCCCCTTCAATGACTGTATTATTATTATTGTTATTATTAAAATGTACATAGATTTAATAGATTAGAACTCACACAAGTAAATCAACAGATATTTTTAGTTCGGCATTAGCTCCACAAGCTACTTTTCCCAAATAACACTGCTATAGAACTCAAGAAGACTGAAAGGTTTTGTATACCATTTATAATTAACACCAAAATATTCAAAATGGAGAAAGTTCATTAATACTACAGTACTAAGCAACTTACCTGGGAGCAACTTACATTTAAACGGGACTTACTTACAAAATGGAACTTACTTCTGGGCCAGGGAGTGTGCAGTGGATGGATCCCGAACAGCCTTCAAAGCAGCTTGAGAGTCCAAGGATATGATGGAGGCTGAAGGAAGGGAGCAGGCCCCTGGAGAGAGGGGGGGCTGATCCTTACCTGAGGAAGAGACACCTCAACCTTGCCTGAAAGAGCAGCAAAGGAGGGACCTACTCCCCTCCCCAAAGGTCACTCTGAGGACCAATGTGAGAGAAGAACAGGCAGATCATGACTCCAACCCAAAGGCCCTGGAAAGGTAGAGATGACTGCAAATCTTCACCCCTATTCAGTACAGTCCTGCAGCCACTTCCCTCACAACCAGGAGCAGGGCCAGTCAAGAGGGCATTCACAAATACAGTAGTGACAATGGCAGGCAACACCACTTACTCCAGGTTGTCTATGACTCCCTGATACATGCCTTTTCCAAACAGATTCAAAGTAATATCAGTAGTAGGGAACCTGAGGACAGTCATTCTAATTCAGCACTCAAAATATGATAAAATACTTCTGCATGCAAAAAGATGCTGCATCAGGGGGGACACACATGCAAACAAATCTGTATTTCTCTCCCCGGACACATGAATGATACTCTAGATCTGTGCACCCAGTGTGCAAGGTATGTATTAGCAGTGGATCAGCATCATATGCAAGACACTGGTTAGATTTTTAGCACACAGTATTGTAGCAGAATAGATCACCTGGGGTGGGGGAATAAGAGTCTGTTTAGGGGGCCTAATAGCCCCTAAACATCTTTTTAGAAGGGGAAATACTTGAATGATCTAAGTCTAAAAAATGGGCACCCCATCCACTGTTCCAGGAAAGAATCTTTGAGTTGGGACCACCGAATTCAGGTAACAAAGAATTTCAGGTTCACAATCTCTGGATAATAGTGTCTTCTTGAACAAGTTACTCCGGCTAGTTACAGTAGCCAAACACAAGTGAGATTTACTAGCACAATTATATGTGCATTCAGTACTCTGGGGAACAACCGCATTCACAGAATTACAGCATTATAGTTCCCTATTTCCTCAGAGACTTAACCAGAGAGACAGACATCAAAGGGAAAACCTGCAAGCTACTCAAGTCAAATAAATCCAAACATTGATCTAACATTCTGTCAAGTTTGTAACATTTCATTAGTTGTGTAAAAGCTTAACTGGGATCAGATTCATAAAGCTCCCAAGTCCAGCTTTTCTGAAGAGTAGCTTAATAGGAAAAGCCTTCCAAGGAAAAGAGTCTGAAGGAGGCTGTGTTGGCATGCTTGGGAAGGAGAGCTCATAAAGGAGAAAACTCCTAAATACTTCTATTGCCAGTGTAGATCTTGTTTGCCAATTATCAGTGTCACTGGGGACCAAATTATACAATCAGATGACATGGTAAGGCTATTCCCAGACTGTACCATCCTAGGCTGTAAGAGGTGGTGGAAGTTTGTTGCCAGGAAAGAAAAAGCTTCATTCACATAGTGAACATCAGGGTCTGCTCTGAGCTAAATGGTGTAGCAGACATCTTGCTAGAAATAAGCAGGTCTGAGCCTGGACAATGGTTGGACAAACAGCTGAAACCTCTGCATATGTTGTCGTGACAAAGATGCAAATAAATAAAAAAAAACAGCACTTTGGAAAGAAATTTATTCATCTGAACCTATCCTTCCAATGTATTACTTTTGGATGAGTTTGTAGATTGGGGGGGGGGGGGCCTTTTTCAAAACATACAGTGCCCTGCCTGCAAGGAGACAGTTCAGGAGAAGTTTTAGCACTTGATTGTACTAATAGTAACTCCTTTATAAACCAAAAAACAGATTCATTTTTTGATCCCTAGACATTACATTCTGCACTGTGTATAAAGCTGTGCCCTTTATATGATGCACAGTTTTCAAACAGCTAATCACAACAGCAGCTTGGGTTGCAATCTGTGTTCAAGATAATATAATGAAGACATGTGTGCAATGCTTGTAGCAACAAACAGAAAGGAGATTTTGCTGTTTGAAAAGTATTACTATTAGAAACTTCCAGTTGGCAATAATGTGAAAACCCCTTATGCTATCAGTATCATCAACACTAAAATAAAATCATCAAACCTTTTATAAATGGCATAAACATTTACAGGCTTATAACTCTTTTGGTAAAGGTAGCCTTTAAAATACTAACAGTCACTAAGCAGACTCACTTGAACAATAATCTATAATCTGGAAAAGTCTAAAATAAAAAAATGCAGATTTAAGACCACAGGTGATCAGATTGCTGGCATAAATTCAGATTTAATCAGACTTCCATTTATAGAATCCAAAAACTAAATCTGCACATGAGCCAATAACACAACTCAATGAGATGTGAATCCACTGCTTGGAGCAATTCTTACCAAGAAATTGAAAGAAAAAAAATTGTCTCAGATACCAATCCTATAGGCTAAAGCTTTTGCAGGCCCACACTCTTAATTGGTAGGAAAAAGTAAGTGAAAGCTATAGATGACTCCACCAGGATTAAAAATAACTGGAATATGGAAGGCTGTGATAGTTATGTGAACTGCTGCAGCTGGAGAGACTCCACAGCATGAGGTTGTAATACAATTAGTACGCAGTCCTGGAAATGAGTTGGGCTGGAGCAAGTCCTCAGGAGGAAGCTACACCAACACACAGAGACTGAATCAAACATAAGGCCCATGGGCCAAATGTGACCCCTGGAAGCAATTTATCTGCCCCCAATTATAACTGGACTCTCCCAGAATGATAATTGGGCTCTCTCATATCTTGAAAATATGAACAAAATTTGCACATTTTCTCTTCTGTCATTTGCAGCTAATGGGTTTCTGTATGAGAATAAAGTACGTATTTCTGGCCATCATCTGCTTAATGATGTCACTTTCTACTTCATGATGTCACTTTCGGCTCTCAGCAAGCACCATGAATGATAACTTTGGCCCTCTGTATGAAACAAGTTTGACATCCCCGATTTACAATGTCAATGTTTTCTTTTATAAAGAAACTGTTCCAGTTGTTCCAGGCTAGCAGCCTATATCCATCTAGTACACATTTTTTCCCTCTCAAATGGTTCTTTATCAAGAAATGAATTAAAATAGTATTTTAAAAATAGCATTAAAATTGTTAGAACATGATCTTGCTTTTGTGTCCACGTGCATGAATGGAGATATTGTAAAAGGCTTCCAGGCATTCAGTGCTAAAAAGCCTTTTCACAAAGTGCTGCTATAAAATCAGTATCCCACTGAAAGCCTACAACAGCAAGAAAGGAAAAGAGATACATTTCAAACCCCAAGGATTTTCTGCAGAATGATTCAGAGCATTAGTTTGCACAGTTGAGTTTGTTTTGTGTTTCAACACAGAGTTAATGGGTTGCTTCTCAAAGATAACAGCTCCACAATGGGAACTTTTCTTCCTAGGCAAAAAGCAGGCTAGGGATTTGTGCACACGCATTAATGTGTACATGAACTGGACTGAGCTCACAGCAGGAGCGAAGTTTTAAAAAACCCCCATACCATGGTTCTGATCTATAGTCTTCAATCTAACTGCTGTTTAGCTGAGAAAAACACCAACACCTAAGCTTTAAATGTGTGTTTAATGTCATGTGCAATTTGACTCTAATTTAGGGGCAAAACCACAAATAAAACACAGTGTAATGTGTTGTGTTCAATGGGTCAGATTTCCAAGTAAAGGTGAACCCCCATAACAGCTGATTCAATATCTGTGGCTTCAATTATCTTCGGATGCAGGGGCCCCCTGTGCTCATTAGCATCTCATTAAAAACTTACCTGGGGCAAAGTGTATCTTGTTTTAACAGATCGATGTAAGCATTGAAGCTTACAGCACAATGAAATCAGTCTGCTGGCAGCCTGAATGCTTGATTAAGCTACCTCTAATGCAATTATTCAGGCTGCCAGCAGCCTGATTTCATTGTGCTGTAAGCTTAAATGCTTACAGCTATCTGTTAAAGCAAGATACATTTCGCCCCTGGCAAGTTTTTAAAATGATATTAAAGCTCATTCACGCATTGAAATAGGTGCACCCTGTACCCGCAGATACAAGAGCACACCTGTACAGTAAGCGGACAAAAGACTGCAGTCTAAAGCTGAAACAAAGCCATGTCATCTGAAATGCACAATTATTATTATTTTTTGCATTTCAAAGTTTGATCTTACCACCAGATTTGGACAGGTTCTAAACAAGTTTATTCAGAAGTTCCACCAACTCTAATAGGGTTTACCTCATGGTAACAATGCTGTTCCCTTACTAGGATTGAGATCTGCACTTCCCTGGGACTCCATTAACCATTATTTAACTCCTCCTCTGTTGAAGGGCTGGGGCACCTTCCTTATGAGGAAAGGCTACGGCGTTTGGGTCTCTTCAGCCTAGAAAAGAGGCGCCTGAGGGGGGACATGATTGAGACATACAAAATTATGCACAGAAAGGATAAAGTGGATAGAGAGATGCTCTTTGCACTCTCACATAACACCAGAACCAGGGACATCCACTAAAATTGAGTGTTGGGAGAGTTAAGACAGACAATTTTTTTTTTTTTTTAGCAGGGGGAGAGTAACTGGCCCACCTCACCCCAGCACTGTCTGTTCTAGTGGCTGCCTGCTGGTATTCCTTTGCATATTTTTAGATTGTGAGCCCTTTTGGGACAGGGAGCCATTTGGTTATTTGATTTTTCTCTGTAAACCGCTTTGTGAACTTTTAGTTGAAAAGCGGTATATAAATACTGTTAATAATTAATAATAATATTTCTTTACTCAGTGTGTGGTTGGTCTGTGGAACTCCTTGCCGCAGGATGTGGTGACGGCATCTGGCCTGGATGCCTTTAAAAGGGGAATGGACAAGTTTCTGGAGGAAAAATCCATTACAAGCCATGATGTGTATGTGCAAGCTCCTGATTTTAGAAATGGGCTATGTATCAGAATGCCAGATGCAAGGGAGGACGCCAGGATGCAGGTCTCTTGTTATCTGGTGTGCTCCCTGGGGCATTTGGTGAGTTGCTGTGAGATACAGGAAGCTGGACTAGATGGGCCTATGGCCTGATCCAGTGGGGCTGTTCTTATTTTGCAAACTGTGTCATACCTGTAATGCTTCTACCACTGAACTCAGATTTTGTAACCCAAAGATATTCTAGAACTGGTCATGCAGAGAGGAGGCAGGAATTTATCAGCAAGTTTCCATTCAAAGATTTTTTTCCCCAAGCTCAAAAAAACACCTACCAAGAGGGTAAAGTACATGTTTGACAGAACACAGACACACTCATAAAAACAGTGCTTAGAAATTAACTCATGTTTCTTTACACACCAGTCTGTGGAATTTCGAAGTAACACTTTGGAATAAGGTCCAAATACTGTGAGGAGTACTGTGAAGGAGAGAACTGTGAGGAGAGTTGCAACAGACATCTCACTATTTGCAAATAAATCCATGGATAATTTTATATCAGGTCAGATAGGCCTGTCTCACATTGTCTGGGACAACAATAACGTTGGTACTGACATGAGAATCAAGCGTTACCACTGTTACTTTGCAATTCTGGCACAAACATTTTGTTGAATCATAATACATCCTGTGACAGTTAACTTTCAGGTTAGGCATAATTATTTTTTCAAGTTTGGCTTCCGGATATTGTTCTGAGGTTCGTGAACTTTGAAATTTGAACTTCATTCAGAAGTGTGTTCATTCTTAGTGTATTCATTAACGTACCACTAAGGCTGAAATTGTAAACATAGTTACCAGGAAGTAAATTCTGTTAGTGCAACTTCTCAGTAAACTTGTTCAGGACCAACCTGCATATAGGCCCAAATTTTCTGCCTGCCCTCTTCCAAGCCATTACATAATACTGAAGAAAATTGGCAGACTAATAATTGAGGCACACCACTGTAACTATTACTAGACACCCTTCAAAAGGTAACTCTTCATACAAAACAGCAGTGTATACAAATTAGTAAAATGAAAAATGCATCTCTTCTCTCTCTCTCATAAACAAAATATACTTCTGAGCATACTGCTCTCTACTTGCTGGGCTTTTTGGGAGGGCTAGTGATAAAATTATCTCATCTGAACCTCTCTGTAATAACTGTTGACAGTCGCAGATGCTAGGCCCTTGGTGAGAGCATCTGTTTGCCTGTTGAGGATTAAGTTAAACTACTTACTACTCAGCCTTCTGCATAGTAAATCCATCTCCCCTACAAGCTGCCTTAAGTATGCTAACCATATAGATAAGAGCCAATATTGTGATTTCATTTCAGTACAAAACATTTCAGGAATGTGTACTTTCTAGTTTACTCAAAGCTAGAGTGGGGGAAGCATACCATCCCATCCATCTCCTATACTGTACTTTGCCTCTAACGCTCAGTGCTGAATTTCATCTTTTATAAACCTGTAAAAATATAGTCAAAGCATAGGATTGAAACGTGTGTCAAGAAACATTGATATGGTAGTACCTCAGATAAGTGCGCAGTGCTCAGACAACATGGTCTAACTTTCTCAGTGCAACTGAAGACAGAAGCAAACACACTACATTGAAGATTTATGGCTGCACCACATGTTAGATATGTAGCAAGTACATCATAAAGTCATAATGTTTGAATGAGACGCAAGACGTGCCAATATACATAGGATAAACACCCACCCACCCACACTCACACCCAAATACAACTTGTATAATTACCAGGAAACCAGCAATTTGTTGGTGCTTCCTATAGTGAGGACATATCTTTTTTTTTAAAAGCACTCCTTAGTTTCTCATAATATGCAAAGCAGTTCTCAGATGCAAACATAATAAAGAGCTTAAGGTTCTACCTATATAATACCAATGCACAACTTATGTTATGCAGTTAATAAAGATTTTTTAAGTTTTTTAATCCCTTGTCTTTGAATAAGCAAGCATTTCAGAATTAAATTTGTATGCCAAAGGACTCCAATGTAACTGGATCCAAAGTAGATACCCTGCTCCTCCATATTTAATTAAAATTAAGCTTATTGGTATCTTACCTAACAGCTCCCCCAGGATCTCTAACAGATACATTAACAGGGTAATAACAATAAGCAATTCAATTCAATTGAATTCAATAATTCAAGGGGGGGGGGGTTAAAAGTGAGAGACTAAGGCTTCATTAAAACAATATACATTTAAAAGGAAAAAGAGGAAGCACAGAATCCTCACCTGCTTTGAAGATGTATGTATTATGAGGTCTATTTTAACTGGTGCTTTAGACTGAACAGCAAATTAGAAAATATCTGGTTCAAATCTTACATCTGTCTTAGGAAAGTGATAACTTAGGAAAGTGATAACTTCCATGTGAGGTACAGGGATGATAACACTGACCTGATCTTTAGGATTACCAAAAGATTTAAAGAGTTTTTTGAACATCCATCTGTCTGTTGGCATCCTTCAGTCTCAGAAGACTATGGTATCACGCTCTGAATGGTGGTTCTGGAACAGAGTGTCCTCTCCAGTGCACAAAGCCTGGGTAAAGTAGATATGGAGGATAGACTGTTTCCCATGCAGCAAATCCCCCCTCTCCATGTCACTGAAATGGTCCAATGGAAAGGCAGAGGCCAATATGGATGGTTCCAGCAGCGTTGCAGGAGTTGCCAGAACGTGACTGTGTTCAGCCATGAACTGCCTCAGGGATTCCGGCTCCAGATTTTGCCTCGAGGTTGACTCCTGAAGCCTTTTCCATTACTGGATGTAGCCACAAGGCAGTGGAGGTTTGGGATCAGAGTTTTCTTTCTCTCAGATGAGCTGCCTTCCCAGGCTAAGGAGTCCCATCTACCTGGTGGCTGTTTAGTCGCCTCTTATGACAAGTACAGCCAAACTGAGGGCCTATTCTTATCCCCAGCCCCCAGGGGAATTTGAACATACAAACCTGTTATAATAATGGCAAATATTATCACTACATTATATAGCTGCTTATTTCTCACAAAACTATGCTCATATTACTATCATCATTAAGCACAGTAAGGAGAAGCTGATCAATTTGTTCCCTTTGGCAGAATATATTGATTTAAATCAAGTCAATTTAAATCGCCAAGGGGAAAAACAAACAATTTTAATTACCAATTTAAAATCAAGTTGCCCATCTTGCAATTCATGTTTTTAACTGAACAAGAACGAGCACTAATTGGCTACCAAAAGCATTAAAACATGTTGGTTTGAAAGTCTTATGCAACCTTGGAGCACAATCTAAAACCAGTGGTCACACTGCCTACAAGACTTTTGTACTACACAATTATATCTGCTTAGGTAATTTCAAAACGGATGGATTACTGTTTGGTTCCACACATCCAAGGACACTAAGCAAGATAAGTTGCCTAAAGTCAAGACAGCTCTGTCTAAAGATAGAATTTGGTGAGCTGTGCTATGTGCCAATACTTTCCAGAAGCAAGAAATTCAGAAACAGAAAGCAAATATCCTGCTGTTTGGGTATTAGGATCATAAATATTATTAATTGTATAATAGACTGTATCACATTCCTACATGTATCTCAAATGTAATTCCCAGCTCCACCTTGCACAGGATGAGCCTTTATTCAGATTGGGGGAATTCCCCCCTCCCTGACAGGGATGCACTCTGCATCCCAACCCAATCCATTCCCTGGTGTCACCTGACCCCTATAACTTTTCAGAAGTGATTGTGGGAACAGGAGGCTGTAATGCTTGCTTGTACAAACTTCCTTTACAAACCTATCTGAGCAGGCTAAGGGATCCTGAACATTAAAAAAAACAAATGAAACACCTGTATTTTAAGAATGGAAACGGATAAGCAAGATTCAGAGCAAAAGAAGCCAAAGAAACCAAAGCCTGCTCACCAAATGCAAATGAAAGCCAGTGAGCCTTACAGTCTTTATGAAAGGTAGAGAGGAAATCCTATCCTTCAACTTGCACAGGAAAGTTTTCCTCAGGGCAATGGTTAGGAAGATTCTGCTCCTAACACTTGGTGAACCTCAGGGAGTGAAGGTTCACTGAATGGGATCTGGCCTACTGAAGAAAGGAAATGAGAGGGCTGATCTAAAAAGCGATGATGCACAAAACAATGCTAGGATGCGAGTCCTAGGCCAAATACTTTGAGGACAAACCAGCAGCATCTACAGAACTAGGATGTGGGGAAAAATATAGCAGAAACTTATTTTCTCTAATATTTAGTTTTAATCTTATGTCACATGTGAATTAAAACAAAAAAAGAATCAGTAAGGGCACAATCCAGTCCAAATTAAGTACTTGCGCATCTCAGTAGGAGAGAGGTGTTGTGTACATCCTTAAATTAAATCAATGACTCATATTTTCTAATTTGGGGACAGGAATTCTTATTGCAGGGACTGTGACCCAGGAGGACTCTACGTACAAACACCCAACCAGAACATCTACCTCACCAGACCAACAGGAGAAGCAAGCATAATGCACCCTACACAGGTAAACAAAGGGGGTGGGGTGGGAATTACATGTCACAATGTATTGATGTTGCATCTCTGTCTCTACTCCCTGCCTCCTGACTCCTCAGGATTATCACCTGCTATCAAACCTGTTGCCTAACCATCCCTTCCTTTTCCAACATATAACTGTTGGGAGTGTCTGCTCCCTTTTGGCAAGTGCCAACCATTGCAACTGCTGGCCAAACACACATCAGAATCCTTTTTTCCCCAGTTCTGCATCATTGTCACAGGCAGTTGAACACTGGTTGTCTGCAAAGTTCCACTGTAGTCTCCCCCCTCCCCAACTAGAGATGGAAAGATAATGTCCCAAGCCACTATACTCTCACCACAACAAAGTACCACTGTGTGTACACTCTGATGGCTCCCTCACATAAGATGAATGTGCATCTTAATCCAGAGATCAGATATGGCTGATGCTTTTGTCAAGACACTGCTACTCTGTCTATGTTTCATCTTGATCTCTACAGGCAGCTGTTCCACAGGCAAAGACACACTGCACATGGAAACCACAGTCTTGGCTTTTCAGTGGAAAATTAATACAGCAGGTCAAGGAATTCCAGTACCTTGGCCTTCAGTTTCATTATAAGCATTCCTGGTCCTCCCATCCTTGGATTGCAATTAATTCATCCAAACCAGTTGTCCAAGCCATAACTCGTTTTTTCTTCTCTTGGGGCAACTCGTTTGTACCAGTTGCTTTGCAAGCTTTTATTGCCAAAGTCACACCTCAAATTTTATATGGCATCCCTGTATAGATGCCGGCATGAAATGATACAATCGAAAGGGTTCAGTCTAAATTCCTTTACAAAATTCTTGGCTTACTGCATTGTGTCCCATATGCAGCACTCTGCCTGGAGTCAGGTCAGCATAGACTGGAGCTACATGCATGGTCCAGTTTTTTAAAATACTGGGCCAGTCTTTTTCAGGCCTGATCCTGATTTGCTGCTAAAGGGACTGTTGGCCAACCCAATGATAACTCCTTGCCTAGCCCTTTTCTATAAAAAAAATCCAACAGATGGGACTTGAGGCCAATCTACAAGGGGCTCCCTCTCCTGAGGTTATTATCAGGCTTTTGACAGCCCAGCTACATGACACAGAGAGGCAAGAGATCTTAGGCGCAGCACAAAAAAAATGTTCCCCTTTGAATTTCCAACTCAAAATTACATTTGGTCAACAAACGAAATATATGTCCCTCCTAATACGCCCCTCCCCCGAATAGGAGGGCTTTCACCCTAGCACATTGCAATGTGACCCCCCTCTAATGACCTACTCGGCAGATTCTGAAATGCCTCCAGGGGAGAATGCTTGTGTAATTGCAAGTTAGGTGAAGTAGAATCATCTATACACATTATGCTGCGCTGTCCCAGATATCAGCGCTAAGACATCAATTTGTCTCTCCCTTGCTCAGTGCTAAAACAGGGCATTCTGAGAATGCTATAATTCAGTTCCTTCTGGGGGATGAAAGACCAAGTAACCATTGAGTAGATTACATCCTGGCAAAGTCTGTAAAGTGACTGGCTGTTTTCTGTTTTTGAAATAATATGTGCATGTATGTATAATGTTATGTTTGTATGTATTTGTGTGTACATGTGTATATATATATATATATATATATATATATATATATATATATATATATATATATATATATATACCTGTATTGCTTAGGTCTCTGTTCTCTGTATGGTATCTGTTCAGAGACCCTATTTACCAAATACATATGCCTAATAAAGGTTGAATGAACGAACGAGACACACTGCAGCTCCCAAAGAAAGTCAAGTGACTAGTGTGAGCCTAGCTGATGTCCAATCAAGTTGTTGACCTACTCATTCCAGTCAAGGCACTATGGTTTTGCAAACTCCATGTCTGACAGTAAACCAACTGGTGAAGCCAGACCACACAGACACCGACCACTTGGCTATCTGTTGGATAATTTGCAAGGACACAACATCCCTGTGGAGAGGAGAAGGTTGGCAACCCACCCTGTGTGTTTCTTTTGCAGATAGAGCTTTGTTGCTGACACAGTTCAATATAAACTTTGCTTGGATCACTTTCTTGTTTCTCTGTTACCAGACAGGGATCCCTTCTACACACCCTATTTGTTCCTTATCTCAGCTGGCCTTAGAGTGGAATTCTGCAAGGTTTCTCTGTTTTCAAGGTCTGCAGCATCCTCACTCAGTGGCTTCTTGAGAGCCAAGGGAGAGGAAGACTTTGGGAACATAAGCCCCCTATTCCCTGCTGTCATGGTATATGGTGGCTAGTGGCAAGTAGATGGAGGAGCAGCACACTGATACCTTTTGCCCCTTTCCTACTGATGCCACTGTGACTCTTGTAGAAGATGGGGGACTGCAGCTTCCTTGTGTCATGAGTTTACCCAGTTGTCCATCTCCTCATGATTGAAGTAGTGCTTGTGTTGTTTATTCCTATTGGTTGGCAGAGGGGTAGCCCCCCCCAGCACTGGCCACTCATTGGCCTGCACCTGTCCCAGTCCCTTGCTCAGGTCTCCCTGGGACTGCTTTTCTGGCTTTCAGTGCTGGGGTTGAATGGTGCAGTGAAGTGATAATGAAGACCCAGATGACGTATCAATTTCATGATGTCACATGGATGATGCACATACTTAATGGCAATTATACACAATGACGACACACCAATGTCATGGCAATGATATGCTGCCATCAGGACGCTGCTCTCCGGCTAACAGACTATGTTGGTGTCTTCATGGACTCTGAGAGACCAATCCTGTGGTCGGTGGCACGGAGCTGTGCCACCGACCACAGTTGCAAATGTACCTTAAGGCATATTTGCGGGGCTCACTGCCGGGCTAGTGCTGGGCTAGCGCGGGGCTGTTACCCAGGTTCCGTGGCTCGGCGGTCCCCCGGACCGCCGAGCAGCAGAACGGGAGGCGGGGGCATGGACAAGGGTGGGGAGGAGGCGTGCCAGGGGGCAGGCAGGAAGAGGATCTGCAGAACTGTGCTCCGCAGGATCCAGGGTGCTCATACAGGGCTGCGCGCCCTACTTGGGCATCTTTTCCTTACCGCCGACCTTTTGGTTGGCAGTAAAGTGAGTAGCCCCATTGCGGGGCTGCTTACCTTACTTGGGGAAAGGGGACGAGTCTGAGGCACCTCCTGCGGTAGCCTCCTCCTGGACGCTCCGGGCAACTCAGGATTGTTACTGAGAAGGACCATACTAGCATAGCTTTGCCAGGACAGGCTTGGCATTTGGCACCAGTACTGATGTGCAGTCTGAATAAGATTGTGCCACAAGAGTATGCGTATCACCATTATGTGTTTTATGACCCTTTCAGGCAGAGGTCTGTGTTTGCTTCTAACACTGTTCTATACTGAGCAGCCAGTACAAGTATTTTCTAAATCGTGAGTTATGATCCTTCATCAAAAATGTTTTAAAACTTCTCCTGAATCTTGACAAAAGGCAATTGGGGATGAAACTGAGGGTCTCACACATTTCCAGTGTTATAAACTTTTAAGAACAAATATTTTGCAAGTGCTAGCACTGCATCTAAAACAGAAATTACTGCCAGACATCAGGTCTCTTGTCCAATGACTTCCTGACCTGCACAGATATGCACTTTTCTATGCATAAACTATGCCTGGCATTTCCTCCTCATACTTCATAAAGTGACTAATTACAGGAAAAAGTGATGCTTTGCATCAAAAATGGAAAAAGCCCCACAGAAGCAGACTAGTTATCCAAATGCTTCTATTTATAAGCTATATTGTGGCTTTTAAGCTTTCAAGAAGCCAACAACAACAGGAACCACGAAACAAACCAAAATCTCCGTAAATCAGAGTAACGATTAAAGTTAAAAGATTGGCAGCATGAGAGGTTGGTGATCAGTGCACAAAATCTCATGCAGGCTATTTAACCAAGAGAGACTGCCTGGTGCTAAAAAGGACGAAACATTCTTCAGAGAAGTTTGCACTGGAATTGTGGAAGATCTGGCAAGGAGGTAGGATGAGGTGTCAGCAGTGGCCCCTTTAAGGGTTAAGGCCTGGGCATTCAACAGAGGGTGTGCTGCACAGCTGCAGTCACTTGAAAGCAATAGGGCCCTCAGGCATAAAAGCACCTAATGAAGGGAGAGTTTGGCATGGGTAGTAGAAGGAGCAAAGCTGGAGACTGGACTACATGACTGAGGGGCTAATGGACTACTGGAGCTGCTGATGGGTGAATGGACCTTGGAGACTACTAGAACACACTGCTGGAAACACTGAGCTTGGTATTTGGCTGCTATGCCCAAGACCTGCTGAGGACCAAGGTGCTGCTGTAGTGGTGGGAGGAGCTGCTGGCAGGAGACAGAAGGAAGGAGGACCTCTGCAAGTTGAACAGGTGAGCTACCCTGGTGGTGGGGTTCAGCAGTGCTGCAGGGCAGAAATAAGGCCATTGTTGCAGAAAGAAGAGGAGCCAATTAGCTTAAAGTGGGCATAATTCTAAGTGAAGCTTGGACTGGGAATCTGGCAAAACAGATTTCCATAAAGCCCTCTTACAGCAGAGGGAGGCAAGGGGTTTGGACCCTGGGAAAGGAGTTTGATAACTCAGTCCAGTTAGACCCCATTTAATTAGGATTTGTATACAATCAACTTGTTTGCCTTTATTTAAAGAAAAGGGGGGGGGGAAGCCCTGTTAATAATGCCCTGAGATTCTAGATAGAACTTCATTGACTGTGTGAATTTAACAGCACATTCTCTTGAAATGTGCTTCCTTCCCCTGGGGGCTGGGGATAAGAATAGGCCCTCAGTTTGGCTGTACTTGTCATAAGAGGCGACTAAACAGCCACCGGGTAGATGGGACTCCTTAGCCTGGGAAGGCAGCTCATCTGAGAGAAGGAAAACTCTGATCCCAAACCTCCACTGCCTTGTGGCTACGTCCAGTTATGGAAAAGGCTTCAGGAGTCAACCTCGAGGCAAAATCTGGAGCCAGAATCCCTGAGGCAGTTCATGGCTGAACACAGTCACGTTCTGGCAACTCCTGCGACGCCGCTGGAACCAACCGTATTGGCTTCTGCCTTTCCACTGGACCATTTCAGTGACGTGGAGAGGGGGGATTTGCTGCATGGGAAACAGTCTATCCTCCATATCTACTTTACCCAGGCGTCGCACACTGGAGAGGACACTCTGTTCCAGAACTACCATTCAGAGCGTGATACCATAGTCTTCGGAGACTGAATGATGCCAACTATCTACTCACTCTTGAAATTTACACATTTTAATAGGGTAGGGATAGTGAATAGCCACCTTTATTTCAGCATTTAGTTAAGAAAGCCATTGTATAATTCCTTCAGTAAACATCCTATCCATGATAAAAGTCAGAATATGCAGACAACAATTTATACATACTGGATGCTTACCATGAGATAAATCTGTGTATTCAAAAGGTGTAGATCTGTGATATAATTATGAAATACAAAACCCCTGATGCTGATGTTAATGAGTCAAGAATTACTATACACTGAATATTGGGGAGGAATCTCCTCAGTGTTCAACAGGGAGCATGCAAACATTTTAGGAGTATAATACAGAAATTAATGATGCATTATCAATTTGCAGACCAAATGGCATAATAATTTCAAAATAAAATGTTGCTCTATGCTGTAGCAATTTGATGGTCTTGGGGATGATTGATTGCAACAAAAGATTAATCTAGATTCATATTTCAAGTATTCATGATAATAAATGTGTTAGTTGTATTAAACCAGTGATCTTCAACCTTTTTCATACCTCAACCCCAATAAATAAAAACAAACAAATGAGACTGGGGACCTACTGCTGGTCCTGCACCCCCTCCTAGGACACTATCCGCCCACTCCCTACCCCATAATGCCATCCCAGCATTGTTCACTAGAACCAAATATTCTTACTAGAAAGAGCAGAAAATGTTACCAGGCAGCCTAGCAAAACTGAAAGCTATTTTAGCACAATTGCTAAGAACCTGAGGAGGACCGAGAAATAGCCTCCTGGTATCTGAAGGGGCATAGCAGATGCCTCCCCCTTTACTTGGTGGTGCAGTCGTCCAGTGGTCTTCAATCTTTTTCATGCCTGTAAGTTGCTGCGACCCCACAACTGAGGCTTCAGGATTCCATTGGGGTACTGACCCCAAGGTTTGAGAACACTGTATTAAACAATTCTTTTTAAAGTACGTGAAATTTTTGCCAAGTAATCAAGCTCTAATTCTCACTTTGCCTTATCTCCGGGTCAATCAGAGGGCAGAGCCTTTCAACTCTGAACAGGTTCTTTCTCCAGGCAGGCAGCTGGTTAGTTGCTATAGTTACTTTCCTGGGACATTCCAGCCAAAGTTAACCTTTTATTCCCCTCCGTTCCCTTTTGCTGCTGCAACCTGATTCACTTTTGCAAAGGTTTTGCATTTGGCAGAGGTCTTTTTTTTTTTTTCAAAACCAGGATGGGATCCCCTTTCCATTTGAAGCAACAATTCCCAGGCTACAATTCAATGCAGCATTACTTAAGAATAACACCCATGGAAATCACTAGGTCTACTTCTGAATAAAAAGGGTTGCAAATATATGCAGCTGCATGTCTCTGCTGTGAATTGAATTCCACACTCCCAGTAATGTGTTATGCGTTGTATGTTGTATATAGAGCTTCTGGCTTAATACACCAGACACCTTAAAGGTGGATTTGATTCATGGTTCTCCTGCAGTGGTTGCCAACCTTTTTCACTTGCATATCCCTTGGCAATAATAAATTGTAACCTTGATATTAGCCAAATGTTTGTAATAATACAAGCCCTCATCTCAAAAGAACAGCCCCACTGGATCAGGCCATAGGCCCATCTAGTCCAGCTTCCTGTATCTCACACCGGCCCACCAAATGCCCCAGGGAGCACACCAGATAACAAGAGACCTCATCCTGGTGCCCTCCCTTGCATCTGGCATTCTGACATAACCCATTTCTAAAATCAGGAGGTTGCGCATACACATCATGGCTTGTACCCCATAATGGATTTTTCCTCCAGAAACTTGTCCAATGCCCTTTTAAAGGCGTCTAGGCTAGACGCCAGCACCACATCCTGTGGCAAGGAGTTCCACAGACCGACCACATGCTGAGTAAAGAAATATTTTCTTTTGTCTGTCTTAACTCTCCCAACACTCAATTTTAGTGGATGTCCCCTGGTTCTGGTATTATGTGAGAGTGTAAAGAGCATCTTCCTATCCACTCTGTCCATCCCCTGCATAATTTTGTATGTCTCAATCATGTCCCCCCTCAGGCGTCTCTTTTCTAGGCTGAAGAGGCACAAACACCGTAGCCTTTCCTCATAAGGAAGATGCCCCAACCCCGTAATCATCTTAGTCGCTCTCTTTTGCACCTTTTCCATTTCCACTATGTCTTTTTTGAGATGCGGCGACCAGAACTGGACACAATACTCCAGGTGTGGCCTTACCATAGATTTGTACAATGGCATTATAATACTAGCTGTTTTGTTCTCAATACCCTTCCTAATGATCCCAAGCATAGAATTGGCCTTCTTCACTGCCGCCGCACATTGGGTCGACACTTTCATCGACCTGTCCACCACCACCCCAAGATCTCTCTCCTGATCTGTCACAGACAGCTCAGAACCCATCAGCCTATATCTAAAGTTTTGATTTTTTTGCCCCAATGTGCATATGACTTTACACTTACTGACATTGAAGCGCATCTGCCATTTTGCTGCCCATTTTGCCAGTCTGGAGAGATCCTTCTGGAGCTCCTCACAATCACTTCTGGTCTTCACCACTCAGAAAAGTTTGGTGTTGTCTGCAAATTTAGCCACTTCACTGCTCAACCCTGTCTCCAGGTCATTTATGAAGAGGTTGAAAAGCACCGGTCCCAGGACAGATCCTTGGGGCACACCACTTTTCACCTCTCTCCATTGTGAAAATTGCCCATTGACACCCACTCTCTGCTTCCTGGCCTCCAACCAGTTCTCAATCCATGAGAGGACCTGTCCTCTAATTCCCTGACTGTGGAGTTTTTTCAGTAGCCTTTGGTGAGGGACAGTGTCAAACGCCTTCTGAAAGTCCAGATATATAATGTCCACGGGTTCTCCCACATCCACATGCCTATTGACCTTTTCAAAGAATTCTATAAGGTTTGTGAGGCAAGACTTACCCTTACAGAAGCCATGCTGACTCTCCCTCAGCAAGGCCTGTTCATCTATGTGTTTTGAGATCCTATCTTTGATGAGGCATTCCACCCTCTTACCCGGTATGGATGTTGGGCTGACCGGCCTATCTCCTCTCTATGAAAACCCAGACTTCATGTATTCATCACAGTGTTTTCTCTTTTTATCTGTTTGAGGAACAGAAGACTCTGCCTTTGCACTGTTTTGCACCAGAAGTGTGCTGAGAAATTCTGGGTGATTTATCACTTTCCATATTATGTTTCAGCTTTTTTACTGCGCTGGTTTTCAATCACTGGTTCATGGATGAATTGATGACCAAAAACTAGCTGTTGGTGGGGCTTTCAAAGCCAACTAGCTACCTCCCTTCCTGCCTTGCTGGTCCTTGCAAGGCATTCTGGAGCATGACCTGCCTTTTTCTACCATTATTCCATTCTTTTTCAAGTACCCCTAAAGGTCCTGTTGAGTGTCCCTGGGAGTACATGAATACCAGGTTGGGAACCACAGATTCACTGGTATGTTGTTTACAGTGCACTTACTCTGATAGTGTTTACAAAAGGTGGTAAAGACCAGAATTAAAAAAAAAAAGGAACCTTATGATCTTTTACTATGTTTTTAATAAATTAGAGGCTACAGTTCTTAGGTAATTAGTGGTAGGTTATTTTTCAGGATCTGGCCTGGGGTAAAATCAGACAAAACTATAGTCAGACACCCCTCTAAGTTTAACCCCCGACTTATCCGAGGGTCATAGAAAATTCCATGATTGTTGGCTCAAAACCTGCCCTCGACTTATCTGTGGAGTTGACTTATAGGCGAGTGTCTAGCGGGCATTGCCTAGCGGGCATTATAAATGCTGGAAACTGCTCTGGGATTTCTCTAGTGCACTGTTTCTCAAACTGTGGACTGGGATCCACTAGGTGGGTCACGAGCCAATTTCAGGTGGGTTCCCATTCACTTCAATATTTTATTATTAATATATTGGACTTGAAGCTACCATGGCATGTGACTGCATTTGGGGAAAGGTTACAGACCTGTACTTTTATCAAGTTACTATATATAAGCTTTTAACAATGATAGTCAATGGGACTTACTCCTGGGTAAGTGTGGGTAGGATTGCAACCTAGGATTGTTTAAAAAAAGTTCCTGCTTGATGATGCCACTTCTGGTCATGACATCACTTCCGGTGGGTCCTGACAGATTATCTTTCTAAAAACTGGGTCCTGGTACTAAATGTGTGAGAACCACTGCTCTAATGTAATAAAATAGTTATAGTGATCAGAAATATCTTGCTCAAACCGTGCTCTCTCTCTCACTACTCAGCATATCATTGCAATTCAGCATGCAGCCATACATTTCACCTACTGTTACCATTCATTGCATTCACCCTATGGTTAAGATTTCTGACAGAGTAGCTAATGAACAGCTGAGTCCTTCTGGTTCTTATCTTTATCATCAACTCCTTTAGTTGACCATTAACTGACAGGAAATTCCAAACTGAAGTTCTTGCTCAAACAACCTTAAGACTTTCTGAACAATTTCAAGTAGAAAATGCATTCTGATAGTAACAACCTTAAAATATTGAAGTTTTCACTTTTAAAAATGTTAACAGATATTTTTGCCAAACCAAAATACATAATTCTGCCCCAGCTCAAAAGCACACATGCTGAAAGTCTGTGACTGGATCTCCTGAGGGGTTTATACTTTCAAGCCAGTTAGGGAGCTGTGAATTTGACCCAAGAATGACCTGAAGGAGAAAAGTGGCTTAAACCTTTCCCAACATGCTTCAGATCTCCCTACTTCAAATAACTGCTATCAGTCTTATGCGAGGGAGGTCTGGACTGCACAGTATCTATCTGTAAGTTGTGGTGTCTTCTCCCTGCCCTGGTTCATAGTAACTTCCAGAGAGTGGGAATTTACATCAGGGAAATGGTGTTCAGAGAGCCCCAAACATTCATTAAAACAAACAAAAAACAAAGGCAAAAGATCTGGTTGCAGATCTCCTATGTTACTTGTGGTTTGACCAATGCGTTTCAACATTATCAGCTAACCAACACCTTCCATTCTTCTGTATCTGTGAATTTGAAAGCCAAATTACAAATCTAATAGCTTTAATCATATCAATTATATTACTGTCTTTTCTCCCCAAATTTTGTCTGGGAGCTTTTATTTCTTAAAAACAATTTTAAAAAATGGAAAGTAACCAGAATTCTTCCATAGTGCTTTATTACTTGTTTTACTATACATAGGAATTTTTTAAGAACTGAAAAGTAGCAAGAGGGAACAGTTGCTACAAAAAGAAAAATTAGGTCACCTTTTATATACTTAACCTTGAATTCTTAAGCTAAACTGGAAAAGGGTATTCATTCATTCATTCATGCACCTCAATACAAATCAAGGATTTTATACCAAACTTCTTGTACTTATCTTCTTTCAGGAATCTCCCTCCTAAGCACCAGGTTTTTCAAAATTTGCATCAGAAAGGATTATGCTCAAAAAGTTGTTGCTTTTTAAAAAAAAATGAGTTAGCTAGATAGTGGGAGTTCATTTTTTAGCATGAAGGTTCCCCCCTTAATTTTAAATGAAGATATGTACTGAAGAGATGTGAAAAATATTTTTTTTTTCTTCAATCCAAGGAGAAGAAAAATGCATTTCAGCTAGACAGTGAAAGGTTGAAAGCAGATACTTGAAGCTATGAAAGCTCCCAGTAGGACAGCTGCATGTTCATTGATGGGATCTTGAGGATAATATTACCAAAGAAAATAGCAAAGGAAGCTGCAGAATACCAAGGCGATGATGAGACAGAAACTATGATGGTGGACTGATAGTGGGTACAGAATAGGTGAGGGGTGGCTGGAGGGATAGGAATGACTCTTCAGTTCTACCAGAATGTCAACTTTCCTCCTTGTTGCCCCTAGTCAAAGCGAAGGGACTCCCTGCTTTCTTTCAATGCTTGAAGGTCTTGGACATTGCTACTGACATTCAAGCCTGGAGTAGTGTAAGCAAAATCATAAATTGCAGCAAACATAAACAAGAGGCCTGTCATCCTGCAAAGAAAATGGAACTGTAATAAAGAGCATCCCTGAACAACCTCCCATGATCAGTCCAACAGAAAATGTTGTGCTTTGAACTTTCTATTTGCTAATTAACAACTCCTCTAAAAAAACATTTTCCCCAACAAAAAGGACCAGATAGTGAGGGTAGCAATGTCAGGACTCACTCCCATGCCTCCTCTGTCACAATCTTTGCTGTCATGGTAACTAGATCAGCAGCAGCTTAGCTTGGTTTCAACTTCATAGCAAACTATTTAAAAGGACAAGGTGGCTGCTCGCAGGAGGTCAGCAGTTGCTATTACTCTGTCCTTACCTGTCTCTTCCTTTGACTGGGGACCGCTTTAGACTTGATTTTTATTTGTCCCAATGATGAGTTTTCTGCTCAGCCCATGCTACTGAACTGTTACATGCCTAGACCCACCTTCACTCCAGTTCTAGATTCTGGGCACGCTTTTTCTGCATTACCTGCAAAAACCACCAGCTTCAGCTCAGTTCTTAACTAAAGGAAAGGAAGGCCTGATGGGTAGCTTATCATTTTTGCTTTTAATTCAAGGATACAATATAGATAACTCACAAGTATATATAGCAACCCGTCCTCCCCCCCACCCCAAAGTCCTCACCGCTGCCAGAAGCTCTTACCTAGCTTCAAGCGGCATACAGCTGTCACTGGACTCAGTGCTGACTGGTGCTGGGTCGGCACCAGCACTGACTTGGCACAGGGCATCATGGGTAAGCCTTATGGCACATTAGCGACACCCAGCGCTAGCGCTGACCCAGCTAAGGATTAAGCCCTAAAATATCTTAAGAAAGGTGTTCTCTCCCTGCTTTTGTCCCAGACCCTCCTGCTACAGTATGGGGAAAAAGTCCAATGACCTACCTTACAGACTCTAGAAAGAAAGAGGCCAAAAACTGATTTCCAGTTATAGGTATTACTGTTTTAACATCTGATTATATAGGTGCAATGTATTACCTACAACTGTTTCATTTGTTTTTTTATTTAATGTTGAATTTTAAAAAAATATTGTAATTTAGTTTGTTTTGCAGTTGTGCGCAGAATACAGTCCCCATCATCCTATGTGAAGGTTATGTTCCAAAGTCAGTGTGTAAAACTAAAATTGAATACACAATGGGCCCTTGACATCCACAGGAGCTCTGTTCACAGACCCCTTGCACGGCAGGAGGTCTGGTCTAGAGGGTAGAGCCTCCGTTAGCCCAAAGATAACATCTGAAGGTCGTCAGTTCGAGGCCACCAGCACCTCCGTGAATGGCAAGACCTTGAAGCAGCTGACAAGCTGAGCAAGTTATTCCACCTGCTCTTTGGTGTGAGTAAAGAATCATCTTGGCTGCCCTTCAAGTGAGAATTGAAGGAGCTGCTTGTCAGCCAGCGTGGGAGGCAACTGAGAGCCAGAAGTGAAACCAGACTGTGAAAGATCCATCTGAAATGTTGTGCGGTTCTTGAAAGATAGAACATTTCTGTTATTGTAAAAATCCCCTGGGGGGTTTAGAGACAGCCTGACTATGTGAACCACCTTGGATAAAGTCAGAGGAGTAAACCGACAACCAGAAAGGTGGTATATAAAGTATTATTATACCAAAATTGTGTGGATGGTCAAATCTGCTTTAGTAAGGTTTAAAACAAGTTTTTCAAAAGTAAAAAATAGCATTCTCTACCTTAACGCTGCAAACTGCACCAGCTCTAGGGTAGTCTCTGGTGCTCCCAGAAACCACTTCCAGGTTACCAAGGTCCACATCCCCCTCCCCTGGCACACTCTAGAATGAGTCATGGAAGTGTATCCCAAATGCTTCCACAATGCATTCTGGGGTGACCCTGGGCCATGGTTAGGAGTCAAAGGCTGCAGTCCTAACCAACTTTCCAGCACTGACATAAGAGCAATGCACATCGGTGGTAAGGGAACAAACATACCCTTACCTTGAGGAGGCCTCCATGACTGCCCCCCAACTGTAGAATGCAGCACATATCCCACTGGCACAGCTATGCCACTGCTGGTTGGTTAGGATTGCAGCCAAAGTGGCTTTGAGGAGCATCACAGACTGCTCCGAGGTCAGTTCCCTGACACCTGCGGATCTACAGGTAGTCAAATCCACAAATACCAAGGATGCCAAGGGACAGACACTGAACAATCACTAGATCCAAAAAATACATATTGTCTCTTTAAAAATTACAACAGGCAGGCAGGTACTGAGGGAACAGCAGTTTTATTTTCCAATCTCTGGTTCACTCGCAGGCATGTATTTAGCATGTGAATTGCCTTCACTGTTTAAACTGCCCCCAGTGTGTGTGTTTTTGGTTTGCTGACAGCATGTAGCTGAATTTGCACATGACAACTGCATGAAAGATGATAGACTATATTTTTTGCAATAGGACAGCAGTCTGGTTTATCATTTTATTTATCTATTTTATTCTATTCTTCTTCAAGGAGCTCAGGACAGTATACATGGCTCCCAATCCTTTATTTTAGTCTCAAAGGCAACCCTGTGAGACAGGTTGAGGGAGTCTAATGATCGCTAACTAAGGTTATTTGTAGAATGGGCATTTGAACCTGGGGTCTAAGTCTACACTCCAGTCACTATACCACAGTGGTTCGCAAATAAAGCAATATAGAACACATACATACACAAAGTTCTGTAAGCTCTGTTATGAGCTCACCTGAATGATCAGTTACATTTTTGATCATGCTGACATCAATAGCTTCCATTTTAAGATCCAAAAACTTCATTTTGAGAGATAGCTTAATGAACAAAATAATTGCATAGGGCACTAGTGTATACTGGATGTCCTTAGTTTAATCCTGTCAGCCTTACCGCACTCATCTCAATTTAAAGGTTAGTAGGCTTTGCTACCTGAGAGAGAATACGTTGTGAGCCTCAGTGTATGTAGTCATTCAAGTTCACCCTAACTGGCTCACATGTCATGGATGTCTGATCCAGTGGCTATGAGGACACATTTTAAGATTCAATAGAGGTACGTTCCGTTTATCTCTTCTTTCGTGTGATCATTTGGCCTTTCCAGGGCCTGGAGTAAAATGCAGTCTATGCCATTTTGGATTCCTGATATGCTTTCAACTAAGGGTTTTTGAACAGTAAGGTCCAAGTCCTGCTCTGCATCCCATTATCATCAAGCAGTGAAGGCAGACACTAGCCTTTATAGAGTATACTTTATACTATACTTTACTAGTATACTATACTTTAAAGTATACTATACTTTATAGAGTATGTAACATAAGAAGTAAGAGAAGTAAGAGATGTACTGAGATATAAGATTTTAATACCCTTTTAAAAAGGTCTACAAATCTGCTAATCCAAAATATATTATGCAGTTGGCCTTAACATTAGATTCCTTGGCTTTCAGAAGCAGCAATTAACCCAGAATGCAATTCAGGGCTATCCTACCAAGTCTTCCAGCTTTGTAGGTAATGCCTTTTCAACCTGGTTATTTGCGTTCACATATTCAGCAGGGGCGGCTTTGAATAATGGCATTAAGTCTAAGCAGCAACTATTGATAGCTTCACACCCACTTGGACATATCCCCTCAACTCTCAAGAGGACCTACAACCTAGAAACAGAATAGATGGCTGAAGAGCAGGGGACACTAAAAGCAGGAGAAGCTATCAATGACATATTGACATTTCAGTGGGAATGATGTATAACCCTGAAAGATAAATTCTGGGGAAAGCTGACAGTGCCCTGCAGCCTTACCCAAAATGCTAAGTAGACATTTTAGTTTACCATACAATTTTGGTATGCCTAGAATGAAATTATTAGAGAGTAGAAAAAGTTGTCTAGACAGTTAAGCTTTCTCTCCTATAATCCCCAACCCATTTTCATTACTCAGTGTTCTGTTAAACATAAGTATTTATACCACTCTACTAGCAACACAGATTCTGCATAAATGTGATGCCAGCTTAGCAATCCTTTATAAGTACACAGTGGTTCATTAGAAAGTGTCTACAATCAAAATCTTCCCTCAGGTTCCCCTCACCCCCAACTTTGAAATGTCTCTGCTGGATTTTCCGCAACAAATGAACACCTTTTACATTGAAGAAAGTGCTTTCTGTTAGTTGACTCTCATTAGTTCTTGCTGCTGAGTTAATTATTTATACTGGCAGTAAATGTATGCTCTTTTTTTTTTTTACTGTTTTATACTGGTTTTATTAGTTTTACATGGGGGTTTAAGCCATTTCTGCCCAACACTGCAACAGGTATCAGACGTGTATACCCTTAGGCTGTGCAGAAATGGTTGAAACCAGGGGTGTCAAACTCATTTCATCCAGAGGGCCGAAGTTAGCATTCAGGGCTCCTGCTGAGGGGCTGGAAATGATGTCATTAAGCAGGAAGTGACATCATTAAGCAGCTAAGGGCGAGAAGCCAGACCTTGTTCTTATATAGAAACTCATTAACTGCAAATGACAGAAAATACGCAAACCTTGATCATATTTTAAGATTTGGGAAAGCTCAATTTTCATGTGGGCTGCCATTTCAGCAGTAACACCTCAGCAGCTGAGAGCCTGAGGGCCGGATAAAAAGCTTCTGGTGGCTGCATCCAGCTCCCAGGCCTTATGATTGACACCCCTGGTTTAAACTGTTTTATCCTTTATATAGACATTTTGTGCTCATTTACTGCATCAGGAGCCATTTTTGGCACGCATGCATGTCACGCAGTACATCATCATTTCCCCTCCTCAGCTACAGGACGGACCATGACTTCTCCTGTTCTTATTTCAGTTTAACACATTTCTCATAAATTTTAAAAAGGTGCCCAAGGCACCTTATTCATTATCTTTTCTATAGCATATACTATGATCTCATCACATATATTAACAAATAACATTGAACAGCAACCTCAAACAGCCTTTGATATCTGGGCACCTTGACCCTTTTGTCAGACTGAACCATGTACACCATGTGTATATCTATCTGGCCCTCTCTGTGTAGAGTGGGAAAGGAGAGGGCACCTGTGAATTCCAACACAATGCTGATTCTTTTACATATCCATCCTTGCGGAGCTAAAAACCATAAAGTTAAGCTCTGCTGAGTCCTGCCAAAAGTCATTTAGCCCAGTATCCTGTTTCCCACAGTAGCCCACCAGCTGCCTCTAGGGAGCCCACAAGCAGGAGAGAAAGGCATACTCTTCTCCCACTACTGCTCTCCTACAATGGTATCCACAGGTATACTGCTGCTGTATCTGGAGGTATCTCATCACTGTCATGACCCATATACACACTGAAGAACTGCACACTTATAAGTACTACAGACAGAGATGCAGGTATATCCTGCAGAACGATATTTAAAAGCTTAACGTGTTATATGTTGCAGCCCTCATTAACTGTCTCAATGAAGCTGAGCAATGAAAAGTCCAGCTATGGTTAAAACATGAGCCAATTTTCTGCAATCCAAAAAACTAGGATATGATTTCCCACATTTCCATGACAGTCATTAGACCTTCTTTTGAATTAAAAAAAGTATTACTAGTGAATTTAAGGCTGCAGTCCTGAATATACATAAAATCGGAGCACAGCCATGTTATAAGATGGGTAAAATTTGGCTAGGTTTTTAAAAGCAGACAAAATATTCACAAGAAAAATCAAGCAAGTAAAATTGCTTAGCTACAAATCAACCATGCCAAAGATTTCTAAATTCTCTTTGGTAAACAAGGACTGTTTGTGTAGGAAATTGAGTATGTGTATATGTAATTTTCAAAGAGATTCCCATAGGATGACTGGGAACTGTAAATACACAGTACAGATTGCTTAGAAGAGGCTAATTTGTTTCAATTCTGACATCTGAAAACACTTTTAAATGAATCAAAGAAAATACAATTCTGTGGGTTCAATTAGGAAAAGTATATTTTAAAGAAGAGAACAAGGTTATTTTTTTTCTTATCTTTAAATTTTGGTCTTGGCAAAGCCATGTGTTGCCTAGAAAGATATGAAAGACAATTAGCAAAAAGCATTAGCTTGCTAAGAGAAAAAAATCAATCCTGTTTCAGGCAAAAGTAGATCAGGATTTGCTTTACAAAGAAACCAAATGGTCTTGGGACTGTCTTCAAACGTACAGTATACAGAACACACCTCCAACAAAATTCAGCAAACTTCATTTCATATGGCAATCAGTAGGAGGGTCAGTGTAGTTGAAAGAATGAAGTGAGTCATCTCCAAATCTGAGTTTTTCAGAAAAATGTTTCTTTGTTTCCAGAAATTTGCATCTTGGTTATCCAATCAAGCAATATGCGCACATGCCACCTTAATTGTCGCTTTCATACTGCCTGTTTCAAATAATTTCTCTGTCCAAATCAAAAAAGAATTGCAAAATTTCAGCTGATCCTTCTGAGAATTTCAATATGCGCCTGTAAGAGAGATCCAGGACAAATTCCTATTTCATACAAGACAACAATAAAGGCCCAGAAGACTGGCTTGGACTTCCACAGACTGATAATACCCTCTAGCATATGTACCAGAAAATTGGAGTGTCACTGATACAACCAATTTCAGCGTATTAGGTTGGTTTGCATCAGATTATTTTAAAACATTTTAATTACTGATGCCCCCAGTGAATATATGCTATCTGTGGGGAAAAATTAAAGATGGATCTTACATGCTTTTTAGATTTTGTATGAAAATGTGCAGCGAATGATCACAGAATAACTTTTATGGAGCTAACTTCTGAACTTCTCTCTATGCAGATTTAGGCTCCATTTCTCCTAAACCCATTCATGCAAAAGTAAGCTCCATGTAAGTCAATGGGACTTAATTTGAGTAGATATGCCTAGGCTTGTGTGTCACATGTGTCTTTGGAATCAAATCTATACCTTTTGGAGAGAGGGAAAAGAGAGAACCCAATTCTCAATGCCATAGCTTTCTTGCTGCTCAAAAAACCAAGGACAGGTTTAATTTTACACCTACAAATTATAGTACCTCCAATGTACAGTAAGTGAATAGGTCATTGTGGAGTGTTTCTCTGTAAGTAAAGGGAAAAATAAAGCTGAAACTAATTCTTGGATGGCAAGAAAATATAAACGGAATGAGAATTACAGAAATAGTATATCCCAGTTATTCCAAAAAGTGTACAGATATAATTGTTCACAAAGGGCACTCTTACAGCATAATCCTATAAATGTCTACTTAGAAATAAATCTCACTGAATTCAATGAAACTTACTCCCAGGAAAGAGTGAATAGACTGCAGTCTAATCAAATGGGAAAAGGAAAATACTACATTCTTCTTTTGTGCTCAAACATTTTTAATAATTGTCATTTTCACATTGACTTTCCAGACAGTTTACCTACTCAAAGTTTAAAAGACAGGAAGAACAAACAATTCCCTTTCCAAACTGTTATTAACAAACCTTGCTTGGGAAGCAAATAGACGGCATTGGGATGCAGTACTATGTGAAAAGTATTCTTTCTTCTGACTTATATTGCCAGAAGCAAAGAGCCAATTAAGGCAAGCTCAATGCAATTAAGAGGGCAGTTAATTTGGGCCAGGGAGTACAAAACTATGGAATGGGTTTTGAAGTCTGTGACTTTCAGCTCCCTCAGAGTTTATTTGAATTAATGAATGAACATGGAATGGGGGGCAGGAAAGGATTGTGTTTTAAACCATGGGCCATACGTGTTAGGACAGAGTGTTCTCTCTTCTCACAAAGCATTTTTTTTTAAAGGCATGCGCTACAGTCAAGTATGTTCAGCCGAAAGAGATATACAATGCATGGTTGAGTAGATGGCATTTGCAATATGATGCTTACTACAAGTTTGGCAGGAATTTTGAGAGAAATTTTGCAAAAGAAGCATTAGAAAATTGGAGGCCCAGAAACCTAATCCTATCTTCAGAATAGCTGTTCATTCCAACAACGCTCTTTGATACAGTGCACTTCACTCGTTTTTCCCAGGGCCAAGAGAGAGAGACAATAGACTACATTTTGTATTAAAAGTAACAAAGATTCTGCCAGACAAACTCAGGCTATTCCCACTTTACAGACCTCAGCTGTTCACTCCTGCGTGTGAGCCAATATGGAAGAAATGGAAGCAAGCAGATGAAGTGTGTACAGCATGAAAAGTCTGCTAAAAACCACAGCTGCTGATCACTCCAAGAATGATGGGAGCTGAAAGGCACACCTAATTGTCACAGAATCCTAGACACAGACAATATTGTTGGTCCTTCTACTCTTGTTCAATTCAAAATACAGTACTTGTAAAAATAAAGTTGCTGATCAGGGAGCAAAGAATGCAAAGGAAACACACACACAAGCTTGGTTTCTCACCACCTCTTCTTGTCTAACGCTAACACAGTAATTGGCTTCTCTGCTTAGTAGAGCACGACAGATATTGAGTATCCATTGATATTTCCTCCAGGGAGCCATGACCCAATGGTGAATTTACTGGCCCTTGTCATTCCTGCAGGCTATTAATTATGCTAGCACTAGGTTCAAGAGAGTTGCTGGGAGGGGGTAAAATTTCACTAAAAGAATTTACTCTTGTTCATCATGCTTTCAGAGGACAAAAAACCAACAGTTTATAACAAGCTTTTCCAATATCTATGTTATATATAAGGAAATTCATATGTGTATTAATATGCACACTTATGTTAGTAGTTTCTAAAAAATGAATACTTGATCAGCAAACTTTAAAGCATGGAAAATTGTTTTGCAAAGAAAAAGTTACACTGAATATATTAAGTTGCCTTATACAGACTCAGACCATGGCCAAGTATTTAAATACTGACTAGCAGTGGCTCTCCAGGATTTCAGACAGGGGTCTTACTTAGATCTATGTGGAGATGAAACTGGGACTTTCTGCATACAAAGCATGTACGCTACCACTGAGTAAATGACCCATCCCCGGATACATTTCAATGCATAAGGTTAAAGAATCATAACTGCAAAGGTCAACTGCATCTACATGGGATGGGTTCCCACTGCTTCTTTTCAAAGAAAGACTATAGTGAAGGAAGGCCACAATTTCACTGCCCTCCCACAGAGTTTTATGAATAGTGTTAGTAGATTTTTAGTGACACACAGGGTGAGATGAGACAAAGGTGTGTCTTTTTTGGTGTCCAACACAGAATGCAAAATAATGAGAATTTCTGCTCAAATCGCGATATAAACAATATTAAGATCAAAACATGAAAAACCACTCATTTCATAAAATGATGCCACTTTTGCTAAGTTTTGAGGAATCTACGCATAGTTTTCACTAAGGCAGTGAGCCCCTGAAGCATTTTCAAAGTTGAATGGCAGAGTAAAAGTATCTGCTAGAGAAGTGTTTCTCAAACTGTGGGTTGGGGGTTGCGAGCCAATTTCAGGTGGGTCCCCATTCATGTCAATATTTTATTTTTAATATATTAGACTTGATGCTACCATGGTATGTGACTACATTTGGGGAAATGTTACAGAGCTCTACGTTTAACTAGCTACTATGTATATTCTTTTCACAATTGATAGCAAATGGAATTTACTCCTGGATAGTGTGAGTAGGATCACAGCCTAGGATTGTTAAAATTTTCCTGCTTGATGATGTCACTTCTGGTCATGATGCCACTTCTGGTGGGTCCTGACAGATTCTCATTCTAAAAAGTAGGTCCCTGTGCTAAATGTGTGAGAACCACTATGCTAGAGGATGTGCGTATGTGTGGCAGTTGGGGGGGGGGGAAGAGGCGTGAGTGGGTAGGGTGCCCAGGTTGGGTACCAGCACTGTACTGTGGCTTATTTGCACATTTTATGCCATTCTGGAATGCAAAGGGGGGATACTGTGATTAAAAAAGAATTCTGCTTGTCTGCGCAGTGCTACACTTTTGAGAAGCTTGGAAACCCAATGAATATGTATGTATATATGTTTGGTAACGGTCTAAAATGATACGGGGTTCACAGCTGAAATGCTTATTGTGCTTTATTAAGTACATAACACCACAATTTGCTATTTTAAACAAGAAATTTTGGGGGGGGGGGAATCACATGCGCAAAAACACCCCTAAAAATAATAAACCATGGTTTGTCATTACAAGTGGGCTGAAGTCTCAACTTTACATACTCTATCCTCCCCTTCCCATGATCCAGAACATTTCATTTTATTCTACTGGAACTTTACAAGTGAACACAGTATCCCCTGAATACCAAACATTCCTTCACGAAGAAAAAGGGAACCCCTTGCACAACTGGGGTTATCTGTTGCCAAACAACTGAATTACTGGATCATAATGTTTTGCTTATACTGCACAGAGGTCACACTGTGTCTTCTTACCATGCTAAACATTAAGAATAAAGTCATAAGTGATGAAGTGTTACACTTTTCACTTGTGGAAAGACACCATGATGGTTGTGCTGAAAGAACAGATCTGGTTTCATCTCATCATTGTGATTTTTAAAGACAACAAAAGTAAATAGACCAGCCATTTTCAACCACTGTGTGGTGGCACACTGGTGTGCTGCGAGTGTTCCACAGGTGTGCCACAGGAATGTGGGGGAAGGTCATTTATTAATAGGGACAATGGGAGATGTGAGCCTCCACTGGCAGCATGGTCTGCCTCGTCAATTGTCAAAAACCTGGTGGTGTGCCTTGAACATTTTAGTGCCTTGTCAGTGTGCCGTGAGATGAAAAAGGTTGAATATCACTGAAATAGACTATCACTACACAACACTGTGAACTAGCCATAGGAAAAAAATATACAATGGTTAACTCATCATTATGTTCTCCCTACAAACTACATTCCAAAGACCTTTATCTTTCCTTTTATAAATATTTAATTTATTTAATTGCCAATTAGCAGACAAATTCTTAATTAATACAAAGTTAGTAGTTTACCACTGAATTGATTTACAATTAGCATGTTTTATCCCAGAGCTGTTTTGGGATCATTTATCATTTTCAAGAACATAAGAAGTCCTTTATCTAGCAGAGTTTTTTCCCCACAAGAGTAAGTAGATCTATCCACCAAAGAGAGCAGTATGGGGAGAAGGGAAATGCTGATTTTCAACACACTCCATTTGCTAAAATTAAGCTTCATAGTAAAAGAAAAAAGTTAGAATTTAAAGATTAGGACATCTTTAGATTCCTCTTTCAAATCTTTTAAGGAAAGAACATCCTTTTAGCGATGGTGGACTAATTGACACAACTTAATCCACACTGGATGTAACAACCAGCTGCCTGTCGGAAGGGTCACAGTTCAGTGGTAGAGCACATACTTTTCAGGCACGACATTCCAGGTTCAATCCCTGACAGATTAGAAGCAGACAAAGTAGAAAAGTTTCTAGTAGCAGAGCTGGCAATGATCTTTCCCATGAGTAAGCTGCTGCCAACCACTGGATTAGACAGACCAATTATCTTACTCTAAGTAAAGTCATTTTAGAGGCTCAAAATCAATATCCAGATGCATGGGATCTTGGAAGTCATCTAATCCAACATCCTGCTCAGTGCAGGTAACCGCAACAGTATCCCTGACAGGTGGTTGTCCATCCTCTGCTCAAAAACCTTCAATAAAAGGAAATAGTGGGCTCTCCCTTAGCTGTTCTAGCTTTCCCACCCATCAACTTTTGTAGATGTTCTCTGGTTCTGGTTTTGTGCAAGAGGGAAAAGAACTTCCCTCAATCTATCTCATGCATAATTTAGTTAATTTACTAAGGGCGCAATCCTGAGGCGCCCTTGGGCCAGTGCAAGTCCTTTATGCCGGATCCCAACACCCATTCCTGAGCAGTGCGGAGTGGCTTCAAACTGCTCTGCTCTCCTCGAGCTTATGCCATCTCAGGAGGTGGCGCAAGTCCAAGGATACCCATTGGGGTTGCAGGGGCTTAACCAGGGGTAAGGGAAAGAGTTTCCCCTTACTTCTGGCTGAGCCACTTCAGGACCCTATCTTGCGCTGGATACAGCGCAGGCCTTCTGGCCTGCCTGTTCCAGCTCAAGACAGGGCTGCACCCTAATTTACCTAATCTCTGATTTCGTGTTGTGTTTAGTCAGCCTTTGCTGACTGACTGAGATTGCCTCAGAATAGAACCTGCTTGCAATGAAGCTACATTTGAGAGCTGTGAGGAGAGAGAAATCTAGTCACAACGTGACAAGGGCATGAATTACTGTTGCCAGATCTGTCTTCTTGGACATAGGACTCATCTGCCACACCAGCCTCAGCTGGGCAAACATGCTCTTGGCCACAGCTGCAAACTGGAATTCTAAGGCCAGAAATGAGGCTGGGCAATTCAACCAAACTGTGAGCCTGACAACCCAATCCTAAACTGCCTGGCATGTGTGGCTGCTGCGGTGCCGAAAATGGCTCCCGTAGTATCCTGAACATACCGGGCAGCCAGCAGTGGCTCCTTGGGGGAAAGGGGCTTTTGTTCCCTTCCCCTGGGTAAGGAACGCAGCCCTGAAATGGGGCTACTTGATTCTGCAGCAGCCCTTGGACTGGCACAGAATCAAGAGCCTATGTGTCAAGCCACAGCTCAGGATCTGGTGGAGCAGAGCTCCATAATAGTTGGAGGTTAAGCTGTTGTTGCTACAAGCTCTAGTCTCTCAGTGACCCTTCAAGAGACTAAAGATGAGGCAGTCAACAATAAAGACTCCACTGTGATTGTGCAGGCACTGGGGAAGTCCCTGAATGCCTTATATGTCACCACCATACTTCTGGGTCTACAAAAACGCACTGTACATCACTATTACACAATCAAATCTAACAGACTGAAACCACTTAAACTTATGTATCATTGGTTTTGCAAATATAATTGGATTGTATAATAGTTGGTAATATATGTATAAAATGCCACATTTCAAAAGCTTGCTTTAAAGTTGCTATAAACTGCAGCCTCAATGTTGCAGAAGCCTTTAAAAATGATGTTTCACTAGCACATGTAAAAAAGCATGTAACCACAAGCAGCTGGTCACATTCAGCCCTGATATAAATAGACCCAACATGAAAAACATGAATTCCTAAACTGCTGAGAATTCAGAATCCTGCTACACTGCTGGGATTAATTTCTTTTCAACAGACTGGCTGTCTAGAGAATTCCCATGATTCTGTAAATGAAAACATATGGATGTGTTACAGCCAACAGTCAGACTGCATCAGCTATAACTGATGGATATTCAAGGAACAGTTGCATATAGAGGAAAATGCCAGTTTGGCAACTATTGGGAGATTGAACAAGAGCCTGTAGTAAAAGATTTCCTGCATACTGCTGTTTTTGACTATTTATTCTGGAACCTAAACACACTTGCTTAGTTTAAGACAGAAGCAGCAGTAATTATTATCCCTTGTAAACAGTAAGTCCTCTCCAACATGAACTAAGCACTAAGGGGAAAACCAGAATCTCTACCTACCTCTAGTCTCAATGGAGACCATAGGTTGTAAAAGAAGTCAGGCATGACAAAGCCCCATTGAAATTAAAGGGTCAGTCACAATTAATTTGACTGGCTAATTTGATGTTGTTTAGTCGTGATTAACTTTTCTTAAAAGATGCAGCCTAATAGTTGTGTCCGTTCTGCAAGAAGGAAAATGCTTTAGGCCCAAATCCTAACTCACTTTCCAGCACCGGCACAGCTGTGCCAATGGGGCGTGTCCTGCATCCTACATTTTGGGGGGTACTCATGAAGGCCTCCTCAAAGTAAGGGAATGTTTGTTTCCATACCTAGGAGTGTATTGCCCTTATGTCAATGCTGGAAAGTTGGTTAGGATTGTGCCCTTAATCAGACAACTCTAAACAACTATGTAATAGAGATGAAATAAATGAGAATGAAGTAGTATAAGACTTCTGTAGTGGATAAGACTACAGCCACACAGCAATTCATCCAAAGATTCCCTCAGCCTACATGACTAGTACAATTTTTAGGAAACGCAAAAAAAAAAAACACCTTTTCTTTTTACAAAAATTAGAAACTATTTTTCTAAACTATTTGTGGGTGCTGAAACTGAGTCTGTATGTCAAACTGTATTTCAAGTTCAAAGGTCAAAATTCTCAACAAGCTACCAACCAAAAATATAGATGGCCCTAACTTCTAAACGAAAAGTGATAAATGACACACTTTCTGCATCTACCTCCACGTTTTCAATGCCCATCAACTCAATTAACATGCCAAAAAAGGATTCTCTTATTGAGTGAACATTTTAAACAAAATTTTAGTTTCTACTTCAATGTTTTAGCCATGCATTCCTCATTTTTTTGTTCACATTCCTTATGGGAGCTGATATTTCTTTTGCCAGAGTTTGTGTCACATTTGTGTCCTAATTGTGGGCAGAAAAGTACAACTCTTAAGTGGGTTCAAAGCTGGTTAAACAGCAATTCCCTATAGGCTCTTTATAAGAACACGTCCATTCCATTACAGCTGCAGAGCATTCCCAAAAGCTAGGCTTGCACCAAAATCATGAAGAACAGTTCCAGTCTTTAATGGAGCCTTGTATGCTGCCATCATCACATTGTAAGCGCATTAAAAAGGTGGAGAAAAAGGCAAAAGGCCTGTGCCTAACATGTCTGAATTTCTTTCTGCAAACATTCTATACATTCGGATAATTAGGAATTATAATTACATTAACTAGAAGAAGTCTGAAGACCTGGGTATCTTATACCACAGAGATACTATCTGAACAAGTGAGATATGACAGGCAGGACCCTGAGCTGGAGCTGGACCAGCACCAGTGCTGGCCTCCAGTGCTGGGTATTGCAAACATTCTGTAAAGTATGACCACAACACCCTGGGCCAGCGATGGCCCAGCCCAGTCGGTGCTGAGCCCAGCGCCAGCTGGACACCACCTGGAGCTAGATAAGAGCTTTGGGTGGAAGTGAGGGCTTTGTGGGCAGGGGGAGGCGTTCCAGGTTGTAGGGAGGAACCAGGGCATGAGGGATGCGGGACTAGTAGAGCTCTGCTCCATCATATTCTGAATTCCGTGTTGGGTCTTCTGGCCCAACATTGGGTCTCTCAAGTACTGGCAAAATAGCTGGTGTAAGCTTGAGAAGCCACACTGCGGGGCTTGGGGCTTTCCCCAGGGAAACTGGACAAAAGTCATGTATTTCTATAACAGTGTATTACACACACGCGCGCGCTCCTGTAACAGTGGAAAGTCCACAGCTCCTGAGCTTTGGTTCATTCATCATTTGTTTCAATAACAAAAATACCTTCATACATCCTACCATGTTGATAGCTTCAAGCAGCTCAAATTTCCTCAAGGCACTTGGAGAAACTTGATCAAGCTGAACTGAACCAGAACAACAAACCTTTGCTGCCTTAAATTGTCTAACCTTTGGCCACACAATGCTAGTAGTAATTAGACGAGTAAGGGCAAAATTCTATCAAATGTTTCAAGTGCCAATGCAGCCACAACACAGCCTGAAAGCAAGATAACAAGTATTTCCTTACCTTGAGGAAATACTCCTTGACTGCCCTCTCCACCTCAGGATGAAGCACATGCCCCACTGGCACTGCTGCATCAGCAGTGGAAAGTTGGATAGAATTGGGCCCTAGCTCTAATTAGTAGTACAGACAGTACAGCCAAAATGGTTTTTCAAATATTAGTTTGTTTGGTTTATTTGAAGTGGCTTGCGTGATGTAACAACTGTCACAATTACCTTGGTCAACTGTAAGAGCATGACGTTATTTGGAGGCGCTAATAGAAGTTTATCATAGCCTTACTGAAAGAAATGCTAGAAATTGGTTACTAATCGAAGTAAGGGAGTTACTAATCGAAGTAAGGCACCTAATCGAAGGAAGGGAGGAGGATAAAGTGGAAAGCAGGTTTTTCTACTTTGTGTTAAATTAAACCTATACGTGACTCAAGTTAACCTAAACAGTTCAGTAAATTGGGACACAGGACACAGGATCTAGAGAGCAATAAATAATTAAACAAACTCAAATAAAAACTAGCTTGAGGTTACAAAACAGTCCAGCTTAAGAGAACAGAACTAGGAGGGAAAGAACCTAGTAAGGGCCAATTCCCAACCACCCAGGCAGAGTCCATTTTAGAAATTCAGCATCACCACCTTTAGGAGGTGATAAGAGCCCCATTAGGCTAATCCAAGCACTCCATTCAGGAGCCTGCAGAGACGCCCATCAGCAGCCTTTTGTCTTCCTGAGCTTTTGTAAACTCACCTGGGAAGACCAGCCCCCCTTTCAATCAGCAAGGAAGGAGGGAGGAGGAGCCAGCCAAGAGTATAAAGCTAGGGCCTGCCATCGCGTGAGGCTCTCTGCAGACGCATGTTGCCTCTGGGACCCCAAGTGCCTCTGGGAACTAAGTGCCAGGTAAACTGAGAGTTTAGCATCTGGGCAAGTCCAGCAGCAGGGCAAGGAGGCCAGGGCCCCATACACTGCCCTTCCTCTTCCCTTGAGAAGAGGGATGCTAACCAGTGTAGGGTTTGTAAAAGTACCCCTAAATAAAACAACAGCAACAAAAAAGCTATGCAGTCAGACAGCCAGCAGCAGTGTGGGGGCTATCCAGTGTTCTGCATCAAGTGCCACATGTATGATTATATGCCTCTGGGGCATAAGTCATGGGTGTGTCCTCGGTACAAGGAGCTCCAGGGTCTCAGGGAACGCGTCCGCTCCCTTGAAGCCTTGGTGGGCGACCTGGAGAAGCGCAGGCAGGCAGAGGAGGACCGTGGGGAGACTTCCGGGGACGATCAGGCTTCGTCCCAACCACAGGCGTGCAGCTCCTCAGCTGCCCGGGTGGGAAGTCTCGGGGCTGGAGGACGTCATCCTGGAGAGGAGAGAAACAATCCCCTAGGGGGGGACCCCTTCTCCAGGGGATGGGCCCGTATCCGAACGCACTTGGGATACTCTTCGGCGGGAGGGGGGTCGGGGGCTTCTTGTAGTGGGGGATATGATTATTAGAAACATAGAGAGGGGCGTTTGTGACGGATGTGAGAACCGCATGGTGACTTGCCTGCCTGGTGCGAAGGTTGCGGACATCACTTCTCGTCTAGACAGGCTGGTAAGACAGTGCTGGAGGAGAGGTAGCAGTTGTGGTGCATGTTGGCACCAACGACGTGGGCAAGTGTAGCTGGGAGGTCCTGGAGGCCAAATTTAGGCTTTTAGGTAGGAAGCTGAAAGCCAGGACCTCAAAGGTAGCGTTCTCTGAAGTGCTACCTGTTCCACATGCAGGGCCAGCTAGGCAGGCGGAGATCAGGGGTCTCAATGCGTGGATGAGACAGCGGTGTAGGGAGCAGGGGTTTAGATTTGTTAGGCACTGGGGAACGTTTTGGGACAAGCAGGGCCTGTACAAGAGGGACGGGCTCCACTTGAACCAGAATGGAACAAGACTGCTGGCGCATAACATTAAAAAGGTGGCAGAGAAGCTTTTAAACTGATCCCTGGGGGAAGGCCGACAGGAGCTGAGGGGCATCTGGTTCGGGACTCCTCATCCCTATGGATGAGGATGGGGAGGTTAGAGAACAACAAGACAAAGGCAGAGTAGGAGAAGAAATTGGGAAAGGTATCGTGATGGGATGTGATAGACGGTTTGGCACAATGAGAGGATGCGGGGACAAAGGAGTGAATAAGCAGCCCATCCTGGGGCATTCCGTGTACAAATGCTTTTATGCGAATGCCCGAAGTCTATGAGCAAAGGTGGGAGAACTGGAATGTCTGGTGACAAGGGAAAACATTGACATAGTGGGCATAATGGAAACCTGGTGGAATGCGGAGAATCAGTGGGATACCGCAATCCCGTGCTATAAACTCTACAGGAGGGACAGGCAGGGGCGTGTTGGAGGTGGGGTGGCCGTTTATGTTAAGGAAGGGATAGAATCCAGCAAAGTAGAGATTAAAGGTGGGTCCGACTCCACCGTAGAATCTCTGTGGGTTAAATTACCAGGCTTGTGCAGCGATGTAGTACTGGGGGCGTGCTATCGTCCTCCAGACCAGAAATCGGATGGGGACCTTGAAATGAGGAAACAGATCAGGGAGGTGACAAGGAGGGACAGGGTTGTAATCATGGGGGACTTCAATTATCCTCATATTGACTGGGTCAATTTGTGTTCTGGTCAGGATAAGGAAACCGGATTTCTTGACGTGCTAAATGACTGTGGCTTAGAGCAGCTCGTCACGGAGCCCACCAGAGGGCAAGTGACTCTGGATTTAATATTGTGCGGTGTGTGGACCTGGTTAGAGATGTAAATGTTACTGAGCCATTGGGGAACAGTGATCATGCTGCGATCCGTTTTGACATGCACGTTGGGGGAAGAATACCAGGCAAATCTCTAACAAAAACCCTTGACTTCTGACGGGCGGACTTCCCTCAAATGAGGAGGCTGGTTAGAAGGAGGTTGAAAGGGAGGGTAAAAAGAGTCCAATCTCTCCAGAGTGCATGGAGGCTGCTTAAAACAACAGTAATAGAGGCCCAGCAGAGGTGTATACCGCAAAGAAAGAAGGGTTCCACTAAATCCAGGAGGGTGCCTGCATGGCTAACCAGCCAAGTTGTGAAGGGCAAGGAAGCTGCCTTCCGTAAATGGAAGTCTTGCCCTAATGAGCAGAATAAAAAGGAACATAAACTTTGGCAAAAGAAATGTAAGAAGGTGATATGGGAGGCCAAGCGAGACTATGAGGAACGCATGGCCAGCAACATTAAGGGGAATAATAAAAGCTTCTTCAAATATGTTAGAAGCAGGAAACCCGCCAGAGAAGCGGTTGGCCCTCTGGATGGTGAGGGAGGGAAAGGGGAGATAAAAGGAGACTTAGAGATGGCAGAGAAATTAAATGAGTTCTTTGCATCTGTCTTCACGGCAGAAGACCTCGGGCAGATACCGCTGCCCGAACGGCCCCTCCTAACCGAGGAGTTAAGTCAGATAGAGGTTAAAAGAGAAGATGTTTCAGACCTCATTGATAAATTAAAGATCAATAAGTCACCGGGCCCTGATGGCATACACCCAAGGGTTATTAAGGAATTGAAGAATGAAGTTGCAGATCTCTTGACTAAGGTATGCAACTTGTCCCTCAAAACGGCCACGGTGCCAGAAGATTGGAGGATAGCAAATGTCACGCCTATTTTTAAAAAGGGAAAGAGGGGGGACCCGGGAAACTATAGGCCGGTCAGCCTAACATCTATACCGGGTAAGATGGTGGAATGCCTCATCAAAGATAGGATCTCAAAACACATAGACGAACAGGCCTTGCTGAGGGAGAGTCAGCATGGCTTCTGTAAGGGTAAGTCTTGCCTCACAAACCTTATAGAATTCTTTGAAAAAGTCAACAGGCATGTGGATGCGGGAGAACCCGTGGACATTATATATCTGGACTTTCAGAAGGCGTTTGACATGGTCCCTCACCAAAGGCTACTGAAAAAACTCCACAGTCAGGGAATTAGAGGGCAGGTCCTCTCATGGATTGAGAACTGGTTGGAGGCCAGGAAGCAGAGAGTGGGTGTCAATGGGCAATTTTCACCATGGAGAGAGGTGAAAAGCGGTGTGCCCCAAGGATCTGTCCTGGCACCGGTGCTTTTCAACCTCTTCATAAATGACCTGGAGACAGGGTTGAGCAGTGAAGTGGCTAAGTTTGCAGATGACACCAAACTTTTCCGAGTGGTAAAGACCAGAAGTGATTGTGAGGAGCTCCAGAAGGATCTCTCCAGACTGGCAGAATGGGCAGCAAAATGGCAGATGCGCTTCAATGTCAGTAAGTGTAAAGTCATGCACATTGGGGCAAAAAATCAAAACTTTAGATATAGGCTGATGGGTTCTGAGCTGTCTGTGACAGATCAGGAGAGAGATCTTGGGGTGCTGGTGGACAGGTCGATGAAAGTGTCAACCCAATGTGCGGCGGCAGTGAAGAAGGCCAATTCTATGCTTGGGATCATTAGGAAGGGTATTGAGAACAAAACGGCTAGTATTATAATGCCGTTGTACAAATCTATGGTAAGGCCACACCTGGAGTATTGTGTCCAGTTCTGGTCGCCGCATCTCAAAAAAGACGTAGTGGAAAAGGAAAAGGTGCAAAAGAGAGCGACTAAGATGATTACGGGGCTGGGGCACTTTCCTTATGAGGAAAGGCTACGGCGTTTGTGCCTCTTCAGCCTAGAAAAGAGACGCCTGAGGGGGGACATGATTGAGACATACAAAATTATGCAGGGGATGGACAGAGTGGATAGGGAGATGCTCTTTACACTCTCACATAATACCAGAACCGGGGACATCCACTAAAATTGAGTGTTGGGAGAGTTAGGACTGACAAAAGAAAATATTTCTTTACTCAGCATGTGGTCGGTCTGTGGAACTCCTTGCCACAGGATGTGGTGCTGGCATTTAGCCTAGATGCCTTTAAAAGGGGATTAGACAAGTTTCTGGAGGAAAAATCCATTATGGGGTACAAGCCATGATGTGTATGCGCAACCTCCTGATTTTAGAAATGGGTTATGTCAGAATGCCAGATGCAAGGGAGGGCACCAGGATGAGGTATCTGGTGTGCTCCCTGGGGCATTTGGTGGGCCGCTGTGAGATACAGGAAGCTGGACTAGATGGGCCTATGGCCTGATCCAGTGGGGCTGTTCTTATGTTCTTATGTACTACATACAAAAAAAGGCACACAAACTAGCAGGCACTGTGTACCACATCAACTGACTAAAAGAGTATTTTCTTTCAAGTGAGGCATAAGATTCTGACAATTTTTTGGTGTTCTAGCTGACAATATTGAAGAATATTTAAAAAAAAAAAAGCTTGCAAAAAATAAATCCCAATCATGGAATTAAAATCAACTATTCACATTATTTATTTATACAGATTCATTCTGAAGAAAGTATTTGGGCAAGATTTTTGTAAAGCGTTCCTGACCTCATTTCTTTTTGGCTGGTTCAAGTTAAAGAGAATATGGTAAGAGTCCATTTCTCCTTCTCTCAAGTGAATGGCTCAGCTGGCGTGTTACTTGTTTCTTCTTTCTGGTCATGGCAAAAAGTACATCCTGTAGCTATCAGCCAATTGGCTGCCTTCCCCCCCCCCACCCCAGAAATTGGCTTCATACACTTCCATAAAATGTTCAGCTGCAGCTGGAGAAGCGACAGTATTTGGCAGGGCATATTTTCTTTAGTAGCAAGCCCTAAAACAGAGCATGCCAAAAAAAAGCTAGGGAGGGAAGTTGAATGGTAGAGCAATTTCTAAAGGAAAAGGAATCTGGAAGGAATTGTAAAGCTTCTGCTAACAAAAGACTTTGGCCTCTTTCAATAAACTACAGCATTGCATAATTTACCCTTAAACATTCCAGGACAATAAAGATGACCAAAGAGCATGCAACACCTGTGGATATTTGGACCCTATAAATCTTTTGCAGATGGATTATGTTCAGCAACTTTGAATACTGATATTTCTCAACTCTGATCTCTTCCAAGACATACAACTTCCAGTTGTGAAGTACTTGTATGTAATTAACACTTGGAATACATTCTAATCTTCACCACTTTTAAAACATAATATTCACCATTTGAGTTCGATCTTTTCCATTGGTAAAATCTAAACATTTTCAAGAGAAAGGCATGGGGAACAAAAAAGTCCATACAAATTACCGGTAACTTGTTATTTTGTTAATTTAAGAAACAACATACCTGGCTTTTGAGAAATGCAAATCCAACTACACAATAAGAAAACAAAGACCTAATTTTCTATAACCATTTTGCCCAATATAATTTGCACTGCATTCTAGAAAAGGAACTATGTAAGTGTGGCAGTCAGGCTTGAACAAACAATAAACCAAGAAGATTATAGAAGAAATAGCCACATCTGTTCATGCAAAGTACCCCACCTTTTAAGCTGCCTTCCATCTTCATGTGAACCTTTCCCTCCTCCAAACGTAGAGTCGCTTTAGCCACCCAACACATTGGGAAGCAAGGTAGACCTGAGCTTCAAGGTAGACTTTTCCTGCTGTTGCTACTCTCCCCCTGTCCTGTTTTGCCCCCTCTCCACCCCTGTTCTGCACACCCCTCCCCCTTTGGGAAGGGGATCAAAAGAAACATTGTATGCCCTGATAAAATTCTTCTTGAAGGTCCTGGCTGCATGTGGTCCATGCCAATTCCAATTTTTGTCTCGGTGGTCCTTGGGTTCCTAAAGGTTGGGAACCACTGAACTATGGAGTGAAGTTTTATATCCCCAGTCTCCAAGTACCAATACGCATTTGTAACTAGCTCGTGTGCAGGACTGCTATGCTTTGGAAAGGTCCAGTGCTTGTTTACAGGATCATTGCCTCTCAGAGGGTGAATAACTGTAAAGACAATTATAGACAGCTATAGACAATTATGAGCAGACTTGCAGATTAAGGAAGGCAAAAACATTTAAATATGTAGCTGACATACCATCTAATATATGTATAAGGAAGTTAAATCCATAAACACTTCCCATAGTGAGGTCCATTACTAAATGCATTGTGATGTCATTTGTAATAATCAGTATGCTCAACTGTGAGAACTGAAGTGTTATGGATGAAATCCAAACATAGTCAGTTTGCACATAATGTTTCCAAGCCTCCAGAACCACAGTTCGGGAAGTTAAGAGATTTGTCTTGGGTTCACATACTCCTTTCTCCACTCATGAAATCAGATTCAATTACTGTAGTTACTTCCACTTTAGCACAGATCATCATTTGTAATTCTCTCTAAATCAGAAGACACTGATTTGCCCTTGCTCAAATGTGTCTTGTGAATGTGTTATCTACTTCTGGTGCTAAATTATTAAATAGCAGATGATTACTCACAAAGTAAGAGGCCATTAATTCCACAGAATCCTATACAGCAGTGTTTCTCAAACTGTGGGTTGGGACCCGCTAGGTGGGTCGCAAGGCAATTTCAGGTGGGTCCCCATTCATTTCAATATTTTATTTTTAATACAACAGACTTGATGCTACCATGGTATGTGACTGCATTTGGGGAAATGCGACAGGCCTGTACTTTTAACAAGCTACTCTGTATGTTCTTTTAACAATGATAGTCAACCGGACTTACTCCTGGGTAAGTGTGGGTAGGATTACAGCTTAGAATTGTTAAAAATTTTTCCTGCTAGATGATGTCACTTCCAGTCATGACATAACTTCCAGTGGGTCCTGACAGATTCTCATTCTAAAAAGTGGGTCTTGGTGCTAAATGGGTGAGAACCACTGCTATACAGAATATCCTAAATTGAGAACCATTGTGCTAACGTTCTATTATATAGCTTCCTTCCTTATATAGCACCTACAGAGCAATAAGGAAGTAGGGCAAGGAATGATTCTTCTCAAAGAGTACTTTTCATGGCAACTGCAGCACCAGACTTTCATTTAACCCTTTCAATTCTAGAGTGAACAATTATAATATCTAGATAGCTCCCTCAAGTTTCAAGCCAGATTATATAATTGCTGTATTGCCAAAAATTTAAAAAAGCAGCTTCTGGTAGTGGTTTGACTGAAGGGGCACCTATTTTGCTGCAAACAATGTTACCCCTATGTATACTCTGAAGCTCATCTAATTTTTCATGTGTGAAGTTTGTTACACAGATATTGTACTATTTGTATAACGTAGAACAGGGGTTCTTAACCTCGCATCTAAGAATCACTAGGGAATCCATGGGTTGGCTTTCAAAGAGTACATTAACTGGATGCAAAAAACCCTGTGTGAATATATATATTTGTGCATTTTTTCTGGAGTGTCCATAGCTTTCATCAGATCCTCAAAAGGAGTCCATAATCCAGAAAAGAAAGGTTAAGAACTGACTTGGGATGAAGAACATGTGGTAAAATAGTGAAGGATTTCTGTCTGTTTAGTGTGCAGATGGTTCAAGAAAAATTACGTGCAGCTTTCCCTGCCAGATGTAAAATATACAGCTGTAATTGTTTAGATATCAAAGTGGTTTTATTGTGAACAAACCTATTCTTTGGCTTGTTCACTGTAAGATGATGAGTGTATATCACAACAAATCCCACTTCACTGTAGGGTATTTACAAACTTAGCTGGAGCAAGTACAGAGCAATAAGAGCAAGGGTCCAGAGTTGCTTGTTGCTGTTAACATGGTGAGAACACACAGGCACCCACACGTACCCCAAGTGAATGTAGAGAAAGACTAACCAAGTGTCTCGAATACACCAAGTGAAAATAAAATGGACAGGTGGAAGTGATGAAATTGAAACCAAAATGTACTGTTTACTTTTGTAGCTTGCAAACCAAACACACCTTTTATATATAAAAGAGAAATTCCTACCCAACAAACAAAGCACATAAAAACTGTGCAATTAAAAAAATGCCTGAGGCAACATTGCAGATGTCATGGGGGGGGGGGAATTAAACTATGTGTGTGGACTGGAAGGGTCTGGCATTCTTCTTGATAGCAGTTCACAAATGAAATCTAAAGAAATACAGAAGTAGAAATCAGAAACACCAAGAGAAACGCACAATGTCAGGAAAGAGGTTTTCTGATTCACAAATAGAAGTCCACGATGTACTGACTCTTCCCTTCTCCAGATTTTTCTCCTGGAGCATTTCTCATCTGTTGGACACAGTGTTTACAAATCATGTCATCAACAAAAGTGCTTTCCATTTTTCTAATGGCAGAAAATAGAAATGGAGGGCAAGACCACATTAGAATACATGATATTTTAATCAGAGATACAGATAAAATATAATTAGGATGAGTTACTATATAATGGGGTGGGGTTTACAATCCAAAGGAAATCCAGAAAGACATCCCAAATTAAGCCTTAGCATAATAAAAGAAAACAAGAAATGCATTTCAGTTTAGATCAGACCAAGGTCCATCTAGGTAAGCATTCTGTTTCCAAGTCAGTGGTTTGTCTCCAGCAGCAGGTAACCCGAGGCATAGTGCCTTTGACCATGAACTTCCATTTAGCTAGTAGGGCAAAATAGCTGATGATAGACCTAGCGCGCTCCATGAGGATAGTGGGAAGAAGGCAGCAGGCCATAACACAACCCTTCCTTAGAGAATGGGAAGCTGCTGTAAGAGAAAATTGTGGCATTTTTGCCCCAGTCCTTAATGCAAGACATTGTGACTGTATATATTACTTGCATCTTTGGTCTCTACCTCATTTTCTTTCCACTCATTTTTACATAAGAAACAGCAATAATTGTTCTGGTCAAAGAACAAAACCATAAAGGATTTGCTTAATCTTGATCCTCCCCACCCCACCCACCATCACTTTAAAGGGCACCATTCAGTCTGATTTGGTACAAAAGCTGACTATTGAGTTACTCTGCATCTGGCTTTAATCCAGATGCATTATATTACAGAAGCTGAAACCCTGATATTTTTTCATTACTCTTAAAATTTCAAAAATGGCAACATACATTGGCATAACTAGAAAGGTATTAAATTGTGTTACACCAGCTATGTAGTTGCTGTCACAGATTCAAACCACATGGGTCCCTCTCCACTGGCCTAGCTGCTGGAAGGTATAGGCACTTACGCAGCTCAGGACAACTGTAAATATTTAATACCCAGCTTTTCAATCCTAGGATTCCTTATAACAATTTAAAAAGTACACAATTAAAACAATAATCAACATTTACTAACACAGTGGTTCTCAAACTTCTAGCACTGGGATCAACTTTTTAGAAAGACTATCTTTCAGGACCCACTGGAAGTGATGTCATTAACCTGGAGAGAGGTCAAGTGACATCATCAAGCAAGAAAATTTTTAACACCTCCCCTACAACAAAATTAAGTAAATAAAGTTTTCAATTAGTATAAGTTTAAACATTTATTTAAAATAACAACTCTCCTAACCCTCCCAAGCAGTTGCTGATCTGTTTAAAAAAAATTCCTCAAATACCCCAAAGGCTGCAGTCCTATCCACACTTACCTGGGAGTAAGCCCCATTGACTATCATTGTTCAAAACATATTCATAGTAGCCTCTTCAAAGTACAGATCTGAAACATTTCCCCAAATGCAGTCACATACCACGGTAGTATAAAGTTGAAGACATTAAAAATAATATACACATCAAAATGAATGGGGATCCACCTGAAATTCGCTCATGACCCACCTAGTGGATCCTGACCCAGTTTGAGAAACACTGTACTAACACAACTGCAGCAGTAGACCAAAAGCATATTAAGAGGCCCAAGAGAACAAACTGGTGTCATAAAGATAAAGACAAATCTGCCTGATGAGAAAGCTGGGGCCCCATGGTCTTCTCTCTGGTTATCACCCACCTCACTTCTAACAGTGGAAAGATCTGGTGAGAAGGCCAGGCAAGGTTGATTGAAATATAACCTTCTTCAGTCTTAGGTTGTCCTCACAATAGCTGTCTGAGGCAGGTTAGATAGAACAGCAAGCTACATGGCTCAAAAGAGATCTGAATTTGGGTTGCCTCATTCAACCACCATTTTAGCCACTACAAATGTTTTTTTAAACCCATTTCTTCCCTGCCTACAGGTGTAGTAGTAGTAGTAGTAGTAGTAGTAGTAGTAGTAGTAGTAGTAGTAGTAATAATAATAATAATAATAATAATAATAATACAGGTATTTATATACCGCCTTTCTTGGTCGTCAGATTTCTCCTCAGACTTTAATTCAAGGCGGTTTACATAGGCAGGCAATACTAAATCCCAGTAGGGATTTTTATAATTGAAGAAGGTTCTGTCTTTCAAGAACTACAACATTTCAGATGGATCTTTAATGATCTGGTATCACATTCTGGCCTCCATTTTCCTCCCACACAGGCTGACAGCGGCCAAAGAGCAGGTGGAATAACTCAGCATAACTCGGCTAGGCTTGTCAGCTGCTTCAAGGTCTCGCCGTTCACAGTGCCGGTGGCCTCGAACTGGCGACCTTCGGATGTTATCTTCAGGCAAACGGAGGCTCTACCCTCTGGACCAGACCTCCTGCCCATTTGATCCCTGCAACGTTGGGCAGAAATGCGTTAAAGCAACTCTGCACTCCTTATGGCAAGAGTGTCTTCTCCCTTACTCACAGATGGGCAGTTTCAATCCTCCCCATACCACATTTCAAGTTTTCATTTTTATATACAAGGGCTGCAATCCAAAAGATACACACATACCACTACTTTGAGTCCAAGATGCCTTTAAAAACCCCTCCCCAAACAGCAGTCCATCTCTACCCATGCCATTTCTTGACAATGAAAATTAAAATTCCTTTTAAAAAAAATTATCTCAGAAGCATTGTAGTATATGAAATAGGTGTCAAAGACAAAGAAAACAGTAAAAAAAAAACCCAGTAGTTGCATACAACCCCTTCAGTGAACCAAAAGCAGCTTTTTGGTGCATGAACAAAAAGTTTTCTCAACTGCAGATAACCAACTTTAGTTTGGTTATACATAATATTTCACAGCTATGAGCTCTGTAAAACAAGGGGACAGTAACTATAGGCTGAGCTGTTCACCAGCACACAGAACCCCAATGTGCTCTGCTTCTGCATCACCAGTTTTGCACTAGGAAGCAACAGGCTGTACAAAACTACATTCTTCAATGTGAACTAAGTATGTCAAGAAAATAAACAAAACACACTTCAAAAGAGGTCTGGCCGTCACATCTGACAACAAATGCTTTTCACATCCTTCTCACAGAAATTGACCTTACAGCGGGAACAGCTTGGGTGGCTTTGCCAACTTTCCAACACCAGCTTTGGTCCTTGGCATAGAAAGAAGTTTCCTGGCATGGTCTAAAATATCTAAGCACATCAGACAATTTGCTCTGTGTATTTTTTTTATTGTCAAGGCATATGTTGACTGGTGGGAATGAAAACATTTACAGTTACAAATGATCGCTCAACTGTACAGCAACTCAGTGTAGTGTGCTACAGTCCAGAGTAACATAAGCCATGATTGATTTCTCCATTAACTCGTCGAGATCTTAGATGACAAGCAGTCCCACCATAAAGGCTGGTTTTAGCTATGACAGCACAAACTGTGGCCTGAACTGCAACAGCTAAATTGACAAACTATTCTTGATAATTGGGATGGAGCCAACTAGCTACCACTCCTGTCAGGAAAGCCACCCAAGCATTTACTATCAGAAAAGCCACAAAGAGAATTTATTACACAAACTTGCCTTTGATCTTAACAACCTAGAAAGCTGCTAGCATGTTCCAGAGCATATTAAGGAGGATCCAGTGGTGCTGCACTCCACCAAGTGGCACTTTACCCATCTGTGGAAGGACATCAGTTGTGTTCATGCAGTATCTCAGATTTAGACCAAACTCTAAGCATTTCAGCAGCAGACTGACAAACACTTGGGTTAGTATGTAAAATAAATGTACAAGCAAACCTTGTCTGTGAAGAACCAAGAAATATCATGTAAAGTTGATTAGGTTACTTCAGATGGAGTTCAAATTAAACATGTGCTTTGCTGCACTTGCCATTGGAAATGACATTCTGATAGCATCCTCCTCCTTCTGCTGGTGGCATGGAGGGGAGAGATAGGATTGGGCTACTAAAGGCAAAAATGGCTCAAAGATGTACCCATAAGGGTTTCAAGAATCCAACTTATATTTCATAAGACAAACATGTGGGTAGCAAGAGAACTGGTCAGAGATGTCCCTCTTTAGAACCCTGCAGATATGAAGATTCCTACCAATGGAAATTGATCCTGAAAATCCAAACATGCTATGAAGTGCTACTACCTAATTTTTAGAATATCTGTACTTGGTTCCTCTTTGGGGAGAAGTTCCACCATATTTTCCATCTGCCTGCTATGTGGAAGCCTCCTCTTGCCTTCACACACCAAGAAAGATAAACCTGCCTAGTAGTACTGTACTACTGATGGAACTCCTTCTAGAAGATAAAGACTGGACAGAACCTCCTTCGAGTAGCCTAAATTTTTCAAATAGTACTACTTGGACTCCAAGCTATTAACCTGTATAGTTATGGAGAAGGATGTAACTAGTTCCTAAGTCAGCAAGCCTGCCACCACCTCCAAGGAGACTCTGATGGCCAAATCCTATTCAATTTTCTAGCACCAGTGCAGCCGTGCCAATGGAGCATGCGCTGCATCCTGCAGTGAGGGGACAATCATGGAGGCCTCCTCCAGGTAAGGGAACATTTGTTCCCTTTCCTCAAGGCTGCACTGCAGCTGCACCAGCACTGAAAAGTTGGATAGGATTGGGCCCCAGCGCTCTTGGATAGGCATGTTGATCTGGTCCAAGAACCAACAGATGCCTGGACCAGTATAGAACCACTAGAATGATCTCTACTGCCCTTTCCTTTAACGAATGAAGTAGTTATAGAATCAGCAGGGCATATAGTAAGCCTCTTGACCAAAAGGTTTCCAACAAGACATTCCTACAGCCTCTGTAAAGTGATACATGGTCATGAAACTATCAACCTAAGTGACTGCTGAAGCAGCAAACAGGTCCACCTGCTGAAGAATCTATTGCAAGATTCACAGGAGGAGTGCCCATTCTGCATCATTAATGGATTCTCTACTGAGCCAAGCCGCCAACTGGCAACACCTGTCAGATGTGGTGCTGCCTCTGATTGGAGAGGATTTGGTGCACACTGCAATAAGTCACAGGTTTCCTTGCAGCAACTGATTCCTGAGATGAGCCCTTCCCCAATAAAAAAGACCAGCATTTGTAGCTGACTATTAACACTAAAAAAACCACTTCGGAAACTACTCTTGTTGAAAAGCAGAATAAAAGGCACACACCTATAGAAGTAGTTTTAGTAATAAGTCCTTTTGAAGGACCATGAAGAAGTTCCAGAATAAACCACTGCAAGGTAGGTGAGACCTCAGAGAAGATGAGACTATCTTAGGACCCTATCTACTATTCAAGCAGGCTATGCTTACCCAAAAATTATGGAAAGCCCATCAGCAGAACATCCCACTTCAGAAAAACAGATAACTTTTTAAATTTAATAAACAGTTCAAATGATTGTTATTCCATTATTTAAATGACTTCTGGTGAAATTTTTCTTTTTTAAGAAAAAAATAAGCTGCTTGCAAAAGGAGTGTTGGGGATACAGGGCCCAATACTATCCAATTTTCCAGCCCAGGTGCAGCCATGCTAATGGGGCATGCTCTGCATTGTGTGCTGAGGAAGCAGTCATTGAGGCCTCCTCAAGGTAAGAGAATGTTTGTTCCCTTACATCAAAGCTACATTGCACCTACATTGGTGCAGGAAAATTAGACAGAACTGAGCTCATAGACAATGTAAAAAAAAACAACAACAGGCATATTGCTGACATCTAGGAATGTGAAATATTTATTCAGCCCTGTGCAGTGTCGGTATCTAAAAATATAACACTGGCATCTAGGAATCTGAAATATTTTTCCATTACAGCTAGGGCTTTAAAAAAAAACCTGTGAAAAACTGAGAAGCAGCCCAGAGACAAGAATCATGATGACTAATCATGAAAAGGTATTCAAGTTTTAAATTTAAAAGTGTGTGTGCAAACACACAAATATTCAGTAAACAAGCAGTTAAAAGGCTTTACTAGACTGAAGCAGCAAATCAAATTACTGGAAGAAAAATAATCTACCATAGGTGAGATGTAGAAATCTGGTAGTACAAGTACAAGGAAAAAGAAATCTAAATTAAACTGTTAAAACCTTGAGCCAAATGAAGCTTTCCACTAAATAGTACCCAATATTCACATAAACCCACTTCTTTTTGAAGCTTTTAAAAAATACATTTAAATGAGAACAATGTGGATAAGAAAGACAACCAGTAGCAAAATCAACTGGAGAGAAGCCACTGAAAAGATTCGCTGAGATATAGGTCACTTGGGAGAAAGGCAACAGCAGAAAGAAATGGGAAAATATGGCTACTGCTCTCTCCTGTCACACCATGCAGATTTTTTCTATCTGGTATTAAGCTACTGAAAAGCAAGCTGGCACAAGCCTGGGTGGAACATTTGCTATTTGTACTGTAACAGTGACATTGTTTTGCAAATTCTAACAATCAAGACCTCTTTTTCTGTTAAGGATTGCTCAGCTACCACCTTCTCCTCTCCCTCTCACAACAAATTTGCATATAAACCTGTCTCTTTTTCACTGTTTCCTATTAAATGAGAGCTGTTTTTACAACATAATGCATGATTTACAGCAGGAGTGCCCAAACCCCGGCCCTGGGGCCACATGCGGCCCTTGAGGTCTCTCAATGCGGCCCTCAGGGAGCCCCCAGTCTCCAATGACCTCTGGCCCTCTGGAGATTTGTTGGAGCCCTCACTGGCCCCATGCAACTGCTCTCAGAGTGAGGGCAACCGTTTGACCTCTCGCATGAGCTGTGGGATGAGAGCTTCCTCCACTGCTTGCTGTTTCAGGTCTGTGATGCAGTAGCGGCAGCAAAGGAAAAGCCAGCCTTGTGTTGTGCAAGGCCTTTATAGGCCATGAGCTATTTCAAGACCTTCACCCATTCGTTCATATAAGTTCATCTTTAATATATTCATTTATGTAAACTTATGTAAATTTATTCAACTTTTAAATTTAAATTAATTCTTTTTTTCCTCAGCCCCCAACACCGTGTCAGAGAGATGATGTGGCCCTCCTGCCAAAAACTTTGGACACCCCTGATTTACAGGATGTTATTTGTGTAATGCTTATGTCAGTAACAACCACCATTTGCCCACTGATATGGCCACAGCCAGCCTGAAAAGAAAGCAACCCCTTTTTGAAAAGAAAATTAAAGTACAAGAAAATGCACTAAACATGTAAACATTCTGCCATACTATTTCTGCATTACATTCTAATGAGATAGCTGTGTTTCTACTACTGCCACAAAATGTGTGAGTTCCACAAGTATCTGAATTTGCACACTTCACTCCAGAGTTGTCCAGTGGACGGTACATGCAACACAGAGGAAACAAAGATAAGCACAAGTAACTCATGTTTTCTCTCCCTCAACTTATTCCTAGCATACAAAGCTATTATCTCATTTCAGTTATATCTGACTGCCACTTAAGGGAACAGTGCATGAATTTAAGTTCATGAAGTTAACATAATACCTAAAACTGTAATGAACATGTGACACTGGGAGTTCTGGCCGCCCTGCAGCCCCAAAGCCATGGAGCCAGGTGCCACCCCCATCACGCCACCACAATTACTTCCAGTACTGCACCAGCTGCAAGATGGCAGCCACTCAGCGCGGTTCCATGCCACTCTGGGCTGCCCTCTCCTTCTTCCCCTATAAAAAAGGAGGAATCAAAGGAGGGGCAGTTCAGAGTGGTGCGGAATCACTTCTTTATTTTAAGCGAAAGAAGCTGGCAACACTGTGGCCAACTTTTTTCCCTTTGAAGAAAAATAGGCAGCAGGAGGGGTATGGATAGTGGCGATGCCTCCGCAGGCATGGCACCCCAGGGCATTTGCTCCCCTTGACGCCCCCAGTTCACCAGGGACATGAACGTTCAGGTCACTTTGCAGGAAATGAACACAAATGGCATTCTCTCAACAGCTACCCTTTTTTCTCTCACAGTCTCACTCAGTGCTAGAGCCAGAGGGAAGTTCAAGAGAGAGTGGCAAGGGGCAAGCAACAAGGGCTGTAGATCCAGCTTAAACAGAACTCCCAAGCTGATCAAAGTAATTGGCCATTATGATCAGACCAGCAAACTGTGGTTTGAGCAAATCCTCCAAAACAGGACTGCAAGCCACAGCTTGATTCTGGTTTGAAATTCAAATCTGGAGGACTCGCTCAAACCTCAGTTTACCGGTATGGATGATAACAGCAAACTGTTTGATCAAACTTGGAAGCATTCCATTCAATGAAGTGCAAGGGGAGGAGGGAGTAGATAAGCACAAGGCTCGCTACCAATCCTTCAAAACTATGGTAGATTGAAGAATGTGAAATCTGAATGCAGCCAGTGAGAAGCTTCAACAGAATACTTCTGTAGCTTTGGCTCAACAGGAGTTATCAGTCAAATCTGGAGAGATGGAAGGAGGAGGAAAGAGTCACAGTCTTAAGTAGGACAGGCACAGTTGACCCAAATAATTTCAAGAATCAAGGGCCATGCAGCACATTACAACTGTGGGAAAAACTGGTATTAAACTCACATTTTTCCTACAGAAAATGCATCAACTGTTCACACACACAGTTCATTTTCACATATTTTAAATCTCTTATTACTAGCTCATATTTTCCTAATTCTAGAGCAGTGCTTCCCAAACTCCTACAACGGAGTTGGGAGCACTCTAAGTATTGTTGCGGGGGAGGGGGGAAGGCAGCAATGTGATCCCCAGGATTGCAGTGCTGTCAGAGACAGAAGGGGAGTTCTACTTACCTGCAGCCAGCACTGCAGTCCTGGGAGGTCTGGGGGGGGGCTTGCAGGGGGGCCTGCAAAAGTTTGAAAAAAGAAAAAGAAAAAATTGGCTTGTCCGGTTTTTGCAACAAAACCAGAATGCTCTTTTTCACACGTTTGCAGGCCCAGGACACTCTGAACCCCCTGGGACTGCAGCACTGGCTGCAGGTAAATAGAACCTCCCATCCCAAGCAGTAGCGCAATCCTGGGGATTGTGTTGCTGCCTTCCCCCCAGCCTTCCTTTTAAAGGGGCATTGGCCAGTGCTTTCCAGATTGGTGAGTTGCAACCTACCAGTTTGGGAACTTGAGGGGAAAAAAATGAGTATTTTACAAGATGGGACAAAATTCTCTGCATTTCAACATAGACAATCCAATTATCTTTCAGCTAAAATAGTCCTTTAAGAGTCTGTGCCAAGTGTATTCTACTGGGAATTAAAACTATTACACTTCCTAGTTTTGAAAGAAAAATATCAGTGTCTTTATTCTTAATTTCACAAGATGAAATCGGTTTGGCTGATGAAACCGCTCAGTGAATATGTAAGTGTCCTACTTTCCACTGGGAATAGTTTTGACAGCAACGAACGTATAATTTCATGCATGGAGAATAAAGCTTTAGAATGATGAATAGCTGACACTTGACCTGCTGTTCATTTCCAAAGTTAGAGGGAAGGGCAATTCACGTCAGTTAAAGCAAGCCAAGGAAGCTTAATACACTGCTTTGTGGTTTTCATGAAACGTCTGTGGCAGATGCTTTTCCCTAGTCCGATGGATATGGATCTTAAAAAACTAAGCAAAAATTAAAATGAGTTCATGATAAAGCTATCATACGTCCCGTTTATACTGTCAGAGTGTGGGATGGGGAGGGAACCATAAAGACAGTTAACTTGAAATTTTGTTTCAATAAGGGACTGTGGACATCACATTACATTTGTTACTTCTCTGTTTCAAGTTTTCTTTACAGCCCTGTTAGACACTTAACATTCCTATATGCCAGCATCATAAAAATCATTAAATATCTCGATACTCCCAATGCTCCTGCCATCTCAACTGTTGGACACTCATTCTAGGAGAGAGAGAAACCTTGGTGGTATTTCCATATCCTTATTCTGTTTTGGATGTGACCTTTTCCCCTAACCCCTTTATACTAAAAAAAAAAAACCATACCACTTGTTGAATTCTTAACCTTAGCTCATGGATGAAGATCTTGAATAGAGGCAGGTATGAAAGAAACATAAGCAGGTATGAAAAAAACAAAGGTCTTGGAGGACTGAGAAAAAGAACGCATGGCAGAGCATCCTCACGCTGAAAGGCGTTTCATCCAAGACAAATCCACAACCAAATCTTAAGAGACTATATACTGTCATGAGCTATCATATGTTCAATAAGAATTAACCAGATAAGACAACCTAGTGCATCTTTATACAGGAGGATTAATAATCGGAGCATTCAATTTCAGAGGCTAAAAAGCATGGAAGTCTTTCTCCACCTTGAGCTTTTCACTGAAGGGGAGAGGAATGCATGATTTTTTTTTTTTAGGCTGCTATACAAAAGAGGTCGGTCTGTTGCTTTCTTGAATTTCAAACCTGCTTTTAAAAGAGCTATGGAGGAGTATAAATAAGATCAACCAGAAAATGAATCTACAAGTTTACCAAATGCTGTATTTTCCACACAAGTGGCATAAAGGGAAAATTAACTCTCTCATCTAGCTATCTTGGAAAAAATATTTCACACACACATCCCTCACCTGTTTTTGACAGGAAAAGGAAAAAAAATACCACCATCACCACTACTGCTTTGTAGGCTAGTAGTACTTGGGAAGCAGACAATAGCAGTCTAAAAGCAGTTGAGCCCGAACACATGTAATAAATTACTCAGCCTGAAAACCAGGCCTGAATTGGCAGCACAGGATCAGGCAGAATTCTACTGGCCCACTGTGCTGGGGAATATGACGGATTTCTCTCAGCCCAGTGCCGGCTCTCTGCCTAGGGTTCCATGTTCTCCTAGGGCCAGGTGTTCACAGTTAGGGCGGGTAAATTGAGATACCCTGGAATAACTTCTTCAAACAGTGTCCTCAAACTGTGGATCGGGACCCACCAGTGGGTCACAACATGGGATGGGTCATGAAAATTAAGCCATTTTGGGGTGAGCCTGGGCCAAGGGAAGGGTTTGCATGGTCCAGAAGTGGTTTCTGGAAACAGAGAAGACTGCACTGTAAATGGTGCAGTTTTGCAGTGCTAAGGTAGGGAAGGCTATTTTCTTACTGATTTACTGTTTTAATTGTTTTAAAAGGGAACCCTGGCATCTGTAGCAACCACAAATAGTGAAAACCGCAGATCCCAGAACCGTAGATAAGGCAGGTCTACTGTATTATTTAAGGGTCACATTCACATTTAAACAGTCATTTTTTTCACCACAAGGCAAAAAAATATAGAGACTTGATGCTTTCTAGATCATCCCGTGTCTGACTGACAACTAATTCACAGCATGAGTATTCTGAATTGTAAGAAAGTGGCCCCAGAAAATCAGTTTCTTATGTAACCACCTTTGTCAAACTCATCTGACAAAGGAAAGCAAGCTCATTTAGTGAACTGTTCTTGGTTTGCTTTTTAAAAAGCTCATTTAGTGAGCTGTTCTTGGTTTGATTTTTAAAAAGAGAACATAATCATGTTTAAAGGATCAAATTAAAACAATTACGTACAATACATTTAAACTGAAGTAATTAGATACAAGCCAGTGCTATTCTATTTCTTGACAAAGGAGCCAAATCACAAAAGCAGACATCTTTTTAGAATATTTTGTCCCCTTAATATTACTAGGGCTTATTTAGTTTGTGCCCTAGTATTTTGGCTTAGCTGATTTGTCTTGAAAGTACTTGGTTCTGAAGTGGAAGGCACCATAATGAAACAGCAGTCCAAGTACTGTCACCCATATTTGTGAAGCTATTGAAATGAAGCAATAAACAACTTTATTCTTATTGCACTTTAAACCCACAAGCACAATAAAAAACAAAGATATAAAAATAATTTTCTTTGCTACAAAATTGTGACCAGATATTGAATGAATGAAACAGCTATTCTGAATATCATCTTACCGGAACTTCAAAAGTTTCCTGCGTATCATCCAGCATCTGGATTTTGACAGAAATAAGTTTTCCTGTTGGTGTCGCAGGCAGCTTTTGTCCATGTTCCAAAGTACTGATGCCGGCATTCTCCTGAACTCCTAACCGGGATCCTGCTGTTGGCCTCTGCTCTACTTCACCCATGTTTGAAGGAGGGAGATTCTATTTCTAATAAATGAAAATGAACAAGGAAAACACATTATTTAAAAGGTATTCAAGGACATCAAGTTACAAATGACCTTGCCAAATTTGAATCACATTAAAGTATTGCGCAATATTGGCAATAATGTCAAAGATTTCTTTTCCTCTCCACAGCAGTTCTCAAACTGCGAATCTGGGGGTCACGACCCAATTTTTGGTGGTTTGCTCCTAGGAACACACTTTGAGAAACACTGCTCGAAAGCAGTGGTTCCCAACCTGGGGTAGGTGTATCCCCAGGGGTACTTGGAAAAAGCACTTAATAATGGTGGGAAATGGCAGGTCTGTATTAGAATGCCTTGTGGGGCTGGCATGGCAGGAAAGAAGACAGGTAGCAGGCTGCGAAAGCCCCAGCAACTTCTAGTTTTTGGACATCGATTCATGTATTATCAGATATGGATCAGAACATGAAAACATAAATTTGAAATAACAGCAATTATACTGATTACCAACATTTTGCTAATATGAAGGGGACAATTTATGGAAATGGACTGCCAAGGGGTACACAAGTGAAAAAATGCTGGGAACCACTGCAAGAGTATTAAAGGGATGCATACAAATGTTTATCCACAGACATTTTTACATTTTAGATACTTCATTTATATATATCTGGTCATGAGCCATCTGGTATTTCTATCTGATTTTCTGAACAGCATTAGCCAGGTATTACATTTAAATCAACTGTCAATCAGATAAATGGTACTACATAAGTGCTACTCTCATTTTAAAATGTATTACCAAAACTCCTTGCACCCCAAAAGCAAAAGGGTGAAAGAAAAAAAGTCACTTGGACCCTTAAAATACCAAGAAAATTGAGCGCAAATGTGTTTGCCAAATACACATAATAAAATTAGAGCCAAACAGTAAAGAGGAAAAATTTTCTATTGCAATGAGAGTTAAAATTTGACTTGATTTGGCCAGTTCACTCAGATTTCCAGAAGTAACATGCACAAGACAGCAAAGTACCAAGAAAATGCCTATTAGTATAAAGCAGGGGTGCCCAAACCCCAGCCTGAGGGCCATTTGCGGCCCTCGGGGATCCCTAATCTGGCCCACGTGGAGCCCCCACTGTCAGCCTCTGGCCCTTCAGAGACTTGCTGGAGCCCACACTGGCCCGACACAACTACTCTCAGTGTGAGGGTCAACCACTTGCACGAGTTGCGGGCTGAGGGCACCCTCCACTGCTTGCTGCTTCATGTCTGTGAGGCAGCAGTGGCAGCAAAGGAAAGGCCAGCCTTGCTTTGTACAAGGTCTTTTATAGGCCTTCAGCAATCATGAGACCTCCATTCAGTCATATAAATTCAATCTCTAACATATTCATTTATGTAAATTTATTCAAATTTTAAATGTAAATTAATTCTTTTTTCCCCTGGCCCCCAACACAGAGAGATGATGTGGCCCTCCTGTGAAAAAGTTTGGACACCCCGAAGCATCAATTAATTTTGGTAGTTTCTGGATCCAGTAGAAACTGGACTGCTAGACAATTATTATAACGGAATTAGGGCCCAATCCAGTAGCATGCAGGCTAGCTCACCACTGGCGCGCGCTGTCGCAAACATGTGGTAAGGCAAGTCTGCGACTGTTAGTGCTGGGCCAGTGCTGGTGATGGCCCAGAGTGAGCCTGCACTGGGCCAGCACCAATTGGAAGCCAGCAGAACGCTGCCCAGCACTCCATGCGAAATGCCAGATGGTGGAGAGAAAAGCAGGGACATGGGGGGAGGTGTTCCAGGGCAGGGAGAAGGCGTGACAGGAGATGGGGAGGGGCAGGAGGGGGATGGGACCAGCAGAGCTCTGCTCCGCCAGATCCAAAGCCCAGTGTTGGGCCTTGCAACCAAAGATGCTGACACAAAGATGCTGACACAAAGCATCTCTGTGCCAGCTAGAGTCAAGTAGCCCCATTGTGGGGCTACTTCCCTTACCCAGGGGGAAGGGGACAAGTGTACCTTTCCCGCAACGAGCCACCAGCAGCTGCCCAGTGCTCTTAGGATGCCACGGAGGCCATTTTTGGCGCCGCTGCAATCTTTTGTGCCAGGTAGCTCATGATTGGGCTGTTAGTTCTGAAATAGTCATGACAATTAATTAATGAAGCAACAGTTTGACTTTTTCATGGAATCATGGTCCTGGTCCCACCACAGACTGCACCAAAGTAGGAAAGGATAACATATCATGGTGAGAGAATGGGAACTAATTTTCCCTCCTTATTTAAACTCCACAAAATGATTTTATACTTAAGAAAACTCATCACCAGTAAATGAATTCAAATAACTTTAATTGTTATGTAAACTTTCAATTGCTCTGCAGTCTCATATTTCTTTTGTCCTCCACAGAAAAAGCAATTGTTGAGAAGATGCAGCCCAATATGGCTTTTCATTAACCTTTTTGTTTATGGTTTGATACATAATTCAAGGGCCATTAGTTGGATATGTCAAACTACATGCATCATCTCAAAAATTTTATTTTGCTTTTCCCCTTCATTCTTCTGATAGCCAAACTGAGTTTCAGACCAAACCAGTTGCTGTTGTCTATTTCTCTAGTTGGGTAATTGCTTTTCCCATGCCTTGTGCCTTTATGTGGTGATCAATGGTCATTAACAAGCATGTAACAGAACAGGAAGAACAGGAATGTAACTTTCTGGATGAACAAACATACAGAAATAATAGACCCTGTCATTCAGTGCATTTCAACACATAATCAGAACACTGGAGATCACAAATAGGAAACGGCAGAAAGAGCATATATTAAATTGGTATAGAACAGGAAAAAAATGTAACACCAAAATATAGATCCCACAACTAGGATACAAACACCACCTGTACAGATATGTGAATCCAGAGATACATACATACCACGTATTTAAAAAGGACAACATGGGAAGAATGCTGTAGTCTAGAGTCTTAAAACGATGCCCTGAAAAGCCCTAGGGTTCCCCAGAAAATGTGCAATAGTTCTTCACTAGGAAGGTGACCATGAACAAACTTCTCTGATACTAGTAGTTCATCAATACAGATCCTCCAGGCAATGTATGGTCATTTAAAAGTATGGGGTGGTTGCAAGACACAGCATCACTTCACATGTTATGAAAGCAAGGTTTTACCACAGCCCATGCCAGCATCCTCATAAATTGTGTGTGCACACCCTAGAACTCTTCCCAGAATTCTCTATAAATGTGCATATTTCTATAGTAGAACAAACAACATGGAAAGAATCCCACAAACACAGGTTTGAAAAACACCGTAATAGAACACCACACACCATCAACTGTCTACATTCGAAGAGTACATAAGCGTGCTTGTTAACTCACCACTGACAAACTGTTTTAATTCTGAGAACTTCTACCATAGCAATCCAAGCTCAGGAGAACGGTAGGGAAGAACCATTGATCCCACAAAGAAGCTTAACCCCACAAAGACATTTTACCACTTTGATGCAACATCTCAGATACCCTTGCTCTCCTCTAGGCTTTCTAATGCACAGTACAAGCCCCCCCCCATTCTAATCAATGAAGCGGCGGCAGCTTGACCCACAATTGTGTTCAGTGTAGCATCATAATCAAGACCTCTTCCCCATGAGCACACATGATGAGCAGAAGGTTTGGCCGGTTATCAAGACCACTCAAAATTTGTAGACCCTTGCCACTCTACTCACCCTTTGTGTAGTCCTAGAACATACACCTGTGTCACCTACCCAGCCTGGGTGGCCTGGAATTCCTCAGGAGCAGGGGTCTCCTCAGGGGTAGGAGCCTCCTCAGGAGTAAAACCTAAACACTGTCAGGACTGGGGTCCCAGGTAAGACACCTCCCTGGGAGTAGGACCTAGTGCCTCCTGGGAGCAGCCAGCAGTCACGTGGGCAGAAGGGGTGGGGCTGGCCCAGCCCAAGGCTGGCTTCATAAGGAGGCTGGACAGCCTAGAGAGAGGTCACTCCTCTCCAGGTGGGAGCAGGGTCGAAGGGAAGGCCAGAGGGGGTAGCCACCCCGGCCTTATGCAGATGATCCAGGGCCCGAAGGGAACTTTGCTTACCTCAGCCCTGGAGAGAGGGGTCAGGGGCTGGGAACTCCCAGATCCTAGGCCCGCCCGGGCCCAGGGGGTGACAGCAGGAGAGGTGAGGTTGCAGAACAAAGGACCCAGTACAGACTACCTCCAGTGGAGGCCAGCTGATCGAGGGGCAAGCCCGGAGGTACCAGGGGCCCTCCTGAGGACAGCTAAGCTGACCCCAGACAACAGCACTGCAGCCCTCGGGAATCCATACCCCTGGCCGACAGGCACCAGCCAGAGAGCTCTGCCTGAAACCTCAAGGGGTCGGGAAGAAGCTTAGGCATCTCAAAAGACCTATAACACAGGCCTACAAAATTGAGGGTCAGAAAAGTTTTTCCCAAGTTTTATGGCAGTCTGTTATGAATTTGGGGTGCCGATTCAAAAAATGGCATCCGTTTTGCCCTATCATGTCTAGTTTTGGAGACACGGCATAGCCTCATTAGTGAATGGTTCAAGCAGCTTCCTCATGAGGAAGCCATGGTGTAGGCTTCCTCATGAGGAAGCTGCTTGAACCATTCACTAAAGAGGCTATGCTGTGTCTCCAAAACTAGACATGATAGGCAAAACGGATGCCAAATATATCCAGCAAAAAGTGTGTTGGCCTGTGTAATCTTACACACCTCAAACGTTTACTTGGGATTCAACCTCAAGGTGGGGGGGGGGGGCTGGTGTGTGTGTGTTAACAAGCCTCCATCAGTTTACACTACAAAGATTCTGCAAGAACTGCTGCCTCCAAGGGCATTCAACTTGCCCAGCAAAACAAAGAGAGGATTCTTCAGGGGTTGATGTATTCCTGCTCAGTGAAAAGTAAAAAGTCAAAAGCTCAAGAAAAACAGGGACAAGGATTGCGACATTCAGGCCAGGAAGATATGTAGGAGAGAAAGAACTGCAAAGAACACACACACACACAAAATACCTACACTCAGAATTAATTATTCTCCAAGGTTTAAGATCTCTTCAGAAATAAAAGAGAAAAAACAAAAATAAGTTGTACTAATGAGCAAATGGAATTAAATTAAGAAGCAAAGGTAATGACTAAGCTACTCAAGAATTTTTAAAGAAGCCAGAAGGTATTGACAGAATATGAAGGGATTTGACTTGCTACAATTAAGCAGTAAATGTGGGAACTTTTATAAGAGGTACATACTGAGTATTTCAAAAAAATTTTATGAGTTCATTTAAATATTAGTTTAAAAGCAGGAAGAGAAGAGAGTGAGAAATGAATTAGATTTTTAAAGGCACACTTGCTTTAGCTTTTATCATCCCAAAGACTCTGAGCAAAAACTAACTTTTGAAAAGAGGGTATAAAATCACCACTAGAAATTAGACTGCAGCTGATAAAGAACACTACATGTCCCACACACTAAAGGGTTGTGCTCAGAAAGATCTTGCAGTGCTTCTAGCGAGACAAAGGTTTCCATGTTGTGGGGCTCCAACAGGGAAATGCTACATGCCCTTGCTGCCTGAACTTAGAATGTCGATGAGACCACCAAGTGCTGTTCACCTAAGAACAGCTTCAGAGATTTTGAAAAAGAAACAACAGCAGATGCGTGAAATACTTCAGAATCCACCATCTGCAATTCAGGTGCAACATTCATGGGAAAAAATGCAGAGCGCGTATAGTGCTGAACACAGACTTGAAAGGCTCAGATTCAAATCCATAGTTTGGCATAAATATAACTGGGTGACATCTAGGGACAGTGCTCACTCAATGCCTCCTTACAGGGTTGTTGCCAGGATAAATTGAGAAGGCAATATGAGGAGGGAGTCAGATACTCCGGTTTTATTGGTTGTTAAAATGCTTACTGTTTAAAAAAAATTGAGAATAAAAAAGAAGGACCCACATCTGGTACCCATGTGTCATACCATAGATATAGCTCATATTATCTCACTGCAGTATCGAGAGAAAGAGTGTCGGAGATCGTTGAGCCAAGGTACACAAAGTCATGGACAACCTCCAGTTCATGCTCAGAGATTGTAATGCAGGGAGGTGAGTCCACATCCTGAACCATGACCTGTGTTTTCTTCAGGCTGATTGTCAGTCCAAAATCTTGGCAGGCCTTGCTAAAACAATCCATGAGCTGCTGGAGATCTTTGGCAGAGTGGGTAGTGACAGCTGCATCGTCGGCAAAGAGGAAGTCACGCAGACATTTCAGCTGGACTTTGGACTTTGCTCTCAATCTGGAGAGGTTGAAGAGCTTTCCATCTGATCTGGTCCGGAGATAGATACCTTCTGTTGCAGTTCCAAAGGCCTGCTTCAGCAGGACAGCGAAGAAAATCCCAAACAAGGTTGGTGCAAGAACACAGCCCTGCTTCACGCCGCTTCGGATGTCAAAGGGGTCTGATGTGAAGCCATCAAAGACAACAGTGCCCTTCATGTCCTTGTGGAAGGATCTGATGATGCTGAGGAGCCTGGGTGGACATCCGATCTTGGGAAGAATCTTGAAGAGGCTGTCCCTGCTGACCAGGTCGAAAGCCTTCGTGAGATCTATGAAGGCTATAAAGAGAGGCTGTCACTAGATAAAGAGATCTATGAAGAGATCTATGATAATAGATAAAGAGATCTATGAAGGCTATAAAGAGTGGCTGTCGCTCTTTGCGACATAGATCTTTGCGACATAGATCAAGAGATCTATGATAATAGATAAAGAGATCTATGAAGGCTATAAAGAGTGGCTGTCGCTCTTTGCGACATAGATCAAGAGATCTATGATAATAGATAAAGAGATCTATGAAGGCTATAAAGAGTGGCTGTCGCTATCTATCTATCTATCTATCCATCTATATATATATAGTGGCTGTCGCTATGAAGGCTATAAAGAGTGGCTGTACACCTTTGTTCTTGTACAGCGTGATGAACAAACGCATCGGTAAAGCAGCTACCACGTTTTCCAGACTCACAAAGAGAGTCTGGTCCAACAAGAAGCTGACAGAACATACCAAGATCCAGGTCTACAGAGCTTGCGTCCTGAGTACACTTCTGTACTGCAACGAGTCATGGACTCTTCGCTCACAACAGGAGAGGAAACTGAACGCTTTTCACATGCGCTGCCTCCGGCGCATTCTCGGCATCACCTGGCAGGACAAAGTTCCTAACAACACAGTCCTGGAACGTGCTGGAATCCCTAGCATGTATGCACTGCTGAAACAGAGACGCCTGCGTTGGCTTGGTCATGTTTTGAGAATGGATGATGGCCGGATCCCAAAGGATCTCCTCTATGGATAACTCGTGCAAGGAAAGCGCCCTACAGGTAGACCACAGCTGCGATACAAGGACATCTGCAAGAGGGATCTGAAGGCCTTAGGGATGGACCTCAACAAGTGGGAAACCCTGGCCTCTGAGCGGTCCGCTTGGAGGCAGGCTGTGCAGCATGGCCTTTCCCAGTTTGAAGAGACACTTTGCCAGCAGTCTGAAGCTAAGAGGCAAAGAAGGAAGGCCCATAGCCAGGGAGACAGACCAGGGACAGACTGCACTTGCTCCTGGTGTGGAAGGGATTGTCACTCTCGGATTGGCCTTTTCAGTCACACTAGACGCTGTTCCAGAACCACCTTTCAGAGCGCGATACCATAGTCTTTCGAGACTGAAGGTTGCCAATACAATCTCACTGCAGAAGAAATGCACATAAGCTCTTCTCTTAAACTTTACCTCAGAGGTGCAAAAAGCAAAGTGTATGAGTCACTCATTCATCCATTTCTGACTCTCCTCCACATCTAAAACATTCTTAGAGATCAGGAGGAGACAAAAAGGCAGGAGGCTTTTAAGTGAAAAAGAGCCTGGGAGATACAATTCGCTAGAGAACCAGAGTAGTGCTGTGAAATACTCTCAGTGACTTACCTTGCCTAGAGGCAGGTCACCATGTTTTGCCTCAACTGAAGCTCCCAGAAACATTCACATGAAATGCATTCCAGCACTTTGGCCTCAGGGTTAGCAGGATAAGAATTAAGAGACACAAAACCCAAAAATGAAACACAAGGATAAGGAATGCTGCTAACTGCTATCTACTAGCAAGCAACAGTACTAGCTTCACTACCTGGAAAGATTTTGACAGTACAGTGGGCCCACAGTACCCACTGCTCCCATTTCCACAGATTTAACCAACTGCAGATCGAAAACGCATTCAAGAAAAAATTCCATATATCCTGTCGTAGCCTCCTGCCTGTTTATTTCACAGATCATTTTTCAGGACTTGTGTCTTGATTTTCTCTGTAAACCGCTTTGTGAACTTTTTGTTGAAAAGCGGTATATAAATACTGTTGTTGTTGTTGTTGTTGTTCACAAGTTATGTAATTTTACATTACACAATTTAACGTCATTTTATCTGCAGACTTGAGCATCCACTATTTTGGTATCCATATGGAGTCTCGCTATATGGCGGGTCCACTGCAATTCAGGAGAAATATGAAGAAGATACTGTAGCCACAACAGGGATCCATGTCAGTACACCTATTCTGAGGCCCTTCATAATAATGACTCATAATACACACAGAGAGAAGGCACTGTCGGTTATTTACTCATTTAAATATTAGTTTAAAAGCAGGAAGAGAAGAGAGTGAGAAGTGAATCCTCTGTCCTCTGTCCCGAATGACTTCTGCTATAGATACCTGTGCACAGATGCAGAGCAGTCTGCTCTTCCTACTGACCATATGCTTAGCAGTTAGCATTGGAAAATTTCCTAAAAATGGCAACATGGACACTGTTCACTGTACATCACAATTAGGAGGAAGCTGTTACTAGAGTCTGAGTTGCAGGAAATGTTAAGATTTGGAGGGGGAGGGGCATCTCTCCCTGTCTTGCCAACCCAGCCTAGAAATTTTTGTCACAGGGTTCCTGGGAGCACTATTGGGGTGGAAGCAAATCCTGCCTCTTTCCTAAGCCTCAGTGTAAGCCAAAGCAAGGGACATCAACAGGGAGGTGCAGTAACCCCACCAATCAGCTGGGCAGCAGAGCAACAGTCAACAACATCGCCAACTGCAACGCACTCCCAGCCCCTTAATAAGCAGCCAGACAAACAACAGTTGACTACTGAAAGCTGGGACTGAACCAGGCCCATTAAATGGCTCCCCCATGTGCAATAAGGGGCAGAGACAAGGAAGAAGCAAACAGTCAGGGAAACAGAGGAGAAGAGATGGACATTAGCAGAAGTCAAAGAAGAGGTGAGAAGAACAAGAGGAACCATCAGGGAGGAAGGAGCCCTGAAAGAGAGGGCTAAGAGGATTAGGAAGAACCTGGGAAGAGGCAAAAGGGAAGATGAGAGGAGGGACAAGACCATGTAGGAGAGAGGCCCATCTGGAGGCACCACAACTGCCTGGGCTAAGGCTCACCATGAGGATATCCCTAGTCTAGCCAGTCTACACTCTGGGAAGGGGCCTAAGTAGTCACTCAGTGTGTTCCCAGGCCACCCCTAGTGGGGAATGGATAGAGCTTACAGCTCAGCCTATTTTCCCATTGAAAATCCTAGGAGACCATACCCTAAGTTGCATTCTTGAAGGCAGGTCTCCACATAAGATGCTTGGCAACCCAAGCAAAGAAAGAGGACACAGTGGAAGAGGCAATGTTACCATGGGGAGGAAGGTCTAACTCTTCCTTTTCTGTTGGACCCAATTAAAGAAGCTGTGAAGCGCACAGCATGTCCAGCCTGTTATGCTGTAGTTTTCATCAGCCCCCTAGAGGTGGAGTCCCCCTTCCTGTGGGAGATGAAGGCAGAAAAGACACTCAGGGACTGGGCAACCTGATGTAGTGATCTTATGAAGGAGAAAAGGGAAATGTTTCCTGTGAAACATCTAGCTTCCCTGTTACAATGATGGGCATTTCATAATGATGTTAATTTTGCCAGTTCAGAGTGTTATACAAAGGATCCATGCAATTCTAGGGGCTAAAGGAGACACCATGATAAGAGTCTGTGATGTAACTGAAAGACCATGCATATGGTTGGAATCAGCTATCTGTGTATGTGACAAACATTCAAGCAATGCTAAGTGAAAGATGTGCTTCAATGTCAGTAAGCATAAAGTCATGCACATTGGGGCAAAAAATCAAAACTTCACATATAGGCTGATGGGTTCTGAGCTGTCTGTGACAGATCAGGAGAGAGATCTTGGGGTGGTGGTGGACAGGTCGATGTAAGTGTCGACTCAATGTACGGCGGCAGTAAAGAAGGCCAATTCTATGCTTGGGATCATTAGAAAAGGTACTGAGAACAAAACGGCTAATATTATAATGCTGTTGTACAAATCTATAGTAAGGCCACACCTGGAGTATTGTGTCCAGTTCTGGTCGCCGCATCTCAAAAAAGACATAGTGGAAATGAAAAAGGTGCAAAAGAGAGTGACTAAGATGATTACCGGGCTGGGGCACCTTCCTTATGAGGAAAGGCTATGGCGTTTGGGCCTCTTCAGCCTAGAAAAGAGGTGCCTCAAGGGGGACATGATTGAGACATACAAAATTATGCAGGGGGTGGACAGAGTGGATAGAGAGATGCTCTTTACACTCTCACAACACCAGAACCAGGGGACATCCGCTAAAATTGAGTGTTGGGAGAGTTAGAACAGGCAAAAGAAAATATTTCTTTACTCAGTGTGTAAACTCCTGTGGAACTCCTTGCCGCAGAATGTGGTGATGGCATCTGGCCTGGACGCCTTTAAAAGGAGATTGGACAAGTTTCTGGAGGAAAAAATCCATTCCGGGTTACAAGCCATGATGCGCATGTACAACCTCCTGATTTTAGAAATGGGTTATGTCAGAAGGCCAGATGCAAGGGAGGGCACCAGAATGAGGTCTCTTGTTATCTGGTGTGCTCCCTGGGGCATTTGGTGGGGCCGCTGTGAGATACAGGAAGCTGGACTAGATGGGCCTATGGCCTGATCCAGTGGGGCTGTTCTTATGTCCTTAAAGAAAAAGCTATCTATGCAGAAGACAGTTTGAAAAATGAAAAAGAACCAAAATTTATCAACGGAGTGGATGTCACCACTCATTATGTAGAAGCATACATGAAAGACTTGACAGATTTGTCTTATCAAAGAAATGTACTCTTCATGAGAGTTTCGAAGACATAACTTTCACAGTTCCTTTTCTAGAAGTGTGGAAGTCTTCAAACACACTGGCCCACTTTGTTACTGTCTGTTATCCAACTAAACAAAAATGCACTACTTATGCAAATAACTACCAGCTGGCAAATACAAAGTACAGAAACATCAAAACACTATTTTAACGTTTCACAGTTATGGCAACTAGGATTAATCTATTCAAGAGCACATGCATTTTTCATTCTTTGTTTCATGACTCTCCTGATACCAAGTTTTTAATCAACACATTCACTGATCACTCTATGGTGAAATGATTTCTCTTTCTTATGAGAAGTCTGCCTATACTGGTACTTTATTTCAATCTGAAAATTGTTTTTAAAGTGCACACTGCTAAATTATTTGTTTTTGTGTTTCCCTTTGTTATCTGTCACATTTTTGTCACAAAAGTGGAATATTTAAAGATTAGTTGGCAAGGTTTAAAATGTGGAAATTCTGATGGACTGGTAGAACACATACAGAAAGGTCCCGGATTCCATTTCCGATATATCCAGGTAGTGCTGGTAAAGACCCCTCTACAATCCCAATAGACAAGACTGAGCTAAATGGAGATGGTCTGTATCAGCATATGGCAGCTCCTTATATTCATGTGATTAACAATTGAATTCGAGAGTGAAATACCCATTATCAAGTCATTCCATTTACCACAATGGAAATAAACCTAAATATTTTCAATCATTACAGCACAAGACCTGGATTTTTAGAAGAGAGACTGCAGACAAAGACAGGTTTCAAATTCATTATTGATATTATTGAGAATTAGCCATCAATCTAGTCCAGCTTCAAGAGGGTAATCAAGTTAACCTGTACCTGCAAACACAACAAAGAGTTCTGTGGCACCTTCAGGACTAATTTATGTCAACATAAATTCCCCATAGAATGTAGTCCACTTCTCATGAAGTGGATTGTAAACAGGGAAAGGTTATGCTGAAAGAAACTGGTAGGTCTTTAAGGTGCCACAGAACACTTTGTTATTCATCCTGCTTCAGAAATGCAAAGCAGTATCCAACTCTGTTGGACATACCCACTTTCAATCAGCTGAGTAACCAATGTAATCCATGTGCTATGATAATTTCACTAGCAATTTGTGAAAAAGAACAATGTGTGCAATATCAAGCGAACTTTTCAACACAATGTTTATATGAATGTCCTTTAACGCAATTAAAATTTCAAGCTCATGTAATCTCTGGTGCAAACACTTTTATATAAATAAAATTGTTACCCCAGCTGGAAAGCTTTGGGCTTACTCACTCAGATAAACTTTTAAAGTGAAAGTCAAGCAGGATGTGTTTAAACAAATAATCAGCTTTCTTTCCAAGTTTCGATTAAAGAATTGTGGAAGTATCCAGACAAGCATGCCCAGCTCCTAGGGACAATGTAGACAGCAGTGTGAAAAAGGAGGTCAGACACAGTTTGTGCATGCGTCATTTTTAACTTTATGAATTATTTTTCCCCAGCAATCAGCACTGCTAGCAACAGGAACATATAGACAATAGGAATGGGACTAGAGACAGGTAATCAGATATAAAGACAGCTCAAATTGTTCTTCAGATGTACTTCAAGCCCACCTTCAAACCTGAGCTGTCAGACCGACTAGCAACTTAAAACCACAGCTGAAGTCCTTCTATTTTTTCCCCCACAACAGCTCTATTGTTTGCTATCCTTGCCTCCACCTTCAACAGGAAAGGCCCAGGAAACCCACAGAAGTGCTTCGTTTGCCAAATTTGCACTCTGCAGATTACATTCACCTTTGTTGCTCAATGTGAAAAGCTCTATTTTAAAGACTCTCATCCCATCTGGAATATTTCAGAGATTATCTACATGGGTTCACTCAAATCCATTGGAACGACTGACTTGACATTCATACGACATGTTAGTCTTTACCTTTTTTAGTAGTGTTTTGCAACTACAGACTACCAAATTTATTACATAATTAAATTGGTATGGGCAACAGCCTTCTTTACCAGATGCACAAAATGATCTCAGAAGTCAGATGCACAGATGAGTTTAAATCTCTACGCCTTTACCATGTCGCTTTGCAAAAAGGCAAAGAAAATGCTAAGGATAGCACGTGTGTTTCAAGCTGCGTCAATTCAGAATTCCATCACTCTATAAGTACAAATTCAGCCAGATGATAGTAGCTTATGGCAGAAGAAAATTGCTTAGATTTTGAAGTGCTACACACCATACTGTTTTGGGCTCATTTAAAATTCTTATATGCCACAGTCCTTGGTGGATCCATAAAATCGTACCTAAAAACCAATTCATATACAAAACATTAAGAAAAGTCAAAAACACAAAAATACAAAACCCAACTAATGTATTGGCTGGCATTGCCACCAACTGTCTAGGTTTGATTTCAAATGAAAATGTTGGTATTTAAGATCTAGGTTAACAGCCAATAGGTTGAGGTGGCAAGAAATCACTTATATGATTATTTTAATCAAGTATTCAGACTATAGCACAATACTAGCATGACAGATATATCCCTATTTAAGTTTGCATTTTTGTAGCTGATTCAGGATGTACTAGGCCTCTGCCGACATGACAGACTGTAGGGAATGCAAATTAATGCTGCTAGAGTAGCTTAGTCAAGCTTGAAGTGGACTACAATTTTTAAGGGGTTAATTTGCTATATTAGGTGGTCAAGTCAGTCACACATCATATAACTCAAACACTAGACCAATTTTTATCCCTAATGGTGTGAACAAGTTCCGGAAATGGAGAGCAGAAAGTACTAATGGAACTTTTTAAATAATTATACAGCTCATCCAAACAGGCAGCATACCATTCAAGCCCACTCTGAATTTATCAGGAATGGCACATAACAGCTCAAAGCGTAACACCCATGACAACTAGAAGTTTTGCAATGTAAAGGCTTCACAATTACAAGATGACAGAAGAAAATCTCTGCTTGTCATGAAGCTGTTAAAGGTATCATTCTGTCCAAAATAAAACACCGCCCTAACGTTCATGGTTTTCTCATGTCTCACGTCCAGTCCTTACATCAGCAGCAAAACATGATTTTGCTCTTCACACTACAGCTTGCAGTTTCATCAAGTGGTGGCACATAATTCCACCCCCTTCAAATACATTCCTGGAAAATCTAATTTTTCAACAAACACAGAACTTATTCACAGATATTTCAGACTAGGGGTCTCTCAACTTTTCGGCTGAAGGGCCTCATCAAATGTCTGGCACAGTGTCAACGGCCGAAAAAGATAATTAAATATAAAAAATAAATACATTAGAAATGGAACTTAGTCGAATGAATAAATGGGCTCAAATGTCCAGGATTTCTCCAAATAGCAATACAGCCCAAAGCATACACTTACCTCCATTCCCCCACCCCACAAGCACAGCTCTTGTTGTGTTTGGTCAACTGGGCCAGAGGCTCTCAGGGCATCAGTGGTTGGCAGCGGGCCAGATAGAGGCTCACCATGGGCCACATCTGGCCCGGGTTTGGAGACCCCTGTTTTAGACCACAGAAGCTAAAAAAATAGTGATTTAACAGACCAACTACCCAATCCTATCCTCCACCACTGATGCCAATGCAGCTATGCTGATGGAACACTGCATCCAATGGTGGGAGAAGGACAATCAAGAGGCCTCTGAGAGGCAAGTAAAAATATTTTTTACTTATCTCTGTATAGGCCTCCTGATAGCCTATGGGTCTCCTCCAACCCATACCAGCTATGTAGTTGGCATAAATCCAAGGACAGAAAGGGTGAGCCGAAAAATGGGGACAGTCTCTAGTGTTCATGTTCGCTGCCAAGTTCCTTCCCCGCCAACCCACTCCCTGACTCCTGAATGCCACCAAACCTCCCCCGCTCCACTTGCCTGCAGAGCCCCCTAGAGCCACTGCTGTGCACACCACACCTCTTGTTGTTTGCCAAAGTGGCTCAGCAGTACAAAGCAGTGTGGCCTGGCTTTCAAGCTGCGATAAGGGGTCCTGTGCTGCTGGAATGGCAGTTCCAGCAACACAAGGCAACAATATGATTACTGCCTAAGTTAGTTCAAGAGGTAGACAGCTTCATCTCAACTTTACAAACCAAAAGAAACAAGCAATACATCTTCCACTAGAGTAGCGATTTGCAACTGGTGTGCTGCAAGTGTTTTTTTTTGGGGGGGGGGCATGTACTAATAGGGCCATTGGGAGTGTGAGCCCCCTGCTGGCAGTGTGGTATGCTGTGTCAATTGTCAAAAAATTGATGCTGTGTTTTGACCATTTTAGCACAATCTCAACATGCCATGAGATGAAAGAGGTTGAAAATCACTGCACTAGAGACTGGCTGTTAAGCACTCACATTGGTTTAGAAAAGCGCATAAAATCTTTACATCTCTCAAAGTCCAAACCTCATTTTGGATCCAATGCCAATTTAGGTTTAAGGATTACAGCTTAATACATTTATTCCATAACAGTCTAAAAGTGGTTGTATTATTTGGCTCCAAGTTGCACGATTCTATAATATTCTCTTATACAAGCTGCGCATGATCCTTTTTTTTTTTTTGCATTCAGCAGTTCCTTAAAAATTCATTTCATTTTTAATTCATAGGGACAGACTTAAATGGACAATGAGACAAACTGAACAACCTTGCCTAACTATTTAATGCTGCAATGGTATTATTTCAGCTCTCTTAGCCAATAATGAGGACTCAATTCAAGTTCCAAACTGATCTTGTCAAAGTATACGAAATGCTGAAACTTCTGCAACAATCCAGTACAGATTATATGACTGTATTTTTTATTTAAAATACCATCTCACCTTTCCTCTTCCACAAAGAAAACAATAGCAGGAGAGTTGTTTTTCACAAAAATCAAACAGCAGGAGCAATCGCAGAAGGAAATAAAGTGTTGTGTTTTTTCACACATTTAGAGTCTAAACATATTTAAAAGCAGAGCCCACTTGTCTCAGCAGAAATTAATTCCAATGGTGTGGTCTTAGATTATGTATGGTGACCCAAAGTCAAGCAGTCAAGTTCGCACTCCCAGTGGAATCTTTCCTATGGTGGTCCACATTTTGTACATGGTGTGTGTTCTCCAGTACAGTGGCATCACTAGGGTTTGTGTCACACAGTGCAGGAGGCCAGTGCATCACCCCCATGATGGACCTCCTCCCATGCAGTGGGCAGGGCAATGCTCTGGCTGGTGGGCGTGGTGATGTACTGCTGTCCCACCCCCGTAGGATTTTTGGCTATAACTTTTGATAGAATAGAGATATTTCAACACGGTGCACTTCACTGCATTCTGCATGAAATTACACATCGAATGATATATAACATGATAGTATTATTTGAAAATACCAAATAATAGTCCCTTATACTATACTATATTATAATAATAATGGGTCGACCTGGGAGGATTGCAAACGTGCCATAAAGCATGTTTGCGCCTCCTTGGGAGGAAGCCAGGCCGGTGCTCCAAGAAGCGCCGGCCTGTGAAGGCTGACAGAAGCCTCCGCGCCAGCTTCGCCCCAGCTCCTTGCGTTGGCTCAGATGAGCTGACGCAGACGAAAGGTAGGCATGGGGGGGCAGGGAGGAGGAGGGAAGGAGGCATTTCTGGGCAGGGGGTGGGCGGGTGATGGACGGCCCTGGAATCGGGTGGGTGGGGCTGGGATCCAGCAGTTATGCCAGATCCCAACCCCCGTTCCTGGGGAGAACGGAGCGGCTTCGAGCCGCTCTGCTCTCCTCGAACTTGCGCCACCTCAGGAGGTGGCACAAGTCCAAGGAGACCCATAGGCACCAGCAGCCCTTATCCAAGGGTAAGGGAAGTTTCCCCTTGCCTCTGACTAAGCCGCTTCTGGCCACAATCATGCACTGGATACAGCACAAGCCTCCTGGCTTGCCTGTTCCAGCGCAAGTTAGGAATGCGCCCTGTGTGTATCACCCAGTGTAGCCTGCAACCCCCGCACCTCCCTAGCAATGCCTCTGCTCTAGTAAGTTTGTTTTTGACAATTCTCTACTGCAGTGGTTCCTAAAGTGCAATTCGGGACGCACTAGTGGGTCACGACCCAAGTTTTGGTGGGTCGTGAAACTGACAAGCTGATAAAGAAAATATATTGAACCCTATGGGAACTTTACTCACAACTAAGCAAATATACTTTGGCAATTATAAAGGCCTAGCAAAGGTGAATGCCATGCCACCAGAATGTTCCTGACTCACTGAACATGGAGCACAACAAATGCTCCAGAATGCAGTTCTTCCAACATAGTAAAAAGGATAAAAACAGAGGCTTGAGCAGCTGGTAAAGTGAAACTTTAAGTCTCTTTTAAGTAAAGCTAGTAAAATTTTAAGTTTGGAATGACATTTTAAAAAGTGTAAAATCATTTGGGAACTGCTACTCTATTGAATTCCTACTTAATTTACAAAAAGTAATACACAGCTCTATAAGACAGAGAAAATAGAGTACCCCCCCACACACACACACAAGAATTAGAGGAACTTAGGAGAACAGTAAAGTGGCATCCACAGTAACCATAGATTTAACTATCTATGGATCTGAGGGGACTGACCATGGGACAGTCTCTGGCATTCCCAGAAGCTGTTTCCAGGTTGCATGGAGGCCCATGACTCCCTCCCTTGCTGTCCAGGTTTGGGACACTTCCACAATTCATTCTGGAGCATGCCAGGGCCAAGGGAGCGGGTCACAGGCCTTGAACGTGTTTTAAACCTTTCTAAAGCAGAATTTACTATCCACAGATTTTGGCATCCATAGGGGTCCAAGAATGGAACCCATGTGGATGTCAAGAGCCCACTGTAATGTTAGAAACAAAGCACGGTACTAAACAAAGAAATGCATGCACATCATAGTTAGTTGAGTGTCAGTTTTAACTTATATGTTTTTCAGAAGATTTCAAATAGGAAAGTTGTAAATAACATGTACTGGTCCTTCTGTACAAGCTTCTATTTTGTTTACAATCTGTCAAATACAGTTTTATTTTAAAATCATACATCTCTAAATATGCCCAATGTCAATGCTTAAAGAATAACTCAGAACAAATCAATAATAAAATCTAGTAGACCAATATGCTTAAGAAAGGAGACAAACAAAAAAGTGCCCTGCATTTTTAAGATGACAGATCTGTTTTTGAACCATTTCGATATAAGAACTTCCCTCAAAGCAAAAAGAAAAAAAAATGCTCAGATTCCTCCTACTGCTTTTCACTGACTTCAAAAATATCATTTTCAATCAACAAATGAGGATACATTCTTTTCCTCTTAATTTAAAGGCTCCATCTAAATGGATATTCTATCCCACACAACGTGTAAACAAAACAAATTTTTTCAGGCATCCGTTTTTTCATAGCATCCAAGCTTTTTTCCTCCTGGATTCCTGTAAATTAGCATATATTTTTCTAACAGTGTTCACCCTAAAGATACATTAGCATCCTTTAGCTAAACATCATGGTTGTACTGCAGACTTCATAAGATAATTACAGTATTTTGCTCAGCTCTCTAGTATCAGAGCAAATCTCAACCTAAATATTTAGTACCATCCCTACAAAAACACATATTTGTAGGTCAGTGTTCGGTGTAATACAAAAGCAGCAGAAAGAAGATCACAATTAATTAATACCATACAACACAGGCAAGCAATTTAAAAGTGGATTTAGACAACAACTTTGAAGAAAGTTGAAAATGGTTTGAAAGAGACATCACATAATATATATCCGTATTTCTTTTGTTCCATTACTTAAACAGGTGTTCTCTGTTTCTGAAACAAATACAAAACCTGAAAAGCTCTAATGTGAGGGAGTGAATTAGCACAGTCCTGCGCAGCTAGGATTGGGAACAGGTGTGAATAGCAGGTCAGGCTTAGCAGCCTCTGTGCAAACTCTAGCAAGTTCCAGCACCCACAATAACACCTTTAGGACCCAATCCTATCCAACTTTCCAGCACTGAAGCAGCCAGACCAATCAGATGTGCACTGTATCTTGCAGTGAGGGGGGCAATCACAAAGGACTCCTCAAAGTTGTTCCCTTACCTCAGGGCTGCACTGCAACTGCATCAGTAATACAAAGTTGGTTAGGATTGGGCAGGTAGGTCAGGGAAGCTTGCAATGACTTGGTGTGGGATAGCACAATAGGATCCAAAAGGGAATGGTAATGAAGAATCAGGGCTACCTTTGTTCCTTTTCTTAAATCAAGGGTCCTTCACTCCAGTTCCTTGCTGGACCTTCACCAGCCCTCCAAAGACCTTCCTCTAAGCTGCAATTCTCTGCCTCTCTCTTTCTCTCTCTGTCCTTCAAACTCCCTCCTTTTTTAAACTAACTCTTCTCCCCCTAGCAGTATCACCCCCCCACCCTTTCTAGGTGACAGCAGGGGCAATTGGAAAGTATAATCTCATTACAATTCTTTGCTAAAGGAAAAAGTGGGATTATTATGCCTGTCTTTTCAGCAACACTCCTTCCTTCTAGTTGCCTCAAACTCTGATAAGGTATCAGGGTAGGCTTCAGGTTTCTGGAGGAACACAACAAAATTCCTCTCCATGAGCTCCCTTGGGTGGGCCATGAAATACCATAGATATTCATCTATAAGGCAATCTCACAAATATGGCGAGGGTAGGTATTCAGTCAAAAACCACAGAATGTTCCATGACCCTCAGATAAGTGGGGGGGGGGAGTAAAACTTAGGGAAAGTTGCTTGTGAAGAAGAGTTGCAGCTTGGCCTGATTGAAAGGGAAGAAAGAATATGAGCTGCGCACTGTTTTTTAAAACATTAACAAGGTGCTTATGCAGCACTCTGTGCCATTCCCCCCTTCTGTGTAATAGAATAGCCTGGAGCAGAGCTTTTCAAACTGGGGCGTTGCAACATCCCAGCCTGAAGACCCTGGCCTCTGCCCCCTTAAGGGAAAGGGGTGGCAAGGAGGAAGAGATGAGGCAGCTACACAATCCCCAGAATCATTGCTGAGGGGGCTGCAGGGGATTGGCTGGACTTACCAGAGACTCCTGCAGATGCGGGGAGCCCTACGCGAGCATCTGCAGGGCTCCCCAGGTCTTCAAAAGTGAAAGCGGAGCATATATGTTGCGTTTTGCAGCAGCCATGAAGGAACTTACATCGCATGAACACTAGTTCAGGCAGAGTAATGCCCTATTAGGACTGGGCTGTCAGATAGGAATTAATACACTAGGTAGGAGCTTCATTTGTAGTTTGCGATTTCCACCGAAGTGGCAAGTCACTTTTTAAACTGAACACCAGCTTGTCTCTTCTATTACTGTGGTTGAGACAGCAAATGAAGGACCCACGGCCTGTATGGCTCTCCTCCATGCATACCTATCACTTTGTCAGATTGTGCCCGAAAGCTCTGAAACTGAACTCCTGTTTTTATAATTTTCTCCACAGCATAGTGATAACAAGATGGAAGAACAGAGCCTGTACCCAACTCCAAAATCCCGCACTGTATGCTATACAAAATAGTCATGCTCATTCCTCCCCCCACTTATCCCAAATGCATACTCATATACCAATATCAAACCTCTGCTAGGCACACTGGATTTTTTTTGGCAGCCAGCGAAGTCCAAAACTGAAATGCTTGTTTTATCTCTGGTTGTATCTCACATACAACTGTTTGGAATGTGACAGAGCAGGAGGCAGCATTAGACAAACTTTGCATGAGTTGAGTGAGTTTGTGTATCAAAGTCCAAATTCAAACAGCATTTTTATTAGACAGAATGTGTAATGTGTACAAATATATTTATTCTGTCCAAAGAATAACTAATTGTCATCAAGCCAGAAGAGTATTTCAAAATTTAACAGAGTAAGTATAACATAATTGAGTAGAATCTTTAGCCCTAGTACATTAGCAGAACATATATATAATGCAAGTGACACCAGTATCAATTGCTAAGCAACAGAATTCTTACTTTAGTTTCAGGGGGGAATATCTGCAAAAAACCCATAGAGGGAAAAAAAGAAACTATAAGAAATCCCTCTGGATCTCACAAATAGATAAACCAACACATAATCACGCCTATACCCCTGAATCAAATAGATGGTATGAGCAAAGGGGGGGGGGGAAGCAGAACTACAGAATAAAGGTGTGGGGGAAAGAGAAAGAGGAAAGAGAAATTGACAATAAAGAGAAAAGAGCCTGCCTTCCATTGTAAAAAGGAGAAACTTTGTCTTGGGCAAAATTACACCTTTATGCTTCTCTGAGTCCCATCCTAAGCATGTCATACACTGTCACTTCATATTTAGACCCTGGTTCATGAATCTCCCTAGTATCTCTGCAGACTGGCTCTTCTGTGGTCTTTTCCAGTCCTATCTGGAGATGTTAAAGATTGAAATAGAGACCTACTATATGCAAAGCATATGCTCTACCACTCAGTTTACAGCTTCATCCCCAAACTTCTTAAAGTCCGCAGAGGGAGCAAGAACACCAATCCAGCCTTGGCATAGCACAGACAGAGATTGACAAGTGGAGGAAACCCAAAATTTATGCTCTGGTGTCATATTCAAACATTTTTTAAAGTACCCACAATATCCTTATTAATTTCTCACATAGCACAGTACTGTCATGGGAAACATACATATTTGTCACAAGTGGTTGCATACAAAGCCAACCATTAGTTGCTGCAGTTGTGAGCTCTGCCAAATATTTCAGTTCACTAAAATACTGTTCACTAAGGACTCTGTTAAAAAAAAAAAAAAAGCTTGGACATTGCCTAAGATCACAACAGAACAGTAATAAGTCTGTTCAGTCCTTTACAAAAGCAGAATGGCTTCAGAGGAGTATAACCAAGATAACATCTTTGCCATCACATTAGGCTTCTTTTTGTGCAGCTAAGTTCATCTGAAAGGTCTCAAATGATCTCATTAGGGAGAAATACAAACTACCACATAAAAGTGGCATACCAGTTTGCCAACACTTCAAAATGCAAAGCTTGTTTCTACAAAAGTTAGCAGTATCCCACAACTTAAAAGCTGGATAAATTCTGCACCAGCAGAAACTTTCTCCTCCACAATGTCTTCAAAATGATGATCCAGACATTTAAATCTTTTAAAGGTAAATTAAAGTACAGATTCCTACCAATAGAATGAATGAGGATGAAGAAAGCAGCATAATTTTAAAGAACTATTACAAGTTGCTAAAATAGTAAAAAAAAACAAAAAACATATCAAACAAAGCATTGCAGAAGCACTTAAGTCCACATTCCAAGAAAGAAAATAATTCACATTTAAACCAGGGGTCTCCATATCCTAGCCCTGGGTTGGCAACCTGCGGCTCTAGAGCCGCACGCAGCTCTTTCAGCTGTCTGCTGCAGCTCCTCCCGGTGAAAGTGGCAAGGGGGGTGACAGGAGGCACCTGTATTGGGAGGGCAGGCTGCTTCCCTCTGCCCCCTGAGCTCACTGCCCTCCTCTCCCTTCACCCCCACCTGCCCCGCATTGGTTTCCCTTTTCAATTTTGCCCGCTCTGCAGGCTTAAGCTCCCTGTTTTTCCCCTCCCCAACTCTCCAGCAGGACGCCCTCCTCCTCAGCCATTGCAAGCCCTTGCAGCCCACCTTTGCCTGAGTAGGTCCCCACTCTACTCAGGCAAAGGAGAGCAAGGAGAGGTTTTTCCTCCACAGCTGAGGAGACATCCTGTGTGTCTACTCAGTTGTAAGCCCCATTACATCAGATGAAGCTTACTCCCAGGAAAGGGTGCCTGGGATGGCAGCCTTGAAGCCTGCTCCTATGCATGTCTACTCAGTTGTAAGCCCCATTATAGCAGATGAAGCTTACTCCCAGGAACGGGTGCCTGGGATGGCAGCCTTGGAGCCTGCTCAAGGCCAAGCACAAGGATGGGTGAGTGGGAGCCCGCACAGGTCTGTTCGAGAGCAAGCCCCTATGTAGTCCCTGGGTTACTCCCAGGAAGGTGTGGTGGTCTGTAGCCTCAGCCTCCTCCTGTGCAGGTCTACTCACAAGTAAGCTGTAGTCAGTGGGGCTTCCTCCCAGGAAGGTGTGGAGGGCTGTAGCCTCAGCCTCCTCCTGTGCAGGTCTACTCACAAGTAAGCTGTAGTCAGTGGGGCTTCCTCCCAGGAAGGTGTGGAGGGCTGCAGCCTCAGCCCCCTCCTATGCAGGTCTACTCACAAGTAGTCAGTGAGGCTTCCTCCCAGGAAAGTGTGGAGAGCACTGCAACCTGAGAGCTCCAACCAACTTGTCTGCTCAGAAGTCCCATTGTAGTCAATGGGGCTTACTCCCAGGATAGTGTGGAGAGGGTTGCAGCCTGAGTGAGGGAGGACAGGCAGGCAGGGCAGAAGCTGGCCTGTGGCTGCCCCCCCACCTCTGACTTCTTCTCTTCCCCACCTCTGGAGTCTGTGTCCTTCCTTCCAGCAGGGTGCCTCTGGAAGGTGGGGGGAGTTCTTTAGTATCCATGTAAGATAAGCAGATGTCATAACAGCCATAAGTATTGGAATCCTGGAAGATCTGGTGAGGAGGTAGATGTGGTGTCAGCAGTGGCCCCTTTAAGGGTAAGGCCTGGGCATCCAGCAGAGTCTGCTGCACAGCTGCAGCCACTTGAAGGCAATAGGGCCCTCAGGGATATAAGGAGCACCTGAGGCAAGAAGGGGGGTGTGGGTTGGAGAAGGAGTGCAAGTTGGAGAGGAGACTGACTGGGCTTATTGACTTTGACTTGGATACTTTGACTGATCTGACTGACTTACTTTGGAATCTGACCTTGGACTGTGACTTGGCTTATTGACTTTGGACTCTGTCCTGGATATTCTGACTGACTTTGTGACTAATGGGCTGCTGGAGACACTGGAGTTTGGTGTGTGGCTGCTGTGCCCAAGACCTGCTGAGGACCAAGGGTCTGCTGTAGTGGCGGGAGGCTGCTAGCAGGAGAGAGGACCTCTGCAGGTTGAACAGGCGAGCTATCCTGGAGGTGGGGTCCAGCAGGAGTGCAGGGCAGAACCAGGGTAATTTGTTGGGGGAAAGAAGGGGAGCTAATTTGCTTAAAGTGGGCATAATTGTCCAGGCAGAGAATCAGGCAAAACACCTTGGAGGACCAGGTGTCTGAAAACACAGGACAAGAATGTATGACAAAACTAACTAAAAGCTACAAGAGGGGGCTACATTATAAAAATGGGACCTATAAGAGCATAAAGGTAAAAACAAAAACTATATATGCAGTGTTATCTTCATTTCAGAAGTCAAAAGGGTTTTGTGGCTCCTGAGGTTTTTTTCCCTCCGGAAAACGGGTCCAAATGGCTCTTTGAGTGTTTAAGGTTGCCGACCCCTGTCCTAGCCCATTGGCCAGATGTGGCCTGTGGTGAGCCTCCATCCAGACTGTGGCAAGTCTCTCCATGTGGCCCACAGTGAGCCATGTAATCCTTCGGAGGTAAGGGGAGCTGTGCTCCCCTCGTCTCTGGAGGATGCTCTGAGGCCCATGGAGGCCTCAAAAGTGATCTTTTAAGACCTTAAAAGGCCTTCAGAGGGCCAGGGAAGGATTCTCCAAGCTTTTAAAGCCTTAAAATGTTGCTTCCAGTTTTTCCAAAAAACTAGAAGTGACCTTAAGGCCTCTGGGAGACCTTAGAAGGCATTCCGATGGCTAGGGAGGCTGTATACGGTGCGACTCTTCTGCCAAAAATTATGGAGACCCCCATTTTAAACCAATGGCCTTTCAGAAGCTCTTGATACTGAAACTATCTATGGGTAAAACTATCCAAAATACTAACTGCTGCAGGATGAAGACGTTAGAATGAAGTCATTAAACAAGAGCAGAGCGTTTCCAGCACAATGATACAGTAGAACAGAAATACTGCAAAACAATAAAAGACATTCAGATACAAAATAATTCCTATTCTAGATTAGCTGACATTTTTGAAAAGTAATCACAAACAATTTCAAATTATTCAGAAGCGAATATTTCATTTTTGCTTTTCAGCCAACACTGCCAATTGTCATTCTCTGCATAAAGTGGCACAGACTTCCCCTGCAGCAGAAGTGGCTTTATGCATTGATTTAGGATTACAGGCGTTAACGGTGAAACATGACCTAAAGAATTATTAATCCGGTCTTGGAGGAGGAGTTCGGTAGAAAACTCAGTACATCGTAAATAGAGAGGGAACGCTTAAGAGACAATCCAGGTTTTGTGTTGTTGTTTTTTAAAGGTAGGCTACAAATCCTAATTAGCCAAACAAGTGATACACTACCAAAAGAAATATTCCATTAGCATCCTTCCAAGTACTTGTTTCACACAGCAGAGCACTGTGGAATGCGACTTTGAACAGATTGTATTCTAATACTTCAGTAGGTAAAATTTTCCACTATGCTGAACACAAAACTGTACTGTACAAAACATGATGAACCCTGAAAACAGCAGACAGAAAATATTCCAAGAGTCCCACTGAGAGTTGGTTCACAAATACTTTTTTCCCCATCAATTCAATCTTTGCTCACACATGTGCACACATACCCAAAAATGCTGTAACCAGGTAACCACAAGAAATGGTCAGAGGCAATTCCATTATCGTTCTCAAAATTGAATCAAGTGCCATAGCAATTACAGAAATTGCTGAAGATGGTATCCTGAGTCACCCATCTTGCATAAATACAGTTGCCCTTATAAACTTGTTTGTGGGAAAGGCCACCACTGCTCACAGTTAGTGAGCGAGAGAAAGAATGCTCCCCTTAGTTCACATCTATTAAGGAATACAATGACATACATACAAATGGCAAGAAGCATAGAACAGCATGCTCAAACTATACAGTTTCCAAGAGTAAGAATGTTATGAATATGCATTATCTATGGAGAAAAACAAACCCTGGATGATCCAGAAAACGAGACTTATGATCTCACTGTAATTACTTCTAAGTGAATGAAGTCTTTTGGCTGCAATCCTGCGCACGGTTAGGCTGCTAAAATCCAACTGAAATCAATGAAATGTAAGCAGCCTTCCCCTCAAGCTTCAAATAAGAGCCAATTTCAGAAGTCTCTCTTCACTCAAGGAAAAACAAACCTTATGGGGTTTGGAATGAAGGCAATTGCCAATAGTTTCAGGCACTGACCTTTGGGATTTATTGAAGCTGAACATTTTTTTACATTTTATTACAAATTTAATGAACTAATAATATGATCATTGTGTAAGCATGTCTCCTAATCACATCAACATTAGGCTTTCAAAGTTAGCTGGTTGATCAGTGCTTCTTGCTTCAGGAGGGGGCAGACCAAGGAGACACAAGAAAAAAGTAGGTATGTAACAACTGCTCCCCAATGATTCTGCTTTCATAAACATTTGTAATCTTCATTTCAGTTAGAAATGCAGTGTGGTAGTGAAAATATACTCCCCCCACCCTCACTTGTTAGTCATATTGACTGACAGGTTGATTACAAGAGAGAATGCAAAGTGAAAGAGATTGATCAACTACTCTTGCCTGATGAGAGTGAAGGGGGAGAAAAAGTGAGGATTGAGCAAGCACTCTGGACCCTGAAAATTGGTTGGAAGCATGTGGAAGTGGGGGGTGTCTTCCCTGTGCACAGTGCTAATTACTGCCACAAGGGAGCCGATAGGCTGACTGGTCCTGACTCTGGAGTTGGTCGTGCTTCAGACTTCATAACCTGGTACATGCTGGTCATGCTGGTACATAACCTGGTCATGCTATGAAATCTGGCCCAAACTCACTCACATAAACAAGTGGTTTTACTCATGACAGCTGTTCTTACAAAATTGACTAGGCAGTCTGGAAAGAAAAATGGCTCTCCTATAATCTGACAATAATCGTATTTGTCTATTTTGAAACCTGCAGCTGGATGCAATATTTAAGTAACATTTACCTTGATCCTGGGAGAACAAAATAGAAAATGAGTTTGACACACATCTCCTGCCATGGCCCATCCCTTCAGCCTTGGGCAGGGACGGGGAAACCTTATATGAATTTTATGTACAGTACTCCCAGATGAATACAGAAGCTAGAAACACAAGACATACTAAGGAAAGACGTCAGTTGGAAAGCAACAGCAAAATTTACAAATCTGATATGACATCTTGTCGAACAACAGGAAATGTCAATATGTCAATATGCAAGACTAGAAAGAACAATGAAGGTTCCCTAGCCAAATGTTTTTTTTCTGAATTCTTTCCTTCTTTTTCTTTGTACTACAGAAAAGCACAAATACATCATGAACAAGATGTTCCTTTGTACAGGTATCTTTATCATACTGTAAACTTCCCTCCACACCATGCATCTCAGCATCTGGATGGGCTGACAGACATAATTGGGACACTAGGACATGAGCAATGGTTGTAGAACCTTATAAAAGGTAGATTTCCCAGCAACTGCAGTAATCTGTCAGTCCATTTAAACTACCTCATGTTTAGCCAGAACACTCAAAGAGTTTATGAAGCAGAGGTATTCCTCCCTATGATTTTTATGAAGCTGTATGGGTTCTGTTCATTCCATCTGACCACTTCAAACTTTTAGAAGGAACAGAATACAGAAGATTTGATAGTTTGTACAGCAGTACATAGCAGGGCAATGCCTTATGCATTCACCACCACACAAAAAATCTCCCTAAAGCAGTTATTCCCAAACTGTGGGTCAGGACCCACTGGTGGGGGTTGTGACCTGATTTTTGGTGGGAAACCAAAGGGTGATGGAAAGATCAGATAACTAATTGCTTCAAGCCAGGGGCTATTCAAAAATCAGACACTATATCTGCCAATTACCCTGCAAAGAACTTAGCTCCTGCAGTTTGTAAGCATGTGTAAATATAGGGAGATAAATGTTTGAGGGTCTTTTTCTGGTTATTATTACTTATAATAATGTTTTTTCTTTCTAGATCACCTTTTTAAAAAGTCTCGTAAACCTAGGTGGGTCCCAATAGAGTGTCATTTAAAAAAGGGTCCTGATGCTAAAACGTTTGGGAACAACCGTCCTAAAACATTTCAGCTTGCTTCCCCACAATGCCCAATACATGCTTTAAGCTTGTGTACCCCAGATGCTCTTGTTAATGAACAAATAAACCATCTTTCACAGGTCCCAACTCCGTTCAACCATTTACCTACATTTACAGCATTTCTATTAATGCAAATTTATCTGGCCACTGGCAAGCTGCTTTAAAACCTGAAATCTTCCCTGACCATAGGCAACTTATGTGTGTTCACTAGTATAGGCATGCAATTGTTCTTAATTGTTATTTTGTTGCGTGCACTAACCTTTGAACAAATGATGCATTATGCAGGCCCTCTAACTTGCTTCATTTAAGTTCCTTTTAAAAAAGTTCCTAACTGCATGTCAAACATGAACTACAAATCTCCAGATAGTAGTAGCTTTTATCAGTACCCCACTGAACAATCTTTGCCTTGTAACTGTAGCATTTCCACCTGCTGCTTAAAAAAGATTGCTAGAAAATTTACACAAATGTACATTCATACCAAATGCAACTCAAAAGAACTTGTGGAATCAAAAGCTCATTGTGGTTATGATCCAAATAAGTTGTCCAACCAGTTCTGTGCATCCAAAGGTACTTTGGATACATTTATTGAACAGTTGCAGCCCACACCTCTACTGGGCAAAACGCTTTTGTAAAAAAGAGGAAGAAGCAGTTTGTTAAACAGCATGATGATTTGCTGTCCAAAGTCCAAACTCTCATGGTTTGAGCAAAAGCCCTTTGGGTTAGCTAAAGTAGTACTCTGAGTCCTAGCTATGGTTTTTGTTTCCTTCCATCACTGTGGCCAACACATATGACACAAATCCAAGTTGGCTATCAAATCTATAAATTCAGAACTGCACTCAAAGCCCAGCTTTCTGATAAGTGCATCATTATAATAATTCAGAAATGCTTAATCTTTGAAGAAAAAACCTTATGCACTTAGAATGTATGTAAATTATGTATATTATCTGACACATCCTAAGTATAGAAGTTTACAGAAACAAAACAGAAGCATCTCTAAATTGATTCATGCTAAAAAAATAAAACTGAGCGGCTTCACTGCTGGTAGTAATATAGTTAGAACTCATGTAGACCTGTTGCACTACTGGACCTTTTAATGTCTTCTGTAGTAGTTTCTACTCATTTGTGAGTCAGTCACTTTGCCTGTCATTTCACCCTAAGTTGCTTTGCTGATGTAGATGAGAAGGGGAAGTAACAGACTTCCTCTTGGAAGGGACTCCCCAAATGACCCTTCTCCCACAAGAACTGAAGAGGGGGATACTCTCTACTTCAGGGAGTCAGCAGAGTTTTTTTTTTATAATCAACAGCCATAACACTAATCTTCGCTCTAATCTGAGACCTATTTGCATGCCAGGTTTCCAATACACCTCAGGCCAAGGAAGAAAGTGAAGATGGTCAGGCTTGCAAACAAAGATGATCAAGAAGGAATATTAACATAATCAGCACAGCTTCTTCATACAGATGATGAGGAGGCACAGTTCTGAGCAGAATAGAGCAGCCTGGAGCCACTTCTTGCTGCCTGGGAATGGCAGCCCCACCTCCCGTTCCCTGCCCACCTGTCCATGGTCCCGCTCACCGGGTGCCCTCCCCTGCCCCCAAACGCCTCCTCCCCACATCCCCATGGCAGCCAAGCTCAGCCGGCGCAGACTCACATGCTGCCACCACAGTGGCTGGATCTGTCCAGCGCACCTCCATGGCTTACTCTGAGGAAGGAACAGATGTGTTTTAAGGCACATTTGCAACCTTCCCAGGCCAGTGCAAGGGACTTGCACCGGACAAGCACATTTTTAGGATTGCACTCTCAGTTACACAAAGTGAGTTACAGAGGTACTTCATGATACTACACTGAAATCTTATCCAGGATACATGAAGATATTCATTAAAGAAAGTAATCCTTAAAGATCTGAAAAATATTACCTTGAAAATTTTGTCCAGTCAACAGAACAACCTCAGCAGTTTCATTTTAAGGAACAGACTCTGTTCAATAACTGTTGCACTCGGCATGCAATTTCTCATTTTGAAGAGAACAACTGCAATCAGCTATGGCTTTATAACCTGGTAGATTTCCAATGAGCTTGCGGTCTTTAATTCATACATCATGCATGATATCACCATGATTGAGCCTCCCAAACAATCAAACAAAGCTTGACTGCCTTTTATTTTCTAACAGCCCTCCCCTGTGGCTTCAGAAAATGCACTAATCTACAGTACAATCCATGGTTTGCAAAAACATTTCAAACACAGATTCTGGTTTGCCAGTTAATAAAAAACTGTCTTCTACTGAATCAGGCCATTAGCCCATCTAGGTCCAAACTGTCACCGCAGACTAACAGTGGTTCCCCATGGTTTCCAACAATTTCTCTGCCTTAACTGAAAATGCCAAGGACCAAACCTGGGACTGCCTGCATGCAAAATAAATGCTCAACCTCTGAGCCATGTGCTTCCCCTGTGAATGTCTGTGAATTCAGATATCACTACAAACCATAGTGAAGTTTTCTACCAATCATGGCTTGGCATCATAGCCAAGTCAAGCAAATACAGCTAAACCATGCCTGTTTGCTGCTTTCTGTGGCAGATTTATATTTTAAATGTGAACCTGTTACAACAGGCTACATATTTGTTAGTAGAAAAGTCTGTAGGGATTGTTAAAACACAGCATAAGAAGGTTACTGAGATTGGATTAACTCCAGTATCAACAGCTTCTTGTGAGATCTATATTGGATGCGTTATCCAATATGTCTATGTTCCTAGATAAAACACTGAAACAAACCAATAGTCTTGCTCCCCAAACAGAGCTCATAATTCTTCAGAAACCAATCTATTTGAAAGAAGCCTAGAAAATATCAATAAATCAGAACTGAAACACACTTCATATTCACTGTATTGTTTCACTTTTTACAAAAGCCATGTACAACAAGATACTTCCAAAAAAAAGTAGACCCACAATCTTCTCACAATTTACAGGTGGAGGGGGGCTCAAGATTTGTATACAGCACTTTCCTACAAAGTATTTTACATGAGTGATTATAACAGTTTTACAATGTAGCTTTTTATCATTAATATGTATAAAATCAAATCAAAAACGTATGTCAGAGTCTCATAGTCATTAAAATTTACCTTTGTTCTTCCAAATGTCATCCCAGATGACCTAGGTACAAAATCTCTCTCTCTCTCTCTCTCTCTCTCTCTCTCTCTCTCTCTCTCTCTCTCTCTCTCATATTCTAAATTATCTTAGAATGCTTTAAAGAGAGATAGATTGAGATTCTGTCTTTGTAGAACTTCAGGGCATTGTTGTGGGACAGAGCCACTGAGAATGCTACTCTTGCATATCCTTGCTGCTTCAGAAAAGTAATCAGCAGAGAATACAGGAGACAACCAGTCATAAGGGAAGAGTCACTTTTTAACGCTTAAGCCCATTTCACTCAAATTGCAGAGGGAACCTTAGGTTTCCTACAAGAATACAGTCAATGTAGAGCAGCAGTCAATCCTGACTCAGACAAGTTACTTGTCCGACATGTTTATCTCATTCACAACTTACATGTTATGGGTAGAGACATTTTGAAAACGTTATTTATATTACTCAGTCCATTGTGTTCAGTAAGTCTCAGGCTGTAATCCTCTCTTACTCACCAGAAATAAACACATCTAGTTATGGCTGTAGTGGACCTTTACAAGCCCTTTAGACTGTGATGCTGTGAATTGTGCCCAGGAGGGAAAAAAATAAAGAAGACAAACTAGGGAAGCATGTATTACTATGGTCTAGCCTTATCTGTTCTGAATTAGAAAGAAAGAGATGTTGCCTTCTCAGCAGGAAGGTTGCTGGATACTCTCACTACACATGAATATAAATGAGGGCAATGAATCTCTGATTAAGGCAGGTTCAACTCCATCACTGCTGGGAATCCTTAATGTCCCCAAGACACAGGTCCTGCCAAACATTGTTATCACAATTGACTCTGGATTCAGCTTAAGTTGATTCACACTGAATCTCTGACCCTCAGCTAGACATCAAACAAGCACCAAAAACTGTAGGGCTTAGATCAGATGGAGAGAGGAAGAACTGGATATCCTTGCTGACTCTATGCTAGAAATAAGATTATTTGGAAATGATAAGAAGGGTGACTGAGAGAACTACAAGTGTGGTTGCTTAGTAACAAAGCACACATCTTCTCTGTCTTCCAGTTTGATTCAAAAATAATAAGAAACACAGGTATGCTTCCTCAGCATCTCCCATGTGGTTAACCAGTTCCTTCCTCTCTTCCTTCTAAAGTAGGCTTCCTAAAGCAAGTAAGCCAGTAGAGTTGCAAAGTGGCAGACACATGACAAGCCAGCAAGCAAAGGGGAGGGGTGGAAGAGGGGAGAGGAGAAGGGGCTCCTTGGGTAATATGAAGAAAATCCACAGAGCTGAAGACCACCAGTTTTAAATTACAGGATTATGTACATATGCCCACAGCAACTTGTAGGAAATAGAATTAACCCATTTTAGAGATTGTTTACCTGGGTTATATCCACATAAAGTTAGTTATAACTAAGAGCCCAATCCTATGCAGAGCTACTCAGAAGAAAGTCCCATTACAACCCAGGGGTTTACTCCCCGGAAAGTGTGGATAGGATTGAAGCTTTAGACGGGGGGGGGGGGGCAGCCTAAATCGACCCAGGGCAGAGGCTGCCACCAAATCCTATCCCTCCCTCCTGGGCCTGAGCCCAACACGGGTCTCAAAGAAGACCACAGATATCTCAAGTTTTCAAATCCTTTATATGCCTACTTAGGCTTGATCCTTCAGTTTTTCAAAGGGAGTTTGCACATCTGCAGAGGTATAGCATTTTAATAACAGGAAGACAAGTTTACTTGTCTTGTTCATAATTTGATGACTAGAATTTGACAATTAACCAGGGGGGGAACCCACAGAATTGTGCCAATTACAAATCTCATGCCATACTACCATTTCTAGAAGTTTTGCAGACCATGGATGGAAAAAAAATCACATGGAGACTCTCAGCAAATGCAACTGATGTAGTGGCAGTTCTGATTCCTGAAAACATGGACTGAGGACTTCTACAGAGTTCCTTTTCAAAAGGAGGCAGAAAACTTTAATAAGAAGATCCACAGAGAAGTGCACCTGAACAGACATAGTGCCTTTATTCTGTAGAGAGGTTGGTATCTTGCTCATCTATATGCCAGATACTGTGCCTCACCCTTCCCATGCTCTATAGTTGTAATAGTCTCACAGATATTGCAATGCCAGAAAACAGCTCAGACTCTGTCCTGAGCAGGCTAAATATCAGGCGTGACATGTGAGAGACTAGTACACATGTAGTCCGTCTCATGTAATATACTGAACTGTGCCTGTGAAATGATGCTAGTCACATTCATGATCCTTTTATTAAGGAACAAAGATGTACAGGACACAGCAGCAAGCATGTGTTTGCATTCAGAGCTCAAGTCTGTTGATTACACTACAGACACTATCCTCAAATAAAATTCTGCCCTCCCTCCACAACTATAACCATAGCGATAGTATGCATCTATTTGCTTCAGGCTTTTTCTTATATCTTTTGTTCCCGATGCATAAAGCTAAGCAAAAACACAGTAGAACAGACCATGTGGCTTAATTAGAAGAAAAGGTAGAGGCCCTCTGGAGAGAATAGATACCTACTCCTAAATGAGGTAGAGATGTATGTGACCCCATTTCCAACTTTGGGGAAGTAAGGGGCTTTCACTCCTGCCTCCAATATCAGAGAACACCATAAAGCAATTTTTAAAAAAAAATCTTTTTTTTTTTAGAAAGCATCATGTGTGGACTGCCATTTACATGAGGCTGCTCTGGATTTCTTGGGACATTTGACAAACATCAAGTGGGCAGCCAGTTGACTGGCAACTCAACCTAGATTTGCATGTGTGAAAAAGGTATCACAGATCATACAACAAACACAACTTTTCTACGGTATTAACTTCCATCTTCTTAAACATAATGCTGAGTCAGTTTTTATTATAGGGATGTCCACATATTATGCAGGACCCAAGTACAAACTGTCTGTAAACAGGTAAACGTTTCCATTCGAATCTGTCCCTGGTTTATTTTTAAAGAGTAATACAGTAATCCACATACACTGTGCAAAGTGTGTATCCAATTCAAGTACAATGCATGAATACCTGTGCCCAGGTACAGACAGCCCTTATACAGTGTTTCTCAAACTGTGGGTCCGGACCCATTAGCCAATTTCAGGTGGAACCTCTGAAACTGAACCAATTTCAGGTGGGACCCTCTTCGGTTCAATGTGTATTTTATTTTTAATATATTAGACTTGATGTTACCATGGTATGTGACTACATTTGGGAAATCTTTTGTGCTTTTAAAAGGCTAAAAATATATCAGGGTTGCCACTAAAATTTTATTTTTCATTTCCCTGACTTTCCCTGACCAACATTTGTCAATTTCCCTGACCACCATTCAAATATAACCACAAATTAAAAAATGAGTAAGTTGTGTTGCATTAATGCAAGGCTTAGTGAAATGTTCCACTCCAAATGTTCTACACAAGTCTCAACTGCAAAAATATTTGTCAAAGTAAGAGATTTAATATCAGCTTCTTTCAACATTAACTGCAACATCTGTTTTGCAATTGCACCAAAAATTACACCAATATACTGCAATGGACTGTTGATTTAATTTTCAGGGTCTTCTGATGTAACAGTCCTTGTGCATGAGACTCCACAGCTCTAATTCCCATATGGTGCAGAGTAGAAAATGCTAGTTGTCTGAAATCCAACAGCAGCAAAACTTATTTGCAAATCTGTGCTGGGTTTAGTAGGAGACAAAACGTCCATTCCATACACAACCATGACCCCCCAAAAAGCTTATCTTTATATGTAAGTTAAATGCATTTCTAGCAGGTAGGGATGAAAACAGTTAGATGTTTAAAGTTTGTATATTGCTAAGCGTTTAAACTAGCCTTGCTTTGCAAATGCTACAGGCAGATCTTGGAAATCATGCAGGGACAGAGCTCAACAAACACATTAAGCTGGTTGCTGGGGGTGATGCTCAGAAAAAGGTGGAGCAGGGAAAGGGCATCATTAAGATTTACTTGTATTCTGCTACTTCTCTATTCCATTTGCCACAAGAACGGATCATGCTTTTGTAGCAGCAGGTCAAAAATCCACTGCTTGAATATATTTTAATCACCATTTCCCTGACTTTCCCTGACTTCAGACCAATTTCCCTGACCAATTTCCATTTCCCTGACTTTCCAGAAAGTGGCAACCCTGTATATACAGTGGTACCTCGCATAACGAATGCCCCGTGCAGCGAAAAACCCGCAGAACGAAAGTGGTGTGCGAAGTTTGGTAACTCGCATAACAAATTTTTATGACTTATGCTTCACATAACGAATTTTTTTTTATTGTCCTGATTTGTCTTAAGGGGGGGATCTTCATGTCCCTTTATGATCCCGTCCACCCTAGTAAGGGGCGGATCTTCATGTCCCTTTATGATCCCGTCCACCCTAGTAAGGGGCGGATCTTCATGTCCCTTTATGATCCCGTCCACCCTAGTAAGGGGCGGATCTCCATGTCAGCTTGCTCCCAGGAAAGTGTGCACAGGATTACAGCCTTCAAACTCCCCACTCAGCATCCCCCCATCGCTCATTCACCCTCTCACTGCCCCATTTCCTTCATGTTTCCCCCCATGATCACGGCAAAAGCAAGCAATTGAGTGCAGCTGCTGTGTCCTCCCCAGCTTAGAGCACAATCCTGTGTGTGTCTCCTCAGAAGTAAGTCCCGTTGTGCTTACTCCCAGGAAAGTGTGCACAGGATTACAGCCTTCAAGCTCCCCACTCAGCATCCCCCCGTTTTTGAAATCCTCTGTACAGTATGTATGCCTTTAAAGAGCACTTAATAAACACTTTGTAAACCAAATTTGACTTTGTTCTGACTTTTCTTGCCCATAGGAACGCATTAATTAAATTTCAATGCATTCCTATGGGAAAACGTGCTTTGCAAAACGAAAAACTCGCATAATGAAAGGACTCGCGGAACGGATTAATTTCGTTATGCGAGGCACCACTGTATATGCTTTTAACAATGATAGCCAATGGGGGGCTTACTCCTGGGTAAGTGTGGATAGAATCACAGCCTCTGGAAAGTTTGAGATTTTTTTTTTAAACAAATCAGCAACTGCTTGGGAGGATTAGGAGAGTTCTTTAAATTTATACTTATTGTAAACTTTTAATTTATTTAGATTAATTGATTTGTTTTTGTCATATGCAGGATGCTAACAATTATCCTGCTTGGTGATGTCATTTCCAGCCATGATATGACTTCCAGGTTAACGACATCACTGCCATTAGGTCCCAACAGATTGTCATTCTAAAAAGTGGGTCCCAGTGCTAAGAAGTTTGTGAATCACTGATACTGGATACAACACCCAGATTTATTGGCTAGACAACTCTTGGCCTGATCTGTGATTACCTGGGGATTCTAGTCAGTATAACCAAGTCTACAGTAACTCCAGGCCCATGATGGGACATCTCTGAGAGGTCTGAATGATATTTCACAGGCCTCTTCCCTCTTTTTTTTATCTTCTTTTGCATTACCTTCCCTTCTCAAGCCCATTGAGATTTGGAACACACTTATAAACAACAATTATTCAGGTTTGTAATTTGTGGCTTGGCATATCTAGACAATATTTTGTGACCCATGTTATAGGGAGTACACTAGCTCTTCTCAGTAGCTGGACTCTTTAATTCTCTTCTAAAATTCCTCAATTCTGAAACACACCACCCTTCACTTGTACATACTACTAGATGGCAGGCACGCATGTCACATTTGTGCTGCTAATGTAAATGGTCCCCGATGCTGAATGGCACCCTTTCCTACCTTGGATCTTTTAAGGGTTTTCACACTACACATAGCTGCTTCATTTAAATGACAGGTTTGTTCAAGGCAGAAGAGAAGGAATACTAAGGTCCACGCACCCAGGACCAACCAAAATCAGTTCTGTGCCCAACGCAGAAAAATCTAAATGCAACCTTTTCCATTCAGTCACAGTCCAACAGTAAAGTCTCCTGAGCAGGCTTCCTTTGAACTGAATGACCATCCTTGCCTGAGCCTCTCCCTCTTTAGAAAGAAGGGTTTTCTGATAAATTGTGCCCCCCACGCATGCACCCCCCTCACTGCCCAGATCTGCTCCTTATGGCTGCTGCCTCACCTGGGGTCAGAGTAAGGCTGCAATCCTATCCACACTTTCCTAGGAGTAAGCTCCATAGTCTTTAATGGGACTTCTGAGTAGACAGGCATAGGACTGGGCTCTAAGGCTGCCTCTCAACAGTCCCCACCATCACCACTCTGGCTGAAAGTCTCAAGGAATATCAGGTGACCCCCAGCAGGACTTGATCTCTCCTTAAGTTAAACAGTTCCAGCTGGGGAAGGAGAGGTTTGGTTACTGCTGCCCAAGACTTGTCAGTCAGCCAAGACGCTCACTTGGCTTCCTTTGTGTACAGCCACATTTCTCACAGCAGCCAAGAAAACCACCAAAGGCAGAAAAGGTGGACCTAGATTCTCTAGTACAGAGGTTCCTTCTGTTTTTTTTTTTCACTTGCATATCCCTTAGCAGCCCATTTCTATAAACTGTACCCCCATATTAGCAAAATGTAATATAGCTGCTGTTATTTCAGATTTATATGTTTTCAACTACTGATCCATATCTGATCATACAGGATTTGATGAGCAAAAACTAGCAGTTTGGTGGGGCTTTCACAGCCAACTAGCTGCCTTTCTTCCAGACTTGCCAGCCCCACAAGACATTCTGCCATTATTGAATTCTTTTTCAAGTACCCCTAAAGGCCTTGGCAATTACCCGGGGGGGGGGGGGACACGTACTCCAGGTTGGGGACCACTGCTGTAAAGTCTGCTGGAGAAAATGCTGAAGACAAGAGGCGAGCCAGCGGGGACTGAGCGCCTGCCATGGGAACGGGGGAGTGTCTCTCTCCCACGGAACCCAGTCGCCCCCTGTACTGATATCGCAAAGACTCAGGGGGCAGTGGCAGGCAGAGAGAGAAGCAAGACTGCCATCCTATCCACACTTTCCTGGGAGTAAGCTTCATTGACTCTAATGGGACTTACTTCTGAGTAGGCATGCATAGGATTGTGCCCCGAGGCGAGCAGGACCTGGATGCCCTTCCCCCCCAGCAACTTCTCCACGGGAGGGGAGACAAAAGGCAGCAACTTCAGCAAGTGGCGGTGCGGAAAGCGCGCCGGGGGTGGGGCGCGGAGCACGGGGGGAGGGGAGCACCGCCCCGCACCCGCCCCAGCCTGGCGCAAGCGGATTTCCATGGCAAAGTCTCCCCGCAGTGTGGCCAGCCCAGCCAAGCACAGCCAGAGGCTCCTCGCCGCCTTCCCTGCACACCCCGCCTGCCCCAACCCGGAGCCGCCCCCCCAGTCCGGCCGGCCGGGCGAGCGCCGCCCCACCCCCTGCTCCTTCCCATTGTTCACAGCCCGGTCCGTGCGCCCTCACCTACCGCGCGCGCCGCTGCTGCTGCTCCCGGGCTCCGGCTCGCTCTCCGCGACGGTCGCCGGTGGCGCAGAACAGGTCGGGCTGGGGCCCCCGAGGAACCAGCCATTAAAGGTTCCAGGAGGAGGAGGCAGAGGCGGTGGGAGGAGGAGGGGGCGCGGGCAGGCGGCGGGAGCAGCAAGGCAGCGGCGGGAGCGAGGTCACCATGGCCAGGGCTCGCCCGCCCGCCTTCGCACGGGCGAGGAAGGGCAGGGCGCGGGGGCCAGCAGCCCCGCGGCGGCCGGACGGTCCAAGAAGCGGGAACTGGGCGCTGCTGCCGTTCCTCTGGCTGGCTGCTGTCTCCTCCTCCTCCAGCTCCCACCACCAGCCCGGCCCCCGCCGGGAGGGGAGGGGAAGGCGGGCAGTCGCCGCGGTGAAGAGCCCCCTCCAGCGTCCGTGGCTGCGTCCTGCCCTCCCTCGCACAGGCCCCCGCCGCCCTCTCTCCTCCCCCTCACGCAACACAACACAACCACACACACAGCCCCGAGCCTGGCAAGTCGCGGCCCCTTCCCCACACGCGCGGGGGGGGGGAGGCGCCTTGCTCCTGACGGGCTAAGGCTCTAGGGGAGCTGCCGGAGGGGTCGCGGACCTTGTATGGGCGGGTGGCTGCCGCCTTTGCCTTCCCTGCACAAAGAGGCGTGGTGCTGGCCACAAGTGTCCAAAGACAGGCGCTGAAAGGAGAGGTGACTGAGCGCCCAAGCCCAGGCAGAAGTCAGTCCCCTTATAGGCCATGGGGCTGCCTCCCAGGAAAGTGTGCATAGCATTGGAGCCTGGGCGCCCCTTCCTATGCATGTCTTCTCAGCAGTCAGTCCCATTATTTTCAGTGGGGCTTACTCCCAGGAAAGTGTGGCTAGGATGGCAGCCTTAAGCGGGATTCAGCCCCACACACACTGGCAGCAGGGGAGTAAGAGCCCAAGCCTAGGCATGTCTACTCAGAAGTAATTCCCATTACAGTCAGTGGGGCTTACTCCCAGGTAAGTATGGCTAGGATTGCAGTCCTATCCACACTTACCTGGGAGAATAAGTCCTACTGATGATAATGGGACTGACTTCTGAGTAGACATGCCTAGGATTGGGCTCTAAGTCCCACTGAATTCCATGGGACTCACTTCTGGGTGGACCTGCCTAGGCTGGCACTGCATATCTGGCACAGCAGGGAACAAAGGAAGGCAAACCTAATGGTCAGTGGAGGACACAACCTGCTGTGCACTTTCCTCTGAAGGAATATTCAGGCTAGCAGCTCCCACTCTTTTTGTCTCCAGGGAAATAAAACAACCCATTTTAGATGTCTTGTTGTACACCTTTTCCTGGTGGTTCTTTAGTGCTTGATCTCCTCTGATCATGGCACATTTTAAAAATTTGATTCTTTTTTATTTGTTACAGTTCTAGCCCACCTTTCATCCATCATCAGACTCAAGGCAGTATGAGTTTACCAGGCAGTCACTCATCCAGTTACTCATCTAACTTGGGCCCAGAACAAACATGCAGAAAGCCAGATGTTTGAATACAAAACCCATGAGGATTTCTTGATGAGTTTTCCCGCCCCGCCCCCCACAGAAAAAGTAATGTACCTTTTCCACTTCTTAGTCTGTGATTTTTGAGCAGGGTAACCAGACACAATGGAGGACAGAGTAGCTATACCTTTAAACACTGTATAGAAGAGGGAATTTTGGCAGATATACCTTTTAAAACCCATGTCAAGCTGCACCTGCTAAAATTCCCTCTTCGATACACTGGTTAAAGGTAGGCACTGTCTTCCATAGCCCAATCCTATAGCCCTGGTCGCTCAGAAACAAGCTCCAAGGAAAAGGTGAGGATCAGCCTTGCAGGTACCAGAAATCATGCTGCAATCCTGAGCACACTTAGTAGCGTGCAAGACCAAGTAATCTTGAATGACTTACATGGCGGTGAGCATGCTGAGGACTGCAGCTTGAACACCTGAACACACAGTAAAAACAAACAGAAAACAAAAAGTACTGTGTGTGAATCCTTCTGTGCGGCCCTAACCTGTTACACTGAACCAGGAACTGTACTGCCCTTAGAAGGGCAAATCTTCAGGGCAAACTTCCATCCCTTGCAGCTAGCAAGTGCTACTAGAACACATGCAGACACAGAAAATCTGTCAAAGGATGACTGACAGCCCTGGAAGAGAGACTTGCTGCTTTTTCCATGAAGAAACCCCCAAATTGGAGTGAACTTGTGGTAGCAAATTTCATGTGGATTGAAATCCACAGATGTGCTCAATGGATGTATTTTCTCATGGAGTAACCACTTTCGGGCTGGGCTTAAACCTGCTTCGTTTCAGCAAGGTGGTTCAGACTGCACCCATGAAACTATCCTCAGTTTAACATATCTAAACCTTTCCAGAGCCCTCTAAACCAGTGATTATACTTGCACCTTGGGGAAGCAAATCCACACATTAATACTGCTTTTTGTGAAGAAGTAAATTGTTATCTGGCACTTCTGTGCCCCTGACATATATCTTTGATCACATGTTGATGCTAGAACACATGGAGTCCAAGGCAAGCCTTTTGTCCAAAGCTAATGCCTGGAACACATCAACCCCAAACTGGAGTCCAGAGGACACCCTCTTTTTTTCCTGGGCTTCCTCTCCCCCTGCCTTGCTTGGAGAAGCCTTTATACCATACAAGTTTCCTAAAGTGACTTGCTTCCTTATCTGAATTTGCAAGACATTGGCACAAACATTAGAAAATCCTGCCGCTAGAGAAAAACAAGACCATTTTGACTAGCAAAGAAATAATAGACCCCAACCTGTGGAGTCTTCTATTTAACTTTATGCTAATCCAATCTCCGGTACCTCAAATATTAGAAAGGGTGCACATCTGGTGACTACCTGAATTGAGTCTGGAGGAGATGCATAGGAGGGCTTTCTTTGTAGTGGCTCCTTCTTTATGGAATTTGCTTCTCCAGAAGATTCACTATCACCCTTCCCTTTTTTTGTTCCATCATTCCTTGACAACACATTTATTGAACCTGTCCTTTCCAGGTTTTGTTTAGTTGTAAGCTAGGTTCTGACTCTTCTGTGGGATGACAAGGTGCACCTGCTGAAATTCTCTCTTCTATACACTTGTTAAAGGTCCAGCATCCCTAAACTTGAAATTTTGAGCACCCCTGACCTAGACTCACACGACTCAACCAGCACCAGATTTCTGTAACACTGAAGGACAGATGATATACAGTTCAGATGGCTGCAGTTTTCTCTGTCCCACTCTGGGCGCAATCCTAACTCATGTCAGTGCTTTCCAGAACTGGCATAGCAGTGCCAGTGGGCCATGTGCTGCATCCTTCAGTTAGGTGTCACTTACAGAGGCTTCCTCAAAGTAAGGGAATGTTTGTTCTCTTACCTCAGAGCTGCATTCCCTTATTTCGATGCTGGAAAGCACCAATATAAGGAGTTAGGATTGCACTCTCTGGTGTCTGGGCCAATCAGTTTTGTATAGTGTGTCAAGCGGCTTAGGAAAAATTCAAACTAGGGGCGATTAAACACCAACCTTGTTCTAAGGCATAATGTCATTTGTTCACTCTTTTATTCCAGATAATCCATGCGCTGTTTTGCACAAGCATTTCCCCTTTTTGATCCATGTTATCGTTCCAGGTTTTTTTGCTTTTTCGAATGCAGCAGGTTTTTTTTGGACTTCTGTTGGTTGCAATTGAAGTGCACTCCTTTGAAATCTGAGCGTATTTACTTGTAGATTTATATCCTGTTTTTCCTTTCCAAAGTGTATACACAAGCCTGGCTAACCTATGATAACAACATACACCTAAAGTAATAAAACAATTTCACTGCATTTTTTGCCTTATCTTTCCATAAAGCAGTAGGAAAAATGGTGCTACAGTTCTTATATGAAATGCATGGCCAGATGAAGTTTCCCCAGCAACTACAGCAAGTGGCAACTCTGGTAAGGGGACAAGTATTTTGCCTCTCCACGCAGTAATAGCAGCAATGATAGTAGCAGGCACACTTTACAGATTCAGGTGACATTCACCTTGCATCCCCAGTGGTGGGTGCTCTAGTCCAGTGGTCTTCAACCTTTTTTGTGCCACTACTCAGATAGATGATAGTAGGTAGATGATAGAATCTTCTTGTACTTGAAGGAGTATACCAGATGCCTCCCCTTTTACCTGATGGTGCTCCAGTCTAGTGTTCTTTAACCCCTTTCATTCCCATAAGTTGCTGCAACCTCACAACTGAGGCTTTTATGACCCCATTGGGGTCACAACCTAAAGGTTGAACACTGCTCTAGTCAATACTATCAGACGCCTTCCTTCATCAAGCCACCTCCTACAAGAATTCTGTCTGCCATTCAGCCAGATATTCCTAGAAAAATTTTTGTGACAGTTGCTAACAGTAGTCTTCTCTCATAGGGAATGACTATCCAGAAAGTTCCTCCATCTTATGGTAACTAAGCTTCAGCTCACAAAAATGAAATGACATTGCAAACCCCCTCCAGTTTATTCTTGGCTCCACTTCTCTCCCCTCCCTATATAATCTCCTTTGTACCTCTTTTTCAGATTGTGAACCCATATGGGACAGGGAACTCTCTCTTTTGAAGTTCTCTGGATGTTTCCTAGCTCAGTGCATATAGGAAGCTAGTAGCTTCACTGGTGATAAAGAACACATACATATTCTATGGCTGCAGCATTTTTTAAAGGTTTGATTACACTTAACTTTTTCAAAACAAAGACTTTGGGTATATCTGTTTATTAATATAGTCTAATCTTATGTCTCTGAAACCCTTCTTTGACCAAGTTATACTGACCTCAGTAAGCATGGCTAGACTTTTTAGCTGAGGCAAAAACACAGTGAAAGGAGGCAATACAGAATTATAAATGAACATTTTTCTCTCACTCACTGGTCCGTTAGCCTGCCCAATAAAGCTGATTGGTAGTAGGTCAGAACTGATAAATGAGTATTTCTTCATCCGCTCTGTATAGTATAGCATATAGAATTCACCAGAAGGCAGAAGTGGTGATGGACACTAGTTTTAAGTATAGCAGTAGCAGAATGAAGACAGATGTAATATTAAAAAAAAACAAACCAGGCAATTTGATAACATCTCTACCGCTCTAAGCAAATGCACATTTTTCTCTTCTTTTGGCAAAGCTTAGAAAAACCAGTTCTGCAGGATTTTAGCCTTTCAAATAGAGTAGGGGAAAACCAGCTATGGAGAAAATCTAGTACTCATAATGACAAATACACCTCCCCACTTTCTCCTCAGCAGTTTGGGAGCTTTTGAGGTGCATGTGAAATTGTTCTTGTAAGACAGACACATACAAATAAATGTACACCAGTCACTTCTAAAGAGAGAGATATCTTAAAGACCATTCATTATTGTATTTCTTATCAACTGTGCTTTAAGTCACCACCCATGAACCAAGTGAACAGAGGTTTTTAGAAAGCAGTTATTCCCTCCATAGTGTAGAAGAGGGTAGCAGTAGAGTTATCAATAGGTTGTTTTGCTTGCAACACAAAGGTGGACCCCAAGCACATCATTTGATTTTGCCCATAAGAGGGAAAGGAACCAAAATAGCAAAATGCACTTCTAAGCAGCACTGGAATCAACGAGGTCTGTTTCCTGCATATAGTGGCTCTAAAGAATCACACTTGTTTCATATACATGGTCCCAGTAGTTTCATCATGCCTAATTGCATACCCTAACACTTCATCACACCCTTTTTGGAAACTGCTTGGGAGAGTTAGGCAGGTTCTTCTTTAAATAAATTTTAAAATTGTACTTATTGTAAACATTTAATGTACTTAATTGATTTGATTTTGACATATGATGATAAACATTTTTCTTCTTGATGATGTCACTTCTGGCCATGACATCACTTACAGGTTACATTTCTGGTGGGTCATGCTAAACTGTCATGCTAAAACATGGGTCCAGTGCTAAAAAGTTTGAGAACCACTGCTCTAGACTGCATATCTTCAAACAATGAAATAATTTTTCAGGTATGGGTCTTTCAAACTTAAATGAGCACAGTAGTATTGATCTGCATACTCCAAGGTTAGAGTATACATCTCTAAAGCAGTGATTTTCAAACTTTTTCATCTCGTGGCACACTGACAAGGTACTAAAATTGTCAAGGCACACTATCAGTTTTTTGACAATTGACAAGGCATACCATGCTGTTGGTGGGGGGGCTACAACCCCCAATGGCCCTACCAATAAATGACCCTCCCCTAAACTCCCATGGCACGTCTGCAGACCATTCATGTCACACCAGTGTGCTACAGCACTGTGGTTGAAAATGGCTGCTCTAAAGTTATAGTGCCTCCATCTAGTGGCAAGAATTAGTACTTTACAATCAAAATTTCACCAAAACAAAATCTTGGGGGTCAAGCGCAATATTGGAGTCATTTTTAAGGGGCACAAAAGTGTTTGAATAAGACTAGCACTTTCAAGGGGTATTTCACATGTCTGCAGATTTTTCAGAACCTGCCTGTTAACCAAATGATCAAAGGCATGGGAATCCCTATATACACTGGGTCACTCCTGACTTACTCCTATTGCAGTACGTTGAGTGATTTTTTTAGTGGAAGAGTGTCAATACTTGAGTTGGGTGTAGAACCGAACCCTTCCAAGGATTTTATTAACAAAAAACAAAGCTGTTCCCATATGTTAAGATGCTGGGAGGGAACAAGAACAACCAGAGTACAATAATGGTCTAATACAAGACCAATATTGTACAAAAGAGCAAATGTAATTGTACTGCATATATGCTCTTCTTAATATGTTAAAATGAGGCTTGGCAATAAGCAAATAGGATCTGATTATCACAGAAGAATGAGATCGTAAGATGCGATTAGAAAGTACAGAACAGTATATGACATGCAACAAATAAAGTTAGTCGTGGAGTGTGGAATCTCAAATATTGCTACAATTTTTATGTCTTTTGTGTCACACATTTAAATTTTACATTTGGTGGCATAACAATGTCTCTCCCTTGTGAGAGCTACAGAGGGTATATATCACGCCTCACCAACAGTGGCAGAAAAGGTAAAAGCAAGCTTAGCAATGCTAACTCTCCTGCTGCTTTCTATGGTCACCAGAACTAGGCAAGAGGCTTCCATATTTTGGCACAAGCACAATAAGCATTTGTACGTCAGTACAGAGGGAATGGAAGCAAGTAGGACAGTACAGATTATAGAAGGATTTGAACATTTTAGGGAGGAACTGTGGTAGAAGGAAAATTATGAAGCCTATAAAGGGCAGGACCGCATAAAGTTACCCATAACTTTTGAGCACTGCTTTTTCAGAACTTAAGAAAAACACACACACTGAAGAGATTTCAAGACTCCAAATTCTGTTTCAAATGAAGTCTTGGCACTGCTAGCTCTGCAGTATCACAGTTTCAACTTTAATCCTCAGGGGAAAGGTATAAGTATTTTATTTGAAGTTCTAATGTTTGTAACCTCTTCCCAAATTCAACAATCATATTTACAGAAAGGAAAAAAGTATAGTTATACTGTAACCTAGCTGAAATTGTCTGCTCCCAGTCATATGTACCACCAACATTTTGATTAGCTCAGCATATAAGGCAGTGCTGATAATTTGACAAAAAATCAAAATAAATGTTTGTGTTTTCCTCCTTCTTAACCATGCGCAAAACACAAATTGTGAATTATCATTAATAACCCGTTTTTGCCCAGCCCATAGGTGTACACATTTGGTCCCTATTGCATATATGCAACGTTGGGCAGAAATGGCTTAAAAAAAGAAATTGGGAAAAGCAGATTGTTAAGGCACACACTTAATTGATCATAGCCAGTATTCTTCTGCCAATTCCATTAATAATTCCTGCATGGCTAGATATGGGGAACCTTTTTAATGATGTACCACCAAGGATATGAAAAGGAGATTAGCAGAACCATATAGCTCAAGGCTAATGAGACCCAGGTAGGCTAAACCAACCAACCAACCAGTTCTTCCTTTGTTTGCATAAATCAGGGAGTAATTTGGAAAGTCTTTTTTAGACATTTCAGACACACTAACATTCAAATACCATCTGTGTGGTTCAATTAAGGAGCCATATGGAAGGCGCCCTTTACATGAGCAGTATGCTCCTTCCGCTCTCAAAGTACATTTCCATTCACAGATGCATTACTCTGGATGTTATCCTAAATAAAAGTGTAATGAAGATAAATGTACAAATTCACGTATAAAATGGCAAGAATTTTAAGTGACTATGCAGAAAAGACCTTAATTTCAAGAAGTAGTTAATTCAGTACATGAACAAATATTGAAATACATTATCTGTGGAACTCCTTGCCACAGGATGTTGTGATATCTCCTGGCCTAGATGCCTTTAAAAGGGGATTGGACAGCTTTATGGAGAAAAGTACATCACAGTGATGACTGTATCCAACCTCTAGGTTTCAGAGGTAGTCTCTCTGAATGCCAGATGTAATGAAGTGGCAACAGGATACAGGAATCTTCTGTGCTCCCTGAGGCATCTTTGGGCCACTGTGAGATACAGTGTGGACTAAATGGATCCTTGGCCTGATCCAGCAGGGCCCTTATGTTCTAATTAACCCAAACAAAATAAATGGAAATAATTTCTGATTATAAGAGAGGGCTAACATGTTTCCCCTAAAAAGTACCAATTGAAACAGTCCACTCTTTAGGCCTTAATATTCTTTACTATACTGCCTCAAGGCAAAAAACGGAAAGTACACCAAGTGGAAATATGGACGATAGTATGAGCTTTTGTTGGTTAGAACTATTTCAGATGCATTTTCTAGACCAGCACTTCTCAAAGTGTTTGCTATTTTGGACCACCAATTTTTTTCTTTTTGCATCCACATTCATTGGCATGTCTTGGGTGACAAAGAAGTTGGAAGACAGAAGCTCAGAGGCATACCATAAACCGGCAGCCAAAGGTTTGCAGCATAAACCGGCAGCAACTGGTCTGCAGATCACACTCTGAGTAGCATTGTTCTAGATTAAAGCCTTCTTTCTAACTAGTAGTACAATTCCACTATCTTATCAATTGCAGCTTAATGTATTTAATATTCGTCTTTAGAAAGCTGCTTATTAGTTTGTGAACCTTGAAATCATTTTTAGTGTCAAGAATAGCTTTCTTGGTTGTTTGGACAAAGTACAAACACAAGGCTCATACTAAAGACCCCATATTAAAAATGCCTATATTGAAGAACTAAGCAAGATTGTGTTTATATGGGATAACTTTTTAAAAGATGTATTACATACATCTTTACTAAGTTATGGTTCCTAAAGAATGCAAGTATTGCATATGCACCAGTTTTTGAATACTGAAAAATTCTGTCAATTCTGTAGCTGATTCAATTTCAAACCATTCTGTAGCTGAAATGCTTTACATCTTTTAGAAGTCAGATACATGCAATTAGATCAAAATGAAAAAGGCAACTTCTTAGCCTGGATCCAAATGGTGCTTGGTCATGCCCAGTGGAATCTTTCATTTCCTCCCTTTTGAGGGCCAAGTTCTCATACCATACCGCAAACTCTTACTGACGCTTGAAAAGCAATGTGTAGTATGACAAAATGTCACACAAAATGCAGATGCCAAAGATTCCATGGGCCTTGCCTAAGCACATCCTGGTACCCAAACCAGGAGCTAGATCCAACCCATTATTAAATGAGGCTCATCAAATCTCTGGGGAAAAAATGAACAACAATCCAGATTGAAGTACAGAACTTGGAAACAGATTCTCACAGAAAGCAATGAGACCACACAGCACTGGACTTTTACACAAGCTCTGATTGTATTTCAATGTCATTTATTGAGGAGTGGATGAGATACTGTCAGACATGCCAAAGACACTTCACATTCAAGGGCTGGGAGCTCAATGGCTTTCTTCATTGAGTCACTATGCAAGCCTGTTTAAGAAAACTGAATGCGATATTGATGAAGTCTTCATGCTCGATGTTGCCATCAGTTTATAGTCTCTTAATCTACTGATCTGGAGGGCAGAAGGGTGTTCTCTACCCTACAAAAATACTCACACTCCAATACATGTTAACACTAGAGGGTAAAAATGCCTGTTATAATGGGCATCTACTGACTACCTGGTCTTAAAGCTGTCTCACTTTTATGCTTAATGGAAATTCAACTTGTTTCCCTTTCACCATCGTGTGGTTGGTTCATACCATTAGAAAAATACTCTTCAGTGCTACTGCAGGGTTTACAGGGAGCTCCTTCAGTGCTGATGGGTAGAAATTCATAGCAACACTCTTTGGAAGGGTTTCTTCCTGCTGCCACTGCTTGTAGGTTGCAGAATGGCCTACATGCACTACAGTTTTTTTCCTCTCAAAAACAAAACAAAGAAACCTAAACCAAAGGGTAAACGTTTATTTGGAGTTTCTTGTGGGTGATAAGGCCCTTTACGCAGTGTTGAGGAGCTCGTGTATGGCTGCCTGCTGGTCTGCACTGAGCTGTGATAAGCACTCTGTCCACAAACCTCCAGAAGTCTAGGGAATGGAAGAGAAAAAGTGGTTAAGTTAAATGTTCACCTTAATAAACTGAAGGGGGGAAACCACTGGTCTATGATAACTAGCACCATCAGTCTTCTAGACTTTATAATCTAGAGCAAGAGTGTCCAAAGTTTTTGGCAAGAGGGCCACATCATCTCTCTGACACAGTGTGGGGGGCCAGGGAAAAAACAAATGAATTTACATTTAAAATTTGAATAAATTTACATAAATGAATATATTAAAGATGAACTTATATGAATGAATCAAGGTCTTGCAATAGCTCAAGGCCTATATAAAGGGCCTTGCACAAAGCAAGGCCAGCCTTTCCTTTGCTGCCGCTACTGCATCACGGACGTGAAACAGCAAGCAGTGGAGGAAGCACTCATCCCACAGCTCATGCTAGAGGTCAAACAGTCACCCTCACACTGAGAGCAGTTGCACTGGGCCAGTGTGGGCTCCAACAAATCTCCGGAGGGCCAGAGGCTCATTGGAGACTGGGGGCTCCTTGAGGGCCGCAAGTAGCCCCAGGGCTGGGGTTTGGGCACCCCTGATCTAGAGTATCATTGTTATCCGGAAGTAAGAGTGTGGAGATTAGACACAGAGAAGAAAAGAAACACGCAAACCCTATAGGAAAAGAAAAAACCTAATAAAACTAAAAAGAAACCAAATTTAGGGAATTTTCTTTTTTCCTTGCTTTTCGTGCATCTCAACATCTGGTACCCAATTTGAATTGCTAATTATGCACCAAAGTAGATTTGAAATGTTTGATGCTCTGCAATGCAATTGTGACCATTCCTTCTGTGACTTATTACTTCTAAAATGGAGCTTTATGCTATTCACCACATACCAAGTTCCACTACCTCTATTATCCTACATGAAATCAGAAAATTGCTCATATCTATTTTAATGGACACTGGTGCTTTGAAGGGAACATCAGTGCTATATAGTTCTGTCAAGCAACAAAAACAATTGTATGTTAATATTTTAACTTATGTTCACCTGCACTTGTCGAACTACATTAGCGAGCCGTTTGGTGCATGGATCTTCATGTTTGATTGCTTCACTCATTTCACCTTCTGCAATTATACTGAATATCTTGGGCAGGTTAGAGTTGTTGGGGCCCAGGACAATGGGATTATTACTGTTGGAAAAGTGAAGAAAATACCAGTGTTATCCTGCTAATCTAAAGATCAGTTCAGATATGCAGAGCAAAGACCAAACCCTGGTTTTGTGCAATGTGCCCTAGCCTTGGGCATATGCATCCCACCCCTGCCTTCTGCATGAAGGGAGACATTCTTCTAAGCCAGAATCTGTCATGATAGAAGGAAATCCTGTTTTTTTCCAGCTAAATTTTCCAAATAAACCAAGAACTGAAAATGGGATACAATCTATTACAAAATAGTTGATGAAAAGACGACTGCCGATAACTTTATATGTCAGGCCTATACAAAATGCAAGAGTATCAATAACAAAAGCTACCATCACCAAGATGAATTTTATTCAACATATCACATAAAATGTAGCATGAAATAATTCTGCCTACTCCTTCTCAGAAGGAGAAATACAACTAGGGTAATAGTACTCAATTTATTAATTGTGTTTTGAGTTGTGTTCAGGGTATCATTTCTCATTGGGTTCAAGCAAAAATGATAATTTGAGCCAGTATATCACTTTAGAATGCAAAGGTGCATCAAAAACCAAGAGAACAGATTCTCCAAATGTTATTGATCTATTATATTCCACATGTACATTAGTTTTTAATGCACTATGTTACATTAAACCTTCAACTTTGTATTTTTAGCTTGCCTTAATATGCAGATGAAATGAAAATATGCTACGTAAAACAACTTATTCTTTTATGCAAATAAAAGAAATTGTCCCCTCTTCTGTTGTACTTTCTTCCACCTAACAAATGCCTGAAACAGGAAAAAGTATATGCATGCATTCTGGGACCCTACAGAGAAAGTGAGAAGCAAGTTTTGTCCCATAACTTGCTCCAGTTTACTTGCTCCACAGTACTTAATAGGAACCACTGAGACCTGAGGCCCTATCTTCATAGCTCGGGTACTGCTTCTTCTCTTCATAGAATGATGAAGAGTGGAGAACTACCATATATACGAAATACACAGACAAGGGTAACATATTGGTTGACTTAATCTAAATTTAAAGTACCCAAACTTAGATATTGCCAAAACAGCAGCATAACAGATTTGTGCTCTTGGTTCAATACTTAGATATGTTTTAAACAGGATAGATAATTTGAATGTGATCCTATGCACATGAAAAATCTCAGATTAAAGACCTAACACTATAAACTCAGAAGGTTTGTAAAAATACTGAAATACTTAAAAATACTGAAAACTACTGTTACATTAACATGACCCCATTACTGTGTTAAGCATGAATGTTCATTTCTTTAAAACTTGTTTTTGGAACTATTTACATCCCCAATAGTTGTACATACACGCATCATTTTATCCTTCATTCACAGGGGTTCATTCTTCCTGATCCCCATTACCTTTTTAGACAATATTCCCCATAACATAACAGTAGGAAGGAGTGAAAAGGGCAGCACTACCTGAGTTCCCTGGAGGAAGAGTGGAATATAAATACAAATAAGAGAATCAGATTCCTTAAGGAAAGCATTTTTATCCCCCGAGATCAATATGAAGTCACTATAAAAAAAATTACTGAGGGAAAGTGAGCATTTTCTTCTTACCTCTCTATTAGATCACACAAGTAATTGAAAGTATGAACAGCTTCTTCCTTATCTTCACGCAGCGGAAGCCATGATAACCAGTGTGGCAGTACTTCCTCAACATTGATACAGTCTGGCTTAAACTTCATGATCTTCCCCACTGCAGATATGCAGTTTTCTGTTGCATTGATGTTCTCTTTGGTTTTGGCGTCTGTTGATTGAATAACTCTCACCAACAATGGAAGCGCTTCTAAATGCAGTATTTGAAAAATTGCTTTAATTACAATACATGAATCTTTTCAAACAATACAAAAAGCTGGACTAGTTATTTTCCAAATATTGTTAACATGTTTACTGCACTGCACAGTTCACTACATTTACAAGGCAAATGAATTTAATATAAAGTTTCATATGCATTGAACAAAAACTTCTGTCATGTACACAACATGTAAGATGAGCTTTCTGAAATAATTACAACCCAAACCCAAAGAATTCCACATCTACCATAATTATGTGAGATCCAGCTTGGCACTTTTATCATAGAGACATATGATCAATAACTTATTTATATGCGTTTTTAACTAGTACAGAGCAACAGTTAGAATTTAAAGTGCTTTGTTGTCATTTCCATGCAACTGCTTGCTGTACTGATATTTACTTTTGTAGAGCAACCTGAACTAGAAGAGCATTCAATTTACCTATGTTAAAATATTTGCAAAACCATACCAATGATTTGTCAGATCACTTAAGTGGACTGTCACACATGTTTCTCAAAAACATAAATACTGATGAGAACAATGTAAACATTTATATTGGCAAAGTGAGCATGAAATTTAAACTCTAATCTGTATCTAAAATTGTGCTATTCATGATTAAGCTCATGATGATATAAAGGCATATATCTGCTTTTCCAGACATCTTCAGGACACCTTTTCCACCCAAATCTCTGCCCAGGAATCTGTGCCCTTAAGACTGCACACAATTTGAGGCATATTCTACTAGGATGCACACTCAGTTCATGTGAAGTGCTAGCCAGACCTAATTCCCTCTTCCTAGGATTTCTGAAAAAGACAGTTTGAAAACCATTGATCTAAACTTCTGGGCAGGAAAAAGGGCGTAATACTAAAGCCCAAGTTGCATCTCACCAGTAAATTAGCTTCTCTCTATATGGTATGGGGAAATGATACCCTACCACAAGCTTGAAATTTTGATTACGTTTTCAAAGCACAGTTGTAACAATTGCTTCCAATACTAAAATTTATACAGTGCCTTACAGTATTCAAAGGTCTCTGCATACATTCCAACAAGTACTCTAAAAGACCTGCATACAAAATTATTTTGACACATGAATGCATCAGAACGGGAAATGCACTTTGCACTATGTAGTAAATGCTAGCAGGGTTGGAGTGCAGCTTTGGGGCTGCACAGGGAATTGTTGTTCAAATGGGAGAGGACAAGTTCAGTATGAATTACAGTCAAGGTTTCACCATGGATTCCCTCCTGCGATGCTTTTGTAGCATGTAACATGAGTAGGATTATGAGCAGCAGTCACAGCTTGATTCAGGTTTAGCAGAAAACCCTATGAACATTGCATGCCTCACATACCATACTGTGGTGAGAGCTAACAAGTTAGGACCCAATGGTATAGGTTATGGCCTTAATGTGTGGAAAAAATAGCTTTGATTTCTTGACAAAGCAGAATCAGCCTGTTGGGAGAGTAAAGATCATGTATGCTTACAAAGGGTGCACGTAGCAATGGAATGTAAATTGTGAATGTAATTGATCTTTCATGAATCCAACAGGCTCCAATCCACAATCTAAGTAGCAGCCATCACTGATGATTAAGGAGGAGTTCCCCAAGCATGCCTGATATTAGAAATAATCAGTTACTCTTTATATGGAAGGCAGTTTCTTATTTATTTACTGTATTTCTAACCCCACCTTTCTCTCTGAGAAAGGTAAAATAAGTTCCATTTCAGGTCAAATAGGTTCTGTTGAAAAGCCCCAAGATCTGGGATATCAGGAATCTAAATTATCACATTTGAAAGATACTTTGAGAGTGCATACCGGTGCAGAAAGGCTGATAGTTGTCTCCACCAAATTGTGCCATAACTCCAACACCATAGGCAGCTGCTTGCCTAACCTCCGGGCTGTTATCACATACTGATTGTAGCATTGGTCTCAAGAAGTACTCCGCATATTTGAAAGAGGTTGGGCTGCAATGCTCAATGACATCATCAAAAATGCATAAGCCCCACTGCCTGTCTGGCCATGGCCTATGTGGACACTGTAAATAAAGTTTTCAAAGAGACAACACTTATAGGCAGCTTTTCCCATTTTGAAGTTGGTTATCCCCCTCATCCAACCTCATCACATCTAGAGTAGGCACCATGCCACATGAAGTGCCTTGTGCTGCAGCCTACATTGTCATGTCCAGTCTAACTTGTAGTATCTATATGCATTATTTTATTTATAAAATTTTACACCCCATCTAACTCTATAAAGAAAATATAAGGCAGCTTGTGACAATCCAGATAAAGCAATGTAACAAAATATGATACATAAATGTATTCTGCTTTTATTGCATTAAGGACTGTCCAAAATGTTCCACACACACACTGAGAAGCCCAGGCTTGTAGGCTCTGTCACCTCATTGTTTAATTTTAAAATGTGACAACCAACCAGCACTTGTGAAGATCTGAAATACCACATCATAATGATCATGCCAAAAACTGTTTACAAATAAAAACTTGTCTCTTCTTTATGGCATTTAAGTCCTCTAGACACTGTTGCCACCCTCCTGCAACTTTTACATCTTAGTACAAAACATTCTCTAAAGCCCACCAGTTATTGTCAAGGGAAAAATGATAGTAGCATGATAAATTATAGCCAATTAGCTATTATAGTATTTCATATGAATTTGGTACTAAAAAGAATGGATAGAGAGAATTTCCTCTTCTGACTCTCCACAGTGCTGACAATATTAAAATGGTAGGGTAGTCCCATTGTGCCACCCCAAGCAAGTCTATGAACATCCATGATACTTACAATTAAGTTGACAATTTGAGGTAACAGCTGTTCAAACCATGGTAACACCTTTGCCTTGTAGCTGCTGAATATTGAGTGCAAAATATCTGACACTTTAGTCAGGATGTAGACATCACTATCATGCTGATAAAGAAGAGAACAATGGGATCACTACAAATCTCAACCTACTTTAGAAGTGATAGATCTTGTGCGCATATTTTCAAAAACTAAAAGAATGTATGCATTTTCCAGTAATGGGAAATTTAGAAATCTTCATTATATGGCAAGGAGAATAGCAAGGAGGTAGGAAGGAGAAAATGTTCTAGAGCAGCAATTTTCAACCTTTTTCATTTCACGGAACACTGACAGGGAGCTTAAACTATCAAAAAACTGATTGTGTGCCTTGACAACTCAATCCCAATGGCCCTATTAATAAATGACCCACCCCCAAACTCTCACAACACACTTGTGGACCATTTACAGCACATCAATGTGCCATTGCACACTGGTTCAAAATTGCTGTTCTAGAGGCTTAGAGGTTGCATACCACTGTATGCATATTTACTTTATTTAGGAGATTTATACCCCGCCTTGCCACCCTACTTAAGGGCCCACAAGGTGGCATATGACAGTGTTCATTCTCTTTTGGCCTCACACTAGGAGACTGTTTTTCTACAGCTGTCAATTCTTACTCAGCACACACTGTTCTTCCTCCAACCAGCCATTTGCTTTCTTTCTTACTGAACCCAGCTAGTGATATCTACTCCAAGAGTCCTCTGTGTTCTTACAAATGCCTGAACTATCCAAAGGTGAGTTATACAAATGGCCAAGCTGCTTCAGAGTGTATCATTTGTATATCATCCTGCCAAATGACAAGGAGGTTCTTGCCATACATCATATGCATGGTAAGATATGTAATAAAATTGTTATCTGTAGCGGCACTGAAAGGGCTGCCATATCCTTACTTCCGTCTCAATCAATCTCAGAGTGTATCTGGAAGATGGAGGGGTACTGAAAAAATCGATCATGATTAAAAGGTTTCATTAACTTTTATACATGTTCTAAAATTGTCCAGGAACTAAAATTCAGTTACTATTGATACAATTATTCTAATTAAGATTTTAGAAGTGATTGCTCTTGTGTTAATCTGCATTGCTAAGATGACAAACTGAACCAACCCTGAGAAAATACGATCTCTGCATCACAGTTTGCAGGCTACAATAACATGGAACGAAGAATTAGGCTACAGCCACACTGATATCACAGCAACAATATATAAAATATGACGGATTATACAATATTCTCCAAGGGTTTTGTTAAAGTGATCTGGTTACAATGTGAATTTCTGGCATGTTATTGACTACGGTCCTCTATGCAGTCACAGAAACTAACCTGCAACAAAATTCATATGAACCATGTGATGCAGAATAACTCAGCATTTCATGTTTGTGTTATTCTGACAGAATTGGAACAAAATATTTTGTATTTATTGGTAAAACTATATCACACTATTGACTGCACTCAGCTGCAGTGCAGACTGTACAGTCAATATGCAACTAAGCCAGTATGATACAGATTTTGTATGAAGTTCAGAGTATCAGATATACAACTCACTCATAGATTTGCACAAAAGAGCTATGGGAAGACAAAACCTACTGGGAAGGAAGTCACCTTGGGAACTCTTATAATGAAACTGCTAATAAATGAAAGTAAATACAAAGTCAATCTCAAATAAGTTGCAGGAAGCTCCATTCAAAACATTTTGTACCAAAAACTATTTTAACTATATTAAAAATGCAAGTCTGATAAAGAAATTCTGAAAATGCCAACTACAGTAACTGAAAGTTACTAAAAATACAATAGTTTGAAGCACATCTATTGAACCACCTCCTGTGTCAGTGAAGATGCTTGTCCTAGTTCATTATGGCTTTTTGCTCTAATACCAGTGCTTCTCAAATGGACAGTTAACTATTCACCAGAAAAAAATGAAACAGACCAGTCTCGGAGAAAAAAAATCTGGACAAGTGGATTTGCCTCATTTACAGCAGTTGCTTGAATATTTGAAAAATGGAAAGGTCACTAAAGACAACAGTGGATATTATTATGAGCAATCCCTGAGAGATCAATCTACAAGTTTGGTATACTCCTTTTTAGCTAGTGAGAAGTAAACTATAAATGTTATTTTTAGCTGTTGTAATTATTTTCTTTTAATTATTAGTTCAGTTGCTCTTATTTTGTTACTAACTTTGGGAATTTGCTGAGAAATTGAAAAACAGATTAAAAATCTCAAATAGTAACTAACTGGCAACTGACTCTAAATGCACCCTTTTCTGTAAGTCTCTCATATGAATTCTTCTAAAGTAGCAAACACTGCATTATCTGGTAATTCCTGAATAACTCACTTCCTTTATTCTATTAACACTTTCTCTTCCTCTTTCAGAGGTTAAAAAGACTTCCTCCTCAGACATCCTACACCACAGACTGAGGCAAAACTGCACAAGCTATCAACACAGCCAAAATGCTTTCACAATCACCTCTTGGGTCTCTGGAAAACAGACCCAGCAGTTCCTTTCATAGGGAAATAATGTTTGACAACACTAGAACATTATAAAGGACTGCAGGTATGGTAACATGCTTTCCTCCCTCCAACATATTTTCAGACTCTCTCCTAAACAGATCCAGAACATATAGTCCAGAAGACATAATGCCAGTAAAGACACAAAATGGTCCATGTAGTCTTTCCCCATGCCTTGCTTGCCATTATTGCAGGTGGGTGAGCTGAAATGATACCTGAAGATAACAACCCATAGATGAATATCCAGTTGTCTATTCCACAGACAGTATCAAGTATTATTTGCCCACTATGGGTCATATTAAAGTAGCATACCCTAAGGGGTGGAACAGATTATAAGAAATGGATACCGGGTCAATTAAGGTTCCATAATGAGCTCCCAAACAGAACACATTGATTTAATATGGAATAGCCTCTGCTCAAATGCAATCTCAGTTAATGCAAGGCTTTATAACTAATATCTTGAACAGAACTCACCTCCTTCTACTGCTGATTCAAGAACAAATTTAATTCTTCAGAGGCTACAACAGCCAGAATCCTACTGTCTTTAGCAGTGGCATTTTGCCTTTATCTTAAAGGTCCTGGTGAGGGAAAGTCTTCAGATAGGGATACTACTCTCTTCCATTTCTTGTTTTTAGAATGTTCTCTGCACATTCTTAATGTCAAATTTCCCATCACAGAAGGATCTATAGTCTGTAAGTTATGTTCTAAACTCTTAAGGGTTCTGAATCAGGGAATCCTGTACTTTGTGGTGGTGGTGGGGAGAGAATCCTACTGCCTGATCCCAGCTTGGATTCAAAGAGCTACTTAAAAATTCTCAGTGGAATTTCTGACTTATTCCTTTTTTATTTTATAGGCCTTGAGCTATTGAAAGACCTTCATCCATTCATAAAAGTTCCATCTCTAATATATTCATTTATGTAAATTTATTTAAATTTGAAATGTAAATTAATTCTTTTTTTCCTGGCCCTCGACATAGTGTCAGAGAGATGATGTGGCCCTCCTGCCAAAAAGTTTGGACACCCCTGATCTAGGATGAAGCCCCCAGATAATCTAGGATGAAGGACAATGGTGGCATCAGCTGATGGCATGCAAAATATGAGAGAGAAAGCCAGCTTCATAATGGCTATTTAGCACTGTTTCGCTGTCATGACAGTAAGTAAGCAGTGGCAGTGAGGCAGTGAGTGCTTGCCCTTTCAATCTGCTTCCACTGAGAATATGGATGATTTTTCTCTAGCTGCAAGTTTCTCTAGCTGCTGAAATCTGCTGAGAAAAAGTCTGCTACTTTAGTTTGCCTCCTACTGACACAAGAAAAGTATAGCCATCCCGTAGTATGATACCCGAGAAAAGGTATACTGTAACTCCTTCTGCTCTTAAGTTGACACCTCTCATATTCTTTGGTTTTAACCAAATTTGGCCTCAAAACCACAGCACAGCATAAGCTTCCCAAGTGACCCAATACAGGTATACTGCTCCCAAGAGCAAAATTTACACAATAGGCAGTTGTACAACTCTTTCAATTGTTCTAATGCATAAAATGGAACAGTTTATTCAAGTATTCCATCTGCAACAAAACCAAAAGGGAACTTACTTCATCCTGCAGTGACTCTTCAACTTGCTCATCATAGTCTTCATCTTGCCTTTTTGCTAATTAAAAAGTAAATTATATGTTAGTTCAGCTCTTTTCACAAATGTTTAGCTCTGGGGCAAGAAAAAAAAAGCAATAGAGAAGGAGCAGAAGATGAATTATTTGGTAGACCAGTTCAAGGCAATGGGTTTGCTGTAAAGGAATTTTGGATAAAGAAGGTATTTTCTTTCTTTCAGAATTAAAAGGCAACCTAACTTAACCACATGCTGTTTAGAAGAGAGCACTATATCGAGCTTTTCCATACTGTTGCAGCTACCAAGATATGCAAGAGATGATAATGATGATGATGATAATAATACAGGTATTTATATACCGCCTTTCTTGGTCTTTATTCAAGACAGTTTACATAAGCAGGCTATTACAATTGAAAGTAGGTTCTATCTTCCAAGAACCACAACATTCAGATGTTTCTTTCTGATCTGGTTTCACATTCTGGCCTCCATCCTCCCACGCTCAGAGCAGATGGAATAACATGGCTCAGCTTGTCAGCTGCTTCAAGGTCACACGGTGCAGGTGGCCTCGAACTGGCGACCTTGTGGATGTTATCTTCAGGCAAATGGAGGCTCTACCCTCTAGACCAGACCTCCTGCCCAATCCTATGGGCAGATCCTATGCCCAATCCTATCCAGCCTTCCAATACTGATGCAGAAATGCCAACAGGGCATGCGCTACATCCTGTGGTGTTCCCTTACCTCCAGGTTGCACTGCAGCTGCATCGGCAGTGGGAAGTTGGATAAGATTGGGACCCAAGTAATACATCTTTTAGAGAAAAATTTTAGAATCTTCTTCAGGCAGGCATTTGATGACAGCATTTAATGAGGCTATGGGCTGTGGCCAGTTGTGAATGTTACCTAGTCTATGTTCAGAAACATTAGAATTAGATGGGCTAAACATCTAAATATTCATTAGTACAGTTTAAGTTATGTTCCTGACACATGTATTGAGAAGAGAGAAGTAATGGTTCCACTTTATTCTGCTTCATTCAGACTCCACCTGGAATGCTATGTCCAGTTCTGGGTGCCACAGATTAAAAAGATTATTGACAAACTGGGGCAGGTCAACAGGAGGGCAAGTAGGATGGTGAGGGGGACCGAGGCCATGCCCTGTACAGACAGGTTAAATGAATTGGTCATATTTAGTTTGAAGAAGAGACAGTTAAGAGGGAACATGTTAACTACCTATAAATGTCTGGGGGGGAAGTCATGTGGGAGATGCAGTGAGTTTGTTTTCAGTTGCTTTGGAGGGTAGGGCCAGAAAAAATGAAATGTCAATAAGGGAGAGGTAACATTTAATTTAGGAACAACAAACATATTTGGTGTGGAGCTGTCTGCCTTGGAAGGTGGTAGACTGGTCAATGATGGAGGTCTTTAAGCAGAGGCTGGATAGTCACCTATTGGGCATGTTGTAGCTGTGGACACCCTGCACTGGCAGAGAGGCTTGATGACCTTGTAGGTTCCTTCCAACTCTATGATTTGTTTGGTCTTAATGTTAGCAAAGCAAGAATACCTTGTCTTAACTCTTGATTCTTAAAGTGCTCTTCTAGTTTTCCTTTCAATATTCCTCCAAGTTCTTCAAAGTGTTCATTGTTGAGACATCCATCTCCCATTACTTCAATACACTAAAGAACAAATTTTATAGACAACATACAGCCAATGTTATTATATTGGTGAAAGTCTTCCTGCACACCTTTAGAAGGCTGTTTGAGATGGTGCTGCCCCAGTTTACTGATCTGACAATATCAAACAACTGCAAAACATACAGTGTTATGAACTAGTTAACATTATAGAAAGACCAGTTATAACATTCACATGTACGTCCCATGTAGTTTATATCACAAATTACATACAAATGTGCACTGGGCACCCTATTTCTTGAGTTTCTGTAGCTAAGCACCACAAAGAAAAAGACCATAGCAAAGACTTTGATACCACAAAGACATATCAGAAGTTTAGCAATCTTCCCTGTATTTGGTGTCACAGTGAACCATGATTTAGGAGATGAAAGGTACTGCACATTTGCATAATTCACAGACTATATTCATTACAAATCTTGTGTAAAATAATGCATCAAACCAATAATTAAAAACTCAAATTCAAAATTTCTACTGAAATAATTTAACAAGTCTGCTAACAGTATTCCAGCTGATTCTCTACTGCTAGCTTTCTAACTTAATATAGCTGTTGGGAAATATAAGCAATCTTAGGCTGCAATCCTGGGCACATGTACCTGAAGAAAGTTCCACTGTGCAGAGTGACTTACATCCAAGTAAGCATGCATAGGATTATTCTACTACAATTTATTGTATGAGCTTTAAATTTAGCCCAACTACATCTGCATATCATAAAAACATACTTTTTCATTATCACAGAAGAGGTATTTCCTCTTGCGTGAAAGATAGAGGTATGGAAATGTCTTTTCTAAGATGGGACCTACTGTCATTTTTTAAAGTAGGTATATTAAATTTTTTTACATTAGTCAGACAGCACATTTTAAAAATCAATTAAGGACTGGAATTTAGCTAGATTTATTGTTCACTTACATATATTTATAATCCACTTTTTTTACCAGACACCAGGTATCCAAGGAGACCAACAATAAAACCCAACAAATTTTTAAAAATGGAATGGTGCCGGATGATACTCAGACCTCCACTGCAATTTCTATTGTTGCACTGGCTGTCTGGATAGCCCCAGATACTTTTGTCCCTGCAGGGACAAAAGTATCTTCTCACTCAGGCAGTTAGGTGCTCTCCAGCTTCCCTCTTCCCAGTAATAGGGCTGGTTAATGAAGGCTCTTGGGGAAATGATGATGGAAAATGCCTATCATTTCCCAGGCCTCCAATTTAAAAAGAAATTGAAGATTGGCTTTCTACAATATAAGATTTAATAGGCTCATATTTTTAGAAAATCTTATTCAGGAAGGACACTTTCAACTAAAGCTCAAGAATCTGTGTCTAGGAATTTAAACAATCTTACTGATCTATCAATTTTGTAATTGAACCAGCAAAAGCTGCAACACAACTAGCTTACTGGATTTGAATCCTGCTTGCAACTAGTTATTAGGACAGCATGACTTTGGATAGAAAGCCATCAATCAATCAATCAACAGTATTTATATACCGCTTTTCAACTAAAAGTTCACAAAGCGGTTTACAGAGAAAAATCAAAAGCCATGACTGTTTAATACATAGAGTCTACACTTAATCCCATTTAACTACTGTACTGTTTTATATAAAAATTCTAAGAATAATAGTTTGGATTCAGAGATATCACTGCATTAGCAAAAAATCACTTCTGCTTGATGGAATCTCTGATTTCCACAGATTTTCTATACCTACTGCAGCTTGCTGTGTCTCTCCAAAAAGCAATTCCTGTGTGCTGGGTTATCCTACTGAACAGTATGGAATACATCATGGAGTGCAGTGAGGCAGATAGGGAATCAGCAAAAATTGTGGAGCCAAGGTTGTATAGGCAGAACTACATTCCCACTTGGGCAGTGACATATTTAAAAGTCAATGCTGAAGCAAAAGCACACAAAGAAAGAAAATATGACCCACCTATGTGCTGTTTTGATTATACAGCTTATTACTAATCTTAGAACACTCACCAGTAGAAGTAAGAAGATTGCTTATAAAGGAGAAAATGTTACCTTGGCAAAAGAATGCATGATCTCCGACAGTACATCTGAATCAGGTTCTGTCCCTATGGCCTTAATAAGGGCATCACACATAAAATGCCACATCTGGGTGAGGTATTCTGGGCCACGAACTCTTGCACATTCTAGGAGCAAAGGCATGGATTCTGCAGCTGCCACACGAACACGTTGAATTCATTAAGGTAAATTACTAAACAATTTTTACCACAATATCAGACTACCATCAATACAAAGCATTCTTCTGAAACTACAATAACTAGCACTGATTTCCAGTTCAGAACCCAGACTTAGATTTTAAATCACAACTAAGCATGAGATGTTTTATCTGTTATATTTCTCGAAACCAAGCCAGACAACCCAAATTAACTGGAACAAATGCTTGTATAATAAACAGCATTTATTCAATTTAAAAAGACAAGCAATCATCCACAGTGATAAAGTTTTATCTGTCCCAGAATTTTAGCTCTCAATTTGAAGGGACATCTCCACATACTATATTTCTAACTGAAATGCTGCTATAGGTGCAGAAGATAGGTCTTTGCTCCACTGCTGCTAAGGTAGCATTCCACAAGTGGTAGGCAATGCAGAGTTCCACTGAAAAAACCGTAAGAAGACTCAGAGTGCTGGGAAGGCATTCTAGCAACCCCTCAAGACTGTAACCATGATGCTCTCACTGTATCAGTTGTACTCTGCCCAAATGCTGAATTCTTATGCCTTCCCATTACCTTACACATTGATGACAAAAATACATGAAAACTATGTGAAGGTTTTAAACATTAGAACTTCACAGAACACTATGAAAGTGTTTAAACAAAAAGATATCATCGTGAAAATAGAATTTCAAGAGAGGAACCATCAGTTTCACAACTTGCTCAGTATACTCCACAAATCCTTCCTTCAGTTCTTTGGCATAACAAACCTAAAAAACAAAATGTAGTTACTTTAGCAAGGAAATACTTGCTGCTAAACAGTTAAAGTTAACTTCTGCAATAGGCAAACTGCACCTAAAAGCAAAAATGGTACACACCATTCTTGTTGCCTGTGATAAATTAGACCAGAGGTTCTCACTTTTTGTTCTTTGGAGGTCCTTTTCACTCCTAACAGATATCTTAAGAAGCCCCACCAGAGTATGCACAAAGCCTTGAGGGACCCAAGAGCATGTGTTGAACAGCCCAGTGCCAATACTCACAAAGAGCTGGAATAGAAGGGGAATGAGAGATGCGAAATGGGGAAGCAGGAGGGATGGGTGAGCAAATCAGGCAGGGGGCAGATGGTGGCCACTTATAGTGTGTTTGCGGAGTTCCTGAAGGCGTTTTAGGAAATCCACTGCTTCTAAGAACATACTTTGAGAAACAATGAATTAGACAATCAAATGATTAATGAATAGGTACCTTGGAATTACCATGAAACTTGGCACTAGTGAAACCTATATTAGCACAGTTGCTAAGAACCTGAGCAGGACTGCTGGTACCTGAAGGGGTACATAGATGCCATCCCCCTTTACCTGGTGATGCTTTAGTCCAGTGGTCTTCAACCTTCTTCTTTTCCCATAACAACTAGGCTTAACACTGGGGGGAACCTTTACCTTGGAATTTATAGAAAAAAATTTTCTTGCTTTTAAAGCTTTAACTGAGAATATTCCTCCAATGTGTTATCTACTCTCACTATAAATGCCACTCACTGAGTTCAGTCTTCCTTACTCTGACAGCAGAGACATATGTTTTCTAGCATGAGAAGAATCTTGCATCAACCACTTTCACCTTCTTGTTCTTCTAGTGGCTGGAACACTTATAATCTTTCACTGACCCTCTGCTGACAGAGCATTTCAGGGCCCAATACTATCCAACTTTCCAGGACCAGTGTAGCCATGCCAATGGGGCATGTGCTGCATCCTGTGGTGAGGAGGCAATCACAGGGGCCTCCTCAAGGTATAGGAACATTTGTTCCCTTACCTCAGGGCTGCATTTTGGTTGCACCGGTGCTGGAAAGTTGGATAGGACTGGGCCCTCAGCTGTCTAACCTAGTGTTCTTCTACCTTGGGGTTGCGATTCCAATGTGGTTGTACAGCCTCAGTTGTCAGGTTGCAGCAACTTATGGGAATAGAAAAAGGTTGCAGACTACTGGACTAAAGCATCACCAGGCAAAGGGGGAGGCACCTATGTACCCCTCCAGGTACCAGCAGATTGTGTCTCAGTCCTGCTCAGGTTCTTAGCAACTGTGCTAATACAGGTTTCACTAGTGCCGAGTTTCACGGTAACGTTTTCTACTCTCTCTAATGAGAGTGTTTGGTTACAGTGAACAGTGCTGGGAGAGTGTTATGGAGGTGGGGAGGGTGGACAGGAACCCGAGTGGAGTGTGTAACTGATGCTGGGTCCCCAGTCTCACACTTTATTGGGGTTGTGGCATGAAAAAAATTGAAGACCACTGGTTTATCCAATCACATTTAGGTTACAAGCTGCAGTCTACACAACTTTAGCAGCTTCAGTTCTTTTGAACATTTATTTTCAAAGCATGCCATCCAAAGAGAAGTTCCATTACTCACCAACATCTGACATGCAGTTGCTTTTTCTTCAAGGCCTGCAGTTTTGATACCAAAACTCTGCTGGTCTCCTAGATTTACAAATTCCCAGCCATCATCATCACTCATGTTTTCCATATCTTGGGCTAGCGATAAAAAAAATGTTAGAAGTGTTGTGGTATTCCTTACAAAGTGTCAGTAAGTGGAGTAAGAGTAAGAACTTACTGTCTAATAGAGCCACTTCAGGCTTAATTGATGCCGTTTTCATTAAAGGACCCATAACAACAGGAAGGTACTGCTGAAATTCCTTTCCAAGGATCTTGCACATTCTAGCCCATGCAGAAATCATGTATGAAATCTGTAAACAAACAATTACATTCAACTTTCAAATATATAACACAAAAAGTATATTACTTAGTATAATATATAAAATATACAGAAGTATATCACTACCCAGGCACACAAAATACTTTAAACATTAATGTTTACTCATACTGTTTTCTGAAGTCACTGTTATGAGGAATTTCTATCAGGAACAGGTAAACCCTAATACTTGGCATTTATAAAGCTCGAGTGTTCAAAGTACATTGTTTGCTGCAATTCTCACAACAACCCTATGAAGTAGGTTAATATTTTCCCCCATATTGCAGTTGGAGGATGGAGCTGACAAAAAAATAAACCTCCCCATTGCCTTCTAGTGTGTTTACGGAAGAGCTAACACCGGAACCAGGGAGTTCCTGATTCAAAGCTCAGCCTCTCAGCCATTATGAAACACAAGCTTTCAGTAATAGTAAAAAAAGCCACAAATGCCAATTTTCTTACCAACATTTTTAAAGAATGGGCTTTAAGGGTACCAAAAGTACCCATGAAATTGACTTATATCACTGCCACCACTGTTGGACAAATTACATTCCTACTCTGGTACAGTAAGAGGATTTGTTGTACTGTTAATCCTTATTTTCCCATAGGTGAGGAATGAGACTATAAAAACATGACTACAGACAGCAACAGGTCAAGTGGAAAAAGCAGAAACTAATAAAGACTGAATTTACAAATCACCCAATTGTGGCCATGGGTGGGGATAGAGACAGACATTTCAGCCCCACCCCGTATGCCCGTCCCATTTGATGAGCCTTTAGCTAGGTTGATATAACACTGGCATAGGTACAGCTTCTTTCCCTCCCCTTCCATTTGGTAAAATCAACTACATTCTCACCTGGAAAAATGTATATTTATACCACATGTATTAGCCAGGTATGTATAGTGAGATTTAACTAAAGATTTAAATCCTTAACAGGTCACATTTCCATATAAATTCAAATGTCTACAGATTTGAATTCAAATCTATTCACAACAGATGTGATTACAGAACTTCTGGAAATAGTAAACCTGTCTATCCTAAGCAAGCATATCAAACAAGTTGTGCATGATATTCTAACTAGGCAATTACAGCAGACGTCTCAATGTCATAAGTACTAGAAGCAAGCACTGGACATACCTGAGGATCATCATCTTCCAAGTCATTGAAGTCAGTCTGTGTTTTCAGCAAAAGCTGCATCACATCCGATGCATCTTGCATGAACTAGAAATAGAACACAACCAACTAGGTTACGATCATTACTAAGCATTCTAAACCAGTATTGTTCAGCTTCATACTGAAACTTATGACAATGGACTGCTTTGACATGACACCAAACAAAGATTTGGCATTAATGAGTACTCTCAGGCTTATAAACTCCCTCCTTCCCTTATGCACAGCAATTAGTAACTTTTAATCCTGTTTGTAGTAAAGGAGATGAGAAGTTACTCATCGACACACATGAGGAGAAAGAGCACACAACTCCTTAGGACTCATTTAGGTTTGGTTCAAACAGTTCCAGTATGAATTATAATGTGCACAAGTTCCATAGCTAAAGCTAGAAAAGGACAACCAAATGGTTTTAATCAGAGAAGATAAAAGCAACCTAGTACAGTTACAAACATTCAAGACTTGTTTCAATAGAACTTAAGCACACCAAGGCCATTCTTTCCACCAGCACATGTAAAGTTTGAATGTTTAGTTTAGATTTGTAGAGTCAAATGGGCTTGGGGGTATTCAATCCCACTGCCTGCACAAAAGCAGCAGTCTTCACACCAAGATCTCCATACTATTTAAGATGATAGTTTCTCATATGATATCAGGTATCATCTTGGATAGTTTTTGAATATAATTTTTAACTTTCTACCCCACATTCCTCTTGATTAAAGAGGAATGGTGGGGTATAGAAAGTTATATTCAAGAATCCTGAATATAATGGGCTGTATCCTAAGAAAGTAAGTCACACCAGTGGAAGAACCCAACTTGCAATGGAAATGTCTTCATTTTTACTACACAGATCTATTTTCCTTCTAACAAAAAGCCTGTTAGAAACATTTAACATATAAATGTAGAGCTGGCAACATTACAATCTAGTAGTAGAAATTTTAGTCAGCAAACGAAAGATTGCAAACATTCAAAATGAAGCTTACCTTTTCTTTTCCTACTGCAAGGCCAATTAAACTAATACATTCTATGGTTTTTCCTCTTAAAAGTCTAAGTTCCTTCTGCACAGCATTTTCAACAATGTGTTTAAGAGAAGGCATAAATAAATCATAATATGGAACAAACTTCTCTTCTGCTGTATCAGCAACTGATGCTATTGATGTAACAACTTGTTCCAACACCAGCTTAGTGCCTTTTTCTATTAGCTGCAGAAAGGACAGAAACCAAAACAAATTAAAAGACTTTGTTTGAATCTCAGAACAGTTTAGAAACTTCCACCTATATATAGATGGCTATTTTGTATAACATGTGGTGTTAGTCAATACAAATGCTTTTGTGCACTAGTAAAAAAGTTACTACTGTATCAATCACTCACAAGTTAAGAATCTTATGGTCCAACCCTATTCTTCTCCCCCAACGATGCAGCACCACCAATATGGCTACTGCTGCATCCTCAGTGGGGAGCAGTTGAGGAGGTCTCCTCTGGATAAGGGGACAATTGTCCAAAATGCAGGGAAAGTTACTTAGACCTACACTAGCTAAATAGCTGGTGCAGATCTGTGTGGACCTGCACTGCATGATCAGGTCCCCAAAGGGGGTTAGGATTAGGTGGCCACTGCTGCTGCCACCAAACCTACCCCCTTCCTTGACCTGATCTGTCCATGACCCACCCCTCTCCAATCCTGTTCTGTCCTCCATACACCTCTCACTTCTCCTGCTGACATAGCTGCTCCAGCAAGCGACAAGAAAGCTGATAACATGGGCAGAAAGGTGCTGGCCTTCCCGCCGGTGCTTCTGGCAGAATGCTGTTGGAGCACCTTTAAGTCTGATGACAAATGCTTTACAGCAGTTAGCGCTAGTGAGGGATCCTTACCAAGGACATCCAGTAAGTACAGGATTGGACTCTTACCTCCTGCAGTTTTAACACCATAGTAGAATGAAGATGCTTCACTAAGTTATCTAAATAAGGAATAAGAAGTGATTTTGGACAGTCTTCAGTAAAGTTGATCAGAGCAGCAGCTGCATGAGCTTGAACACGTTGGTTGCCTTGGTCTTCCATGGTCTGCAGAAGAGCTGCAATTACCTACAACACAGGTAAGCTAACATAAGTAAAAGGTTCCAGAACGAACTGCCTCAATATGAAATATATATCTTTCTACTTGCCTTCTCATGGAATTTTTTCTGGAAGCCTGGTGCAAAGTCTGTAGCCATCTGACCAATTGCATTACAAGCTGCATACCTTACTCGTGGATGCTGAAATATTTAGCTTTGATTAGTAAGCTCATAAACATGATAAAATACAAATTGAGAAAGCCAAGTGATTTAAACTTACAGGATCCTGAAGGAAAAGCAAAACCAAATTAACTATTTCATTCAGAATTCCCTCCATCTGTTGGTGACAGCCTTCTCCAATAGCTGACAGAGCCATCAAGCCAGCATGCCTGTATTTCCAGTCAGCTGTATTGAAACAATATTAGAAAAGAATGTAAAAGCTCAGCATCTATGTTTTACTCAGAATATGATTTTACCTAAGCTCACTTTCCCTCCATTCTAGGCTATGAGAATGTTTATCTCCCTTTCTGTTCAACATGGTTTCTTCCCACAGGGAAGAATCATCAATGATACAGTGACAATTCCTTAAGCTACTAAATTTAAATAGCAATTTTAACTCTTGTAGCAACAAGAAAGCTTGAGAATGCACCAAGCTAAGGGAAGTTTCTCTTAAATCCACTAATGTTGGAACTGGAATTTAACCCATTGCCCATTCTGACTGCTGCAGAAACCTAAATTGACTGTATTTTCAGAATTTTGGTCTACTTTTATTACATTTTAATGTTCCTATTTTCATACTCCTCTGTTATGAGTGTACTGATTTCAGTTGGCTGGTATCAGTAATCCTGTTGATCAAGTTACGTGCATACTTATGAAAACTGTGCCCTAAAAAACTGGATTTTGAATGGTGGATTAATTTGCAAATCCATCCTTATATATATTTTAAACTAGGACTGTAACACACCTACTAGCCTTGTGGAGATGACTCACTGTTAATGCCTCTGTCGGCCTTCCTCTCAGGCCTGAGCAGCTGCTGATGGCATGGATATTGTTGTGTGTATGTGTTGAAGGCCCTATGCAAATAGTTGCTGCATCTTATGGAGTCTGTGTGTGTGGGATCACATGTGAAACCTTGCTGCTGCGTGCAGTTGGAAGATGCTGCTGCACTGTCCAGTTGCTAGCTTCTTTTACTGTCTCCACTTCCGGGGGAGGGGGGGGAGAATGGTTGTCTGATGGTTAGCCCACACTAGCCATGGGGAATAGCAAAATGAGTCCCCATGCCTTCCAGTGGCTCACTGCTCCAATTGCCAAGCTTGACTGAGTCAGAACTCTCCAGAGAGCTCTTAAAAAGGGGAAATTTAAAAGGGAAATGTTGGCTTTGAAGAAAACGGTGGGATCCAGAGTGGCTGCCCCAATTGCCCTACCCAAGGGACAAACCTGTCCAATATAGTGAAATAAGGCTTTTATACTGGACTGCAAATATCCATCACTGTTAGTGCCAAAGCGTAATATGTGAGATCTACGATTGAGTACCCCAACAATGTTTTTAAATTTTGCAATATCCATGGTTTGATCATGGAAGCAACACTAGGGAAGGGGGCATTTAACCTTTTCTACGCTGCCATGTCCCTGATCTAAATCCACTTACCCTCAAAGCTGTTCTTAGTTCTGCTAAAAGAAAAGGTACCAATATTTTGTGCTCATCTCTTCCAGCAAATTAATAGTAGTTTTGAGGTAGACTGAGAGAAATATATAGTGCAGGGTTAAACTAGAACCACTTCCCCAATCTTTTTGAAGAAAAGCTGATACAGAAAATCTAACCACTGGATCTCCAATGTCACATTTGGTTAGGCCATAACAGGAGAGATATGTCATATTTGCCAAGCCCAAATTTTTGCTATCAGTACTTAGGCAAAAGTCATGTAAGATCACAATATCAGTTTGTAACAGTTATTTTCTTATACATTAACATCCAGTGCTCATGTTGTCCTACTGTGTACACACATGGTGGGACATCACATTTCCTCCCTCTAGGTTCCATTTACTTGCCATAATGTCTACATACATGATATTAATAAAAAATATTTTATTAACTGTCCTAAAAATTCTAAGTATTCTGTAGCTTTCTAAAAAGCTATGTAGGTCTGTTTTCCTGATTTTTGGAAAGCTAAGGATAGAATGTTATTTGAGTGTTATCTCGTATGTCCATATTACAGCAGATGCCTATTAATCCACTGTGCGACTAGACAAATTAAGTCTGAAATTATGACTTGGGTAAAGAACTTCGCCATCATGCACTTCAACGATCCTCTGATCTGTGGAGAAAGTGGTTCCTGTTGTAATCAGGAACCATCTTGCTACACTAAGTCCCTAACATATGTACTTGTTCCATTCCAGAGATCTGCCTGGAAGCTGGAACTTCTTAAACAGTCAGCTTTGGCTGGCCCAGTACTATCAAGCTGGTGCAAAACCACCAAAGGACAAAAGTGCAAAGTGCACTGTGCAAAAGTGCCAATGAAGCTGTCCACAAGTCAGGTATCCATAAGTTAGGCAGCCAGTGTACTTGTAGAATTCAATGCATCTGTTTCTGGGACCTTCTAGATCTCTGTGTTTTTCACCTAACTGACTAAGATCTAATCATCATATTCTATACACTTTGGAACTTTTCAGTTTTCCCCTTCCACCAGTAATACATCATGTCCTCCAAAAGTTGCTTCTAAAAAGCAGCACCCTCTACTGCTTGAAGTAAAAATTAACGCACACATTTTGGTCCTCTGTGGAAGACAGCTATTGGATGCAAAGCCACTAGAACAGTACATTTTCACTGATCTTAACTGCTGACGACAAGAAACATTTCCTATACTTAGAAAGCTTTAACATCTGCTCAAAGTCCAAAATCGAATTACTTACGATTCTGAAGCATCTGCATAATATGTTCTTTTATCATAGGCAGAACAAGCTTCCCACCAAGACCACATGCCATTCTGTCCAGTGCACTCTCACCAGCAACAGCATTGCTAAAGTCAATTCGTAAATTTAAAAAAAATTCATGAGTCTAACATTTAAGATAACAGAAGTCAATAAAATTGACAATTTTACCCCATCAAGTTCACTTCGCTGTATTCTATTGGAAAGCAGCGTACTTTTATGAACACAAGACTTCAGTACAAATTACAATTTAAAATATTCTAAAGTTTAAATCCATTTGTACTTATGTTAATACTAGGGTAGAATCCTACACATACCTGCCTGGGAGAAAGTACCATAAAACACAGTGGGGTTTATTTCTAATAGATGTGCACAGACTTGCACTGCCTATTTGACAGTACATTTAAAATGCTGAACTTTTAACATCTATAATATGAATTCTCACACTGTGGTATTGATCGAGCTTAGTACAACCATAAGACTTCTACTGCAAGAAACCCTGTTCTATTCAGTTCCTTGCTTTTATGGTACAAACTTTCTTTATATGAACTGTGTGACTGTCTCAAGTTATTACTCTAATCAGAAAACAGAAGTCCCCCCTAGAATGAGAACAAACTCCTCCAGTAAATATGCTATTTATTCTTTTTCTCTTTTCACATAAATTATGCATTTACAGAGTACTGGCCAAGGGAGCAAAGATATGCTAAATACAAGTGGAATCTTGGTATCCATGGGGGATCCATTCCCAGATCTCCCGTGGATACCGAAACCCATGGATAATGAAATCTGTGGGTTCCAACTCACAGGGGCTCCAAACATGATCAGAACCTGGTCCAAAGCTTTTCTGAGGTCTGTAGAGGCCATGTGCTGGCTCTACGGGCCTCAGTCTCCCAGATGTGACCAGAACCTGGTTCTGGTCACATCTGGGAGGTCTTTAGTGGGTTCAGCCGCTGGTTTGGAACCCATGGTCAGTCAAAACCGCAGGTCCAAAATCCATGGATAAACAGATTCGACCTATATAATGAAACATCCAAGCAGATCATAAGCCATTTTACTTTAATGGTGATATCAATAAACTTAAACAAACCACCATTTAAAAATAACTAATTTACAAATGGAAAGTTTCATGCTGATGTATGCAAGCTCATTCAATTATGACAGCCTTTCCCAAACTGAGTTGCAAGCCACTGGAAGGATGTAAGTCCATGCGAGGTGAGTTGAGGACTGGGCCCTCTCACCTGCCCTTGCAATGGAATGGCTACAAATAGGAGTAATTCTGGAGGCATTGGGTCCCGTCCCCCCCGGAGTTTCCTTCTGAGTTACAATGGGCCAGTGACCCACTCTACCGGCCTCTGCAGGCAATGGAATGGGCTGCAGAAGCCACAAAGCCACTTCTTGTTTTCTGAGGCAAACTGGAAGTTGCCTCTAAAATCTGAAGTTGCTTTTCAGGTTTTCCTCCTATTTGGAGGCCTTTGGGGGCCAGTAAAGTGGGTCACTGGCCAGGTGCAACCCAAAAGAGGCCTCCCAAGCCACCAGGAGTGTTACAAACCACCACAGGAGATGAGGTGGGTCACAGCACCAAAAACATTGGGAACAAGTGAATTATGAAATTTTCAAAAGCTATCTTACCACCAAAAACCCCTTTGTGAAATTCAAACTTCAATACAAGACATGATTACTAAAAAGGAGTTTGACTCTAGAAATTACAGAAGAACTATATTTTATAAAACTAGTAGTGCCTGACAGATATAGAAAACTGATCTTTAATCATCAAAGTATAATCAATACTGCACTGGATCCACACAGAGAATCAGGGTTTTCATGTGCCAATTCCTAACTGCAGCCTTTTGCACTCTCTAAAAAGCAACTGTTGACTGAGTTTCACAAGCACTTGGTTTCTTGGTGAGCAAATACACCCAACATTATTCTAGGCAAAGTTTATTTTTTACCCCACATCAGCTTTATAAACTGCTTGTTGCAATTGCTGAAATTGTGATAGTCTTACAGCAACTACTTACAGACGCTAGTTGACAAACTAACAATCCTTAAGCATGCCCTGCTGTGGAAGTTAATGGACATTTAATGGAACACATGAAAAAGTTGTAGATATAAAAAAGACACAGCACAAAATGAGCTGTACCACTAGAAAAGACCAAACCACACTGATGTTTTCTTTTTTTAAAAAAAAGATTGTTCACCTGTCAAAGTCATCATCTTCCAACTCATCAGAATTTGCCCAATCTTCATTTTCTTCTAGGTCTACCATCATGGTTAACATTTGAGGAACTAAAGAAATTTAACATTGCAAATTATAATTTGAAAATTTATAATCCACATACACCAGTCCCAAATCCTAGTAAAAACTGTAAGGATACGAAACCGGCACATATACCATCCTACCACAACATGTACCAACATCACTATGCTTAGTTCTGAAACTTCCATATAAAGCTGGTGAAACACTTAATTCCCACCTCTCTTGTCACCCACACACAGGGGAGAGATAGCTCAGTGACAGACTGCATGCTTTACATCAGGAAACTCCAAGGTTCAATCCCTATATTGCCCTCAAAAGTGGTTTAAGATCACAGGGTTGGAAAGATGTTAGAAATATTGGAAAACTCACTGTCAGAGTAATTAGACTAGATGTACCACTGTCTAAAATCAGTACATGCATCCCCCCATATCCAAAGATCCAGTATCCCTGGTTTCAGATATTCGCAGTCCCAGCCCCAATTACCTTCCACTTTCTTCTTTAACTATCAGGCATGTTTCTTGCTTTTACAGACACTGTAAGAGCAAAGTGACAGGCAGGCATGCAGCCTGCATTCTAGGGTACAGGCAGAACATCAACAGGAAGCCACTTATGTACTCAGAGTACATAAAAGAGTCCCCTTTTATCAGCAGTTTCTGTATCCATGGGGCAGTCGTGGTGGAACAGATCCCCCATGGACACAGCAAGACATCTGATTAGGATAGCATCATTTATTTACATTTGCATCCCTGAAAGTTCAGAAATCGTACTAAAGAGGATTGTTAGTCTGGTATGGCCTGGGCCCATGTGGATTGTTGAATTTCTGGCCATGTAGCTTCCAGTTCAGTTTTCCAAAGCCAGTCCAAAAAGGAGGCACGCCAAATGCTGCCCCCTCCAACTTATCTGGTGATGTGCCAAGCATCTGTTCTTCCTCACTCTGGATTGAGAAAGCAAGGGAAGTATAGAGCACAAGAAGTTAAAGGAGAGTAGTGGGCCACAGCTCTGATGCTCCAAGCCCACCACTCTCATCTTCTGCCACACTTACTCTTCTGTTCCATTCTCCCCCTTTTCAAACCTGAGAGTGAGCAGAGAAGGAGAAATATAGGCAAGTGACAGATGGATGTGGGCATCCCCCACTGATCTGTTGCCTGAAGCATCTATCACAGTTAGCTTCATCAATGGCCTAGGTCTGGAATTTTCTCTGAATACTGAGGTGTAGCCTAAGGAGGACATGTGGAAGGAACTCTGTAGAAGTGAACTCCATTGTCTGGTTCTCAGCATGGCAGCCCTCTGCACATGTTAAAAATTCATTCAAGGATCAGGCGACTTCCCAGAGAAATACTGTATAGCCCAGTGGTTCCCAAGGTCCCGGGAAGCTCAAGAACTGCTGTAAGTGCTTGCAGAGGAGTGAGGAAGACAGTGGGAGAAGGGGGAAGGAGAAGGGGGAAGGCAGCGGGACAATCCCCAGGATCGCACCGCTAAGGGGTGGGCAGGGGCTGGCACATACCTACCAGTCCCTGCAGCAGCCTCCTGGGGGTGTGGGGAGCCCTGCACAACCCTCCTTCAGAAAACGAAAGTGGAGTGATCGTGCCCCACCTCCGGTTTGCAATTGAAACAGGAAGTGGAGCGCAATTGCTCTACTTTCAATTTCTAAAGCTCGGGGAGCCCTGCGGAGGATTGCAGAGGGCTCCCTGCACCCCTGGGAGGATGCTGCAGGGACTGGTAAGTACGTGCCAGCCCCTGTGACCCCCTTAGCGACACAATCCTGGGGTCGTGTCGCTGCCTTCCCCCGCCCCTTAAGGGGGCAGAGTCCAGGGCCCTCAGGCTGGGGTGCCGCAACGCCCCAGTTTGAGAACCACTGATATTGTGATCCAAACAGCATTCATGGTTCCTGCTAAGTACCAGAAGTGATGCCATTAAGCAGGACGTGACATCATTCAGCAGGGGATGACCAGAAATAAGCACTTTTTTCTCACTTAAAAAAATGACAGAAACAAAAATATTCAAATCTTGTTTAATATTTTCAAAATATGGGAGAGCACAATTACTATGCAGGCTACCCTTAAGCAGAGCTGCTTCTGCTGAGATACCACTTTGTAGCTTAGTAGCTGAGAGGTGCTCTGCAAAGTGATGCCTTGACAGAAGCATTGCTGCCAAAGGGGGCCCACATGATAATTGGACTCTCCCAGTGCCTTCTTCCTTTCTCACCCCTCTTGGTCTGCCTCTTTCCCCGTATTATTCCTCGCCTTCCAAGGCCTCTTTCCATCTCTCCCTCCCAGCACCTTGGCAGAAGCAGGATTGCTGAAAGGTGGCCAGCATAAGTGGGATTTCCAAGTACCTCCCCTTTCACCTGCGCCACTTCTGCCAATGAATCACTGCAGCTCAGCAGCTGATGGTGGTGCTGGGAGAGCCCAATTATCATGCTGGCCAGATATCTGGCCTGTAGGCCTTTTTTTGACAGCCCTGGTATATTTAGCAGTCATCAACTTTATTCCTTAGAACCATACCTTTATATACATAGCTCTAGATAGCAACATTACACCTGCATTATTAACAAAACAAAAGAGGTTCCTTGTCTGATTTTAAGTGTTGTTTTTTTTTACATAAACTCATGCAAAAGAAATCCACATTAATTTTGTGTCACTCCACCAACCCTCCAATATGTTACACACCAGAGTGGCTATCTGTAATTTACCTAACCATTCCTCAGGTTCTTGTATATCTTCTTGTTTACCATGCAATATCCATATTGACAAACAAGCAAATTCTTAATTTTTATTGCTTTATGCAGTACAACATGCACAGTTCCCCTTCTTGAAATGAGCAGTCACGGGTAAGCAAGTAGCTTTTCAGAAAGAAGGAAGAACCAGTTTCCTTCCCAACAGCTGATCTGCAGAATCTAGATTTTTTTTTTAACTGTGCATAGTATGTCAGATTGGAGCAATTGTCTTTTAGCTAACTGACAATCTGAAAAGTGTCTAGAACACCTTTTCCATCTCATGGCATACTGAAAATACACTAAAATTGTCAAGGCATACCATCAGCTTTTTTACAATTGACAAGGCACACTGCACTGACAGCAGGAGCTTGCATCCCCCAGTGGCCCTACTCAGTGATCCTCCCCCAAACTCCCATGACACATCTGCAGACCATCCATGGCACACTAGTGTGCCACAGCACAGTGGTTGAAAATGGCTAGTCTAGAACTACGTTTCTCTGGTTACTGTCCTTTCAGTTAAAATGAGAATAATTTACTTACTAGCTTGCGCAACAATGTTGATATGCCTTCTCAGCATAGCAGCAGCGGTCTCCGATAGTGTAACTATTACTTCAAGGGCCAGCTGGCGTTGCATGTTACTGAGACTAGTGTCAGCACATAACTGAAATCAAGAAACATTGAACAAGTACATGGAAAATTAGACCAGTGCTCTTAATAGGTCAGAACTTGAATTGAAAGCGCTTTCAAACATACCTTCAAACTCAACTGTAATGTAGGTTCTAAGTGTGGGCGTAAATATTTTGGAACTGTATCTGCAATCTCTACAAGAGACTTTAGAACTGAATCATCATTCTGATAGCAGGAATCATTTACTGCCTAAAAGAGAATTCAATTAGTAGCTCATCATTTGCAAGTCACACAAATTCACACACTAACATCACAATGATTCTAGCAATATTTCAAGGTATTTGCAACCAGCATAAACACCCAAGTTCCTACCAACTGGAGAGTACAAATGTTGAAAACTGTGTCTTATGTTTCCCTTAGCTATTACAAATAGTTTCAACGGGCACTCAAACCAGACCCATTCCACTTCCCAGGGCTCTTACTCATCCCCTTCTCCTCTGGCCTGGTGCCAGAACAATACTGGAAGCCTACAAAAAGCTACAAAGTCGTCATCCCCCCGCCAATTTCCTTCTTTGCTGTTGTACCCAAATCACCTCTATTTCAGAGCTAATCATTGTTACACATTACACATAACAACTGTATCATCATTTTATGTTAACTATAGGTCAGACCCGGGAGGGAGGTAGGGACGGTGGCAGAGGGTGCCGCTGAATCCTATGCCCCCTCCCAAGCCACCCAACACGGGCCTCCTTGGTTCTATGCCTGTAGGCGCAGATCCAAAAAGACCCACTGGAACCAGTGGGACTCTACCCGGAGTAAAGGAACAAATGTTCCCTTTTTCTGAGGAGATTCTGGTGGCTGCTCTGGTTCTGCAGGATACAGTAGTGGCCATTTCAGTGCCACTGTACTTCACGGCAGCAGTGGAGCTTAGGACTGGGCTGTTAGTTATGTATATCTGCAAATGTTAGAAATTTCTCTAAATGTGAAGCATGCACTAAATCACATTTTAGCTTTTTTGTTAAACTGTGCAGAACTTTACCATTAGTGACAAGACAATAAATATGTTGTGTATGTGATAGGCAAGAACACTCTGACCAGGATACACTGGATTTTTAAGTCTCTCCACATGAATTAATTTTCTACAAAGTATCAGCTTGTGGTCTACCTTCTTTTTGGTGTAGTAAAAAGTCAATGGTTCTGAATCAATGTATTTTAAATTAACAAGTTGATTTTATGAACAGACTGTCTCAATTACATAATTAAATCCAATTTCTATTAACAGAAGTTGAAGATTCACTCCAACATTTTGGTTTTGAGATAAGCTTCTGGAAAGCTTGCCAATATGGTAAGAAAGAGCATAGTGCTACTTTGCCATGAAATGGAAAACTGTTCTTATTACAAATCTATTATATACCACTCTTCTGGAAACATTTTATATTTAGGACGTCTTTCAGGAAAAATCTTACCTGCAAGATTCCAGGGAGTAAGTCTGCAAAATGTTTAAGAAGTGGAAGATTTTGCTCATTAGCAAGAACAAATGCAGCTGCAGCCCTAGCAGCCAGTGTCTTAATCTAGATAAAAAGAACAATCAAAGGTAAATGTTACAATAGCCCAGTGTTTCTCAGACTGAATCTCATAAGTTTTAAATAATTTATTTTAAGTTTTGGAGGACCACCCCAGCAAACACCAACATTTGTTCCACGTATAAGCATGCAGAAAGCCCAGCACTTAGCCATAGTATTATCACTAGCATTAGAAGATGAACAAGACATCAAATTCCCTCCCACAAATATCCCACCCACATCCTTAGAAGAAAGCAATAAGTCTTCCTGAGCTATTGAATATTGAGCTTCCTGAGCCTACTGAATATTGACTACATATTCAGTCAAAATTAAAAGGGTTTGAATTACCGTTGGGTTCTCATTATTCTGCATACACTGTACCAACATTCGTTTGATGACCTCCAAATAATGCTGCTGCTGATTTCCAAAAATGCCAGGAAAGTTCCTAAGAATAAAAACCATAAACACATATGCTTTAGGCTGATGGTTCCCAATCTTCTCAGCACTGTGACCCACCTCGTCCTCCATGGCAGATTGTGACATGGTAATGACTAACTGGAAGGGTGGGGATGCTCATCTGTGTTGTGCCAAGTGGGTGACTCACTCTACTGACCTCAGAATGGGCCTTGGAAAGCCACTTCCAGTTTTTGGAAGCAAACTGGAAGCGGCTTTCTAAAAACTGGAAGTTGCTTTCCAAAACTTCTGTGAGCCATTGCAAGACCCACGGAAGCCAGTAGAGTGTGCCAGCTTGGCACAACCCAGAAGAGCCTCCCCATACTCCCGGTGAGGAATTCAGCTTCCAGAATAGGGCACTGATTTGGAGCCAAACCAGAGCAAGGCTAGGTGAGACTAGGTCACAAGCCACTGCATGTGGGCGTGTGACCCAACAGACTGGGAAACCCTGCTTTAGGCCTTACAATCATTATGCCAAGTCAACACACTCCACAATACAGAATTATTGAAACAATCTGTCAATTACATGCAGACAAATTATTACTAGGCATTATATCTGAATGAAATTCTAAGACTTTCTACCCTTAGGTAGTCCTTGGAATTCTGGAGCACATCCTAGAGTACACAGAGCACTAGCAAGGACAATTGGATTTCACTGTTCCTCCACGTGAGTTAAAGCATGCTGGAAAAATACACTCAGAAATCCCCCTGCAGCTGCTTGCTACCTCACTAAGAACCCTCTTGCAAGCTCTCCAAGGTTCCCTGCAAAGCAGGATTCCCTTAGAACCTAGCAGTACAAAAGTTAATTATTTACCATTTGTTTCTAATAAGCCCATAAACAATATTATCTTGCTTTGCTAGACAAACTTGCACAAATACATTTGTTAAGATGAGCAGTATACCAGAATATGTGTAATGCAGCTTCACGAAGACCCATATTTTGAGAGCTGACTGAATCAAACAAGAATTTCAGACCTTCTGGCCACTGGTTATTGCCATCCTCATCTAAAAGAGAGAATATGAACATTTGGATAAGCTCTTGAAACTGTTTTCTGTTAAACTAAAATGTTGATGAAGTTAAAATATTTAACAAATCAGAACTAAGCACTGGTATTACTGGTTGTTACAGCAAATTTTTAATATTAATGGTGATAACAGTTGCATAAAGGGACATTGTTCTTTTAAAAGAACAATCTATTGATTTTTATAGCACTCTCTTGCAGACGCTGCAAAACAATGCACGAAGTTCTCCTTCCTACAAGCTTTTCCCATTTTCTTCTGAAGTCTTTTAAGAAGATTCACAGCATGAGAATTTACAGCTGTTGAACCTCTTGTCCACCTAAGACTGCAATCCTTATAGTAAATAAACACTCCATTTACATGAGAGTAAGTCCCACTGAAGACAAGTGAACTTACTTCTGAAGTAACATGCCTAGGACTTCAGTGTAAAGCCTTAATCCATTCTTTCACCTGTAGTCAGGGAAAATTAAAGGTCTGCTTACTAAAGAAAGTGGAAGATGGGAGTGCAAACGCCCTAGCAGAGCAACAGAATGAGAGGTACAGTGGTTATTGTAGTACATACATACACAGGGCTCTAGTTGACAGCAGTCTAGGTCTTATGCAGTATATCTAAAGTTTTTTCTACAATACATAGATACATAAGGTTGCAGTTCTTAGTAATCTTGTTTTCTGAGTTATGCCCTTGTTTTAAAACTTAATTCGCTAAGCCAAACTATAACATTTCATGAAGCTTATTAAGACTGCAAAATTCAAAAATACTGAGGAAGCACCTTAACCCATATGTTCCCCCGCTTGTGGCACACCAATTACCAATGGAAGATTACTGATGGTACTTTTTTGCTGTGGCACTAACATTATGGAATAATTAGACAAAATACCTGCTTGGCCAAATCCATCCTTAAATTTTCACTAGCAAGTGAAAAATGTGCCTCTAGGAAGGCTTTTAAAAAACACGTGAATACTGTCTGGTCACATATGGCTATTATTTCCAGACACTCTTTGACTTTGCTAGTATTGTATCTTATACTTAAAAATTACTTTTTTAAAAACTTGTTTTTAACTTCTATTATTTTAACATAAATGTGTGTTACATGCTGCCTTATATTTTTGAAAAAAGAGCAGTTAAGGATAATGAGATACTGTACCTATTAGATTCCTGGCAAGCTCAGCTACAATATCACAGACTTTTCTCCTCATACTAGACTGTGTTTCCATCTGAATAATCAAGAGCAGTTCACTTTTGATAGCAGTCTGAACATCAGGAGGCAGGGTCAGATAAACTTCATCAAAAGAAGCTGACAAAAGTCTCCGTAGGAGGACAGCAGCCATTTGTCTGGCCTATTAAGAAAGGCATATATTAAAATGTTTACAGGAAAAGAATCTCATACAACGTATTACGTTTCTCTTCTACATAGTTATACACAAAAACCTAGAAGTTGAGCCAAAGTGCTAATCCTGCCACACCTATTTTTGGCATCTGCAGTCATATAGCTATTCCCCCCCCCCAAGTATTTCACTCCATGGTTGATATAAGAGCTAAACAAGGCAACTGACTCTATAGTAGAAGAATCATGGTCTTAGAAGCATTTAAGCAGAGAGCTTTAAGGGGATTTGAATTTAGGGAAACATTTCTGCACTAGAATTACATACTGAAAATTCATACAGAAACAATCTGTCAAGAGTTTAATCTATCACATTAACATGAATAAACATGGGGAGTAAATACACATAAACTTTAAAGTCCCTACAAAAAAGTGTAGTGACTTGCAAATTTATGTGTTAAGTATTTTCACTTTCAAGCAAAGGAACTAAAATTGAAGCCTTGCCAAAAAATTTCAGAGTGCAACAACAGTGTCCCAAGGCGTCAATGAAAATATACCAGTCCATTATATCCAAGTTGAAGTAATATCAGTGTAGTTGTCACTAGCATATTGATATAATATACTAGTGAAAACTACACTATTATTTCAACTTGGATACTGCCTAAAGTTCTGGTCTGAATTGAAAACAATTAATTACATTCATTCTGTGCATTCAAGAAAATTAGCACAAGGTTCCCAAGTAAATATCAGTGGCATGTTGAACTTGAAATATTATAGGAAATGACAGTGAAAAAAATGGATAATATGAAATCCTGCCAAATGAGCAGCCACACTGTAGAGGACCAATGCCTTAGAGACCACAGACATAGAAAGCATAGGCTGGACAATCATTTCCATTGATTGCCCAAATCCTAACCAACTTTCCAGCACTGGTATAGCGATGTCAATGGGACAAGTTGCGTGCAGCAATCCTGCAGTTGCGTGGCACTCACGGAGGCCTCCTCAATGTAAGGGAATGCTTCTTCCCTTATCCTGGAGCTGCACTGCCATTACGGTGATGCTAGAAAGTAGGTTAGCATTGTGCCCATAGACTGAGAACTAGTTGTCATGAGATGCAGGGTTGTATGCATGCTTCCAAGGGAAACCGCTGCGTACAGGTAGAACGAGCGATAGCTCTCCCTGCACACATATAGTCACCAGAATAATCACAGACTCATCACAATAATTTTACTGCCGATTTTAATAGTGTGTAATATATCAATACGTGTGCAACTTCATGTTCACAGCTCTAAGTTGCAATGACTATTGTTTATGCATCTTCATGACCCATCATGAAGTCTTCATGACCCAGAGGTACATGTATTTTCAAGCAAGACCTACCTTATCAGCAAACCACCCCCAGCCCTCCAAACACTATGAACTTTCCTAAATTGAAAAAAGTGTATGCAAGTGAGCCTAGCTCAGCAATGTTCCAACCAGCAACAGACTGCATACACAACGGCCACTGCTGGTCCCTGTTTACTCTTCCCAGCCTCCGAAGCTGGGGAGTCATGCTCCCCTCGCCTCCAGATGCTTTTCTGAGCCTTGCAGAGGCAGTGCGCACGCTGCCTCTACGAGGTTCAGACTGGCAGTTTCAGCCAAAAACATGTGACTTATTATTATTATTAACAGTATTTATATACTGCTTTTCAACTAAAAGTTCACAAAGTGGTTTACAGAGAAAAATCAAATAACTAAATGGCTCCCTGTCCCAAAAGGGCTCACAACCTAAAAAGATGCAAATGAATACCAGCAGACAGCCACTAGAACAGACACTGCTGGGGTGAGGTGGGCCAGTTACTCTCCCCCTGCTAAAAAAAGGAGCACCCACTTGACAAAGTGCCTCTTACCCAATTAGCAGGACTTTTCACCCGAAACAGCCATTTTGAGACTCGTAGAGGCAATGCACACGCATGTTGCCTCTGGAAGGTTCAGAAAAGCCTTCAGAGGTGATGGGAGCAGGGCTTTGCATGTCAAACCTTGCTTGGCAACAGTTCACATCCCTGTCACTAAGCGACGCATGACTATATATAGAGTATAGGGCAAAAGAAATATTAATGGGGAAATTTGTTGAAAACACAGAGTATACCACAAAGGTAACTTCCTGATCATTTGTTCTTTAAGGGCCCAATCCTATGGAGTGCACGCCAGCTCACCGCCAGAGGGTACTGTCGCAAACATGCTGTAAGACACGTTTGTGGGCCCTAGCACCAGTGCTAGCCCAACCCTGGGCTAGCACCAGTGGAGCACCAGAACATCGCATGGTGGTCACGCAGACTGCGAAGCAGCGGAGAGGTAGGTGGGGGTGTGAGAGGAGGTGGGGATGAGGTGTTCCAGGGCAGAGGGAGGCAGAGTGAGGGCGGGAAAGAGGTGTTCCTGGGGGAGGGAGCAGGGTGGGAGAGAGGCAAGACTGGAGGAGCTTTGCTCCACCCGATCCAGAGCCTCTGTGTCAGCCTGGTTGCCTGACATGGGGGTTCTGAATTCTACCCCGACCTTCAAGTTGATGTAAAATCGAGTAGCCTCACTGCAGGGCTACTCAGTTTACCCAGGGGAAGGGGATGAAAGTCCCCTTCTCCTGAGGAGGAGGCAGCGGCTGCCTGGAGCTCGCTGGATGCAGTAGCAGGCATTTTTGGTGCCACTGCAGCCCCATGTACTGAGCAGCTCAGGACTGGGCTACAGGATATTAATGATACGAGTACATTCCTTTGTACTTTAATTTCTGTTGACAAGATTAAACACAATTGTAATTTATTTTAATACAATATTAAACAATGCTATGATCCTGATGTCATTCTCACTTATGAATGTTTTAGGGATTATTAGAAATTTATTGAAAAAAATACCTCTTCAGCAACAGTAGTATTTCTGACAGCTTGTAAAAGGAATGTGATCTTAGATTGGCCGGGTATGTTTTCATATGTTTCCTACAAAAGAAGAGATCAGAAACAAATTAACACACAAAAATTAAACTATATCGTCTTACTTCCTTGACATGCTCTAAATAAATTTTTTTTCACATTTTTCAAAAACAAATATAAACACACAACACAAAAAACAAAAACAAAACATAACACACAAAAGAGGGTGCAGGAAATCAAATATCATCATATATTGCTAAAACTAATAAATCATTACATATCTTAATCAATTTCCTCTTCTAAATTTACCTCTTAATATCATTTTTCATTCATCATTCATCTGTCATATATCAAATTAGATATATAATACAATCATCTAAATGCCCTATCATATATTTCTAAAACTTCATTTTCAACCAAACATAAAAAGGTTTGCATTGCTCAATTTGTGTCGGTTTTTGTGGTGATCCAAAATTTCTGAAAGTCTGCCAATTTCCACCACATTCATTATTTTCTCTTTGTCTTCTCCTCACTCTCCATGGAACATATCTCAAAATTTTAACTTTATTATCATCCACTATCCATTCCTTTTCCTGTGAGGCCTTCAGTAATTTATCTCTGTAAAAGGTCCTGATGAATTTCACGTAAGTTTCTCTTGGTAATTTGTGTTTTCTCAGATAAAAAGTGCTCACTCTTCTCACTGGATCCACTTCTTTAAATATCTCCTCCATCGATGTATCAATCCCTTCTAATATTAATCTGGCAATCGGTTGTGATGTGTCTTCTTTCTCTTCTTGTATATTTTGTATCCTCACCCTTCGGACTTACACTGTTTTAGCTGCCATCTTTGTTAATGTTCTTTAAGACCACTAGATGTCCTCAGTGTATTATCTTCCTTGCTCCACTTATAAACACAAAACCAGTTCTTGCAATGTCTTTTTAAATCCACTAGATGTCACTGGTACACTGTTCTTGTTTCATTTTTGTTTCTTATCTACTGTGTTTATACTTGTAGCCTTGGCAACCACATTCCTCAATCCACAAGAATGTCAAAACATCCAGCCGCACTCCCAAACGATAGTAGCAAACCAAGTCAATAAACGCTCCAATGCACAAACTTTATCCAAGGACAGTTAATTTATAATCCACCGAAATTCAAAGTTGTAAAGTTGTAATTGTATTTTCAGATAACCATAACAAGCTTGGTAAATCTCTTCTATAATTTCTCCTCACACCAATGAACAGCTGGGGGAAAATCTCCCCCCTCCTCTTCTCATGGTAACAAAAAACCAAATCAGGCAATCAAATTACTCAGTTCACGCCAGGCATACACAAACAGAATAACGGAATAAATAATAAGTCTTTCAACGTCTTTCCCTGCAGGAGCCTTCAGCGTGATTCAAAATGAATTCTTCACCATTGCTGCCAAGACAGCGGAATCTCCTGGGAAAGCCCCCCTGGCCAGGCTTTATCTCCTCAGGGATCATGCCATCACATGGAGGAGTTTGTCTCTCCTGACAAACAATCCTCGGATCCGCGTTTTTGGGAAAAAACAGAGTGCCTTTCAAGAGCCCAAGAAAGGCACGTCTGCTCAGTGCTGGCTGGCCCCTCCCCCTGACATGCTCTAAATAAATCTAAAGTAACTGGAAAGCACACCACAAAAGTATTTGTCAAGTGTCTATATTTTACAAGATAAATGTATCTTTATAATATCAAGTCAAACTTTAAAGAATCTGCTATAAGCAGAAAAACAACCTTCATTATTCATACTAAAAAGTGTTCTTTTATACACTTCTTGTACTGCAGCGAGTCATGGACTCTCCGCTCACAACAGGAGAGGAAACTGAACGCTTTCCACATGCGATGCCTCCAACGCATTCTCGGCATCACCTGGCAGGACAAAGTTCCTAACAACACAGTCCTGGAACGTGCTGGAATCCCTAGCATGTATGCACTGCTGAAACAGAGACGCCTGCGTTGGCTCGGTCATGTCGTGAGAATGGATGATGGCCGGATCCCAAAGGATCTCCTCTATGGAGAACTCGTGCAAGGAAAGCGCCCTACAGGTAGACCACAGCTGCGATACAAGGACATCTGCAAGAGGGATCTGAAGGCCTTAGGGATGGACCTCAACAAGTGGGAAACCCTGGCCTCTGAGCGGCCCGCTTGGAGGCAGGCTGTGCAGCATGGCCTTTCCCAGTTTGAAGAGACACTTGGCCAACAGTCTGAGGCAAAGAGGCAAAGAAGGAAGGCCCATAGCCAGGGAGACAGACCAGGGACAGACTGCACTTGCTCCCGGTGTGGAAGGGATTGTCACTCCCGGATTGGCCTTTTCAGCCACACTAGACGCTGTGCCAGAACCACCTTTCAGAGTGCGATACCATAGTCTTTCGAGACTGAAGGTTGCCAATACAATGAAGCAATAAGAGAGATCTTCTACCTCAGCAGAGGTTTATAGAAAATCTGACATTATACAATGCTACTTAATCAAATAAGCCACTCGCAACCATGCAGAAACGTAGCAGTTAATAGTTAACAAATACTGTATATCATTTTGATTTCCTGTTATTTAATCTTAATCAATTCAATTTCACGCCAACACAGCAACAGTAGTTTAAATAAAGCTTCTAGAAGTAATTCAAAATAAAAACCATCTAGAGCAAGAGTAATACAGAACCAACATCTCTATAGGAAAGATCAGAATTTGCTTTATTCCTAACTCTCAGCTGATCTTTTACCTAGTCCTAATTACCATAACCTATCAAATATACATTATTTTTCAGGCCTTTAAAACAAAAGCCACTCTTACAGTTTCTAAGGCAAAGTAGTTCCCTTCCATTTTCCTTTCAAGAAAATTTATAAAAATTTTTTTTCAAAATAATGTCTAAAAAAATTACACACTTCTGACAAAAGTCAAAACTGGCATAGATATAAGGGAGATTCAAAATACAAAGCCTTTTAAGGTGGATGTAGGCAACTGTTGTATGGATTCCAGGGGATGACTACCAAATAGACTTGTTTGATTAGCAACTGTTGATGTCACAGCGTGCATTCTTCCAAACTGAATGAAAGTTGAAGAGCAACTTTCAAAGCAGATGCTGCCAACCTTGCTAAAAGTATCGGATACATTAAGTTAAATGTAACCAAGATCAAATTGTGCCTGCATTTTCAAGATCAGCTGAAGACTGGAGAACTAGTGAGCATCTACTACTATTTGGTGTACTTCATGGACTGTGATCATAAATTCATTTTCTATTCATACTGCTTTCTCCAAGATCCTTGCCAATCAAGAGTATCTAGATTCTGTTCCACTCAGGGATGACTTCAGAGTCACAGTGTAAAGAGGCTCTCCACTGATACATTTAGAAATTAACAAGAGCAGGAAAACAGTCTTCCTCTATCATTTGTGACCAGTACAGTCTGATCCCAGTTTCCATGGGGGTTCCATTCTCTGCAGATACTGAAATCCCAATGCATTCTGGGGCAACCCTAGGAGTAACCAGGAACCTCTGCATGACGGTGGGTCATTACTGCTATTTTTAGCCAAGAGAGGCTTGGAAACCACATGGTTTGACCACATGAAGGTAAGAAGTGTGATTTTTCAAGGAATTTTGTCTTTTTCTTAAATTATTATTATTTTTACCCCGCCTTTCTCCCCGGTGGGATTCAAGGTGTCTTACAACAAAGGTTAAAACAAATTAAAAAACATAATTTAAAAACAGATAAATCAGATAAAGGCATATTAACAACAGATAAAACAGATAAAAAACAGATAAAAGCATATTAACAACATATCATAAAAACAGTAGTTAGATAAAAAGTAGTCAGGTAAAAGAGCATAGAATAGCAAATCATAAAAGGATCAGGCCTGTAACCAGGTTTTAAAAAAGATATTAAGAGATGTTAAAAAGGCCAGGAACTCAGAAGGCTTGTCTAAACAGAAGGGTCTTCAGGCCTCACCAAAAAGTTTCAAGAGAGGGAGCAGTTCTTAAGTCAAGGGGAAGGGAATTCCATAGCGTTGGTGCCACTACTGAGAAGGCCCTATTTTTTGCTGCCACCCCACGTAACTCCCTAGGTAGCAGCACTTGTAAAAAGGCCTTCTCTGATGACCTAAGTGCACAAGCCGGACTGTACGGGGGTAGGTGATCTCTAAGATACCCTGGCCCAGAGCAGTATAGGGCTTTAAAGGTCAAAACCAGCACCTTGAATTGGGCCCGGAAACAAATAGTTAGCCAATGCAGCCGCTGGAGAAGTGGACTGACAGAGTCAAACCACCTACCTCCAGTAACTACATGGGCCGCTGCATTCTGCACTAGTTGCAGTTTCCAAACCGTCTTCAAGGGCAGCCCCACACAGAGTGCTTTACAATAATCTAACCTTGATGTCACCATGGCATGGATCACCATGGCCAGGTCTGCACGATCCAAGTACGGCCGCAGCTGGCGCACCAGCCAAAGCTGAGCAAAGGCCCCCCTATCCACAGCCACCACCTAGGAATCCAGGAGCAGCGAGTTCAGGTGGACCCCCAAGCTGCGGACCTGCTGCTTCGGGGGAGTGCAACCCCATTCAGTGCAAGCTGATACTTGAGCACCAGCAATGAGGATTTCTGAACCAGGAGAGCCTCTGTCTTATCCAGATTTAATTTCAGCTTCTTAGCCCCCATCCAAATCCTCAATGCCTCCAGACAGCGCTCTAGGACCTCAACCGACACCCTGGAGTCTGGAGGAAAGGAGACAGAGCTGGGTGTCCTCGGCATATTGATAGCACCCCACTCCAAACCCCCAGATGACCTCCCCCAGTGGTTTCACGTAGATGTTAAATAGCATGGGGGACAGAATTGAACCCTGTGGTACCCCGCACCTCAAGGGCCAGGGTGTCGAACAGGCATCTCCCAGCACCACCATCTGGGACCGACCCTCCAAGTAGGAGCAGAACCACCGCAAAACAGTGCCTCCAAGTCCCAACTTGGCCAATTGGCCCAGAAAGATACCATGGTTGATGGTATCGAAAGCCGCTGAGAGGTCCAGCAGGACCAACAGGGACGCACTCCAGATTGCCTGAAACCAAGGCAATAGGTTATCCTGAAACCAAGGCGGTATCCATCCCAAAGCCTGGCCTGAAACCAGATTGAAAAGGATCCAAATAATCCGCTTCATCCAAGACCCTCTGAAGTTGAGACACCACCACCCGCTCAATTACCTTGCCCAGAAATGGGATGTTGGAGACTGACCGGTAGTTGTCTAATACAGTGGAATCCAGGGAGGACCTCTTCAGGAGCGGGTGAACCACCGCCCGTTTCAAAGCATGTGGTAACGTCCCCTCCATCAAGAAAGAGTTGACCACCCTCCCTGTCCACTCAGTCAGTCCACCCTGGGCAGCTCTTATCAGCCAAGCTGGGCAAGGGTCGAGCAGGCAGGCAGATGGCCTCACACTCCAAAGGAGTCTGTCCACATCCTCAGGCTGTACAAGCTGAAAAGAATCCCACAACACCGGATAAGTAGTTGCCAAGGGAACATCATCAGACATTGTCAATGTGGCATCCACGTTGTGACGAATGCGATCGATTTTATCTGTGAAATGTTGTGCAAACACGTCACAACAGCTGACCGTGTGTTCCTCCTGGTCTACTGGAGGGGCCTGATGGAGGAGGCCCCGTACCACACGGAACAGCTCTGCCAGATGGTTCTCAGCAGATGCAATGGTAGCAGAGAAGAAAGATCTCTTCGCTGCTACCACCGCCACGGAATAGGCTCTGTAATGAGCTCTACTCCGTACCTGATCAGATTCATCACAAGTTTTCTGCCACCGTCGCTCTAGATGCCTGCCCTGCCGCTTCATCATTTGCAGCTCCTCAGTGAACCAAGGAGCTGCTTTGAGTCTACGATGTGGCAGAGGTCGCTCCGGAGTAATCTCATCCACTGCCCTGGTCATTTCCCCATTCCAGAGGTCAACCAGGGCCTCAGATGAGATGCCAGTCTTGGCAGTGGGAAAATCCCCCAGAGCCCTCAGGAAGCCTTCAGGATCCATTAGCCTCCAGGGGCGGATCACAGAATGCGGTCCCCCGCCTCTGCAAAGGTAAAAAGCCACAACAAGCCTAAACCTTACCAAGAAGTTCTGTCCAATGGAGTGATCTTAATCTACATTCTACATACCCCCTTACCCAGCTGTAAACACCAGGTCCAGCAGGTGTCCTGCGGTATGTACTGGGGCCAAGATCTTCTGGGACAGGCCCATGGTTCTCATGGCGGCCATGAAATCCTGAGCTGCACCTGCTGCAGGGGCCTCGGCATGAACACAAGTCCCCCAGCACTAACAGGTTGGGGGGGGACTCCAATGCTACCCCCGAGATCACCTCGGTCAGCTCAGGCAGGGAGACTGTTGGGCAGCAGGGCGGGCTGCAGGTGGGCGGGCAGCAACAGAACAGGCAACAGGCGGGCGGCAACAGAATCCCAATCCTGTTCGGCCCTCTCAACACAATATGCAGGCACTCGAACCCAGCAAACTGAACAGGGCACCTGGTAAGGGTGATGCTCACGATAGACCATTGCAACTCCCCCTCCCTGTCCCTGCAGTCTTGGCTGCTGCAACACCTGGAAACCTGGTGGACAAAGTTGGGAGAGACTAACTCCTCCCACCATGTCCAACCAGGTCTCCGTAATACATACCAGGTCGGCTTTCTCATCCAGGATTAAATCCTGGATGATGCAGGTTTTGTTGTTCACCGACCTGGCATTCAAAAGCAGCAGCTTCAGATCCAGGGACTCACTGCCAAGACCACCAGGCATTCGAGAATTGGGAGAAGGACCAGAAGGAGAGATGATCTGCCTATGATGGATTCTCCTTCTCCTGTAATGGCCTGTCCAACTCCCACCACCAGATCTCCCTTGGCCCGTCACTCTCTTGATAGTGGCACCCCTCCCTTCCCGAGCTCCCTCCTAAGAAAAAACACATGTGGCGAGGCCCACCTCCTGAGACTGGCCTATACAGACAGAAACAACCAGTAGAGCTGCTTATAAAAAAGTTAAAAGCAGGCCAAGCCTAATACTGGATGTCTCACAGGCCACTCCTCTGCTGGAAAAAGACCATGCTGCCCTAAGGATTTATGTTGCTCCTCTCTCCCCTGCCTTTAAACAGAAGGGGAGGAATAATCCAACTGCTGTTTCAGTCCGGCCAATTAAATGGCAACCTTGGTATCTGTTGGCATTCGTGATGTGTTAAATTCATGGATACTGGATCTGTGAATACCAAGGTCGCACCAGAAACATAGTGTTTCTGGACACAGAGAAACAAATGATCAACAAAACATCTAAGCTAGTACAATATACTAGCAACTTCATGTCAATCTTGAATTAGTTTGTTGGGGGGGTAACCTATTGAAGTGCTGGGGGTTTACTATGTCTGTGGTTTATTAAGAGTGGATTTTAAAAAAATGTAATCCCATAAATGTTCCTGAATCTGAATCTACTAGAAACTGGCTATTACCACAGAGAAGTTAATATGCCCAACAACTATTTTCTTGTTCAGATGCCAGAGATGTTACTTATATGATTTGCAGCTTCTTTCACAAGTTCTTAGTATTTGGCTATTCTTATGGCTCAAAGAGGAAAAACTCCAATCTTTTATTAGCCTCTTCTCACTCATGTTTCAGAATATGAATATGCATGGCATGCTGCTTCACTGGAATTGATAGCTCTAAAACATACAACTTTAACCTTGAATGTGAATTCATGACAGTAACAGAAAAAAATAAATCAATCACCCTACATACTGTTTTGCTCTACAGTACTGAGAATAGCATTTTATACAATTGTTCATTATGAAAGAATGTGCTGATCTCTGCTGATTGCTGAAGTGATGTAAGTGATAAAAGCTTCAGCAAAGCCATCCAATGAAAAAACTAAGCCAGACGCTGGCATTTATTTCAATGGAACAGAGATTCCCCACTAGGTTTTACAATGAAGAATTTAAAGCAGTCCTGGGGGTGGAAAGAAGGCATTATCCGGATTCACTAATTACCAAAAAATTCTGTAGTTCCAAACTTAGGACAACAATGAGAAACATACAATGGAGAAAAAGCTTCATTCAATACCATGCTAAATGATGAAGACATTTCACAGATTAAAAATTAGAGAGGCAGAATTATTATTCTACAATTCAGAAACCAATTGAGAGAGCTCATAAATTTACAAAAGATATCTCCGTCACTCTGACCACAGTAAACTGACAAAGAAGAAGAAACACACCAGTTACTTTGAGATTCACTGTTTCCATGAAGCAAACTGAACTGTGAATATTACAATATCCATTCTTCTGGTCCCTGTCTCTACACATCTTGGGAGGAGAGGGCAACAAGAACAGCCATATCACCTAGGCTGAAACCCTATCCACACTCTACCTGGGAGTAAGCCTCACTGAGTATAACAGAACTTACTTGTGAGTAGACATACATAGGATTGGGCTCCTAGTGACTTAGAATTTCCAAATACAGATGTAAACAAGGGGTTGACAGAACAAATTAGCATTAAATTGTCCTGTTAAACATTTTGCCTTAACTTATTTCTCCATATACAGAGCGAGTGTGTTTATGTGTATATATGCGCGTATCACATGTATATAGGTATATGTGTGTGCCACTTAACAACCTTCCACTTAATGACAGACCGCATATACAACGGTGGTTGACACACAACAAAGAGGCTCTTAATGAGGCAGTCAGGACTCCCATAGCCTGCAGCAGAGCGTCTGCTTACACAACAAAGAGGCTCTTAATGCAATTGGTCTGCAGCAGCCTGTGCAGTCAGCTAATGTCTGTTTACACAACAAAGGTACCAGATTGGGCCAAATGTTCGCTTAACAACCTAATCACATAGCAACAGGGATAGGAGAATGCATCTGCAGTGTTATATGGCACATACCTGTGCCATGTGTGTGTGTGTATCTATGATGTGTGTGTGTGTATATGTGCGTATCATATATGTATATGTATATACACACATATGTGTAAACTCACTGGTATATAATGTACCTATATATATAAACATATATAAACTCCTAATTTATCATGAAGGACCTAAACCAGGGCATCCCCGTTTGTCATTCACTACCCCAGCCCGCCTCATGCTGTGGAACTGATGGGGGGAAGACCCCCACTGCCCCTACAAAGCACTTCCCAGAGGAAAGGGGGTGGGCTCCTCGACACACCCTGGGAGAAGCCGGCGGGCAGCAGCTTTGGGCGCCTCTCCGTGGAAGTCAGTCAGACATGGAAGGTGGGAAGGCGCCCATGAGGAAGCGGCGAGGAAAGTGGTCAGAGACTGGGTGGAAGAAGGGGGGGGGGGAATGCGGGACGTGACGAGGCAGGAGGAACCAGGGCTGTGACGAGTCCAGAGCCGGCCAGGGACGGCTAGTGCGTGGGGGGAGGGGACGTTCCACGGAGAGTGGCGAGAACAGAGGACAGACGGAAGCGTTCGTGCGGGGGGGAGCCGGCCGAGGCTTCGGGCGAAGGGGAAAGGCGGTTGGCGTGGAACGTCACGCGCCCTGCTGACGGCCAACGGCTCTAACGGCCGCCAGCCTGCTTCGGAGATCGCGGCCAGAGCACGTGGGGCCCACACGGGCACAGCCGCTGACAGGGGAAGGCCGCCGGCTCTGGCGCCGGAGGAGGGGAGTGACGGAGGGAGGAGCGGCACCCACCTCGGCCTGCTTCCGGACGGCGTTGTCCGGGCTGAGTAGGTTGCTGAGGAGAAGGTAGAACTGCTGCTGCTCCTGCTCCGCTGCCGCCGCCATGGCTGCCCCAAAAAGAAGGCCAGCCGGGCAGGGAGGAGGGGGGAGGAGGAGGAGGAGGAGGGGACTCCAGGCCGCGCACCGACCAAGGGAGGCGGAGCGCCACCGCCGCGCTCTTCTTTCTCCCCACCTCCTGACAGGACAAGCCCCTCCTGCCGGCGCAGGGCTGCGCCGTCACCATTGGCTGCGGGCGAAACGCCGCTCCTCCCTGATTGGTCGGCGCGGCCGCTGCCTTTGTGATTGGGCGGGAAGGGCGTATTGTGAAGTCACTGCCGGGGTTGCCCCCTCCCGCCCTTCCTCGGGGCGTGGCCAGGAGAGGAGCGCAGCACCCCATTGGCCGGAGGCTCTGACAGCGGCCCTTTCACTGGGCGGGAAGCGCATCGGGTGGTCAGGGGGGAGGGGCGAGAGGAGAAAGCGCGGGAGATTGTAAGGTGATTCCCTCTTGGAATGGGCTGGCGCATGAGTCCTGGGCGAGTGGATCCAGTGTGTGGTGGGGCCGCCTCCAGAGCCCAGGCCAACCAGGCGGGTAGACCTCGGCCTCCTGTTGAGCTTTGGCCTCTGCGGCCAAGGTTTGCTGGGCGGGTAGACCTGGGCTCCCGCCTGGGCTACCTGCTGGGTAGACTTGGGCTGCTCCCATTCCAGCTGACATCACTGGCGCCCTGCCTAGTGGGCGTTCCCCTGGCACCCAATTTTGATCCCCATCACATCACGGTGGGCGCTTTTCCCTGCTGGTACAACAGTTTGGGGGGGGGGCCATGTGTCCATGGCCCCCACTTGGATCCACCCCCCCCCCCCGCATGCAAGGCAACGCCGTTTCCAGTTTAAACAAGCACACGCACACACCCAGATGTGAGGTGGTCTGAGAGCAGATCTGCACAAGTGGAACTCACATACACACAAAGTACAGATTCTGTCACATAACTAGTTGCATAGATAAGTGAATGTGACTGAAAGCGCTTGGTTGCACCTGTTCTACCAGATGTACTGAGAGGTTAAACATGACTTTAGGCCCAAATCCTAACCAACTTTCCAACACTGGCATAGCGGTGCCAATGGGATGTGTGCTGCATCCTGCAGTTGGGTGTCACTCACGGATGCCTCCTCAAAATAAGGGAATGTTTGTTCCCTGACCTCAGAGCTGCATTGCCCTTAAGTCAGTGCTAGAAAGTGGGTTAGGATTGCGCCCTTAGTTAAAGCAGGGCCGCTGAAACCCAGCCCAGGGGCCGGATCCATGTTTCGCACGAACTCATCCACCTGATGAGCGGACTGAGTGGACCTTACTGTTCCACCCCTGCACGCCTCATTGTCTGGGTAGACCTAGGCACCAGGACACTCTGGGCAGTTGTATCTGCCTGGACATCCTGTCACACAGTCTTCTACAACGCTGGGCAACAGACACAACTGCCCAGAGTGTCCTAGTACCCAGGTGTACTCAGATGTTTGGGGCAGAACAGAAAGCTGAGGTCTGGACAGGAACCACATTCCAGGTGCACAGCAGTCGCAAGTTTGGGCACTGCTGATTTAAAGGAAATTGTTACATTCAGCTGATAAGGGCCCAATCCTTTCCAGCCATAGCCGCAGTGTAGCACCAAGGAAAGGAAAGAAACATTCCCTTATCCTGAGGAGGCTTCAGTAGCTGCCTCCCCCACTACAGGATGCAGTGCACGCCCTGTTGGAATGGCTGCATCAGCACTAGAAAGTTGGATAGGGACTGGGCCGTAACTCCCCTTTTTTCCACCAGTATGGGCCATTGTATAGTAAACAAAGGTAGACTGTGACAGGTAAAGAAAAGCACTCAGCGATGTGTGTTTGTGGGATGAGTACGTGTCCCTATCTTTATCTGTGAAATGCTAGACTAGAGGATATAATTTGTTCTTTTCAACTTTACAAACAATGGTGATAAGACTTAGAACCTACACTGACCAGTTCTCACAGCTGCTCTCTAACCACTCTGCCATAGAAAGAGATAGGCAAAGAGTACGTCATAGGGCAGGGCTTTTCAAACTGGGGTGTCACAATGCCCCAGCCTGTGGGCCCTGGCCACTTTCATCTTAAGGGGCGGGGGCAGCTTGGAGGCAGGGAGGAGGCAGCGATGCAATTCCCAGGACTGCCCCTGATTTCCTGCACTGCCCCTCCCCCACAGTGCCCTGTACAGAGGCCTTCAGAGGGTGCCCCAGATGCGACTGTGGGGGGTGGCAGCAGGGGCATTCTCTGCGGAGGGAGGTGACATTCTGCTGTCCTGGTCTTGGAGGAACAGGGGCCAGGATTGCAAGTGAGCAGTAGGGGACCTATGTATATGTGCATAGGTATGTGATGGTATAGAATAATTTAGAATTGTGATGGTATAGAATAATTTAGAAATGTCTGCAGTTTTCACCACAAAATGCAGCAAAAATAAGATCAAGGCTAGGTTTTGAGAGCCCATCATTGTTGGCCCTTATTTTAAGGACCAGATGCACGTAGTGTCCTTAGGTATGCACAGTGAGTGTAAACATACATGAAGTGAGACAAGATTGTAATAACACCAAAGAATATATCAAATCCAGATAATTTCATACCTCATTAAATATCAGAGGTGGTAGATACTATTGACTTGTTGCAGCTATTCCAGAATTGCATCTGAAGCTAGTTTGAAGTAAAACAAATGCTCAAATGTGAGAAGGAATGTGATGAGGCAACAGGGTGGGGGCTTATCAGTAGCTGAAATGTCTACTTGGAGCAAATTATATTGCAGGCTATAAATTCTTTCAAGTTCTTCATGTTCCAGCCACATTGCCATATATTTGGGAAATCAATGTTATTATAGATTGGTCTTTATCTAAATTAGTAAAGCTAAAATAATGGTGATATGTTTTAAATAACAAATGCTGCCTGCTATAGTTGGTTGCTGAGAAGTAAGTGCCACTGCCAGCACTTAGTCTTCTGCATAAAACTTAAACCTTAAGCAAGTGACACTGAACCTAATTCAGAATGCTTACATTCCTATAATTCTCTATCCCCTTCTCCCAGCTGTTTTCCTGGAGCCCCCTCACTTTCAAAAATCAAGGTTATCCTATGGCAGTCTCATTAAAGATTAAGTATAATGTCCGCACAACAATAAAAACATTAAAAATACCTCTCAAAAACAGCAACAGCAAAATTCTTTTAAAAAAATTCTTAGAGGCCCAAATCTTAACCCAATTTCCAGCACTGGCACAGCTGTGCCAATGGGGCATGTGCTGCATCCTGCGATTGGGTGGCATTCAGAGGCTTCCTCAAAGTACGGGAATGTGTGTTCCCTTACCTTGGAGCTGCATTGCCCTTATGTCAGTGCTGGGAAGTGGGTTAGGATTGCACCCTTAAAAACTTAAGAAAGAAATGCCAGGTGAAAAAGAAAGCTTTCCTGCCCTCTCCACAAGGCTAATAGGGAAGGAGTAGTTCTTAACCCAACCAAAATAGCAATCTGTATTTCACTATTCCAAGAATAGCTGTGTTAATCTATGGCAGCAGTGAATAATAAAGGGGAGGGAGCACTTTAAAGATTAATTTATTTATAGAGGAATAAGCATTTGCAGACAACAGTGTATGTAATCAGATCTCATTACAAATAGTCAGGTCAGTGCATTGTTATGTGTGTTTGATGTGCTTACGCTTTTGTGATTAGGCTCCCTATCTAGCTGAAGTGACTAAAACATTTGTATTACTAAGTAATCCTCAAGGCTGCAGTCCTAAACACACCTGAAAGAAAATCCAATTGAATGTAATGGTCCTTACATGTATAGGAGTGTGCTGTAAGTATAGATAAAATTTAACTACCTTTCCATTGTGACAGATTAATCTAGCAATCCTAGGCATGTCTACTTAGAAGTAAATTCAATAAGTTCAATTTGACTTACTCTCAAGTAAGTGTGTATTTATTGTAGCCCAAGAATCCTGTGTAATCTATAAACCTGCATACACCATCACCAGTTGGTCCAGCAACAGATAACATCTTATTTATTTTGTTCTTGTTATTGCTTCTTAAAGCTGCAAAGAAATGTTACCAAAGTTTTCATGAAGTGGTTGCATTAGCTCAGGTTTCTGGTTGCAAAATGTTTTAGAATCATTGTCTTGATTTTAGAAACATCCAAATCAAGAGTGTTTCATGCAATGCTTTTTACAATAACTTTTTGTGTAGTGATCAATATATACTTGTACATTGATTAACAGCCAACCTCCTGTGGGGATTGATGTGCAACATCTGATTGGGCATCCAAACCCATCTGTGCAGGTCCAGGCCAAGATGCCCAGGTGATTATAAACCATCCAGTTGAATGGATTCATGATACCCTCAATCTTAGGTTTTTTAAGATAGTACATAAAGAAGTTTATGTATTAGCTGATCTGTTCTTGCAAGCTGCTGCTGCTTGGTAAAAAGTACACCTGCACTCACTCGATATGTGAGTATAGATGTCCACCTGTATATGTGTGGGATAGGTTCCTGTTGCTGCCACCAATACTGGAAACCACAGATACCAGGGAACCCTACAAGAAGCAATTCAGAAATTTCCCCCATTGTGCAAATGACTTATCTTTGACTGATAGCAGCCCTCCTGTCACTGTCTCCTCTGTGTGCTGCCTGCAAATACTAACAGAAAGTGAGTTGGAAGCTTAGTGCTCACAAGCAGGCATGAACAGGAAGAACTTTGAAGGGCAAGCATTAACAAGCACAAAGAGGAAGCAGTTTAGAGGGCTGCAAACAAAACAAAGATGAGATTAGCGTGATAGGGAATTTGAACCGTGGATATCTGAAACCACAGAAACCGAGTCAACGGATATGAGGAGGTGACTAAATGCTTTTAATGGATGTTTAACCATATTTATATTCTTTGAATAAATCATTATATATTTACAGGCTTGTTTCTGTGTGTGTGAGAAGGAACTGACCCATCCTAGTCCAACCTGGGCAACGGGCCACCCAATCCTAACTTGTGTTGGAACAGGCAGGCCCCGGGCCTGCACTGTATGCAGCGCAAGTTTGGGGCCAGAATTGGTGCAACCTGAGGAAAGGGGAAAACTTTCCCTTTACACCATGTCACGCTGCACTGGCCCCAATGGGTCTACTCAGATCTGCGCCACCTCAAGAAGTGGTGCAAATCCAAGCAGAATGGAGCGAACAGAGGCTGCTCCATGCTCCCCAGGAACAGGGTCAAGATCCAGCATAACTGCCAGATCCTGGCCCCACCTCCCACTCCCTGCCTGCCTGTCCCCAGGAACGCCCACCACCCACCCTCCTCCTGCTCCAAAACACCTCTTCCCCACCCTCCCCACACACCCCGACCCCTGCATCGGCTGAGTTCGGCCAATACAAGCTTACCTGCTGGGACTGGATCCGGCATGGGGACACCAACGCAACTCCTTGCACTGGCCTCCCTGTCTCTAAAGGCCTACCCAACTCTAACATAAGGTATGTTTGTGACACCCCCAGGTTGGCACAAGTGACTTGTGCCAGCCTAACCCAGGTGTTAGGATTGCACCCTTAGTCATGCTACCCAGGATAGTCTGGAATAGTATGGGGCACCCTGGCCCCATACTAAAGAGCCTGGAATTTGGGGCATCCAAAGTATATAAGGTCCGGGTAGTTAGCCTTTAGCTCACTAGCTTTCCCTTCTTTCCCTTAGCTGGAGAACTGGCTGTTAAAAGGGGTGGTGGCATCTACCATAGAGCATGTTTGTGGTGAGAACACATACCTCTGTCTTACAATGAGTTGTTAAGTCTGTGGGATAAAAAATGAGTGAACCACATGAGGCAGGAATGAGTAAACAACAACAGAGAGTAAGGGAGAAAGGGCCACTGCTAAGCACCTGGAGCTATGCCTGTTTGGCTCTCTGCCACTCTTCCTCCACAACTTATTTGGAAGGATGTTTCTTTGATTTCAATGGTATATACTTCCAAGAACATTTATCAGCGGGAGTTCTGTTCCACCCCCACAGATATGGAAACCACAAATACAGGGGGTGTTTGTATGGATAGCACCCTCTCAACCATTACATTACCTTTGTTTTATTGTAGGAGCGCTTGCAGCACAAGTACTTATTGTTTGTCTTGCTTCATGGAAGAGCCAAACATGCAGGCAGCTAACTTGCATGCTACAGAGAGACTAGCAGGAAGTAAGAACTTCTGATAAAATGAAAAAATAAAAAAAACTACTAACAATTATAAAGGTAGCATAAAACCAAACTAAGTATCACAACTGAAAAGCAGCAGCTAAATAACTACTGCCACTGCTGAATGTCACACCCTTCCAAATGCTGGATGGAAAAGCCAGATTTTAATGTATCTCTTGAAGGAGTGTAGAGGAGGGAACAGCTGGGGCTTCACAGAGAGGAGATTGCACAAGGTTAGTGCCACCAATAAGAAATTCCTGCTCCTACTGGATGCTGGCCATGCCTCAGAAAGCAAAGGCAGCTGAAGCAAGTCCTGAGATGATGGCCAGAGTTGAACAATCACATTTTGTATTTAAAAAATTCTTTGTTTACTTACATAGTACGATATTTTAACATCCCCCTTTTTAGCCCTGAAGAAACTGATTTTTCCCTCCCTCCCCAATATTGTAGTGACACTTCTTCACCCCCGATTCTCTCTTTTTTCTTTAACGGTGCCCAAATCTTATTATAAGTGGAACCTAATGAATGATTATATACACACACATACAAAATTTGCTCTTCACTATAATAATAAAGCATTTTGTTAAAGGAATTTCATGTTTTGAAAACCTTGGTCATTAACTCAAGTGAAATGAATGGGGACAGTTAAAGGAGCAGATTAGGAACTAACAGTACAGTCTTATGCATGCCTACTTAGAAGTATGATAAATCCCACTGTATCCAATAGGATTTACTCCCTGGAAAGTGAGTTTAGGGTTGCAGTTTAAGCTGGAATTAACAAAATATGGTTCAGTAATGATGAACATATTTAGAATATATGAAGGCTCAAATCTGATCACCAGTACCACCTGTAAGGAGATATACTAGAACCACTATTTAATATTTATTTAGCACCACCTTAGTTAGATATGCAAGATATAAAAGCCAGACAGCTGTATGAGATGCAATGAAGGCTTTGCAAACAGTCATAGAGTTTGTTGGATAATGGGAAAAAAATGGAGAATACAAACCTTATGGTGCAGAAAAGGATCTGTTAAAGAAGTAGGTCTTTTATATAAATTATATTTATTTCTTAATATGTAAAAAACAGAAAAGCTAAAGCATAACAGATGTAAAAGATAATATTTTTTAAAAACCCAAAAACTAAACAAGAATGAAAAAATAAAGCAAGTGCGAAGAAGCATATCCTAATTATTCGTAACCTATCTAATCTTCAAAATTGTATATGTGTAAAAAAGTAATATATCACAGACTGGTTGTCAATACAATCTTGAATAGTATTCTTATCAAATTAACCAAACTTCCTCTTAATCTCATCCAGATATTTAAAATCTAACTCAATTTTCCCTATTCATCAAATCCACAAATCTGCATCCTTTTTTTTTCCTTTTGCAGAAAATCAATGAGTGGTCTCCAATTGTTCATAAAGGTAGTAACAGACTTCACTTTAACCCAATTTTGCCCGGCCCACAGGTGTACACATTTGGTCGCTGTTGCATATATGCAGCATTGGGCAGAAATGGCTTAAAGTAGTAGGTCTTGATAAGGGATTTGAAAAGAGATGAGATTATGTATCCATCGTCACCTCTTAGCATGGATACATGCTACGTCTAGAACAGCTAGAAAAGCTGTTCTAGACATAGGATAATCATAGGAGGTACGGAAATATGAGTGGGAAGACTTAAAAAGGCAAATAGTGGGTGAGCTTGTGCAGAACAGAAGTAGTGATCATGGGAAATAAAGAAGAAGACAGAATGGACATATTCCACAATATAGCCTAGCAACTTTCTAGCTTATGAGTCCTTTCAGGACAGGGAATCCTCACTCCCTATAATTCTTTTACTACATAAACCACTTTTTGAGCTTTATTTTTTGCGCTGAAAAGCACTATGTAGTCGCGCATCAGCATCTACGTGGGTTCTGTTCCTGGAACCCCCACGGGTGCTGAAACCCGTGGATAAACAAATCCGCGGGTCCAGGCATGCCAAACATGATTGGAGCTGTGCTCCAGTTGCATCCGGAGGGTGTTATGAGGCCTGGGGAAGCTGTGCACAGCCTCCCTGGGCTTCAGAAGGCCTTCTAAGGACTCCAGAAGGCCTTAGAAAGGCACTTCCAGTTTTTTGGAAGTTCCTCCAGTCATGGTTGGAAGGTGCAAATCAGGCCTCAACATGGATCAGGGGACCCGTGTTGAGTCAATTCTTCAAAATCTGCAAGTGATAAAGTCTAACCTGTATAAATATTTGTAATAACGTACCGTTGCCCATCTTTTGTTGTTGTTGTTGTTGGCAACCTTCAGTCTCAAAAGACTATGGTATCGCGCTCTGGATGGTGGTTCTGGCACAGCGTCTAGTGTGGCTGAAAAGGCCAATTCGGGAGTGACAATCCCTTCCTCACTGGGAGCAAGCGTAGTGTGTCCCTGGTCTGTCTCCCTGGCTGTGGGCCTTCCTTCTTTGCCTCTTTGCCTCAGTCTGTTGGCCAAGTGTTTCTTCAAACTGGGAAAGGCCATGCTGCACAACGTTGCCCATCAGGGACTTGATAAACCTCCTATTTTTGCTGCCTGCCATATATTACCAAAATAGTGAGATTGTCAAACACCTGGGAGACCACATACTTGACTTGTGGGCTGCATTTGATTTGTCACAAACTATACAGAACTGTGATGGGGCATGTAAGTGGATAGCTTTAAAAATACAGCTACTGGGTGCTTGAAACTAGTGCAGAGCATAATGGCAATTTAAAGAGGGGGTGACATTATCATTTTAATGAGGGAGAAGATCTCAGCCATGTATAGACCAAAGTTGGGTATTCCAAGCCTTCTAAATTGCGATTGTCTACACTGCTGGATGAACAACCCATTGTTAGCTTGCTCCTAGTTATGAACAAATTTGAGCAACTGGATGTATTGGGTGGAAACCAGTCAGTTCCACCATATAAAAATAACTGGTTCACACATGGTTATGAGGCTTCAACAAACTATAATAACCACACAACAGGCATAAATCCAGCAGGAGGAATCATTCTAATTATTGTTGGAATTGGTGCAACTCCGTATGCTCTCAAGGGGTGGCAGGAGACTGTCCTAAAAAGGGTTAAGCCATAGCCCAGTGTCCTTTGCAGTTTACCTGTCCACCTTGGATGACCTATGTGGGAGGGGCGTGATCTAGACCCTATATAACTCCTGAGCACGCCCTCCTCCCTCCCTCTTACCTCTTCCTCACCACAACTGAGGAGACAAGATGGCATGCAGCAGGGATCTGCTGGCGCCACCATCTTGACCACATGGCACATGCAGGACGAGGCAGCTATAGGGCCTTGTTATCTTTACGTCAGAGTACCTCTGATTCCTAAATCAGATGCTGTAACCGTACCACCATTGAATCGTGAGTAAATGAATCTATTCTTGCAACTTCAACCAGCCAATGTTGTTTGTGTGTTTCTTGACTAGCAGTCAGCCGGGTGTGGGAGGCTCCCTGGGGTTGATTCCCAGCTAAGGGGGGTTCTGCTGCTGAAGCGACTCTGCTCCCCCCCAACAGAGGAAATCTGGTTTAAGAGATTCCTCCAACAATTATTGCACCTCAAAGGTAGGAAATCTACACCTGTCTGTCATGCATCTGTTACTGACCTATGAACTCTGTCAGGAAAAATGATGGCAACCCTACCTGAAAAATATTCACCTGCAATTTTGAAAGTGCAGTCTTAGGATAAGTTAAAGTACCTGAGCCACATAATCACACATAATTTTTAGTACACAAGTCATACTTTGTCACACAGTGGAGACAAAGTGAAGAAAAGAAGGGAAAAGTACATGCCCCTAGTCATCAGAGAAAGTAAGTTTCCTTTTAACTCCACTGCCAGCTTCTATTATCTTAGCAGAGTACTGCAGTTTCTGAGGAGTCTCTGTTCCGGATAGCTGAGTTCTCTCCATCATTGATGATTGACCATCCAAAAGCAGATCTGGCTTAAAGACATCTTGAGTGTCCACTGGTGATATAATACAAGGTACAATTATTTAAAGAATGCATAGTAAGTGAAATCACACTTAGAAAAAATACTTTCTTTAGACTCACTTCTTAAAGTCTCAACTATTTGTTTCTCAATACAACAGATAGTAAAATATACTACAAATAGTTGATGCAGCCCATACGCTATCCACTCTTGTGAAGAGCACTTTACTCCTGTTTCACTAGTGAGGCACTGTCTTATATTATCCAAAGCATACCTGGGAAGATATCACAAGAGTGACATTGTTCTAATTAACTGAAACCACATCACTCTACCACTCAGTAGTAGTCACAGCAGCATGCTGCTACAAGCAACAAGCCAGCTGTACTTACTGCTGATAAATTTATTCATCACTATTGTGATGTATTACTTGAAACATAATTCCTTTCCCTTCTATCCCTCTTGTTAAGATCTTACATACTGAATATGCTCGTAAGCATCTGTTTCAATCCCAGGATATTTAAAAAAGAAAACAGAATCAGATCCTAATATCTGAGTGACTTGAAACCAAATGTCAAATTGTAAGAATGCCGGAAGGAATATTCGAGAGAACACACTTGAGTCCAACTTTGTGAAAATATTAATGACTCAAATGGCCTGACTGCAAACCATTCTTAGACTGCAAAATGTGCTGATGTACTATGCTGTGTAAGCATGCATAAAAACAATATGCTGTGCTTTTATGTATTTTTTTTTTATTTGCAGTTTTATATACCGCCTTCCTCAGGATAACAAAACCTGGTACCCAAAGATGATACAAATTTTGTGATCTTATTCAGTCTTAACAGCGAAACTTGTTACAATTCTCAGGATGTGACTCCAAATGCTTAAGGTAGCTAACAATCCAATCACAAACTGTCTCACCACTCACCTTTACCTACAAGTGTATATGCAGTGCTGATTGTTCAAATAATGTTTTTATAGGTTTTAATAGAACATTGACATTACCTGGAGTGTTGCATGAATCAATCATTTCGTTATGGGTTGGCATTTTAATTATCTTTCTCATATTCTCTTTTGCCTTTTTCTCTTCCTGGTTCAAATATACATGGGTGGGGGTGAGAAATAAGGAGTATAAGAAATTTTGGCTTGGTCAAGTTGAGAACACACACGCACACACAACACACACATGCACACACAATTTGTAATGTGCTTCACAGCTCATTGCAATTTTAAAATGTAGAGCTAGTGTTAGGGCCCACATACAGTTCCCTGTTGCTCAATATTAATCTCTGATTCACATATGGCACATTGTAGTTCCATACAATCTGGCTAATCCCCTCAGGTTATCAGAGAAGGCCCTTTTATGAGTGTTGCCACTCAGGAAGGTACAAGGGTCAGGGGTGAGAAATGGGGCCTTCTCAGTGGTGGCACCAAATTTATGGAATTCCCTTCTTTTTGATTTATGAACTGCTCCCTCTTCGGAGACTTTCTGGTGAGGCCTGAAGACATTTCTTTTCAGACAATCCTTCTGAGTTCTTTTACCTTTTTAACGACATCTGGCTTTTACAGGCTTGGGGTTTTTTATAAGTTGGTTTTACAACCTACCATGCCCACGCTGATGAGGTAGTGGCCCCTTAGACCAAGTGAGCCATGATGGATCCTTTCCCAAAGCCCGGTAAGAGGCTTCAATGGCTGTTTGTATGTTTTATTATATTAATGTTCTATTGCTGTTTATAATATTCTTAACTGTTATGGGTTTTAATGTATGATTTGTGTTTTTAATTGTTTTTATGCTCTTGTATTTTTTGTATTTTTACATTGATTTTTTGTAAGCTGTCTTGGGTCCCTTTGGAGAGAAAGGTGGGGTAAAAATACTGTAAGTAAGTAAGTAAATAAATAAATAAATAATGAACATAGCTCAAGGTTTTGTGGGAAATGTTAGTGTGCAGCAGGACACTATATATATGAGAAACTGTAGGAGCCCTTCTTTTCCTGTACTATCTGAAGGACAGATGTCTGGTCTCTCTTGACCTGTCTCATTTTATATGAGAAAAGTGGAGATTAAGAACTTATTTATTTTTACAGTAGTTGTACACCACATTTCAGTGTTTCATTTATATGTGATCCTTATATTTACATTGATCTTGCATTCAAAGCGAAGTAAAAAAGATGTGTTTTCATTTCATCAGTTTGACTAAAATTAAATTAAATGGATAAAATACCAATTGTACTTTGAAAGGCATAATTTCCACATGATGGATAAGAACATAAGAACAGCCCCACTGGATCAGGCCATAGGCCCATCTAGTCCAGCTTCCTGTATCTCACAGCGGCCCACCAAATGCCCCAGGGAGCACACCAGATAACAAGAGACCTCATCCTGGTGTCCTCCCTTGCATCTGGCATTCTGACATAACCCATTTCTAAAATCAGGAGGTTGTGCACACACATCATGGCTTGTACCCCTTAATGGATTTTTCCTCCAGAAACTTGTCCAATCCCCTTTTAAAGGCGTCTAGGCTGGACGCCAGCACCTCATCCTGTGGCAAGGAGTTCCACAGACTGACCACACGCTGAGTAAAGAAATATTTTCTTTTGTCTGTCCTAACCCGCCCAACACTCAATTTTAGTGGATGTCCCCTGGTTCTGGTATTATGTGAGATTGTAAAGAGCATCTCCCTATCCACTCTGTCCATCCCCTGCATAATTTTGTATGTCTCAATCATGTCCTCCCTCAAGCGTCTCTTTTCTAGGCTGAAGAGGCCCAAACGCTGTAGCCTTTCCTCATGAGGAAGGTGCCCCAGCCCTGTAATCATCTTAGTCGCTCTCTTTTGCACCTTTTCCATTTCCACTATGTCTTTTTTGAGATGCGGCGACCAGAACTGGACACAATACTCCAGGTGTGGCCTTACCATAGATTTGTACAACGGCATTATAATACTAGCTGTTTTGTTCTCAATATCCTTCCTAATGATCCCAAGCATAGAATTGGCCTTCTTCACTGCCGCCGCACATTGGGTCGACACTTTCATCGACCTGTCCACCACCACACCAAGATCTCTCTCCTGATCTGTCACAGACAGCTCAGAACCCATCAGCCTGTATCTAAAGGTATGATTTTTTGCCCCAATGTGCATGACTTTACACTTACACATTGAAGCGCATCTGCCATTTTGCTGCCCTAACTGCCAGTCTGGAGAGATCCTTCTGGAGCTCCTCAGAATCACTTCTGGTCTTTACCACTCGGAAAAGTTTGGTGTTGTCTGCAAACATAGCCACTTCACTGCTCAACCCTGTCTCCAGGTCATTTATGAAGAGGTTGAAAAGCACCGGTCCCAGGACAGATCCTTGGGGCACACCGCTTTTCACCTCTCTCCATTGTGAAAATTGCCCATTGAAACCCACTCTCTGCTTCCTGGCCTCCAACCAGTTCTCAATCCACGAGAGGACCTGTCCTCTAATTCCCTGACTGTGCAGTTTTTTCAGTAGCCTTTGGTGAGGGACCGGTCTTTGGGAGGGATCTTCCATCCCAAAGAACTGTGGGAGTTGCTTGTACTGTACATGTTTGGGAACAATGCAGAAGAAAAGATTTTTATCTTTGTGATGACATTGAGTGGGGTCCCAAAATTTGCCAGAACCAAAATCCCATCCATGGATTTCTCTTAGTATGGGGAACCACTTCCCTATGCATCAGAAAAATATCCTTTGTATTTGATTTTATTACTTTTGGCAATAAAGGTTTTGTGCCAATAAAGGTTCCATACATACATACTTTTGGCAATGACTTTCAGAAAAGATTTTTGATGGTAGTGCCGTAAACTATTTATTTTCTTACCTGTCTCCAAAGTTCATCCAGACTGTCTGCATTCTCCTGACTTTTTTCATCCAAACAAGGCCATGATGTGAACTTCTTTGTTGGGTGCACAAATAAATATAAGCATTCTTCGTAATCAGATTTTTCCATCATTTTGATTGAAACACCAATACTCTTCAGAAGGTGCAGGCCTTCACGTTCTTTATCTTTTGTAAAGTAATATGGCCTTGAAGCTTTTATTTCCATGGATATTCCATTTGTTGATTTCAAGAAAGATTGTATCTCAGCACAGCATTGATGGCAAGGAGTATATGAAATAAACAATTTCATTATATATTTTTCATCCATTTGATTTTTTGGGATACATTCTTTGATTGCATTCAAAATTAAAACTTCAGCATGTGTTTTACCAGGTTCATTGTAGCCATAGCCCCATATTTGCCAAAGAGGTTTGTTTTCCGGTTTTAAACTAAACAATACTAATGTCTTTTTGAGTGTGACTGTATTATTAAAGTTTTCTTCAAAGTCCTCTTCAGGTAGCAAACTCCGGAGAAAGAAGGGCATCTCCTTTGATTGTACTAAGCCAACAGCTTGGATTTACTGTTAAAATAAAAAGAGAATATAATATTGTGATGAACTATGTGCTACTGTGCTTAAAGACTGGGTTGCATCCAAAGGAGGTTATTCATGACCAAGCATGATCGAAATTGATCGATGAAGTTAGTCACAACGAACTCAAGTCCATTAATTCTGCAATTTTCAGACTTTTTCATCTCATGGCACACTGACATGAAATAAAATTGTTAATTCAAACCATCGGTTTTTGACAATGGGCAGCCTAATCCTGAGCTGCCTGGGGCGTCCAGCCTCGGTGGCACTGAGAATGGCTACCGCCGGATCCTGTGCACCCTGGGCTACTGCAGGTGGCACCTCGGGAGAAGGGGACTTTTGTCCCCTTTTCCCAGGTAAGGTAAGCAGCCCCGCAATGGGGCTACTCACTTTACCGCTGATCTTTCGCAGACCATCTGTGACACACCAGTGTGTCATGGCACAGTGGTTGAAAATGGCTGCATTAATTTTGGTCGGCAGTAAAGTAAAGGCGTTTGTGTAGGGCACCGAGCCCTACATGAATGCCTTGGATCCAGTGGAGTGGAGTTCCACAGACCCACCTCCCTCCCCCAGCACACCTCCTCCCTGCCCCCCTCCCCACCCCTGCCTCCCCGTCACACCTACCCCCCGCTCTCTCTCTGCCCCCTGCCGGCCTCCCCCCTCCCCAGAATGCCTTCTCCCCACCCCCTCCCCATCCCCACTTACTGTACCGTGGCTCAGCGGTCCGTGAGACCACTGAGCTGCGGAGGCTGGGCGCCTGTCCTGCTCTAGTCCCGCGCTAGCCCAGCACCGACTGGCGCTGGGCTAGCACGGGCAGTAGCCTGGCGGTGAGGCTCAAAAATGTGCCTTTTGACACGTTTGCGACAGTGCACAGCAGCACCAAGCCCAGGATTGGGCTCTGACAAGGCACACCACACTAACAACAGGGTCTTGCACAAATGATCTTCCCCCAAACTCCTGCGGTACACCTTCAGGACCATCTGTGACACACCAGTGTGCCATGGTACAGTGTTTGAAAATGGCTGCATTAATTAATGAGACAAAGCCATCACTCATTTTTATACAACTCATTGTAAAAACATTAAAAAGTTGCCTACAAAATGGAAATAATATGATATAAATATCTATTTGAACATTTGTTTTTACTTGTTCAAATTGTATTTGTTTTGCTCTTCAGCTCCTAAATAGGGGAACAAATGTTGAGGAACACTGCTCTAAGCATTGAAGAATGTGTCCCTGCTTCCCTGAGTCTGGCACTCAGTTGCATTTTTAGATAGTGGCTGTTGGTTATTCCCCTCTGTGTGAACCACCTTCAGTCTTCACTGCTTGCTTCTCAAGCTGTTAAGCAATTCTTCGCTTCTTAGTTGCTGGGAATCCCAATATACTTAAGAGAATGGGAATTGATGTAGCTGGTACTGTGATGGCTGTCATCAGTAAAATGGCAATAATCCCAAATGACTCACAGCCCAATCCTGAGCTGCCCGCAGCACCCAGGCTTGGCGGCTCCGTGGAGGGCTGCCGCCAGATCCTGTACCTCCCGTGCGACCGTGGGATGCACCTCAGGAGAAGGGGGCATTCATCCCTTCCCCCAAGTAAGGGAAGCAGCCACGCAATGGGGCTACTCTCTTTAGCACCGATCAAAAGGTCGGCGCTAAAGTAAAGGCGCTCATGTAAGGCACGCAGCCCTGCACGAGCGCCCTGGATCCTGCGGATCCGCCTCTCTCCTCTCCCAGCTCCTGCTACCAGTTCCCAGCTCCGCAGATCTGCCTCTCTCCCTCCCCCCTGACACACCTCCCGCCGGCCCCCTGGCATGCCTCCCCCCTCCCCAGAACGCCTCCCCCACGCTCCGCCACGCCCCCGCCTCCCATTCCACAGACCGGTGGTCTGGGAGACCGCTGAGCCGCGGAACCCAGGTGATCACCACACGCTAGCCCAACTTCAGCCAGCACTGGGCTAGCTCTGGCGGAAGCCTGGCAGTGCCTTATGGCACGTGCCGCAGACCACAGGATTGGGCTCTGAATTCCTAGGTTTCTCCTCTTATCATCCTTTTTTTTTTAAAGTGATTGTCAAAATTCTTTAAACTGTCATTACAATTGCTGTTCAGGTGTATGAACTGACTGCAACATTATAGGGCAGAGGAGTGATTGTTGACATTGGTGATTGTATGTTGTACCACCTTTCCAGGCTAGCAACTCTTAGCCATCATCTCCAGCAATTACTCTGGGAAAACATAGTGAAATTAATACATTTTGGTACTCTGGGGTGGTATTGGTGGTAGTGGGGTGGGGAGCAGAAACGTGTCAATTTTACAAATGATTGTCAAAAAAATTCTGCATGCCAATACTGATGCACGCACACAGCCTTTTGAAAAAGAAAAAAAGGAGGAGATGGGGAGGGCTATGCTTTCCTCTATGCATGAAAATAGTGTGCAGTCACTTTTGAACAGGACTACTACTTGTGCAGTGTTAGCAGTAACAACGAAAAGGGCTTTTTTGTTGCATGGAAGCACCATATTTATAAATAAAATGGCTGATTGGTAGCATATAGACTGAATTTGATGCCTATACAAGATCTGTTTTGCCTGTCCCTTTTGTGAGTACAGTATTGACAGTCACCCTGGGGCACAACTGTAAGAGAAAATCATATGCATTATGTAGACCAATCTCTTCATTGTGACAAACACATTCTTCAGAATAGTTTTGATGCCTGAGCAGGGAAGGAGACATTTTGTCAGAGCCACATAAATAAGGAAAGCTCAGCCACAGGCTCCATCTAGTCTGTTTCCCATACTGGTTACTAACCAGGCACATGTTCCCAAAAATTCTACAGCAGAACATGAATGCAGCAGCCTTTTCCTAAGGTCTTCTTCTCTGCTATTGTGAGGAATAGAGGTATGCCGCCATATCTGTGCGGGATCCATTTCATTGATCCCCACAGATACAGAAACTGCAAATATGGGGATGCCTATATTAATTATGGCTCCGCTCCCCCCATGCATTAACAGCATTAAAAAACTTACTTGCAGAAGTGTGTGTGTCTTCCTTCCTTCCTTGCTGTAGGTAGTTAAGTAGGTACTTACAGTATGATGTAATTGGGCCTGTTGCAGCTTGAATACTTGATTAAACCAGCTCTGACGCTAAACAGGAAGCCGCAGTTAACTGCTTCCGTTCAGTGTCGGAGCTAGTTTATGCAAGTATTCAAGTTGCAGGGAGTGTGTTTTCATCACACTTTTAAGCTTAACTGCTCACAGTGAGCTGTTAAAGGAAGATACATTCACTTCCCCCGTATAAGTTTTTAAACACTACTAATGCTCACATGCCCGCCCCTCAACTGTGGATATGGGGTCTGTAGAAACAGGGGAAGCCCTGTACCCAAGAAATTCTGTATGTACTGTATGCAACCACCAGGTTTTAGAGATAGCTTATCTCAACATACCAGATGCAAAGCAGTGTAACTGGATACAAGTAGCTTGTGTGATGTCAGAAGCATCTGGCCACTGTGAGATACAGGAAGCTGAAGTAGATGGGCCCTTGGTCTGATCCAGCAGGGCTTTATTTATGTTTTTAAATTCCACACAGCTGTAATGACTAATATCCATTGATACTTGTCTGGTTTTATTTCAAAACCATCTAAACATGTGTCCATCCCTGTAAGGGATGTGTCTTTCCCTGTAAGGAGTCTACACAGCTGGGGGACCCTTTTGGTAGCTGAGTGGTGTCGCAACTACATCATAACACCACCTCTGGATGTTCAGCAGTGATATCACGTATCATCATTGAATTTCCAGTTTGCCAAGCTCCAAATTGTACAGAGCTTGGCTTTGAACTGTGTGGCCACTGATTGTGCAGCTTAACAGGAACACTGCGCATAACCACATATTGCAGCAAATTCTGTAAACTTGTGCATACTGTGAAGAAGTACTTTTATTTTTCTGTCCTCTGACTATTCTGCCAATCAATTTCATTGAATGATTGCAAATTTTAGTGATGTTGGAGAAGGAGAAAAACTTGTTTCTTCATTATTTGCATAAAAGTCTAAACCCTTTATCCTTTCCTTCCTCCCTGTACTAGAATTGTTTTTCTAGAAGCCGAAACTATGTAAATAGTGGCCACAGAGGTATAATAGAACAAGATTTTACAGTTAGTTAAGCTGAATACACACTACGGTAGTTAAAGAACATCTTCTGAAATGCCTGCGTGAATGTTCTGACAAGCTGCTGTGTAATAACTCCTCTAAAGCAGCGATCTCATTCTTTTTCATCTCACAACACACTGCCTAGGTGATAAAATTGTCAAGGCACACCATCAGTTTTTTGACAAGGCACACCTAGGTATCAGTATGGTGCTCACATCCCCCAGTGGCTCTACACCAATGTTGTGAGCCACAGTGGTTGAAAATAGCTGATCTAAAGAAATAAGACATGATTAAAGACAATCAAATCACATTCCCAAACTATTCTAAGTCATGATATTTACATAGTACTGTAGAAACACCATCAAATAAAAGCTTACCTTGAAGCTTACCTTACTCGTAATTCAGCATTATACATTTTGATGGAACTTGAGAAGTTATGCAACGTTTAGCTTTCGGTTTCTAATTTTGTTTTGTGTATGAAAACTAGAACTGTATCAACCATCTCCACCTAGTGGCAAATGTAGTGTAGTTACAAAGACATTTTTATTCAGAGAGTAGAAAACGTCCTGTTTCAGACAGATTGTGTGATTCACTGATCCAACTTTCACAGGGAATTTTTTTCTTTTGTTTTTCAGCTCTGTTTTCTAACCAAGAAAGCAAGGTTCCTCTGAGCTGGAACCCTTTACAAAAAATTTTTGGCTCTGATCCCTGCTACTGAAGAGAGAGGTTATCCATGAATTGATTGGCAGCATCTGCCAATTGTTCATGGTCACCAAGGGCAACCAACCCTGTTTTGAACTAGGAAGGGAAGCCATTGGTTATCCTGCAAGATAATCAATCCATACAATTCATTGTAACTGAATGGCAAGCCCACTCTTTAAGGTTTGGGGACTGCAGCAAGACTCAGGGCTCAATCCTATCCAACTTTTCAGCACTGTTGTAGCTGTGCCAAATGGGTGTGTGCTGCATCCTGTGGTGGTGGGGGGAGGTCAGTCAAGGAGTCCTCCTCAAGGTAAAGGAATGTTTGATCTCTTACTTCAGGGCTGAATTGTGGCTGCATCAGTGCTGGAAAGTTGGATAGGATTTGGACCCTGAGGCTGTTTTCAGTGTGGAATGGCTGGAGCATGGGTGAAGAGAGGAAAGTGGGGGAGGGAACTGCACATTTCACATGTTTGGGCATTTTAATAGAACTGAAACAAAGTAAACTGAGCTGGGGAGTGAAACAAAAAGCCCTGCACCCTCTCCAACAAAAAACAAAACATCAGCTGTGCCAGAAACATGAGGGAACCCCCTCCTGCCTCTCCATCAGACACCTCCCATTACCTTTGACACCCAGTAAAGGTTGAACTAAAATTGTTAACTTTGAAAGTTGGACAGGCAAAGGGGGTGGGAAGGAAACCCCAGCAAATTTATTAGCAAAGATTGCAAGTAGCCTGAAAGACCCTTTGTTGAAATTGCTCCTTCACTGCAAGCAGCCTCTTCAGCTGCCAGCTCCAGAATGGCCATTGTGAGCCGCAAGCCTGTAATCTCTTGTGCACCAATCAGGTGCTTCCACCAACCTCAGGTCTTGCTTGGGGGAAAGGGGAGGGGGACCAGGCAGGGAACAGCCACCACTGACTGTGGACACCAGTGTAACTACAGTATTTAGTAGTGGTCCCCCCTCAGTCATTGTGGGGGCCAGATACATAGCTTCTGTGGGCTGTGCCCAGCCCACAGGCCCAGTGTTTGATGTCCCTGTTGAAGACATTTGGTGAGAAGAGGCTGCTTAGTCGACTCTCACCAGAACTGTGTGATCTGTCCTAATAAAGCTGCAGCTTGCTGGTAATTTGAGTCTGAGGTTATTTCCTTCTCACCAAGACAGGAATGCTCCAGTTGCTTCTTACAGAACATGAGAACAGCCCCACTGGATCAGGCCATAGGCCCATCTAGTCCAGCTTCCTGTATCTCACAGCGGCCCACCAAATGCCCCAGGGAGCACACCAGATAACAAGAGACCTCATCCTGGTGCCATCCCTTGCATCTGGCATTCTGACATAGCCCATTTCTAAAATCAGGAGGTTGCACATACACATCATGGCTTGTAACCCACCATGGATTTTTCCTCCAGAAATTTGTCCAATCCCCTTTTAAAGGCATCCAGGCCAGATGCCATCACCACATCCTGCAGCAAGGAGTTCCACAGACTGACCACACGCTGAGTAAAGAAATATTTTCTTTTGTCTATCCTAACTCTCCCACACTCAATTTTAGTGGATGTCCCCTGGTTCTGGTGTTATGTGAGAGTGTAAAGAGCATCTCTCTATCCACTCTGTCTATCCCCTATTGAACCCATTAGCCTATATGCAAAGTTTTGATTTTTTGCCCCAATGTGCATGACTTACTTACTTACTTACTTACTGCATGCGCATGACCCTCACTTACTTCAGAAACGCATCTGCCATTTTGCTGCCCATTCTGCTACATAGTTTGGAGAGATCCTTCTGGAGCTCCTCACAATCACTTCTGGTCTTCACCACTCAGAAAAGTTTGGTGTCATCTGCAAACTTGTCCACCTCACTGCTCACCCCTGTCTTCAGGTCATTTATGAAGAGATTGAAGAGCACCAGTCCCAGGACAGATCCTTGGGGCACACCGCTTTTCACCTCTCTGCATTGTGAAAATTGTCCATTGACACCCACTCTCTGTTTCCTGGTCTTCAACCAGTTCTCAATCTGTGAGAGGACCTGCCCCCTAATTCCCTGACTGTGAAGTGAAGACCTTCTCCCAAAATAAGACCTAGTGTGTTTTTTGAGAATTGCTGAAATATAAGACCTACCCCAAAAATAAGACCTAGTTGTGATCAGGGCCAGGATGGGGGGGGGGCGGAAGGGGTCCTTGAGTGAGGGGGGCGGATGGACAACATGGCCAGGAATGCTGCACTCCTGTGCACGCCACCTAGAAAGCGCCTGCTGTGCTGCCTTGGGCAGAGGACACTGAGGAGGATCTGAGGTGGGAAGCAGCAAGCGAGGAAACCCTGCCTACTGGGCTCTGAGGCTCTCCACACTTTCCAGGGAGTAAGTTCCATTAACTATAAAGGGACTGACTTCTGAGTAGACAGGCAGGCAGGCATCCTCCTGGGTGCAGAGGGGATATTTTTGTAAGGTATATTTTTGTACATGAATGACTGTGGATTGTTGTACATTAAAAAATATAAGACCTACCTCGAAAATAAGACCTAGTGTTTTTTTGAACCAAAAAAAATATAAGACAGTGTCTTATTTTTGGGGAAACACAGTATAGTGTCCACAGGTTCTCCCACATCCACATGCCTGTTGACCTTTTCAAATAATTCTAAAAGGTTTGTGAGGCAAGACTTACTCTTACAGAAGCCATGCTGATTCTCCCTCAGCAAGGCTTGTTCGTCTATTTGTTTTGAGATTCTATCTTTGATGAGGCATTCCACCATCTTACCCAGTATAGATGTTAGGCTGACCAGCCTATAGTTTCCTGGGTCCCCCCACCTTCCCTTTTTAAAAATTGGTGCGAAATTTGCTATCCTCCAATCCTCTGGCACTGTGGCCGTTTTGAGGGACAAGTTGCATATTTTAGTCAAGAGATCAGCAACTTAATTCTTCAATTCCTTAATAACTCTTGGGTGGATGCCATCAGGGCCCAGTGACTTATTGATCTTTAATTTATCAATGAGGTCTGAAACATCTTCTCTTTCAACCTCTATCTGACTTAATTCCTTGGTCAGGAGGGGCCGTTCGTATCTGCCCGAGGTCTTCTGCTGTGAAGACAGATGCAAAGAACTCTGCCATCTCTAAGTCTCCTTTTATCTCCCCTAACCCTCCCTCACCATCCAGAGGACCAACCGCTTCTCTGGTGGGTTTCCAGCTTCTAACCGATTTGAAGAAGCTTTTATTATTTCCCTTAATGTTGCTGACCACTTTGCCAGTGACAGGGAAGCTGGGGGGGGGGGGGGACTAAGATTTCTTATTATGTAAATAGCATTACACTATTAATAGAGGGAGAAGGATGGGGTCTAGCTGGCTGTCTTCCCACTTTCCTTCTCATCCCTCTCTGTTCTCTGACTCTCTCTCTCCCAGTTTATACCATCCACCCTTTTTTGGCTCTGCCCTTCCTTCTGCTTGGGCTGTCTGGGCCAGACTGCTGCAACCTATTCTAGTTTGCACCTGATGATACCATCAGCTAGCATTCATGTGGTCTTTCAACATTTCCGACTGTAGCAGAGGCAGGGGCAACCCCGGGACTATCGGGGCCCAATGCAGGGCACTCAGTTCCCCTCCCCCCACCCATCAGGAACTAAAGCCGTGGCTTGCCAGACACTTGTCACCTGTAGGGCTGGTAGGCAGGATTTGTGCAAGTGATTTTGCTGGCGCAGATGCAAGTAGCCCCATAGGGGTGTCTGGTGCATGACATGGGATAAGGGGATAAATATCCCCTTACTCTGAGTTGTGCCACAGCCACCTCCTAACCTGTGCTGGATATGGCACAGGCCAGATGGCCTAGCTGTTGCAATGTAGGTTAGGATAGGGTTGTTATTCTTACGTCCTTAAATAAGAATGGGATGCATACATTTCCTGTCATTTAAAAAGAAGCCTATGAAATATACCCTTATTTTCAATTGAAGGTGCCTTAGGAAACCCTCTGGAGAGTTTCCCAGATGCCTATTTTCCATAATTAGAATTTTCACGTTTTTCTGAAATTTTTGATATTCCACTCAACATTGTGTCACGGTGTTTTGCACAAACTTACTTAAAAGCATAGACTGTTTAAGATGATTTTTGTGAACAGTGTTCTTATGAATTGTATAGTTGTGAGCTGCTTTGTGAATCATAAATTTGTAGATGTTTAAACAAAGTATTCTGATACTTTGGTCATGACATGTAGGTCATGACATGTCACGAGGATGAAGATGCAGGAGAAAATTTCCATGCAGATGAAAAAAATTATGCAGACTGCAGTGATGAAAAATCTGTTTTGTGCAGTTTTATTTGATTACATTGTATATTATGCTTCACACAACCCTCATTTCTAATTTATATCAGATAAAAGCAACACATATCTTGTGTTAGTATTCACTGCTAAGTGGAATCATGTGCTTAAGTTGCAAATTTGTGAACAAAATATTATCCATGTGATTAAAATGTATCATTGCACATTTGTACAATCAAATAGGAATGATCTGAACATTCTGTGGTTAAAAAGAAATCATCTTTAGATGAAGCACATATTAAATATATTAATAACTGCAACTTGCAGCACAAAATTGTCATTTCTAAATGTAAAGTGACACTTGATATAGAATTGGTGATTGGATCTGGTGTTGTATAGATTGGAACTGATTTGAAAGATAAAACTGAATTTTTCCATTTTAGCAAAGAAATAACCATTGGCTTTGATTTTGTTACTTCTGAATTTGTTCATTTATGAATTACTGGAATGACTGGAATGAATGACTGGAAACATGAACCTGCAGACTTCTGAAAATAATATACTTGCTGCATCAGTGCAAAGCAAGCTTGTTTCCCAAAACTAAGGCTGTAATCCTACTGTAATCAGTAGGGCATACTTATTGAGCAGACATGTATAGGATTGCACTGTTAAGTTTGTGCTTTTAAACAGAATGGTAAAGTGACCAAATCTTAGAAATCATGACCAAATCAAGGACAGGCCTGCACGGGCTTGTGCAAGTCTGAGTCAAGTTAATGTGGTGACATTTTAAAAAACAGGTACTATAAGCTTAAAGCAGAACACAATATGCAACACAATTCTATCTTCCGCTGGAACAGGCAGACCAGGAGGCCACCTGCCCACCCCCGGAACTACCCTCCATCTGCCGCCCCGCTGCCCCAGAACACCTCCCTCTCGCCTCCTCCCCACCTCCTCCCTGCCCTCCCCAGACCCCTGCATTGGCTGTGCTCGGCTGACGCAACCCTCCCTCCCCAAGTTGGCTCAGAGGTTGGATGCAGCCTCTGTGGGCTGGTGCACATTTCTGCACCAACCCAGCCAACTCCCTAGGAGGCGAGCCTCCTGGACTGGCACCAGGGACTGGCGCTGGCCTAGGGCATGTTAGAATTGAGCCCAAAGTCAATTTATAGCCTAATCCTATCCCAGATTGGGCCATTGGGGGAAGGGCTTTATGACAGCAGAGGAGCCTTCCACTGTCATAAAATGGCATTAGTTTCACCCTATCATGTCTAGTTTCAAAGATACGGTATAGGCTTGTTAGTGAATGGTTCAAGCAGCTTCCTCATGAGGAAGCCTATGCCATGGCTTCCTCACAAAGAAACTATTGAACCATTGACTAATGAGGTTATGCTGTATCTCTGAAACCAGATATGATAGGGAAAAACTGAGACCATTTTTTGGAACCAGTGCTCCAAATTCAAATAACCACCATAAATTTAAAAAAAAAAAAAAGTTTTTATGACTGTCAAATTTGCAGACCTGTGTAATTAATCTTTATTGTCATTAACTGGTTCCTGGTCATAAATTAACTTTAGCTATGAGTCTTCAACTATAAGAGGGAGAAACTATAACAATTGCACAGCAGTCAGAAATTCAGCAAAGGAGCTTTCCCAACCATTACAGCTCAATATTATGGGGGGGGGGGGAACCATCACCCCTGTTTGTCAGACATTGATTTAAAACACAGCATTTCTATCAGGAAAACCCCTGGCAACTGATATTTTTAAATAAGGTGACCAAGAGCCCAATCATATCCAATTTTCCAGTGCCGGTGCTGCTGTGCCTATGGGATATGTACGGCTTCCTGTGTTGGGGAGGTAGTCATGGAGGCCTTCTCAAAGTATGGGAACACTTGTTCCCTTACCTTGGGGCTGCACTGCGACTGCCTCAGTGCTGGAAAGTTGGGTAGAATTGGGCCCCAAGATTCTAACTCCCTTTTATCAATACCATAACAGTAAGTTAAATTTTGTAGTAGACATCACAATAATGACAAAATGAAAGAAGGAAAATGTTACAGTGGTGTCTTTAGAAGTAGAGTTTTCTTTTTGCTCTTTTGCCAATATCAGGTAAAGTGCTTAATATTGTAAAAGGACAATAGAAAGTTGGTCTCTTGGTGAATATTAAACACAGATCCATATACAAATAAATCTGTAATTCAAGCCTGTATGGGAAGTTAGTGTGGGTTGAACACAAATCAGCTAGCAGCAATTGCTGTAGTTGCAGGATGCTCATTTCCAGCTGTCATAGAAATTGCTTATCACTAAATCCATTTAAAATGACTTAGTTCACACTAAAACGTTCCCATGTGTTGTGAGCATATCTGTGACTGAAGATATGCTCCTAACTTATAAGGAAAACTGATTGTGTGAACCACGTTTTGTCCAATCTCCTTTTGAAACTATCCAAGGTAGTGGCAATCACCATATCTTGTGGCAGTGAAATCCACAAATATTGCACTGTATGAAGTATCTTATTTTGTCTGTCCTAAATCTTCCTCCAGTCAGTTTTATTAGATGACTTTGGGTTCCAGTATAGTGAGAAAAGAATAAGACTTATCTGTCTCCAATTTCTGTATACCAGGCACAATTTTATGGATTTCAATCATGTGCCTCCTTTTTTCTAACCTAAGATATCCCAGATGTTATAGCCTCTCCATGTACTAAAGGGCTTTTCTTGTATTCTTATTATTGATTTTTACCACTGAAGGTGAAACTGAATAATAGGTCTTGAAATTTGCATAAGCCAAGTCCCATTAGTGGATTTGCCTTAGTCTAAGGCAGCCATTTTCAACCACTGTGGCATGGCACACTGGTGTGCCACGAGTGGTCCACAGGTGTGCCACAGGAATTTGGGGGAAGGTCATTTATTAGTAGGACTAATAGGGCATGTCAGCCCTATGGGCAGCATGGTGTGCCTTGTCAATTGTCAAAAACCTGATGGTGTGCCTTGGCAAATTTAGTGCCTTGTCAGTGTGCCATGAGATGAAAAAGGTTGAAAATCACTGGTCTAAGGTTTTGGAGCCATTACACTCTATACTGTACAGCTGAAAAACTTTTTTGTTTTCTACTTTATTGCAGGTGTAATAGTGGTTCCTTTTCTAATATAGGCACTGTCTATATGTCTATATATGTGAACTGTCAAGATCCACCAACTCCCAGACCGGGAATGAAATGAGACTTATTTGTGAGCTGCAGCATGAACTAGGACCAGAGGAGACTGGGCAACCTGAAGGAATCTCCAAGTCCATAATCCAGGATGCTATCCCACCCAGGGAATCTATAGGCTTGGGGATGCCCCGATTGTGCTCACTCCTCCTACTCAGTCACCACTGGAACCTCAAGCATGGAGATGATAGCATGCCTGAGCAAAAGCTCAGAGCCAATGTCACAGTGTTTGCGTGGCAATGTGTTGCATCTCTAGAATGGCTTACTCAGGAGGAGGAATCCTGGCTTTAAGTACAGGCAAGTATAGTACTAAATTTAGGGGACCTTGAATATACTGGAAAGATGGGACAGCCAGGTTATCAATATAAAGCATATTTATGGCACCCCATGAGTAGGGAGTGTTGGAGGTGGGCCTGTGCCAGTTAGGTGCTGGGCCCAGTGCCAGCAAGAGGAGGGCGTGCTGCCTCTGGGGATAAGTGAGGCTGCTCTGGGTGGCAGTGCAGCCTCTGGGAGGTCAGGGGAGGTTGGAACCAGGGTGGGGGGAGGAAGAGGGGGAGGAACCAAAGTGGGGGGGAGGGTGGGACTGGCGGAACTCTGCTCTGATGAATCCTAAACTTCTTGTCGGGCTGGAAGGCCCAACACGGAGTCTTTCAAGTCTGTACTGGCAAAATACTGGCAGACTTGAGAAACTCCATTGCGGATCTTGGGGTTTTCCCCAGAGGGCTTTTGTCACCTTCCCCTGAGGAGACTCCTAGTGGCTTCAAGCCACCTGCTGAATACAGCTGTAGCCACTTTGGCGCCACTGCTTCAGCGGGCTCTGAGAAGCTTAGGATTGGGCTGTCTATGTTCTGCAGTTGGCTCTCTTACATTGCTAACAAGTTGCTCCCTGCATGCCTGGAACATTAACTTGCCTGAATATTGAGGTCATCCAAGCCCTTGTGCAGCTCCCACTACTGTCTGCAGTGAAGTGGATGCCAACTTTTTTCTGTTCTGGTCTTTGGAATGCCTGCCTCAGGGAGGCTCACCTGGTGTCAACTGTGCTGTTGTTTGGGCACTAGAGTCCTTTTTATTTGTCCAGGCTTTTCCCTTGTGTTTGTGTGATTGACATTTTTATTCTGACTTGTGTTTCAATGCTGCTTTTTTGTTTGTTATTATATAAACTGTTTTCTGACGTTTTTATCAAGAAACCAGCACATAAATATCTAATTAAACACAGATAATTAAATATCGATACTGAGCTAAACAAACGCATTGGTAAAGCAGCTACCACGTTTTCCAGACTCACAAAGAGAGTCTGGTCCAACAAGAAGCTGACAGAACATACCAAGATCCAGGTCTACAGAGCTTGCGTCCTGAGTACACTTCTGTACTGCAACGAGTCATGGACTCTTCGCTCACAACAGGAGAGGAGACTGAACGCTTTCCACATGCGATGCCTCCGGCGCATTCTTGGCATCACCTGGCAGGACAAAGTTCCTAACAACACAGTCCTGGAACGTGCTGGAATCCCTAGCATGTATGCACTGCTGAAACAGAGACGCCTGCGTTGGCTCGGTCATGTTTTGAGAATGGATGATGGCCGGATCCCAAAGGATCTCCTCTATGGAGAACTCGTGCAAGGAAAGCGCCCTACAGGTAGACCACAGCTGCGATACAAGGACATCTGCAAGAGGGATCTGAAGGCCTTAGGGATGGACCTCAACAAGTGGGAAACCTTTGCCTCTGAGCGGTCCGCTTGGAGGCAGGCTGTGCAGCATGGCCTTTCCCAGTTTGAAGAGACACTTTGCCAGCAGTCTGAGGCAAAGAGGCAAAGAAGGAAGGCCCATAGCCAGGGAGACAGACCAGGGATAGACTACACTTGCTCCCGGTGTGGAAGGGATTGTCACTCCCGGATTGGCCTTTTCAGCCACACTAGACGCTGTGCCAGAACCACCTTTCAGAGCGCGATACCATAGTCTTTCGAGACTGAAGGTTGCCAATAGGGGGAATTAAATATCTAATTAAAAATTAGATATCTAATCTAATTGATTGTAATGCTGCAAATGTTTCTTTACTTACCAGTTCCTAAAGTGCATCCAGTTCATTTTGCTTGGCTTCGCTTTCTTCTACCAAACCATACCATGGCTGGAATGGGTTTGTTGAGTCCACGAAGAATCTAAAACAGTTTTCATAATCAGCCGTCTTCATCACGTTGATTGAAACTCTTTCATTTCTCTTCAGAAGGTGTAGGCTTTCTCGTTGTTCATCAATGTCTAAGTAATGCAATCTTGACACTTTTATCTCCATGTATATTCCATTTATTTGACTCAAGAAATCATTTCGTATCCACTCACTGCATTTCCAGCATGGAGTGTATGAAATAAATAATGTAATTTTATATCTTTCTCTGACTTGGTCTTCTGGGATAAACTCCTTAAGTTTCTCCAAAACTAAAACTTCAGCATGCTTTATACAAGGATCATTGTACCCATATCCCCATGTTATTAAATCTGGGGAGCTTTCCTTTTCTAAAGTAAACTGCACCCATGTTTTTCTGAGCCATTCTTTATTATTAAAGTTTTCATAAAATTGTGCTTCTGTCAACTTTTCTTTAATCTCCACAGACATTTCTTCTGCCTGTACAAAGTCAAGTATCTCGAGTAACTGTTAAGAGAAAAGGGGTTGTAACATTGAGATGAATTGTTATACTGTTTCTGGGTGTAAATAGTATAAACTTATTAGCAAAGTGCACACCATGTGGTGACAATGTAAATGTAGTCATTGCAAACCATAGTCTTCTCTAATTGGCTTTAACACGTTTTGCTTTCTCCTGGCCCCTATTCCCTCTCTTGCCTCTGTTTGACCCTGGGCTCAGCCCTCTACTTCCTTCTTCAGTTCTGTCCAGAGGTAGCCAGTTCTTGTGGCCATGTTTAGTAGGATGCAGGGTTGGGCACTCAAGTCCTGATGACTCAAGTTGTGAAACACATGTTTTCAGTGGCTCATGTCAACTTGAGTCTCGGATGTCATTGACTTGGATGTGACTGACAACTCAGGGCCAGTGACTTGGAAAAAAGTCATGACTCGAATTAACTCAAGTGACGACTGGTTTTTGTGTATGCTTGTGGGCCTAATCCTATCCAATTTTTCAGTGCTAGCGCAATTGTGCCATCTTGTGGTGAAGGAGCAGTCACTGTGGCCTTCTCAAGGTATGGGAACATGTGTTCCCTTGCCATAGGACTGCATTGTGGCTACACAGGAGCTGGAAAGTTGGATAGGATTGGGCCCTGTGTCTCAGTTTTGTGTGTGCATGCTTGTTTCCTTTTTTTTTTTGCCGCTTCCATGTTACGCCAAAGACTTTGTGGGGTGATCAGGAAGCCTGTATTCAGACCAGCGGCAGCAACAGGCATGCTGGGAGGAGGGTAGGTTGGCTCCAGGAGTGAGGGCTGGGGTGTGGAGGGGAGGAGGGAAGAGGCGTAAGGTGTTTTGTTTTTTTTTGGCTGCACAAGGCTGGCGGGAGGAACCAGAAGAAGTTGGGGGCAGCCAGGAGGACATGGGGGAGGGGGCTCTCTTGGCAATCTGTCTCCTCCCACCTTGCTGGGCGCCTCCCTGTTGGTCCATGACATGCTGCTCAGCACTCCTTTTGAAGGTGGAATCGGGAGTTGTGATGTGAACTGGGGGGTTGTTGCTGGGGTTTGTATGGAACCAATCATTTTTCTGCACTGCTACACTCACTCAAATAACAGCACAGCTTTTGTTTACATAAATGGAATGAAAATGGAGGTTAAACTGAAGGACCAACACATTGCTGACTGCAGATAGGATGGGAACATCAGGGAAATGTTAAATGAGAACTCTGACACACCCACCCACTAGCTCCTCCATTTTGTCTGCCAAGCCGTACCTGATTTGTGCTGTGACTTGTTTCTTGTAATGACTCGGACTCAAGTAAAAAATGACTCTATCAGTGGCTCAGACCAAGTCACGATGGCTGGCCATTATGACTCATGAGTCGAGTCAGGGACAGTGGTGGTCCTGCAGGGGAGTCGGGGCAAAAGCCCCAGGGTGCCATGCCTGTGTGACCTGTGGGGTTGGCACTGCTGTGCCCACTGCGCTAGTGCTGCCACCTCCACCTTCCCTCCAGAACCTTTCCAAAGGCCCAGGAGGCCCTGCACTGTGTCACTGAAAGCCTTCTGAGGCTTCTGGAGGGCTGTTAAACAGTACTTCTAGTTTTCAGAAAACCGGAAGTACTATTTGACAGCCTTCTGGAGGCCTGAGAAGGCTTGTGGAGGGCAGTGGATGTCGCATGAGGCTCTTTAATGAAGGTAAGTCTCCTCTTGGGGGGGGGATTTTGTGGTCCTGTGCCCCTGGGTGGCACAGGGTCCATGACTGCAACTGGTCAGGTTGTCAGCAACTTGTAACTTGATTCACGACTCAAGTGCAGTGATTCCAGCACATCCCTGGTAGGATGCCCTGATATGATGACAGTGTGCTTAGAAATCTGACTCAAGGATTTCTGCAAGCCTTGCTGAATATGTTACTACTTCTCTTAGGGCACAATCCTGAGGCACCCTTGGGCCAGTGCAAGTCTCTTGCACTGGCCCAGGAAGGTTGCAAATGTGCTATAAAACATGTTTGCACCTCCTTATGAGTTGGTTGGGGTGGTGCACAGATGCGCCAGCCCATGAAGGCTGAATCTAACCTCCAGAAGCAAACGAATGGTTCCTGATTTCATTCAAACTCATTATTTACTCTCTTTCCATTTCTAACCCAGATCAAATTGGTTAGTTTCCTTGTCAGGTTACTTTATTTAAGCAGTCTAAGGGCACAATTCAAACCTGCACTGGAGCAGGCAGGCCAGCAGGCCTGCACTGCATCCAAGGCAGGATTGGGGCTGCAAGCAGCTCAGCCCGGGGCAAGGGGAATCGCTTCAATGGGACTACTTGGAAGTGCACGGCCTCAAGTGGTAGTGCAAATCTGAGCAATCCAGGACTGTCCCGGGCTGCTCAGGAACGGGGACTGCCCCACCTTCCACTCCCTGCCCCCCCGGGAACACCTGCCACCCGCCCTCCCCTGTTCCAAACACCTCCTCCCTGCCTCCTCCCCACTCTCCTGACACCCCCCCAGACCCCTGCATTGGCCGAGCTTGGCCAACGCAACCTACCTGCCTCCTTGGGCCCGCATCGGCATGGGGAGGCCGTCGCATGTCCATGTGCCAGCCTAAGCCCACTTAGGTCATCGCAAAAGTTCTTTATGGCACTTTCGCGACAGCCTTAGGCTGGCACAAGGGACATGTGCACAAGGCCCGGTTTGGATCAGGGCCTAAGGCTCCATGTTTATTTTTGATGGAACATCTGGTTTTTCCTATCACCCCAAAATCTTTCTATTTTAATCAATGTTGCTATAGCTAAAAAAAAAAAATTATGATCTTCAGCTATAATATCTTTCGCATATCTCAACAGTATCCTTAAAGGGATATTGCATCCCATAGCATCTCTTATTTATTGTTGTAACCAATTTCATTTTGACACAACCATCAGTAGTGTATATCATTTGTGTTTATAGTACCACAGCCCAAGCTAGAATTATAAATCTTATTCAACCTTCAAGATATCATGTATCATCTGTAAAACCCTGTCAAGCAGCCTCATTTCACGTTTGAGGCTATGAAGTGTGATGTACCATGTTTTATGATATCGTGCCACTGATTTTTTTTTTTTTTTAAATAATGGTGTATTTACCACCAGCAGCCTTGCCTCAAAAAGCATTTGGGATTTGAGTGTTCCCTTGGAGTGTTTGAAAAACCTTAAAGGTGCTTCCCCCCCCCAACCATTCAAAAGAAACACTCAGAACATGCAACTGGTATTTGTGCAATCTTCCTTTCCTGTCAGTTTCTCTCTCTCTCTCTCTCTCTCTCCTCCTACTTACTTAATGTTTCTAGCCAAAAAAAGTATCAGTAGAGAAAACTATACATTATACAATCTTTTTAGGATATTGCGTCTATGGATACTTAGGAGCATCATTTACAGCTTAGAGTTAGTCAGGAGCTTGTCTCTGAGTCCTTCCCACCACAAGTTGCCTGTCCTCCTCCACAGACATGAGGGGATGCTTGCTGCAAAGAAGTGGAAACTGGTAAACGCGGGCTACTAGCAGCAGTTCACCAGACAAGTGAAGGCATCTGCGGTTGTCTCAAAATGGGACCTTTTCAGTCAGGGGCCTTGCCTTATTAGCCCCTCTTCAAACATCATATCAGCATCACTGTTCTTAATCATCTGAAGTGGAGATCCTGAACTTCTTTTTCTGCTATTAGAGTTGTATTTATTTCTCTTAGATATTCTCTGTTTTGCACATAACATAATGGTTCAGACCTAGTAAAGGCTTTGTTAGCTTGTAGCTTCATGTATAGTCTCTGTTGGATGAAGTTTTGTGAGGCTTACAGCTACCCTGTCAGCCAGTGGAGTATCTAGGGGAAATGGCACCCATAGCAAGCACTGAATTTACGCCCCTGTCCAAACAGAAAAGAGGAGGTCATGGGGTAGAAAACCAGCCCTGTCTGTCCAACCAAGTGTATTTATTCAGCAGGCTACTCAGTGAAAGGAAGATCATGGAATGGGAAGTCAGCCCTGTCCCACCAAGTGAATTTGTGTGCTCAGTAAAACCATGTTGTTGTTTTTTTGTTTGTTTTTTTGAGATTTTGTTAGGTGAGGTCAGCTTCTGACTATGATTTAGATAACAATCTATACGTCAGCACCCTGGACAGTACTGCAAAAAATAATTCTCTTCCATACTATGGTTGCACATTTGCAATGCCTTTGCTTCAGGTATATGGAAACACCTTGAATTGTTTCTGCAGGAATTTAGCTCTTTCTGGAAGTTCCCTGAAACTGGTGCGGAAATGCACCATTGATAGAATATGGGTAAGTTCACGTCCGGCACCTCCTTTCAAGTGGCTCCCAGGGCAGATGTTAGATATACCACTGCTGCCAGCACTGACAGCCTTATAGCATTTATAAAGAGCACTCTGGCAGCATATGCCAGAGTGCTGGTGGGAAGGCCAGAATTAGATGAGGCAGGAAGAGAAAGGGAGGAGGAGAACAAAAGGCAAAGGAAGGGATGGTCATATTTAACACCACTTGAAGGTTGCTTCCATACTAGTCCTCTATTGTTTGCAACCTCCCCCCAAGAGGATCATGTGCTGGATGAGGCGGCACTTGTGGAACTTGTCTCTAATGGATCATACTTTTTATTTACTTCCTTAATTAATTTTGATTTTGTCATGGGGGGGCTACAAAATCTTATGTGACCCTGGGCAGCAGATGCCTAAGCTACGCCACTGATGCCAACAATGATATGAATTATGTAATATGTTATTTGGAGCCATTTAGGGCCCAATCCTATCCAACTTTCCAGCACTGGTGCAACCACAATGCAGCCCCGAGATAAGGGAACAAATGTTCCCATACCTTGAGAAGGCCTCTGTGAATGCCTCCCCACCACAGTGGGGCTACGGGGAAGGTGGGGCAGTGGGAGGCAAGGGGTGTATTGGGGGCCAGGAGGGGTCAAGGAGAAAGTGGGGATCATGCGGGAGAAGCAGGGCCAAAGGGGTCAAGAGGGGCAGAAGCAGGGAAGAGGGAAAGACGCCACCTGCTGAGTCTGGCCCCTGGTCCAGCCAGCCCAACATTCCTGGTCTGACTGGCAGTCGTGGTGAAAGCACCAGGATGAGGTCTCTTGTTATCTGGTGTGCTCCCTGGTGTTATCTGGGGCATTTGGTGGGCCGCTGTGAGATACAGGAAGCTGGACTAGATGGGCCTATGGCCTGATCCAGTGGGGCTGTTCTTATGTTCTTATGTAAATGCATGCCCCATTGGCACAGATGCACCAACACTGGAAAATTGGATAGGATTGGGTCCTTAGTTATTTGATTTTTTTCGCTAAATGACTTTGAGAACTTTTTCTTGTTGAAAAATGAAATAATAATAATAATAATAATAATAATAATAATAATAATAATAATAATAATAATAAATTACCTTATTTAAGTTGGAGTGACTGCAATCTTGTGTCGACCTGGGAGAAGTGGGCTGGAGATAGGTTGCAAATAAGACAACTTGGTTACAGCCCTGTCCTGTGTGTGTTCAGAACGCAAGCAGACAAACAAGGCAATTTTTTTCTCCTGTCTCCTTCTCTCTAGTAAAGGTCTTCCAATCCTTCTTATAAGGCTCACAACTTGCACTTTGGCCCAATCACTGGAGAGCAGAAACCTCCCTGTCAATGAATCACATAAACCACTAATCTTCATAAACTGGGCATGGCCTTATGGATAGCATTATATCATTATTTGACAGATTTGGTATATATATTTGTAATCCTACAACTGAAAACACACCTCACTTACTTTCAGGTTTCCATTATGCAATGAATAAATAGAATAATATTTGCTATATCCACTCCATGGCAAAACAGGGACAAAAATATTTAATGTGACTTTGTACTTGTTGACCACTTTATTTCCTTTTTAATTATTCCATAATTAAGCAAGATGATCATACTCTGTTTTTAATGCAGTTAGCTCTGAATGTTTTACATATCTAAAAATGACATTCATTTAAAAAAATTAAACATCAAAAACAAACAGAATAAAACCCTATTAGTATTAGTATTTCTATCCTGATTTCCTGCTCCAAAGTGGCTAACACCAACATGGAAACAAGCATAAACACTAAATAGTTTAAAAATCACTTTAAAAACACAGATGCCAGGAGAAACAACAAAACATTAATAATTGATATCTGCAGCAACAGAAGTTTGGCAAGGTGGGAGATAAATCCACTGGGCAGCCCAATCCCAACTAGCACTGGTGCAATGGGGCCACACTGCTTCTGCTGTATCCAGTGCTTGTTAGGAGCAGGCTAGAGGTCACCTCATGGTAAGGGGATATTTTTCCCCTTACTCAAGTAATGCCCCAACCTGCCCAATGGGGTTACTCAGATCTGCGCCAACTATTTAGGTGGCACGTGTCCGTTCAACCCTGTGTAGGGCATTCAGGCTCAGAAGGGAGGATAGGTTATGGCAGAAGCCTGCTCCACCAATCCTGCCCCCCTCCTGGGCTTCATCCCCCCCATTCTACCCTCCCCCACCCAGAAACGCCCCTCTCTGCCTCCTTTCCACCCTCCAGCTGCCCCTCCACCACCCAGCACTTCATTCACCTGGTGGTTGCAGATCTTCTGGATTCAGCATTGGCAGGGCCCCACCAGCGCTGCTTGCTCTCTGGGTGCCACAAATGTGCTTTATGGCACTTTTGCAACACCCTCGCAACCACTACATGGGCAGAAGACAAGGTAAGGATTGTGCTCTTATATTTGCAGTTAAAATATTTATACCCTCTCATTCCATAAAGGATCCTCAAAGCAGCTGGCAGTATAATACATAATTAAACAAGCAAGCAAGCAAAGAAAGCTTGAAATTATCACAATGACAGAACTGTCTTGCATTGTATGCAGAATAACAGTTTAATCCATTTAGTCATTTAATCCATTTAAGCCATTTAGTTATTTGATTTTTCTCTGTAAACTGCTTTGTGAACTTTTAATTGAAAAGCGGTATATAAATATTGTTAATCATCATCATCATCAAATACCCTCTGAAACAGTAATGTTTGTTTTTAATGGAGCCTAGGTAAGGGCCAAATCCTATCCAATTTTTCAGTGCCAATGCAGCTGTGCCAATGGGGTGTGCACTGCATCCTGTGGTGAGGAGGCAGTCACATTTGTTCCCTTACCTTGGGGCTGCATTGCAGCTACACTGGTGCTGGAAAGTTGGATAAGATTGGGCCCTAAGTCACTTGAGAAGGAAGTTCATTATCTTAGTGCCAACAATGATTAAGACCCTGTTTTGTGTAGCTACCACTACACCTCTGGTGGTGGGGATTACAAGGCAGGGTCTGTAATGGAAGATCAGAAGATCATCAGGTGGATGATGTGGTGTTGACAGCGATTCCCTGTTTTGACAGCTGTTTGACAGCTCTGGGAAGGGCAGGGCTGGCTCCACAGCTGTAATCAATCAAGGCCAATGGAGACCTGGATGGACACCTGAGTTTCATTTGGCCTTGATGGGACTTTGAATGGACATGGATTGAAGAGATGGCTCAGCTGAGCCTAATTTGGACTTAACAAGGGGCTAGCAAGGTAGCTCACAGCTGAGCTGCATTTTGGATGATGAGACATCCAAAGGATAAAAGGCAGCTTCAGAAAGACCAAAGGCTACCCTGACCCAGGACCAAGAGCGGGATGCTGACCAGAGGGAGGACCCTGACCCAGAGCCAGAAGCGGGACGCTGACCCAGTGGAAGCTGGACGTTGATGCAGAGGGAAACCCGGATGGACCCACACTGGGAGAAGGGGACTGCCAGAACTCTGCTGGAGGGCACAGAAGAGAGGACTGCTAGGACCCTGCTGGAGGAGACACTCTGCTGGAGAGGAGGCACTCTACTGCAGAAGATTGGACTGGGAATACTGGACTGGGAAGACTGGACTGTGCTTTGGAGACTGGATTGGACTTGGACTGGAGGTGTCAGACCTTCACCCATGGAGTTAAGTGGAGTTTTGGGGGAGGGAAAGCCTCTGGACAAGAGGACTTGCAGGGAGTGTATGTGTTTGTAGCAATAAAGTCTTGTTAATTGCTATAGATAAGAAGTTCTGTGTTCATTCCTTTGCACACCACAGCTGTTGTTCCTAGAGATAAAGAGGGTGTTATTTAGCCAAAAAGCAGGCATTAGAAGGAAGTTGGGATATTTGAACAGGACAAATTGGCGTGGTCGGCAGGAGTCGAAAATTTGGCAGAACAGGGTCTTTGATATTGATCTGAACTTGTAGGTTACTGTGTGGAGAAGCAATTCTAGTCCAATTTTATTTGGGGCTCTGAAGATCGAAACCAGCACTTTGAATTGGCCCTTGAAACCAACTGGGAACCACTACAGATGACAATTAGGGTTTTATGCACACTCCAGTTAATACAGGCACTTGATTTATGTGGAGGTTCTCGGAAATTGGCCCATATATTGAAAATCAATGGATTAAAACTAGAGGTGAAGCCTGTTTATCTGAGGATTTTATATCCAGACCCATGTTGAGCCAGACTTGGCCCAACCTGAACCCTCTGAAAGCATCCAGAGCTGTGCTCTGGTAGCCTCTGGAGCAGTGTTTCCTCAAACTGTGGGTTGGGACCCTCTAGGTGGGTCGCAAGCTAATTTCAGGTGGGTCCCCATTATTTCAATATTATTATTTCAATATTTTATTTTGAATATATTAGACTTGATGCTACTACATTATGTGAATGCATTTGCAGAAATGTTAGAGACCTGTACTTTTAACAAGCTACTATTTATATTCTTTTAACAATGATAGTCAATGGGACTTACTCCTGGGTAAGTATGGGTAGGATTGCAGCCTAAGGGCACAATCCTAACCAACTTTCCAGCACTGACTTAGCCACAATGCAGACCCCAAGGTAAGGTAACAAACATGCCCTTAGCTTGAGGAGGCGACTACCTCCCCACTGCAAGATGCAGTGCACACCACATTGGCGCAGCTATGTCAGTGCTGGAAAGTTGGTTAGGATTGCACCCTAAGATTGTTAAAAATGTTCCTGCTTGATGATGTCACTTCTGGTCAGGACATCACTTCTGGTGGGTCCTGACAGATTCTCATTTTAAAAAGTGGGTCCTGGTGCTAAATGTGTGAGAACCACTGCTCTGGAGGGCTTTCTGAAGCTTGCAGAAGCCATGCTCATCTACCTGCGGCCCCTACAGGCTTCAGAATGGCTGTTATGGCAAAAACCAAAAACACTACTTCTGATTTCCCTCGGGAAACCGGAATTGACATTTTTATGCCTTCTAAGGCATTCTGAGACCTGGGTAAGACCTTTGGGTGAAGGTAGCACCCGCCCCCCCCTGCCCCTGCCAAGACTTATCTGTGATCACTCTGTGAGTTTGAGAACTGCTGTTCTAAGGAAACTGTAAAGATTGAACTTTAAATTACAAGGAAACTGGTATTGGTGAGCTTGCTATATTTATTTCAATATAGGAGGAACAATACCAAAAAGGAGGAACAGTTTCATTGTTTTAAAAAGTGCAATCTTCAGCATTAAAGTTTTGAGTTATTGTTCAGAGAACTTAAAGGACAAAGGACAAATATCTAGTTGGTCAGACAGAGTATTAAGGAAGCTTACTCCCTTTAATCTCATTTTATTGACACATTCAGGTATAGGGTGGGGATGAATAGAAGACAGAATGATGAATTAAAATGAATGACCTGTTTCACATTTGTCCTTAAACTTTGCAAAAGGAGGTTTCACTACCAGCTACACAAACAATGCAAACTATTTCACAATGATGCAAACAACCGGACTTAATTCAGCTATTATGGTTATCTGGAGATTGCCTTTAAGAACCTTTGCTCTTCTTGTGGCATGGTCCATTTGCTTTCACTTTTGATGAGGCAACTCCTATATTACATATTTCTTTCTTCCTCTTTGAAAGATCTTGCTCTAGAAGATCATGAGTTCTATTTTCCATGTAGCCTTAGCTCAAGCCCCTTGGTGCCCAAAATAATGCGGCAACAACACTGCTTCCATTTTCCCTCCCTGGTGGCTTTGTCTTCTCTAGTGTGCAGAGTGTGCTCTGAGCTGACCTTCCCTAGGAGGCTCTGTCCCCTCGACCTTCCCCCATTGGTCCTTCGCATGATCTTCTCAGCCACTTTCTCCCTCTGACTTTGCCCTTCCCTTACTTCTCCCACCACCACTGTTCCTCCCCCCCCAGTCTCTTGTAAAGAACTCTACTTCCTTGTTCCACTCTTCCTTCTTCGATTCCCTCACCCTCTGCCTTTTCCAAAGGCACAGAATGGAATGAATGGAGGAGGAGAAGCTGCCATTGGTGACTAAGGGTAGGGTGCTGGTGGCTAGCAGGGCATAAACTGGCTGGTAGAGGTGGGTATCCACACTGCTTGTGCCAGTCCATTGCCTGAGGTGGCTGCCTTACCATGCCTCATTAGCAGGCCAAACTTATGTCCTGAACCATAATAGTTGAGAGTTTTGAATGATTAAACTGAAGTAATCTATTTTTGGAAAAACAAAAAACCCCAAGCAAGGTTTTGCACCCTTCCTTTCATTCTTTGTGACAAGGCAATTAACGAACAGTCCAATTCTTCCTAATTCTACCGTGCCAATGGAGCCATGCCACTGGAGCATGTGCTCCCTTCTTGGGGGGGGGGGCAATCCTGAAGATCTTCTCCAGGTAGGGGAACATTTATTCACTTGCCCAGGGGTAAGCTCTTGCTCAACTGGCTTCTCCTCCGAGTCCCAAAGGCCTCAACATTGTTACCGTGGACACTTGTGTCCTCTACAGGCAGATTATTACCTCTGTGTCAAAAACAATTTGCATACCTCAGCTCTTATGGTTATGCAAAGATTATCTTTGAGAGTCTTTGTGTTATAGCTAAGTTTGTTTACTTTTGCTTAGACAACTCCTTTATTTCCTTCTTCCCCCTTGGCTTGATTTTCTGCAGACAGGGTTGAGCAGTGAGGTGGCTAAGTTTGCAGACGACACCAAACTTTTCCGAGTGGTGAAGACCAGAAGTGATTGTGAGTGTTGGAGTTGGTGCAACTCTGTCTGCTGTCCAGAAGGGGTCAAGCCAGTGAATCTGACCTTTCTCCCCATTCTCTCTGTGATCCTTGTGGGGTGTGGCCCTAATCCTTTATCCTTCTCCTCTGAGCACACCTTCTTGTCCTCTGACCACCGACCTGTTAAGTTGTGCACACCAGGGGTCTGATGCCCAAGCCATCTTGAGCACAAGGCATGCAGTGCGAGGCAGCTCCAGGGCCTTGCTATCTCTAAGTAATAGCTGAACCTCTGATCCTAATCAGATGCTGTAAATATATACTCAATGGAACTGTAAGTAAATAACTTCTTTTTCCAACTTTAAGGAGGGCAGGAGGTCTGGCTCAGTTGGTAGAGCTGCCGCCTTGTATGCCTGAAGATCTGAGGCTGCCAGTTTGAAACAACCACATGTACCTGAGGACATGCTGATATACTGATGAGCTGACCCTTGGTGGCAGAGAGGAGTTGCCATCAAGTGGAGCGTGGGAGGCGAAGGGCCAGAGAGAGGCCAGACCGGGAAGGAGTCCAGTTGGAAGGAGGAGTTCTATGAAAGATGAGAACTATTCAATTGTAAAAATCCCTACATGAGGAGACATGAGGGGGTTTAGAGCAGCCTGCCTATGTAAACCACCTTGGATTAAAGTCTGAGGAGAAATCTGATGACCAAAGAAAGGTGGTGTATAAATAAATAAACTTTAACAAGCCATTGCCTTTTTGTCTTTTTTTAATTGATTAGTAGTCAGCCAGGTGAGGGACGTTCCCTTGGGTGATACCCAAAGGGGGGGTCTGCTGCTTAAGCTACTCTGCTTCCCCCCCAAAGAGGAAACTATTTTTAATTTCCTCCAACAGTGAGGAGCTCTAGAAGGATCTCTCCACACTGGCAGAATGGGTAGCAAAATGGCAGGTGCGTTTCAATGTAAGTAAGTGTAAAGTCATGCACATTGGGGCAAAAAATCAAAACTTCACGTACAGGCTGATGCGTTCTGAGCTGTCTATGACAGATCAGGAGAGAGATCTTGGGGTGATGGTGAATAGCTCAATGAAAGTGTCGACCCAATGTGCGGTGGCAGTGAAGAAGGCCAATTCTATGCTTGGGATCATTAGAAAAGGTATTGAGAACCATACAGCTATAATAATGCTGTTGTACAAATTGATGGTAAGGCCACACCTGGAGTATTGTGTCCAGTTCTGGTCGCCACATCTCAAAAAGGACATAGTGGAAATGGAAAAGGTGCAAAAGAGAGTGACTAAGATTATTACTGGTCTGGGGCACCTACCTTATGAGGAAAGGCTACGGCGTTTGGGCCTCTTCATCCTAGAAAAGATAAACCTGAGGGGGAACATGATTGAGACACACAAAATTATGCAGGGGATAGACAGCGTGGGTAGAGAGATGCTCTTTACACTCTCACATAACACCAGAACCAGGGGACATCCACTAAAATTGAGTGTTGGGAGAATTAGGACAGACAAAAGAAAATATTTCTTTACTCAGCGTGTGGTTGGTCTGTGGAACTCCTTGCCGCAGGATGTGGTGACGGCATCTGGCCTGGATGCCTTTAAAGGGGATTGGACAAATTTCTGGAGGAAAAGTCCATGGTGGGTTACAAGCCATGATGTGTATGTGCAACCTCCTGATTTTAGAAATGGGCTATGTCAGATGCAAGGGAGGGCACCAGGATGCAGGTCTCTTGTTATCTGGTGTGCTCCCTGGGGCATTTGGTGGGCCGCTGTAAGATACAGGAAGCTGGACTAGATGGGCCTGTGGCCTGATCCAGTGGGGCTCTTCTTATGATCAAACTGTATCAACCCTGCTTTCCAGGACACTTAACTCCCACATGAGAGTTTCAGGGAGTGCATCCAGGCAGGAATTCAACAGGTGTAGCTTATTTGCTAGATACGTGCCCAAAGAACTTCTGCCTGATACATCTCTACAAGACACTGTGCTTCCCCAAATATCAACTACTCTGGTAGATATACAAATAGTCAACAGGTGAGAAGATTCATCTATTGCTCCTCTCTCCCTCCCTCCCTCTCTCAGTGTATGAGATAGGACTGTAGCTCAGTAGAGAGCATGTTTTGCATGCAGAAAACCTGAGACTACATCCCTAGAGAGCCACTCCCAGTCAATGGATCTTACTGACCTAGATGCATCAATGGCTACAGTATAAGTCAGCTTCCTGTATTTCCCCCCTTCATTCAGACTGATAACAATGCAAGGGCTTTGTTGGTCCTCAGTCTGAATGGAAGAGGGAGGAAAGACCTTATCATTTGGTATTCTTTCTGGCTTTTTGTTCTGTGTTTCATTACATTTCCTTGGCTGCCAATGTGAGAACAAGTAGATGGGGAACATCTAATTCCTAGTTACCTCAACACAATCTGACACCTTTCCTCCCCCCATATAGCAAAAAAGGGGGCTTTTGGGGTGAACATTGGCATTGTTTGTGATCCACACTTCAACCTCAACCCTCTTGACTCAGCTCTAATTGGGGGTAGTTGGCCTCTTCTGTCCTTGTTGCTCAGTGTTCTGCAGTGCTAGAAGGAGCATTGTGTTGTGGCCTGGCACATGGCTTTGTAACCCATCACACATTGGGTTGCAACCCACTAGTGGGTTGCGACTCATAGGGCGCAATCCTAACCCCTTATATCAGTGTTTTCCAGCACTGACATAAGGGCAATGCAGCTCTGAGGTCAGGGAACAAACATTCCCTTACTTTGAGGAGGCCTCCGTGAGTGACACCCAACTGCAGGATGCAGCACATGTCCCATTGGCACCGCTATGCCAGTGCTGGAAAGCACTGACATAAGGGGTTAGGATTGTGCCCATAGTTTGAGAAACGCTGTTCTAGAGCTTTGACAAGCATTTTCTCTTCGTGTTCGAGGTGGGGAGGTTGACCCTATGTGCAGCTGTGTGTCTTGTATGTGGGAAGAACACCTAGGGCGTAATTCCAAAGGCAGCCTAGGCTGGTCCAAATCCCTTGCAATAGCTGAAGAGTGATGCAAAAGTGCTGTAAGGTACTTACGATAACTCAGGAGGAGAGAGGCCAGCCTCCGCAGGCTGCCCCGGCCCTGCAGAATTGGCAGAGGGGTAGGTTTGCACCAGCCTTTTCAAGCTGGTGCAGGGGTCTGGGGAGGGGAGGGGTAGAACAGAGGTGTGTGGGCCCATGGGCAGTCCATGTTTGAACATGGGGTGAGGCCAGGATCTGGCACTTGTGCCACATCTTAACCCCAGTCCCAGTAAGCCCTGAGCAGCTCCGGGCATCTAGGATCTGCGCCATCTCTTGTGGTGGTGCAGAGTCAAGTAGCCCCTTTGGGGCTGCTGTGGTGTTACCTGGGGTAAGGTGAAGGAATTCCCCTTGCCCAGGCTGAGCTGCAATCAGCCCCGACCCCGTATTGGATATGGGGCAGGCCAGCCAACATCCCCGTTCCAGCGCAGGTTAGGATTGAGCTACTAATCCCTCAGTTTCTTTTCTGATCCCCACTGAGGCAGCAGTATTAGGAATTTGTCCTTCGTCTCTCAGAGAAACAATTCATTATTTCTATTTTAACAGCTTTATTTTGTGTGTGCACATTCATGTGGTGGGAATGGGAGGTAGCAGGGGAGGGTGGAACAGGGCAGGGGGGAGGGTGGAATGTAGGGATGACAGGATCAGGGAGGAGAGCAGATCGGGACTGAGAATGGTCGAATCCAAACCCTATTCTCAGGTTCAGTCCACCTTCAAGCAGCTCCAGATAGACCCAGGGTGCTGCCATGGGCTTACTTCAGAGCAGGGCCTAGGAGAGGGGGGTAAAGGAGGTAATTTGAACCTGGCCCCAGGGTCAAAAAGGGGGCCCAGGAGCCAAAGGAGGGGGCCAGAAATATCCTGATATCTTACATTTTCTTATCTACTCAGACTTGTTACCCTCACGGGATGCTGGGGACACTAGCACGAGTGTGTGGCTGCAGGTACTGGCAAGCCATATATGCTGGGCCAAGGAATACAGACATGACTCTCCTTAACACAATGTCAAATCTGGGAGGAAACTGCCTGCTATAGTAGCTTGTGGATCTGCTTATCATGAAGAAGTGTATAGGAGCTCAGAGACACAGTTGCAGGACTACAACTGCTGCAGAAGCAAATTTTGGTACACCCAGGACACTTTCCGTTCTAGTGTGAGCCTAAGGGCGCAATCCTAACCTACTTTCCAGCACCGACATAAGGGTAAAGCAACTTTGAGGTAAGGAAACAAATATTGCCATACCTTGAGGAGGCCTCCATGACTGCTCCCCAACTGCAGGATGCAGAACATGCCCCACTGGCACAGTTATGCCAGTACTGGAAATTTGGTTAGGTTTGCACCCTAAATATGATGATGCTAATTTTCTATATCTAAAAGATTTTAGAGAGACTTAGGAGTGTTTTTGGTTTTCCATATTACTGTATCTAGCTGCTGATGCCACATGGGTCGGTAGATCTGGACTTCAAAGACATTTCTAGCTGTCTCTACCCTCTCCCACCCTGTTTTACCCCTCCCTGCCCCCATTCTGCTCACCTGTCACCACCCTCCCCTGCTCTGTTTCACTCCTCCCCTTTTGAAAAGGGGCCCAAAAGAAACTCTGTACCCCCTGATAAAATTCCTCTCAGAAGCCCTGCTCCAAGGCAAGAGAATAAATATTTCCTTACCCCAAGGAGGACTCTAGAGGCTGAAACTACCTTTTGGGATACAGTAGGTGCTGTGTTGCCATCGCCGCATCGCTGCCCAGGAAGTTAGAAAGTAGTTAAAGTTAAAGTAGTTTTAAAGTTTCACATTGATTAGTTAGAATTGTTGGCCACCTTCAAAACACGTCCTGTTCTGCAGGGAGGTGAGTGAAAAAAAAATTAAAGTACATAGAAGAACAAGAAATATCATTTTGGATAGTACTGAACTTTCAGGAAGTTATGCCCCTTTTTGCTACAGTCTTGGTCCTCTGCTAAAATATTGAAAGTCTAGTCTTCTATTTACAAAGTAATAATTTATTATTATGTTTAAATTACCAAGTTTACTTGTAATAATAAATGACTGCATTTGACATTGCCCTTCATGTTATATTACACATTGATGCAGCCACAAGACAGGGATCCCTGTGTATTTTGATTGTACAATTCTTGATTCATAGTGGAGAGACAACTGATGCCCCCTCCCCAATTTTTAATCACAAAACAAATTAACTCACCTGTCATCAATTTGCTGATGTACAGTATGGTTTGATTCAGTTTTAGACCACTAGATGGCTCCCTTTATGTGTTTAACATTGACATTTCATCTAAATTCTCAGGAGAGAGACTATTATGGCAATCCTTCCATCTGTATTGCAACTGTACAGGGAACAAGATGTATCATTTTGATGTCTAGATTTATTTTGCAGGAAATGTAGTTTCTAGTTTGTTCTGTTCTTTGTCTCAATCAGTAGTTCAAACAACCCACCTTCAGGGAACCTTTACCATACCTCTGCTTCGGCTGGGAATCCCTTGTGCATTTAATTGTATGTTGCAGATCATTCGGGGGTAGTACTCTAGGACTGTGGCTTTCAAACACTATCTTTCTAGTGGACCCTTTCAACATGTATCTGCCATGGCACCTGTGTATGTTGCAGAAGGTTCTGGATAGTATTTTAGGGGACATACTCAGTTCATGTGAGATACTGAATAGGCTCCTTGGGCCTCACTGTTGCCTTACACAAACGGAAAACAGACTGTCAACAAGCTATCACATCTCAGTGACTGAACGTTGTGGTAGTGGTGGACAATCTGATTTTTAGAAAAAGTTGGGCATTATCAGTGACCCTCTCAGTGAGGTACTCTCTTAAGAAGAGGTGTTTGAAAATTGTGTTATTTATTTTATTCAGAACTGTCCATTGTGTTTGTTTCCAGTGAGTAAGATAGGAGTACTGAACACCTGTGCTGATAAGTTGCTGAGGAACTCCAGAGCACCTTGGAACTGTGGTCTTTTACATTTGGGGTACTCTGGGACTCATTTTGTAGAGATAAAACTATTTATATGAAACCATTCAACATTTATATGAAACTATTGGTTGGAATCATCCAAAGGTTTAGACTGGCAGAAGGGGCTGTTCTCCTCTTTTCCTCCTCTGTGTTCCTTCCCCTGGCTCAATTCAGTCCCTCCTGTCTTGCCTTCTCCCTCCCGCTCTAGGTATCTGTTCTCCTCAGTTTATTGTATCTAGCTGCCAAAGTTGGTTGGCAACGTTCAGTCTCGAAAGACTATGGTATAAGCCTAAAGCACCCAGTATTCCCAGGCGGTCTCCCATCCAAGTACTAACCAGGCCTGACCCTGCTTAGCTGCTGAGATCAGATGAGATCAGGCAAGGGTAACTTCTAAAAGGCCTACTTTGACAGACCCCTTTGACATCTGAAGTGGAGTGAAGCAGGGCTGTGTTCTTGTGCCGACCTTGTTTGGGATTTTCTTCACTGTCCTGCTGAAGCAGGCCTTTGGAACTGCAACAGAAGGCATCTATCTCTGGACCAGATCAGATGGAAAGCTCTTCAACCTCTCCAGACTGAGAGCAAAGTCCAAAGTCCAGCTGATATGTCTGCGTGACTTCCTCTTTGCCAGCGTTGCAGCTGTCACTACCCACTCTGCCAAAGATCTCCAGCAGCTCATGAACTGTTTTAGCAAGGCCTGCCAAGACTTTGAACTGACAATCAGCCTGAAGAAAACACAGGTCATGGTTGAGGATGTGGACTCACCTCCCTGCATTGCAATCTCTGCGCTTGAGCTGGAGGTTGTCCATGACTTTGTGTACTTTGGCTCAACGATCTCCGACACTCTTTCTCTGGATACTGAGCTAAACAAATGCATCGGTAAAGCATCTACCACATTTTCCAGACTCACAAAGAGTCTGTGGTCACAAAGACCACATTTTCCAGACTCACAAAGAGAGTCTGGTCCAACAAGAAGCTGACGGAACATACCAAGATCTAGGTCTACAGAGCTTGCGTCTTGAGTACACTTCTGTACTGCAGCGAGTCATGGACTCTTCGCTCACAACAGGAGAAGAGGCTGAATGCTTTCCACATGCTCTGCCTCCGACACATCCTCGGTATCACCTGGCAGGACAAAGTTCCAAACAACAAAGTCCTGGAACGAGCTGGAATCCCCGGCGTGTATACAGTGCTGAAACAGAGACGCCTGCGCTGGCTTGGTCATGTCGTGAGAATGGGCGATGGTCGGATCCTAAAGGATCTCCTCTATGGAGAACTTGTGCAGGGAAAGCGCCCTACGGGTAGACTACAGCTGCGCTGCAAGGATATCTGCAAAAGGGATCTGAAAGGGATCTCTGCAGACGCGTGTGGCCTCTGGGAACCAAGTGCCTCGGGAACTAAGTGCCAGGTAAGGCACAAGAGTTTAGCATCTGGGCGAGGAGAAGGCAAGGAGACCTCTGAGTTTTGGAGGAGGAGCAGGAGGAGGAGGTAAGTGTACTCATTCTAACGCTTTGTCTTTCTAACTCCCTGTCTTCTAACCTTAACCTTACCTTTAAAGCAACCTTAAATCAAAATTGAAAGTTAGCACCTAAGGGAGGTACATAGGGCTACTCTGAGCAGGAGCAGAGTCCTACTCGTGAGTAAGAGCAGAGTCCTACTCGTGAGTAAGAGCCCAAGGGTCAGGCATTTAAATCAAAGTTGAAAGTTAACTGCACCTAAGGTAGTACTTAATCGAAGGAAGGGAGGAGGATAAAGTGGAAAGCAGGTTTTTCTACTTGTTTAAATTAAACCTATACTTAACCCAGGTTAAACCTAATCTAAGTTAGAACATAACCTAAACAGGTCAGTAAATTGGGACACAGGATCTAGAGAGCAATAAATAATTAAACAAACCCAAATAAAAACTAGCTTGAGGTTACAAAAACAGTCCAGCCTAAGAGAACAGAACTAGGAGGGAAAGGACCTAGGAAGGGCCAATTCCCAACCCATTAAGAGCCCCATTAGGCTAATCCAAGCAGTCCATTCAGGAGCCTGCAGAGTAGGTCACGCCCATCAGCAGCCATTTGCCTTCCTGAGCTTTTGTAAACTCACCTGGGAAGGCCAGCCCCCTTTCAATCAGGAAGGAAGGAGGGGGGAGGAGCCAGCCAGGAGTATAAAGCTAGGCAGGCCATCGCGTGAGGCTCTTTGCAGACGCGTGTGGCCTCTGGGAAACCCAGTGCCTCGGGAACTAAGTGCCAGGTAAGGCACAAGAGTTTAGCATCTGGGCGAGTTCAGCAGCAAGGCGAGGAGGCCAGGGCCCCATACACTGCCCTTCCTCTTCCCTAGAGAAAAGGGCTGCTATCCAGTGTACGGTTTTTAAAAGGACCCCTAATTAAAACAACAACAACAACAAAAAAGCTATGCAGTCAGACAGCCAGCAGCAGGGTGGGGGCTATCCAGTGTTCTGCATCGAGTGCCACATGTATGATTATATGCCTCTGGGGCATAAGTCATGGGTGTGTCCTCGATGCAAGGAGCTCCAGGCTCTCAGGGAATGCGTCCGCTCCCTTGAAGCCTTGGTGGCCGACCTGGAGAAGCGCAGGCAGCCAGAGGAGGACCGTGGGGAGACTTCTGGGGACGATCAGGCTTCGTCCCAACCTCAGGCGTGCAGCTCCTCGGCTGCCCGGGTGGGAAGTCTCGGGACTGGAGGTCGTCATCCTGGAGAGGAGGGAAACAATCCCCTAGGGGGGATCCCTTCTCCAGGGGATGGGCCCGTATCCGAGCGCACTCGGGATACTCCTCGGCGGGAGGGGGGTCGGGGGCTTCTTGTAGTGGGGGATTCAATTATTAGAAACATAGAGAGGGGGGTTTGCGACGGATGTGAGGACCGCATGGTGACTTGCCTGCCTGGTGCAAAGGTTGCGGACATCACTTCTCGTCTAGACAGGCTAGTAGACAGTGCTGGGGGAGAGGTAGCGGCTGTGGTGCATGTCGGCACCAACGACGTGGGCAAGTGTAGCTGGGAGGTCCTGGAGGCCAAATTTAGGCTTTTAGGCAGGAAGCTGAAAGCCAGGACCTCAAAGGTAGCGTTCTCTGAAGTGCTACCTGTTCCACGCACAGGGCCAGCTAGGCAGGCGGAGATCAGGGGTCTCAATGCATGGATGAGACGGTGGTGTAGGGAGGAGGGGTTTAGATTCGTTAGGCACTGGGGAACGTTTTGGGACAAGCGGGGCCTGTACAAGAGGGACGGGCTCCATTTGAACCAGAATGGAACCAGACTGCTGGCGCATAACATTAAAAAGGTGGCAGAGCAGCTTTTAAACTGATCCCTGGGGGAAGGCCGACAGGAGCTGAGGGGCATCCGGTTCGGGACTCCTCATCCCTATGGGATGAGGATGGGGAGGTTAGAGAACAACAAGACAAAGGCAGGGTAGGAGAAGAAATTGGGAAAGGTAGGGTGATGGGATGTGATAGACGGTTTGGCACAATGAGAGGATGCGGGGACAAAGGAGCAAATAAGCAGCCCATCCTGGGGCATTCCGTGTATAAATGCTTTTATGCGAATGCCCGAAGTCTACGAGCAAAGGTGGGAGAACTGGAATGTCTGGTGACAAGGGAAAATATTGACATAGTGGGCATAACGGAAACCTGGTGGAATGCCGAGAATCAGTGGGATACCGCAATCCCGGGCTATAAACTCTACAGGAGGGACAGGCAGGGGCGTGTTGGAGGTGGGGTGGCCCTTTATGTTAAGGAAGGGATAGAATCCAGCAAAGTAGAGATTGAAGGTGGGTCCGACTCCACCGTAGAATCTCTGTGGGTTAAATTACCAGGCTTGTGCAGCAATGTAATACTGGGGGCGTGCTATCGTCCTCCAGACCAGAAATCTGATGGGGACCTTGAAATGAGGAAACAGATTAGGGAGGTGACAAGGAAGGACAGGGTTGTAATCATGGGGGACTTCAATTATCCTCATATTGACTGGGTCAATTTGTGTTCTGGTCAGGATAAGGAAACCGGATTTCTTGACGTGCTAAATGACTGTGGCTTAGATCAGCTAGTCACGGAGCCCACCAGAGGACAGGTGACTCTGGATTTAATTTTGTGCGGTACGCAGGACCTGGTTAGAGATGTAAACGTTACTGAGCCATTGGGGAACAGTGATCATGCTGCAATCCGTTTTGACGTGCATGTTGGGGGAAGAATACCAGGCAAATCTCTAACAAAAACCCTTGACTTCCGACGGGCGGACTTCCCTCAAATGAGGAGGCTGGTTAGAAGGAGGTTGAAAGGGAGGGTAAAAAGAGTCCAGTCTCTCCAGAGTGCATGGAGGCTGCTTAAAACAACAGTAATAGAGGCCCAGCAGAGGTGTATACCGCAAAGAAAGAAGGGTTCCACTAAATCCAGGAGAGTGCCCGCATGGCTAACCAGCCAAGTTAGAGAGGCTGTGAAGGGCAAGGAAGCTTCCTTCCATAAATGGAAGTCTTGCCCTAATGAAGAGAATAAAAAGGAACATAAACTGTGGCAAAAGAAATGTAAGAAGGTGATAGGGGAGGCCAAGCGAGACTATGAGGAACGCATGGCCAGCAACATTAAGGGGAATAATAAAAGCTTCTTCAAATATGTTAGAAGCAGGAAACCCGCCAGAGAAGCGGTTGGCCCTCTGGATGGTGAGGGAGGGAAAGGGGAGATAAAAGGAGACTTAGAGATGGCAGAGAAATTAAATGAGTTCTTTGCATCTGTCTTCACGGCAGAAGACCTCGGGCAGATACCGCTGCCCGAACGGCCCCTCCTAACCGAGGAGTTAAGTCAGATAGAGGTTAAAAGAGAACATCCTCATTGATAAATTAAAGATCAATAAGTCACCAGGCCCTGATGGCATCCACCCAAGGGTTATTAAGGAATTGAAGAATGAAGTTGCAGATCTCTTGACTAAGGTATGCAACTTGTCCCTCAAAACGGCCACGGTACCAGAAGATTGGAGGATAGCAAATGTCACGCCTATTTTTAAAAAGGGAAAGAGAGGGGACCCGGGAAACTATAGGCCGGTCAGCCTAACATCCATACCGGGTAAGATGGTGGAATGCCTCATCAAAGATAGGATCTCAAAACACATAGACGAACAGGCCTTGCTGAGGGAGAGTCAGCATGGCTTCTGTAAGGGTAAGTCTTGCCTCACGAACCTTTTAGAATTCTTTGAAAAGGTCAACAGGCATGTGGATGCGGGACAACCCGTGGACATTATATATCTGGACTTTCAGAAGGCGTTTGACACGGTCCCTCACCAAAGGCTACTGAAAAAACTCCACAGTCAGGGAATTAGAGGACAGGTCCTCTCATGGATTGAGAACTGGTTGGAGGCAAGGAAGCAGAGAGTGGGTGTCAATGGGCAGTTTTCACAATGGAGAGAGGTGAAAAGCGGTGTGCCCCAAGGATCTGTCCTGGGACCGGTGCTTTTCAACCTCTTCATAAATGACCTGGAGACAGGGTTGAGCAGTGAAGTGGCTAAGTTTGCAGACGACACCAAACTTTTCCGAGTGGTAAAGACCAGAAGTGATTGTGAGGAGCTCCAGAAGGATCTCTCCAGACTGGCAGAATGGGCAGCAAAATGGCACATGCGCTTCAGTGTCAGTAAGTGTAAAGTCATGCACATTGGGGCAAAAAATCAAAACTTTAGATATAGGCTGATGGGTTCTGAGCTGTCTGTGACAGATCAGGAGAGAGATCTTGGGGTGGTGGTGGACAGGTCGATGAAAGTGTCGACCCAATGTGCGGTGGCAGTGAAGAAGGCCAATTCTATGCTTGGGATCATTAGGAAGGGTATTGAGAACAAAACGGTTAGTATTATAATGCCGTTGTACAAATCGATGGTAAGGTCACACCTGGAGTATTGTGTCCAGTTCTGGTCGCCGCATCTCAAAAAAAGACATAGTGGAAATGGAAAAGGTGGAAAAGAGAGCGACTAAGATGATTACGGGGCTGGGGCACCTTCCTTATGAGGAAAGGCTACAGCGTTTGGGCCTCTTCAGCCTAGAAAAGAGACGCTTGAGGGGGGACATGATTGAGACATACAAAATTATGCAGGGGATGGACAGAGTGGATAGGGAGATGCTCTTTACACTCTCACATAATACCAGAACCAGGGGACATCCACTAAAATTGAGTGTTGGGCGTGTTAGGACAGACAAAAGAAAATATTTCTTTACTCAGCGCGTGGTCGGTCTGTGGAACTCCTTGCCACAGGATGTGGTGCTGGCGTCTAGCCTAGACGCCTTTAAAAGGGGATTGGACGAGTTTCTGGAGGAAAAATCCATTATGGGGTACAAGCCATGATGTGTATGCGCAACCTCCTGATTTTAGGAATGGGTTAAGTCAGAATGCCAGATGTAGGGGAGAGCACCAGGATGAGGTCTCTTGTTACCTGGTGTGCTCCCTGGGGCATTTGGTGGGCCGCTGTGAGATACAGGAAGCTGGACTAGATGGGCCTATGGCCTGATCCAGTGGGGCTGTTCTTATGTTCTTATGTTATGTTAAAGCCTTAGGAACGAACCTCAACAGATGGGAAACCTTGGCCTCTGAGCGTTCTGCAGCGTGGCCTTTCCCAGTTTGAAGAGACACTTTGCCAACAGACTGAGGCAAAGAGCCAAAGAAGGAAGGCCCATAGCCAGGGAGACAGACCAGGGACACACTATACTTGCTCCCAGTGTGGAAGGGATGTCACTCCTGAATTGGCCTCTTCAGCCACACTAGACGCTGTGCCGGAACCACCATCCAGAGCGCGATACCGTAGTCTTTTGACACTGAAGGTTGCCAACAACATCTAGCTGCCAACACTGGGCAGGCAGGTAGACCTGAGCTCTGCATTGGGAAGACTGGTAGACCTGGGCTCCAAAGACTATTCCGGCTGTTGCCACTTTCCCCCTGCCTGTTTTGCCTCCATTCTGTCCAGACACACCCATTGCCACCCGCACTCTGTTTCACCCTCTCCCTCTTTGGAAAGGGGCCCAAAATAAACTTTGTACCTCTCAGAGGCCCTGATTTCAGCCCTTGGCTATCATCTATGTTGGCTAGTGAGGTGCTACCATTAGCCCTTCTTCAGAGGTGCACAGCAATCTTTGCTCTTTGCCTTGGGGACACACTTGAACTGCACTATACGGTGGCACAGGCATGGCACTTCTAAAGCATATGAACATTGACTTTTGAACACATTATGCTGGTTTGTATGTTTATTGGAATGTGTAAAATACACAAATGGAAAACAGACTATCAACAAGCCTATTACATCATCATTACATCCCACACTCCAAGCTTGTTCAGGTTTAACACAAAAATGGATGTTAAGAGTATAGCTACACTATACACTTACAAGTTGTATTCCTGTTTTGCTATTCAAACTCTTCCCCCCTGCCCCCACCCCTGGGAATTATAGCTTGGTGAGGGTGTCAGAAATTCTCTATCAGAGATATCTAAAAGAATCCAGGGTTCCTTGAGAATAGGAAATGATATTTTCAAAACCAGTTTAATTCTGTAGGATAGATGCACCCAAAGTCTCATGCACATATTGGAAAAACGCAGTGGGAAAGTGAATTGTTCAGAGACCATAAATTGCTCAGCTTAGAGTAAATGGATTCTTTGAATGTTTCAAACGACATGTCCAAAGAGTTCATCAGACATGCTTTCCAGTGTTATGCTTCCAGGGTTCAAACAACTTTATCAGATGCTAACAAAATAGCTTTGCCAGTCAAACAGGAAATTGCCCTGAGGATACGGTTTTTGAACATTTATTCAAGATGTATGTTGAGTGCTGTTTCAACTTTTGCTTTGAGCTTCTGGCAGGAACAGGGTTGTTCTGTCCTAATCAGGACTTCTCTAATCGTTCTGAAATTTAACTCTAATGCCACAGAAAACGGCAAAAATGAAGAATAAAACTTGGCATATCCGCTGTGTAATTAACAGTGTATAGCTTGTTACCAACACCAATGCGTACAGAGGAAATTCTAGTGCTTTGGAGCAAATAATGTTTCAGTTTTTATTCTGATTATCAAGGGTGAGAACCTTATTTGCAAAATGATATGTACTCTTCACTTATTGCATCTGAAAAGAGTATATCTTTCTGTGTCTTCCACTCACGATTAAGAAACAACTACATAAATAACCACCTCGCATTCCTTAGCATTCACGCACTGAGATTTGTGTGAACACTAACGAATGTGTGGCTAGTATTATGGCTGCTGTTGTAGCCAAATAACCATAAGCTGAAGGAAGTTGTTAGAGTAGTTGGATAAAAAGCAGTATTATTATTTAATTTCTTCAATATATTTAACATGGCATATGAAAGTAAACTTTAATGTAGAACCATGTAAAACAAATATAGCACTTCTAGAAATCAATTTAATATGAACACATTTTTAAAAGCTTAATTAATATTAGAAAACCAAACAATTGTTGCCATGACTTAAATCCTGGTTATGCACAAATCTGAAAGAGCTTATAGGAACAGAGTTGTCTTTACTGCCCCATAAAACACTTTTGCCTCAATCCAATGATGCCAGTGTCTAGGAGGAGACTTGGCATAGTAAATATAACCAGGGTGAAGCAACAGGGGGCCTATCCAAAGTATAATCTGCACAGGGATATTAAATGGGCATCAAAGGCCATATAATATACCCCCCCATGCGTAGCTGACTTGCACAAATTCAACTACACGCAGTTGGCAAATCGAAACAAAAAACAAAGGCTCAGAGAAAAAACAGTTTCAATGGTGCAGGTGATTTTGTTTGCTATTCTACCTGCTACTAGATACATGCCTGAGAGTGAGTATGAGATTAGATAATGAAGCTGCTGTTCCTTCAGTCAGTCTCAGTTTCTGCCCGTCTCTTGTCATTTTTAAAGAGACAGTAGGTATTTTCCAGGTATAAGGAATTTTCAATGTAATTTTGAGTATACATGATTTTTACTTTATGCTAAAATGTAACCCTGATGTACGATAAGGGGTACCAGTACTGACAGACACTGAAATAACATTCCTTATGTAACACTTTCTTTGAAGACTGGAACAATGAAACTTGTTTACAAGGTGGTAGACCAAAAGCAAAAAATTGACCTGCTAAGAGGCTTAGTGAAGACAACAGGCCAGGCAGAGTGGTACAGTTTTAGTTTCCCATTGGTTCTAAGTGCGCAGCTGAACACTGTAATGCACCTGCAACCACTGAATCCTGCTTCCAGACAAGGAGAAAATCAGAATCATCCCCTCCCAATATTGGGGCTGCTCAGCACAATTCTCTGAGTTGAGAGAGTTGCTCCATCACCACCTTCTCCCAGCTGTTCCATTTGCAAATGGTAACTCTTTCCCAGTTTTCCACATACATACATACAAAGGCACATTTTCCTTTCTTCATGTTGCCACAATGTTCATCAAGCTGGTGGCAGCTCAACATTTTGAGCTGGTGTAAAGTGTGCATTGCACAGAGGTTGTGAATGGGTGAATGAGTCAAATTTTAGGCTATTAATTTGAAAGTTTCTCTGATGGCCATAACAGTGAGGGCAGATTTGGCTGGATATCTAAGGCAAATTGAATTAAAAATTAACTAATCTAGTAAAGGAGTGACAGCCCAATTCTATCCACACGTTCCTGGGAGTAAGCCCCATTGACTCAAATGGGACTTACTTCTGAGTACACATGCATAAGATTGGGCTGTGAATCACTTCATTTTAATAGTTACTGATTTAGGGCTCTTAGGCAGCGTCATGCAAAGGACATTTGGCAATCAGGACCCATACATTTTTGGCACCTCCCCATGACAAAATTATTTCCAGTAATAGTCATGATGTGAAACGAATAATAATGGCCAGAGAAGAAGTGTAGACAGTAAACATTTTCTTTTATTGAACTTGTATATAATAGGTTTCACATACGTAGTGAGCATTAGAGATCATAACCCAAAACAAAACAGGGAAGGAATGCCCATCAAGATAATATCCAGGGGGCTTGTGGTTTATCATACATACAAAAGCAGTTTGGTTGTAATATAGAGTAATTCCACATACATACATACAAAGGCACATTTTCCTTTCTTCATGTTGCCACAATGTTCATCAAGCTGGTGGCAGCTCAACATTTTGAGCTGGTGTAAAGTGTGCATTGCACAGAGGTTGTGAATGGGTGAATGAGTCAAATTTTAGGCTATTAATTTGAAAGTTTCTCTGATGGCCATAACAGTGAGGGCAGATTTGGCTGGATATCTAAGGCAAATTGAATTAAAAATTAACTAATCTAGTAAAGGAGTGACAGCCCAATTCTATCCACACGTTCCTGGGAGTAAGCCCCATTGACTCAAATGGGACTTACTTCTGAGTACACATGCATAAGATTGGGCTGTGAATCACTTCATTTTAATAGTTACTGATTTAGGGCTCTTAGGCAGCGTCATGCAAAGGACATTTGGCAATCAGGACCCATACATTTTTGGCACCTCCCCATGACAAAATTATTTCCAGTAATAGTCATGATGTGAAACGAATAATAATGGCCAGAGAAGAAGTGTAGACAGTAAACATTTTCTTTTATTGAACTTGTATATAATAGGTTTCACATATGTAGTGAGCATTAGAGATCATAACCCAAAACAAAACAGGGAAGGAATGCCCATCAAGATAATATCCAGGGGGCTTGTGGTTTATCATACATACAAAAGCAGTTTGGTTGTAATATAGAAGAAAGGCAAAACTTATGTACATTTATGAAGAATACATTTGGTTTTTGGAAATGCTTGCAACAATCTATTTATTTCCCCTGGTGGTAATTACAGTGTAATCTACTTTTTGTTACAGTGTACACCTTTTGTTACAGGATTACCAGTGAAATCCACTTTTTGTTACATAAGGCAGTTGTGTTTTCCTTTTCTGGTTTTTTTGGCTATAATGTTTTATAGAATAGAGATGTTTCAACATGATTTGTTTCATTGTATTCTGCATGAAATTATATATCGAATGATGTGTAATGATGATATTATTCAAAATACCAAGATTTTAAAAATTGGAAAGCAGCCTCTGTAATGTCCCTGCAGCTTGTCACCCAAGACCCAAAGGCCCCCCAGTTCCCCATTTGTATGCTACTGCTCTCAGGTCAGTTCTCTGCTAACCATTGTCTTGCATGTACCTCTATGTATTATGGTATGTTCTTAGTTAGGGAAGGTAAAATTCATCCTGTTCCACCAATAAATGTACTTTGGTGTAGATGTCTGGTCTCTTCTATCCCCTCCCACATAGGAATTTACTGATCTGAACTATTTTGGTGAAAGAGTGTTCAGGGAAGGGAGAGAGTATATAAATTAGTGTCTAGATTAACTGCATGACTTGTTATAGCCAGAAACTTGAGCAGTTGTGGAAAACTTCCTTCTCTCTCTCTCTCTCTCTCACTCACTCACTCACTCACTCACTCAAAAAAATAATGAATTGTCTTGATACTTCCTCCTTCTCATAATTTTACAGTGCAGGAAGTTGAGATAAACAGAATTTGTCTGATGAATCTATGATTCAGTACTATTACGGTAAGTTTTTGCTTTCTTTGGACTTAATTGGAATACCAAGGGCTTGATGGGTATGAATAAGATATAAACAGATGTCCCAGTTTTGAATTTTAATATAATGGATCCTTAGTTTTACACAGATGGCAAATGCCAGTGAGGGTCAATCTATGTGATCAATAGGATCCCATGATGTAGCTTTTGATAGACTTTCAAAGTTGAGGTGGTGGATCGCAGGTTTGAATACTTCCCCATGAAAAAATTCCCCACCCATACAAAACTAGCATTTCAGAAAGAGATGATAATTATATTGATTATTATCTACAGTCTCTGGTATGATGATCATGGAGAGTAGGTTTATCAAAAACTGTCAGCCATGATAATAAAATGAAAAATTGAATTAGCACCCTATTAGGGTGGAGGCTGATTTTCTTGCTTGCAACATTCAGATGATGTGCCAGCTGTGTGGGATAGACTTGCAGCTCTCACAAAGCTGTTTAAAAGACATCCAAATGTGAAGAGTTGTAGCATTAGGCTTCGATCCACAAATTGGTTAAGTCAGAAGGATTGGATTCACTGTATATACTCGCCTATAAGTTGAAAAATTCATGCCTAACATCAACCCTGAAAACTTGGGTTTACTTATACACAGGTCAGTGGGTGAAGCAGCGGGTTCTGGGAAGCTTAGTTGCTGTCTGGTGAAGTGGGAGGTGGGACTGGGCTGAGAAGCAGGAGTAACTTTACTTACCAGTAATTAGGGTACTCAAAGGCAGCCATTTTAGCTTTTTCTCCAAACAAAGTGAAGATACTTATGAGAACGGTAGTCTGGATGAGGGTTGCTGCTCTGGAAGTGCAGCACTGTACTCCTCACAAAGCCTACAACTCCCATAAGCACCTTCTTCTCCCTTCCTGTTTGGAGAAGTCAAATGCTTTTTTTTTCTTTTGCTGCTGCCTCAGAACAATTCCTGGTAAGCCTTTTCCAAAGAATTTCACTCAGCCCTCAGTTTTGCCCCCACCCTGGTAAAAGGCTTGCCAGGGCTCAAGGCCACTGAAATCAAGCAAGCCTCCTTCTCTTTAGCAGACTGTTCTGTAGCCTCGTTCCACTTTGCAATTGTTTGGCAGAGTCTGGTTTTTAAAACACCAGGATGTCATCCTCGTTTCCATCTGAAACAAAGTCCTAGGCTACAATTCAGTGCACTATTACTTAAGAATAACACCCATGGAAAGCAATGGGTCTACTTCCGAGTAAATAGGTTTGCAACTATGTGAGCTGCACTTGTTCACAGTCATTTCTTGGTGCTTGTCTCTCTACTGCAAATTGAACTGCACGCTCCCTGCTATGTGTTATAAGTTGTATGCTAAGTGTTGAGCTTCTGGCTTCGGACACCAGGCACCTTAAAGAAGGATTTGATTAGTGGTTCTGCTGGTATGTAGTTTACAGTGCACTTACTCTGATAGTGTTTACAAAAAGATTGTGAAGACCAGAATCAAAAAAGTTAATGAATAAAAATGTATCTTATGATCTTTTACTGTATTTTTAATAAATTAGAGACTTAGGTAACAATTACTGGTAGGTTATTTTTCAGGATCTGATCTTGCATAAAATCAGACAAAACTGTAGTCAGACACCTCCCTAAGTTTAAACCCTGACTTATCTGAGGGTCACACAGAGGGTCAATGAAATAAACAGTTTATTTCATTGCATTCAGCATGAAATCACACATTGATTAATATATAACGATGGTATTATTCGATAGCAAAAATTTTGGCGAGTAGTGGTGTCATCCCTCTGTGTGACCTGCCTCTGTGTGACCTGGTCACACACTGTGTGACCAATGTGACCTGCACTCTCTGCACTCCCTAGCAATGCCACTGTAGCTGGATGGGTGATGGGCTGGAGCAGGGTGGTAGGCAGACATGGGGTGCAGGGAAACCCTCATCAATTCTCTTCAACCTGCCACTCAAAGTGGCTACATCAGTAGATCTCATGACTGGGTCAGCTCTATCAAATGGAGAACATGAATGGGGAGTTCAGAGGCTGGGTTATGTTGAAGGAAAAAGTGCTCAGTTAATTCACAACACAAAGGTGATGATAAAAGTGAACAGGACCTTTTGTTTCACCAAATGTGGTTCTTTGGTACAGAAGTCCCAAGAGTCAATTGGCATCCTTCTATTCTCTAACTTTCTGCTTTCTTGTCACACCTCCTTGGAGAATTTAACCAGTGCTTGAATTAGAGGGGGAAAGGGCAGAAAGAGAGAGAGAGAGAGAGCCTGTTCAGCTGCCATTTCTTTAAGGGTATGGGGTGTGTGCAATTTGGCTAAAACTGAGAAGAGCCAGAGGAGACTTGTGGATCTCATTAAACGCCCAGCCTTTTCCTCCATAATTCGGGCATTGAATGTAATGTGTATTTGGGGCTTTTCTTCCTATTTCTCTTTGATCTGCTAGGCAGAGAATATGACTGACCACTCCCTGTTTTTTTGTTGTAATCAAGCAGTAGTCTGGGGAAGCTTATCCAGTTATTTTCTTGCCATGGGGGTGCTTGTTGCAACAAAGTCTGAGAACCACATCATTGTGACAGTAATGCTTCCATTCTGTATTCATTTACAAGTCCCATATCAGTACTATCACTTACTATTAAAGAATATTTATAAGACTTACTTCTGAACTGAAGCATAGAATTGCAATGTTATTTTGTTGATCTTCTCTTTAAATGATTAGTTTGCATTTATCAGTCTGGAATTAATTAATTTCTGTACTAGGAAATTATCTATCTTGCACCGCCTTCCAGCGTTTTGATTCATTCATTTTCTGGCCGAACTTGACAAAGATCTGAATGAACTCCTGCTTGGAAAAAGAAGACAAATGGCACTGACAAAATAGGCTGCCTTCTCTCTATTAACCCTCAGTTAATAATGTGTGAAGAGCTAACAACAAAAAGGCTTCAGTGTTCTTTTATAAAGAAGCCCGGAGGGATGCAGCTTGAAAGAAACCATTCTTTCATTAACACATACTCAATTAGTGAGAGAACCCTGTGTTGAGTATACCACAAGAATCTACTGCAGAGAAGGGAAGTCTTTTCTTGAATTACTTTGTCATGACTATCAAACATTATGGGCACCGCACAAAAGAAGCATTGTAAAAACAGTGTACAAAGTGTGTTTCCCACCATGGTGACATCTAAAAAAAGTTTGATGTGCTCTAGCAACTTTATAAGCATGGGATGTTTTCTATAGTGATGCTGCTTATTTTTTTAAATGACTGTTTTAATATTTTGAAATGGCTTCGTTTTAAAATTAATTCATTTTGCACATACAACCAAATGTCATGTTACTTTCAGAGATGAAATCACAACATACTGTTGTTCTCAGTGTTCCTTGCATGACAAATATTCATTTATGTGGCCATGAAGATCTGATGATGCTGGGCCACTCCTCTTATGCTGATGCATTTTGATTATCAGTAAGGAAGATTATAGAAGTGACAGGCGTAACTGACAAGCTAGTTCACACATGCATGTTCAACACTAGAAGACTGTTATCAGCCCACATATATGTGTTGAGCCCAGTTATCTCTTACTTTTAGAAAGCATGATCTGGCTATCTAAGGGAAGCTCTACATAGGTTGGAAAAAACTGCCAGTGTTGAACATGCATGTGTGAACTAGCCTGTCAGTTGCATCTGTCACTTCTATAATCTTCCTTATTGATATCTGTAGTCCTCAAAATGGAGGAAAGAACCATCCTAGTATGGGCACAGAGGCACTACAATTCATCTCTGATTTCTGTCTATGCGCCACCCATTTTGTGGTAGGTACAGTGTGATGTGTCATTTGGAAAATCAGAAGTTGCATGTTCACTTCCCTTCATCTCTATCTAGCCCTGTCTCTTATCTGAGATGAAAGGAAGAGTTGGGTGAGGATATAGGAGGTGTGCACAGATCTTGCATGTGCATGCTGAGGAGGGGGAGGTGGGAACCAGGCTTGAGTACTGCAGTAATCATTCCATTTCAAGGCTGAGCTATGGGTAGTAGTTGGCTGGAGCCAGAGGATGTGTCAGAAGATGACAGTCGCCAGGTGAGGTTCTGGCTAAACTGTGGTGAAGTGAAACATTTTAAAGTGCACCTCATAGCATTACTCCCCGACACACCCCATTAAGAGCCCAGTCCTGAGCTCCTGTGGCACGCAGCTGTGGAGGCACTGGAAATGGCTGCCTGTCGTATACTTCGTCACACTCCCAGGGTTTTGGGGTGCTCAGAGTTGTTGGTTCTGAACCCTAGAGCCCTCAAAGATCCCTGTTCGGTAGTACTGCCACCACCCTGTAAGAGCCAGTGCCTCAGTCCAGGGACACCTAGACCCTCTAGGCTTAACTATATCCCTTGTAGGCACTGAGCACTTTCTTTACTTAAAGTCTCAGTCCTCAATTACTAGTCCACAATGAGGATTTTTGGTAGCTTGCTGAACGGCTAGGCAGGATTCTGGACCTTTGTCCCCAACAGACAATGAACCAACATGGTAAAAAGATTTTTACTTTATTAAGTACATAGGGTTACAAAAAGTTACAAAGGGCAGCAAATGCTAGAGGCATAAAAACTTCTAGGAAACATATCAGCATAAAACAACAAAGCTAACTGGCTAACTATTATTCTCTGATTCTCACCTGGGTCAGCTTCTTTTGTAGATCCTCAGGCCAGATACCTAAAAGGCCACATGGTCCTGGTGGGGCAGGATGTGCACCCACCACCTATTTCACCAAGAGACAAAGACCAAAGACCCTGTCCTAAGGAAGTGGGGCTGGATGCTCGCCCTCTCAGCTCTTCCCTCCCCCCTGGAGATCTACAGCTGCATTCCATCCTTGATGGGTGTCTTTCTGGCTGCCTAGGTGCTACATAATCACCTTCCATTGAGATGTAAATTCCTAGCAGCTAGGAAATGCAAGCCACTTCTGTGTTACTGTTTTAGCTTGGTTCAGGCATTGCAATGCTACTAGGCCTAAACTGTACATATTCATGACACTGCCACTGCATCCTGCACACCCATGGCAGCCATGGGCGGCACCTCAGGAGAAGGGGACTTTTGTCCCCTTCCCCCGGGTAAAGGGAGTAGCCCTGCAATGGGGCTCTCAATTCAGAAGTAAGAGCCTTCATGTCTGGTGCTGAGCCTGACACAAAGGCTCATGGTCCGGTGCAGCGTTGCTCCACTGGTCCCGCTCCCCTTTCTCCCTGCTCCCTCCCCACAGCATGCCTCCCCCCCTCTCCCCACCTCCCCACCACGCCTCCTCCCCATCCTCTCCCTGCCCTCCGCCCGCCTCCTCCTCCCCAGAATGCCTCCTCCCTGCCTCCCCCTTCCCCTGCTTTCCTCTCCGCTGCGCAGCGGTCCGTGTGACTGCTGCGTGGCAGAGGCCGGGCACCCGCCCAGCACTTGCCCAGCTCTGGGCTAGCATGGGTGCTTGCCCGGCATTAGAGCTTGCAAATGTGCCTCACAGCACATTTGTGACAGTGCACGCCGGCGGTAAGCCAGTGCGTCAAGCTCAAGATTGGGCTCTATGACTGTAACAAAAAATATATAAATGTCTTAATTTAAATTTAAATTAGAGTGCTTTCTTCTCCTGTCACTTTTCTACTTTGAAAATTATTATAGTTCATTTAATGGTCTCCTCTAGCTCATTTCATCCTACCTAAACTCTTGGAGTTATATTAGTTTTCAAACAGATGTATAAAAATTGAAAAATAGAAGTTAAAAATATTGCAAATATAGAAAGTATACTAGCCTATGCATGATTACTCAATAATAAGTCCAACTGTATTCAATAGGACTTACATGTGGATGAACCTGCATAGGATTGTACAGTGTCTTTGAATGCTCTACCTATGGGCCCTGCCCATAGGATGAATATGCTTAGTTTGCATACTTTGTTCAGCTTAAAGAATTTCATTTTTGGTCTTGCAGAATGTGAGTTGCCTTAGTGCAGAGTTTTATTTTTTTTCATTATTTTTTAAAGGCAAAGAGCACTGCTTATAGGTCCTTGCCTCATAAATAGAGATGTTTGAAAGGTGTTATTTATTTTACACAGAAGTAAACCCATTGTGTTCAGAAAGACTTAAGCTGCAATCCTATCTTACTCATTGGTAACAGACACCTCTACTCACAAGAGTAGCCACGCTCATGGTCAAGGTTGCTGGTTAATCAGTCAGAGAGGAACATTGTGCAGATATGCTGAACAAAGCTGAAAAACAAATGTGGCAAGACAGATAACAGTTCAAACAAAGAGGTGTGACAGCCATCTAGGCCAGGGGTGGACAGACTTCAGGCTGGCGGGAACTACTTTCTTTTTCCACCAGTCAGAACCAAGTACAGAAGAGTGGCTGAGGGTGGGGGATGGATGTATGCTTAGAATTTAAGGGTGCCTCCAAGCACATGCCTGACCCTGGAATTTGTTTTCAACAGCAGAATTGAGCTCCTTTAGCATTGGTGGTGGGCAGCAATCCATTAGGTTGGTGGGCAGCAATCAGAAAAAGGATTTTCCGCTATGTGAAGATGCTTGATTCATGCCCATAGTCCACATTTTCCAACAAATAATAATAAATATAAAATAATACTGTATTTAGGCTGCAATTGTAACCACACTTTCCTGAGAGTAAGCCCCATTGATCAAAATAGGACTTACTTCTGAGTAGACCTTGTTAGGATTGTGCCCTGACAGATTCCAGGCCCATCTCTTCCCATAGTTCCCCTGACTCTCTAGGGCAGGGCTTTTCAAACTGGGGTGTCGTGATGCCCCAGCCTGAGGGCCCTGGCCTCTGCCCCCTTAAGAGCCAGGGGCAGCGAAGAGGCAGCAATGTGATTTCCCAGGATTGCATCGCTCAGGGGGCTGCAGGGGCTTGGCCGTACTTACCAGAGCCTTTCCCCCACCCCTGCAAGGACTTAAAGCAGCTCAAACTCTCCCTAAGAGGGAGAGAAAGGGCTGCTCTAGGGAAAGGGGAAGACTAGTGAGAATGCAATCCTGAACATTCTTACCTGGCACTAAGTCCCATTTAATTCAATGGATCTTACTTCTGAGTAGACATTAATAGGAGTGCATTGTAAACCTCTTTACATCTGTAGAGTAGATATGCCCTTAATGCTGGGTTATCACCAAGCAGTATGAATGAGCAAGAGAGAAAGGGAAGAAGCAAGCAAACTCCAGTACGATATATTGGGATTTGTATGAAGCTACAGATTAGGAATGGCATTCAGTGATTCATTAGTTTGATCTATCTCTTCAGCCTATAAAATAATCAGGATCTACTGTAATGTACAGGTTTGTCTTAAACATATCAGAAAAGCAGATACACATGATGGTAATCAAGACTGTCTTCTTTTAACATCTTTTAAAATGTTGTTTAAATTTAAAATAACACATTTCTCAGTACAGAATCACTTTGGATGCACAATAACAGATCCTAAAACATAGATTAGGTTGATTAGATTTATGACAGTTTGTGCAAATATTTGCTTTTCTAAAAGGGGAATCTGAGCTCTTGGCTCTCTAGATGATAAATTCTTAGACCAGAAAGTCCTATCCTTAATCCCAGATGCATGGATACTGATTGTGGTTTCCTAGTGATGAATCTGCATGTGCCCAGAGACACTGATAATTACTTCAGATATTCCAGGACATAACATTTCCACTGAAAACATATTCCTGCTCTTGTCACAGGAGAACCTGGCAAATCAAGATAAAATACTGACACTAAAAACAGAAATTTTCAAAAAAGTCAGGAAAAAGGATTTCCTATTAAAGTTCTTGACTTTTCTCAGAGTTCTGTTTTAAAATGATGGAGACCATACCAAACTAGTATATGAAAATCTGCATGAGCATATGGACCTGAATTAATAATATATTGCCAGAAATCTATACCAAATTCAAGTCTGGAGTTTTCAAGTACTAGATCAAAGCTGCAGAAGAGGAAAAGGCATGACTTGAGTGCACTACTTCTTTTTGCTATTTTTCCCCTCTAAGTAAACTGTACACTTGTCATTAGTGAATCCTGTAATGGCAAGATCCTTCCATCAAAGGAAAGGCAAATGTGTTTGTTTGTGGCAGCAGAGTGGAGTGGAAGGAAACACATCACTAATGATGTCATGATAACTCTGGCATGTTTGGATTCAGCGGCTAGGTGTGGCTCTTTCTATGTCCTGTCCTGCTCATCCAAAGACAAAAAGGATGTGTGGACATAAAGCAAAAGAGGAGGCTATTTGTAATAAGCAGTACAAAAAAGCATGGTGTGTGCAACCATACTAAGGTCACTGTGGAACAAAAGCGAATAAAAAAATATTTTGTTCATTTTTAACATCAGAGTAAGATTGAAATAAGGGTTTGCACCAAATTTGATAGTGTTTTTTTCCCCAATAAGTCACTACATGTTTGTTTTGCATCAGTCCTGTTTCTATTTAAAAGAGAAGCTTCATTTTTATTATGTATTAAAAATACATATATTCTGCTTTTCCTGCTCTCACACATAGCTTAAGGATTAGGCATTAGGACTGCACTGTTAATTTATTTAATTTTTTATTAAATTAGGGCTGAAATCCTCTATAGACTTTCTTGGGAGTAAGCCTCATTGAAAACAATGAGACTTATTTCTGAGTAGCCATCTATAGCATTGTGCTGTAAGTTGAAAATAAATAGTTGTAGAGATCTGGGGTGGTATCTTGTTTAATACCTACAGTGTAATCCTAGGCATGTCTGATCAGAAAAAGGTTCCTCTTTGTGCAGTGTGGTTTACTCCCAGAAAAGTGTGTAGAGAACTTGCAGCCCTACTTGTACTGCATTGCCAGTGAGCAGATCTGGAACAGTTTACCATAATGACATCTTTCCCATAATGTTCCCAGTAGATTTCCCATGACAATCTGTTTCTACTTATATTTTATGTTGTTATTCACATTTATATCCAACCATTCCTGCAAAGAGCCCATCATGGTTTATATGGTTCTCCCCTGCCCTGTTTTGTCCTCACAATAACAATAACCTTGTGAGGTTAGGCTGAGAGATGGTGACTGGCCCGAGGTCACCTGGTGAGCTTTATGGCTGATGTCTAAATAATCTTTCGGAGACTGGTGTTTCCCTTACCTAAAATGGAAGTACGTTCCATTTGATTTCAGTGGAATTCATTTCTGCATAAGTTTGCTTACAATATGTAAATTGCATTGGCTGCCTGAAGGCGTCTGAACTAATGCACCAAGCTTAAAACCCCAAACATGTTTCAGAAAACAATAAAATTCATATTAAATAAAATCTAATGAGAAAAAAAAACACCCAAAGTTTTGGCAGCATTAAAATATATACTTACATGAAAGTATGCCCCATCGAACATCATAGGACTTACTGCTGAATCAATATGTATCAGATTGTACTGTTTATTTACAATAGCAACATGAGTCCATATTACAACCATGCAAAGGCAAAATAGTTCATCCTCAGGCAACTGATTCAGCCCTTCGGTTGAGACCCTTTGGGGCAACATACCATCCGTGGCCAAATTAAGCCATGCTGTGGCTCTAAACTATGCCAAGCTTTAGAGGCCCCATCTCATAACATTACAAAAAAAGTATATTTTTTGGACAGAAAGGACAAAGAAAATAGAAAAACATTCTATTTGCATATATAGGGGGCCACTGCGGATCCTGTATCTGCAGTTTCAGTTAAACTGCAGATCCGCAGATCAGGGTTGTGCCTCCCCCCCGCAGTCCCCCCATATCCACCTGCAACCTCTGCCGAGCTCAGAATGACTGTACATAGTGAAAAATGTGGATTCCTGTATCCCCTGCGTATACGGAAGCACACCTATATTCACAGGTCAAGGTGCAATGAAAAACTCGCATGCACGTGTGTGTGTGTGGGGGGGGCAGCATATATGTTAGCATGTGGAGGCATGTACAACAGCAGAACAGAGTTTTGCATACATCATTCTGCTGTTTCTGCACATATCATTTTGCACACACTGCAGCAAAAGGTCATGGTGCCCACAGCCTTGCTGCCAGAGCTGATAAACCATTGATGGGGCAGGGGATTGGTTGAATGGAACAGGGATGGGCAAATGGGGGTAAGAATTGAGGCCTTAGGTGTCTTGCTTTGAGTGTGTATTGGGGGTGAGAATTGGGGCCTTGGTTGTCTTGTTTTGGGTGTGTAGTGGGGGAATGAGAATTGGGACCTTGGATGTCTTGTTTTGGGTGTGTGATACTACTGGAAGCTTCTCATCTATATCCTAACTTCCTTTTTACATTAAATGTCCATTTTGCAAAATAGCTGGTACAGATCTGGGTAGAGGTTATGTGGGCACAGAGTCTGCCCCCTGTGCCCTTGCAGGGTCTCCAACTGTTCAAAGGATGCAGTGGAGTCTCTGTTGCTGCCACTGCATGTTGTGGATAGCATTTAATGAGGATTGGGCCCTTAGTTTATGCATAAATCTTGCCTGACCCCACAAATTCAGAAAATTGCTGTTGAAAATTGAAAGAAACATCAGCTGCCAGCACCCGTATGCACAGGGAATTGCTTTTTGTACTGGCCTTCTTAGAGCTTGACCAACATATCAAAATATACCTGTATATATTGTCCCAATGAATGCTATCATACAGCCCACGATATCCGGAAATACTGATTCATGCTATGTTGAAGAGTGCTGAGAAGGGTTAGTAAGTGAGGCCCATTTATTTATTTATTCATCAGGTGTAACCACAGTTCTGTATAACTGTGGTGGCTAACAAACAAGAACAACAATAACAAGCTCATTTGTCTTTTAAAACTGTAAAAGCATTTCAGTTGCCTCTGAAATACAAGTTTGGACCTATAAGGTAGTAAAAAGCAAGACAACTGGATTACAAAGTACCATTTGGTATCATTCAAAGGTGTCACTATATACAGGGGGACTATGAATAAAAATGACAGTGTTCATATACAGGCATGTTGACAGATGTGAAAGTATTACTGAATGATTAGTGCTAAAGGGTAGAGGGCCAGTTGTCCACAAACCTCTTATCTGAAGGGCAATCCCAAGTCTATTTCTGCTGGTCTGCAGCAGGGGTGGGCAAACTTTCAAGTTTAGGGATCCTGGACCTTTAACAATTGTGTAGGAGAGAGAATTGCAGCAGGTGCAGCTTGTCATCTGTGAGATGACAAGTTACACCTGCTGAAATTCCGTTATATACAATTGTTAAAGGTCCAGGATCCCTAAAGTTGAAAGTTTGCCCATCCCTGGTCTGGAGTCTGGACTAGCAAGATTGACATGGGAAAAAGAGCCATCATTGTGTCAGAATAACTACAGTAGTCTAAAATCCCACAGAGAGTTCCTCAGTCAGGTGGTTTCTATTGCATTTCCTTTTTATCTGTTGCTATTATCCATTGGGTGTGACGGATAGACATCCTCACAGGATATTATTCATATTTACTTGAGCAACAAGTTTACTGTCAGTAAGAGTGTGAATATTATTTTTAAAATCATGGGTGTGATCCAGCCAAAGTAAGGCACTTTTGATTTCAATGGGAGAGGATTATGCATACAAACTATTACATGGGCATCCCAGTCGTAACTGGCCATGCTGGCAGAGCCAGGCCATGTAGTCTGTACTGTATTCAGTGCAGGTTAGGAGGCAGCTGGAGGTCTCTTTGGGGTAAGGGAATGTTTTCCCCCTTACCCCATGTCGAACCCCAGCCTGCAATATAGGGCTTCTTGGATCCGTGCTATTTAGCTGGTGCAAATCCAAGAAGCCTGGTGTAAAACTGGGAGGGCTGGTAAGTGGGTTAGGATACAGTATGTGCTGCTGCTGCTGATCCTACCCCCCTCCAAGGCCTGATCCTTTCCCCATTCCCCCCCCTGCCCAGAAACATACCCTCCCCACACTCCTGCAATGCCTAGTGCTAGCCTACCTGCTCCATCTGGTGCTGCTTCTGGATGTAGCACCAAGGGGGCCTGTGCATACCTTTTAGCTGGCACTGCTTTACGGCATATTTGAAACACTCTGAGCTGAGCAGGGACGGTTGTACCACTCAGGCAGACATTAGGATTGTGCTGTAACATGATGGTCTCTCAATTATATTACTGTTATGTAATTTTGATAGCTCTTTTTAAAATCACACTGCCCACTTTCTAAATACATTATAGTCTTTCAATTGCTGTTGTCTGTGCTTTGCAAACTCCAGAACCCAGACTCGGGAAAGCTATAAAAGGATTATTCCAGTTACTCAGGACAGCCTAAAAGTAGACAGAGAAGTTTTGGCCACGGTTTATATAGGCCAGCATGCTGATTAACAGTGAGGATGTTCTGTTTGAGGATTTAGATCTTTGTACAAAGGGAATTTTGTGTCAGGGTAAAGTACTGTATATACTCCTGAATAAGTCAAAAAGTATGCCTAAAATTGACCCTGAAAATCTGGGTCGACTTATACACGGGTCAATGCAGGAGTGAGGCTGGCGCCTCTGGGAAGCTTAGAAGCTATCTGGTGAAGTGGGGGGTGTGTGTGAAATTGAGCTGAGAAGCAGGACGCAGGGGGTGCAGAAAAAAAGGATAATTTTTTACTAGTAATTAAGGTATTCAGAGGCAGCCAGTTTAGCTTCTTCTCCAAACAGGAAGAGAAGTGAAGGCAGTTATGGGAACTGTAGTCTGCATGAGGGCTGCTGCTATATAAGGGCAGCATTTACTCCTCACAACTCCCACAAGCCCCTTCAACTCCCTTCCAGTCTGGAGAAGCTAAAATGCCTCTTTTTTCTTTTTGCTGCCACCTCAGAATTTTACTCACCCCTCAGTTTAGGGGTCTGATTTTTAAAACACCAGGATGGAATCCTCGTTTCCATTTGAAACAGTCCTATACAATTCAGTGCACCATTACTTAAGAACTGCACCCATGTAAAGCGATGGGTCTACTTCAGAGTAAATAGGATTGCAGCTTTGTGCAGCTGCATTTGCTCGTGGTCATTTCTTGTTGCTTGTCTCTCTACTTTGAATTGAATTGCACACTCCCAGCCATGTGTTATAAGTTATATGTTACATCTTGAGCCTCTACCTTCATATACTAGGCACCATAAAGGAAATATTTCTTTACTCAGTGTGTAATTAGTCTGTGGAACTCCTTGCCACAGGATATGGTGATGGCATCTGGCCTGGATGCCTTTAAAAGGGAATTGGACAAATTTCTGGAGGAACAGTTCATCACGGGTTACAAGCCATGATATGTATGTGCAACCTCCTGTTTTTAGAGTTGTGCTACATTAGAATGCCGAATGGAAGGGAGGGCATCAGGATGCAGGTCTCTTGTTGTCTTGTGTGCTCCCTGAGGCATTTGGTGGGCCACTGTGAGATATAGGAAGCTGTTCTAGATGGGTCTATGGCCTGATCCAGCAGGGCTGTTCTTATGTTCTTATACCTTAAAGAAGAATTTGATGAATGGTTCTGCTGGTATGTGGTTGTTCTGTGGAACTCCTTGCTACAGCGTGTGATGATGGCATCTGGCCTAGATGCCTTTAAAAGGGGATTGGACAAATTTATGGAGGAAAAATTCCATTATGGATTACAAGCCATAACGGGTATGTGCAACCTCCTGATTTTAGAAATGGGCTAAGTTAGAATGCCAGATACAAGGAAGGGCACCAGGCCAGGATGCAGGTCTCTTGTTGTCTTGTATGCTCCCTCGGGCATTTGATGGGCCACTGTGAGATACAGGAAGCAGGACTAGATGGGCCTTTGATCTGATCCAGCAGGGCTCTTCCTATATTCTTATGTTGTTTACAGACACTCTGATAGTGTTTACAAAAAGGTTGTGAAGATCAGAATTTAAGAAGTTAATGAATAAAATGTATCTTAGGATCTTTTACTATATTTTTAATAAATTAGAGACTGTAAAGTTCTTAGGTAATAATTACTGTTAGGTTATTTTTCAGGATCTGACCTTGGGTAAAATCAGACAAAACTATTTTCAGACATTCCTCCTAACTTTAACCTCCTTGACTTATGCTGGGGTCATAGAAAAGTCCATGATTTTTGGCTCAAAACTTGCCCTTGACTTATTTGTGAGATCGTCTTGTAGGCGAGTATCTGCGGTGAATTTTGATGTGGATTGGGCACCCCTCATCAGGAATTTCAAAATTCAAAGTATTCAGAAAACTAATTTTTTTAAGCATTGATATGATTTAAAAAAATTAACTGTTGACTTTTTTGCACGCCGGGTGGGAGCCAGTACCGTACATTTAGTATGAAACCTGCTGATTGTTTGAGCAAGTTATTCCATAATCTAGTTTTAGGTACTGCTTGATAATTGGTGGAAGGTAACAACACTCCCTGACGTATTTTATTTTGGAATGTGTGCAAGGGACTGAATAAATTGGTTCCACATTCAACTAGAAATTTTTGTAAATATTTACTGCAATTTTAGATTGTGTGCCCACAGGAAACATGGCTTGGTGAAGACAATGAAATGATTGCATAGGAATATAACAGTTCTGGCAATTAGCTACTGGGAAAAATGGGTTCTGATTGAAGAGAAGTACTGTTTAAAGTAGTGGGGAGGCCTGCAGAGGGAGCTGCAAGCCCTCCCGTACCCTGCAGGAGGCCAGCACTGCCCCCCCCATAAGTGGAAAAAAACCCTTTGTCACAGCAGCTCCATCATCGCTGAGCCACCATTGCTGCCATCCTTGCAGGGCCAGGGGAATGCCCTACTTCCAGTTCCCATTGTGGGTTTTGACCCACCAGTTTGGGAACCACTGGACTAAAGGAGTGTGCTGAAGGAAGAAGCTAGAGAGAAGTCCTTAGTTTTGTAATATATCTAGGGAAACATCAGTTTATTTCAGAAACCTCCAATTATTAAGCCTTGCTGCATACAGTGTCTTCTAGATTATAAGTTTGTGATCAGCTGATTTTATATGTAAGGTGAAAGACCCTTGAATGTGGTTGGTGATAGCTGCTAATAAAGATTGGGATGATTGGACTGCCTGGCATTTCAGTAGGTGCTATGATTTTCTGCCTTTGATGCTTCCATTGAGCTCAATGCATAAGGGGTGTGATCTTGGTCTTTTTGGTGACTGCTTTCATAGGAATGGAGATTTCACATTGTGACTGTAGAAGATTCTTGGACATCAAATATGGCCTTTTGTATGGAGCTCCATGAACATATGATCCATATGCAAGATCCACGGATTGCAGGCAGAGATGCCATAACTATTTGATCAAATATGAATACAGATCTCTGAGCCAAGAATTCAGATTTGTGAGCCATCCTGAAGCCCAAGCCCATCCCATCTTCCACCTTTCATAGCAGTAGGAGTAATATTATGGCTATGAATCAATTTTTAGTCATTGTCTTTTAACTATCAATTAAATCAGTGCTATCACTGATATTGTGTGGAAAGGTTATTTTCCCCCCCCATTATAGGAACAGACCAGAGCCAAAGTAGCCTCAAAAGAAAACAACCCCTTCTCAGAACTACCCTTAACTCCAAAATTCAAGGGTTAAAATTGTCCCCACCAAATTAATAAAAAGGTCTTATGCTGCCAGAACTAGTGTTTTGGGAGTGCAAGGCCCTTTACCAGTCCAGGCTGCTGTCACACATTGCTGGACCGCTGCCCCAAACATCAAGAGATGTGTGGCAACAGTTCTGGAAAGCTCTGCAGGCACTGTTAAGTTGGTGGCAGGGGTGGGGAGGGGCACATTTGGGGGGCATTCCAAGGCAGATCATGGAAGGATAGAGATGGAGAAAAGGGTGGAGGGGAAGGATCTCTGTGGCAAACATGCACACCAGATACTATCCCTCATTTTTTGGCCCATCCTACCCCATTTCTCACTTTGGACTTATGCCAACTATAGAGCTGGTGTGGGTTTGGGGTGATCCATAGGCCTTTGGGAGCCTACTCAGAGGTAAGTTAAAAATACCTCTGACAGACCTCCTGATGTCCCCCACCATTGGATGCAGCATGTGCTTCAGTAGCACAGCTACATTAGTGCCACTGAATTGGGCAGTAAAGCTTTAATTGATTAATCAGATATTATAATAAAAATCCATTATTTCAGTTGTTTAGTATACTGAATTCTTTCTGATACTGCTTTCAGGATGAATATGCTCAATAAAAGAAATGTAGAAAAACACTAGAGACTCTTTTACGTAAAGAAACAATTTACAAATATCTTTATTGAAAATTCAGTTTACTTACATTGTGGTTACTCAGTTTTTTTTAAGTGACCATAAAAAGGAAAATACACAAATGTTACACGTTCAGAAAACCATCATAAAAATAGGATTAGCTACAAGCAGCTAATTTGCTTGTGCTAATCGGCCTGCCATGATATGAACTGCATAATGAATACTTTTATAAGAAGCAGTACAAATGTATACATGAATGTACCTCACTCTGCTGAACTAAGGGAGCTGGGTTTGAATGCAATGAAGGGCAGTTTTGAATTAGGTGGAGTACACTTCAAATGCTCTAAATAGCAAATGTGTATGGGGGGGGGGGAATCCAGATCAAAAATCTAGCTGGACAGAGGCTTAGAGTTCCCTGCTATGGTCCTGGTTCAGGTCCCTCCCTTGCTATACAGGGGGAGGGGGGGAAGGCAAACAGAGCCAATAATGTGATTAAAATCATGACTTGCTTGGCCTGAGCTTCTTGAAGCCCACGCATCTGACAGCACTCTGCATCTCAGGATAGCTAAAAAAAGGCAATGTTACTAAGACTGGAATTTCTTTCTGAATATTCAGCTCTAAAGTTACTTCCTGCATCTCTTCAGGTAAATTATGAATGTAAAAGGAAGTAGAGGCAGGTCTTTATTTTAAAAAGCTTATGGCTTCATCGCTTCGGCCAGGCCTGCCTTAGGTTCCCCTTCCCAAGGTCACCAAATGACCAAAAAAAACATTCTGGCTTGCGTCTCATTTATCAGGAACTGGGTTCCATTGAACTCAGTGGGGCTTGCTTATGAATAGGCACACATAAGATTGGACTGCTGGTGAAGTGTTTGACCTCACAGAATTAAACTGCTAGCGTCCCTAGAATTAAAGGCACAAGGGCCTGTAAAACACTGGCAACTCTAATCAATCTACATTATTCTCTGGTTTTGTTAGGTGGACACTGTAGTTTCATAAAAGTTATTTATCTTAAAAACACTATAAAAATGAAATGTGAGCATTATGTATTTTAGCCTGTACAATTGTTTTAAAAATTAAGGAGCGTATATGCGATGCCCTTTGTAATAATGGCTGGCTAAGAGATGCTTCACATGTGACCAAATCCCTACATGGATGGCATTTGTTAGCAAAACAAAATAAAACCCTAAACTGTGTGTTAGATTGTCACATCTTGGGATCCAGGTGAGCCTTTCACATTAAGTCAACATAGGAGTGCTTTTCCATGGAGAAAATTAGTAATATGTGATAAAGCACTAACAAGTCTTCACACAGCAACAAACGTACAAAGAGAAATAAAAATACCCCAATTCAATATGACATTACAATCATAATAGCATGTTAAAAAATGAGAGATATCATATATGTAGAGAACTGTAATGCTATATATCTACAGCAACAATACTGAGCAGGTTCAACTTGATTTATTTGGAGTGTAACTTTTCTTTAAAGGTCTTTTGGGACAGAATGCCTGAAATTCCTAAAGTTAAGTACTATGAGGATGCAGATTACTACTGCATAATATTTTAACCCTTCCCAGAGAAGAGAGAAAATTATTCAACAGTATCGTATATAAGGACAATCCTGAGAAAGGCTCCAATGGCTTACCATTTGATTACAGGCTAAAAATGTTAATCTGCTCTAAGTGGTAAACAGCTAATCAGCACTAGCAATTTGATAGTCAGAATTAATACTTTCACTCCACTCAACTAAGGGCCCAATCCTATCCAACTTTCCAGCATTGGTGCAGCTGCAATGCAGCCCCAAGATAAGGGAACAAATGTCCCCATATGTTGAGGAGGCCTCTGAAATTGCCTCCCCACCACAAGATGCAGTGCACACCCCATTGGCATGGCTGCACCGGCTCTGGAAAACTGGATAGGATTGGGCCCCAACTCTCTAACTCAGGGGTGTCCAAGTTTTTGGCAGGAGGGCCACATCATCTGACACTGTATCAGGGGCTGGGGAAAAAAAGAATTAATTTACATTTCAAATTTGAATAAATTTACATAAATGAATATATTAAAGATGAACTTATATGAATGAATGAAGGTCTTGCAATAGCTCAAGGCCTATAAAAGGTCTTGCACAAAGCAAGGCTGGCCTTTCCTTTGCTGCCGCTACTGCATAACAGACGTGAAACAACAAGCAGTGGAGGAAGCCCTCATCCCACAGCTCACACGAGAGGTCAAACAGTCGCCCTCACGCTGAGAGCAGTTGCGTCGGGCCAGTGTGGGCTCCAACAAATCTCTGAAGGGCCAGAGGCTCATTGGAGACTGGGGGCTCCCTGAAAGCTGCATTGAGAGGCCTCAAGGGCCGCAAGTGGCCCCAGGGCCGGGGTTTGAGCACCCCTGCTCTAACAGATAAATAGCAGCATGAGAAGAATCCATGAAAGCAGAGTGTATGTGAGAGAGGCAGTTCATGGAAAATCTTGAATACTGTAGATACGTCATCCAAATGGCTGAAGTTGTACAGAATCTAGGAAATTCACCCACAAACGTTTTAGCAATATATGTCAATGTATATATCCTTAGTTTACCATTTTCCTTAACATTTTGGACTATCAACAGAATTGTGTGCTCAGTGCCAGGTTTAGAGTTGGTGAGGCACTATATAAAGCTTGGAAGCCCTTTGTTTAAAAAAAAAAATTAGAGGTCCCTTTTTAAAAAATCACACCACCAAAATGTATTGGAATGGAATGGATAATTAAATCATGGGGGAGGGGGGCTCAAGGACCTCCTGGATACAACCGGAAGTGACTTCTGGCCGTGTCCAGGAGGGATTTGAAACCTTCCCTGGGCCTCTGAAGGCCTCCTGGAGGTCTCTGAAAGGCTCTTCTGGTTTTTTGTCCCATCTCATCATTCAGTGGACCCGGAAGGAAACAAGGAGGAGAATGACACTGTAGCAGACCCTATCCCTGATTGCTGCAATTGGTTACCACCAAGTAGGAAAAGAAGCGGAAGAGTAATTGCTCCCTTCTGCACTCACTGTTCTTGAGGGTGGGTCCCAAGCTGTAGGTTGCAGTTTGACATGCTCTAATAACATTTTCAACAGGAGTATAAACTGGCAGTTCCACAAGAACCAATGCAGACATTTTAATGACATGCACTGAGTAGCTAAAATAGCATGCACTGGTATAAAACAGCCCTGGTCTACAATATTTCCAATCTCATCATTTTAAAGGCACTTTATGGGCAAGGTTGCTATCTTTTCTCCTTTCATTGCTTGTTTTAGAGCCCAATCCAAAGGGCCACTTAGGGTGGAGCAAGTCCTTTGCACCTGCCCAAAGGCGTTGCCTGCCTTGGCTGGTGCAGGGGTCTTGGGGGGGGGCAGTCCAGTGGGCAGACCAGGCCAGGGAGGTCTGTGGTGCCAGGATCTGGCACTTAGACTGGATCCTAATCCCCCCTCTCAGGTGGCCTGGCCTAATGCCAGGGTGCTCGGATCTGTGCCAGCTATTTAGGTGGCACACATCCTAATAACTCCATTTGGTCCGCTGCTGCTTTACTTGGGGTAGGGGAAATTACTTCCCCTTTCCCTGAGTTGTGTCACAGCCAGCTCCAACCCTGCTCTGGATGCAGCGCAGGCCTGCCTGCTGCAGGGTAGGTTAGGATGGGGCTATTAACGTATGAAGAAGAGGGTCTTAGAAGGGTCTTTCAAGTTTTGATTCTCTATAATCCAAAACATTCAATTGCTTTTAGTACTGGTAATGAGTCCTAGTGTTAAACAAAAACCCCTCTCTATTATGAAGCACATTCAGAAATGAGACCTGCTCCTGGCAATGCACATCATGTTTACTAAAAACACATTCTTCTCTCTCCCTCCCCTTTGTTGTTCATACAGGTATTAATAATGGGACCTGCCCACATGTTATTACTTCCTATTCTATATTTAGTTATGATCAGAGTATTTACAAAAGCAGAACTAAATATTCTTTAGAAGAACAATAAATGTAAAGGGATGGGCTTCACCATTCTCTGACATACATACGTATCAGATCGTCAGCTATAGCTCTGTGAATCCATGGAGTACACAAGAAGTTGCCTTCATTGAGTCAGACTATTGATCGACTGGCTCAGTATTGTCTAAAATGATCAGCACTGACTCTCCAGGTTTTCAGATCGGGCTCTTTCCCAGATTTGCCTGGAGATGCTGGGGATTGAACTTGGGACATCCTGCACTCAACCCATGTGCTCTACCACTAAGTTACAGCCTCTTCACTAAAGGCACTTTCTCTGTCATAACAGTAGAGAGGGCCCTGTTGACAAGTGCAGGAATGCGGCACTTAAGAGTCTAGATCTAGTCTATTACAAGGATGGAAAATTCTTAAGGCCTGGAGGCGGTCTACTCAAGGTGTACATCCCCCTCCAAAAAAGAAAATTCTACATCAAGGCAATCCAAATTGTATGCTTTGTAAGCAGTATGCAAAGAGAAACAATGCAAAATTTATCTTACATTGCATATAGAGGTTGTCTCAAACACACACTTTAACTTGGTCACATCCAGCACAACTCTCAAGTATTCCAAGCACTGAGCCAGTGAGGTAGATAAACTCTCCTCATGACTTAGTATAAACCAGTGTGGGTGCAGGCATGATGGTGAGGCGTACATATCTCTCATGGCCTGGTTCTCAGATACTAAGCTGAATAGACCAGAGTTCTCCAAACTTCCCAGTTTACATCGCCCTTAGAGTATCAGTAACTTTTCACAGCACCTCCAGGTCAAAAAAGATACCTTGAAAAATATCTGTTTCCCTCTTTCCCTTGAAAATTTAAAAAATCCCATGACATCCCAGTGCACCGCATCGCACAGTTTGAGAACTGTTGGAATAGACATGCTCAAAAGGATCACTGAAACACTTGAACATCTAAAGCAATGTATGAAACCATCACAGCAGCCATGTTGGTGGATGCCCACATATCAGTAGCAGCCCAATCCTATGCAGGATCAGGCTATTCTATGGAGAACTTTGTGACAGTGGAAGACACTTCTGCTGTTGCAAAATGGCAGCTGATGAAGTGCAGGGTGCTCCGTCAGTGGCCATCTTGGGAGCATATGTAGGAAAGTGTATATAAGATTGTAGCCTAATAGTATTGTTTCTCAGGTTCAGCTGATGACTGTTTCCCTATGGAAATAAAATCTATCTCCAAGGGTGTATCCCGCTCTATGAGCTTTCATTGTCTTGGTTCTCATCTCAACAGAAATCAGGACTACAAAATTTGTAACTTACTGTGCCACACACAGTTTACAAATCTCCTAATGAGGATATGAAGGGGCCTTGTACCAGTGTTTCTCAACCAGTGGTATAGGTACCATCAGTGGTACTTGAGGTGGTGTCTGGTGGTACTCGTGGGACTCTTAAGACACTTGCTGTCTGGCAGCAAGACTAGGAGTGTTGACACAACAAACAGCATTAGGAGACTCGACTTGGTGGAAAGAGCGCCAAGCATGCTTTTCCACACTTAAAAAAGGCCTCCTGTCCACACTGAGCCTCTTATTGGTGTTTGTCGTGTCACATCTGGCCTTCCAACCCAGAAGGAACTGGTGATTATGTCATCACAAGTTACTTTTAGTGGTACTTCGAACAGGTGGACCATGTGGAGGACAAATGGTGGAGGACAAACGTTGAGAAACACTGCCTTATACTGAGCCAGATGATTGGTCCCATTTAGTCCACTATCATCTACACTTTGGCAGTGGGTTTCCAAAGTTAACAGCGGCTTTTTGCAGCCTTCCCTATAGGTACCAGAGATTTAACCCAGAACCTTCTGCATGCAGTGAACTACAGCCCTATCCCTCAGGTCACTGGTTGGAGCATGTGGAATTTGATAAGCCTCTTGGTTTTGCTGTCTGCCTGCTTAACTCCTGACAGTTAAAAAAAATGCATTTGTAAAACTTTGCTGCTGCTCCACTGCCCAGCAAGTTTACATTTGATAGCAGACAAAAACTAATCAGTTTGAGTATGACTATGACATTTTGGTTTTGTTGCCAGCTATTTGGGTAGCATTCTGATTTTTCTATTATATTTTTGTCCTATGGTATAGAATGAGTGTCTGATATGTCTGAGTGTCTGATCATGGTTTGTATTTATTTACTTGTATACTTGGTGTGTTTAAAAAAAGTACAGTAATTTATAGACAAAGCTGGACTGTTCCCAACAACAGTCATGGTATGCTACAGACTAAGAATTATTACTTTCTGTGCTATTCCAGTGAATACACAGTGATTCATTGATAAGATTGAGGAGGTTCTGGAAGTGCTCATTATGAAGAGTTTAAGTGCTTTAACAAGGGGATTTTGTTTCTCCTGGTGATCTTCCTGTGTTCAAATAGCTATAGACACCATGCATACTTATGACTGGTACAGACCACGCACTTTACAATCTGATTTCTGTGCAACCTCCCAACTGGGGGTGTTTCAGAAAAGTAGCTGTCTTTATCTGAACAGTCATCATCCAAACCCAAGGGAAGGCTCTAAAAATAACACAAGAATCAAGGGTATATTTTTTGACTTAGGATGAGCTGTACTTGTTACTGGATCGGAAATTGTCATATCCATGATCGTTAGCTCTGAACTTTAGGCAGGACTGTTTCTCTTCCAGGGACAACATATCTTTGGATTGACACCAGCAACACAGGCATGACTGATAAAAGAGAAGAAAATCCCAGTTAGAAGGTTTAAGTACAAACCTAAACATCGAATAGCTAGTACCTTTTGCTGAGAAAGGGGCCTGAACCATTCTTTCATTGCAACAGAGTGTTTCTCAAGGCATAGGGTGGACCCCATTAGTGGTGAACTGCTGAAGCTGGTTCATAGACTCCTCTTGCCCCAAATTCTCCTGTGTGTGTGCCTGATCAGGACAGGAGTCTTCTCCTCCTAGTCAGTAAGCAAAATCACTTTGGTTGGTTGACAGTGCTCAGAGATCAAAGGAACGTCTGCTGTTCTTCAAAAGCCCACTGCTTGCCTTACCTCCTTATCATATGAACCCTAGGTGTGTAGCCAGACAAACAGTTCTTGCACAGTTCTATGGAAAATTGTGCAAGGGAACAGCACAGTCAACATGATCTGTCACAATCTGCAATCTACTAACTGGATGATCTCTTGAAAGTTTATACTTCATTAAAGAGGTACTAATCTTTCAGGGATAGGCTTGGACAGAAACATTTTACTGAGCCTCATCCTGCCTGTTGTCCTGCCCCTTTATCTTCATTACTAGACTTCATTTTACTTCCACAAGGAATTTACACCAACTCACTGAAGCCCCCAATCTTATCTCCTACCAGTATGTGCGTGCTGCATCCAATGGTGGGGGGCCAACTCAAGGGCAAATGGGAGGTAAATAAAAATTATTTTTACTTACCTTCATGTAAGCCATCTATGGGTCTCCTCGGACATAAGCCATCTCTTTTGGTGGCATATATCCGAGATTAAAAATGGAGGGGATAGGACATGTGCCATTGCTGCCAGATCCAGCCTCCTGCCAGCCCCTGGTTCCTCCCCCCTTCACGCCCAGTTTCACTACCAGTCCTCCCATTCCCCCCCTCCCCCACAGCCTGCCCCACCTTACTGATGCTGGAGGTTCCATTTGGGCTGCTGCCATATGACTATCTTTTTCACTTCCAGTAGCGGCCCGGTTGCGGACTATATGGTTGTTGCATTTTGCAACGCCATAGGTCAGGCTGCACTGCCGAAACATGAGTTCCGAATTGCAGGATTGGACTATGAGACACTGTACTAAATTCATCTGTTTATTTCTTTTAGTATAAACCAAACCTAGCAATTTCTAAAGCAGGTTCAAAGTCCCCTTCACATTTCCCTTATGACCATGTAACAAATGTATTCAAGCTTAGACATATTCTGCACTGTTAAGTAAAAAAAATAAATGAATGTACAGTTTGAGGAGGAAAAAGCAAATGAAGATTATTCACAGAATGGTGAGAGAGAAAATTGTATATGGACCTGTTCTTGTGCAGGTAAAGCCTCAGCAGGAGCAGCACTTGCTTTAGGAAAACAGGGACTATGAGAAAGCATAAGGCTGGCTGCAGCTAGTGTGTGAAGCCATTCAGAGTATGCTTTCTTACACACTCTCATCTAATCTCTCTACAAAGAGAGACAAAGACACTCAAGGGAGAAAGCAGATGGACATGAGAGCAAAACATGGATAGAGAGCCGGAAGCAGAAGATGAGAGAATCCAAGGGTGATGATGGGGAAGGAAATCAGGGATGAGCAAAGAGATAACGGCTCTGAGACCTCCTCCACATGCCTGCAGCTCAGGTAGGCAAGGGCTATGCACAACTGAAGTGAAGGCAAGGCTGAGGCCAGCATCTTCTTCAGAAATACACAGGCTGCTCCATGCCTGCTATCATTCTTTCAAAGGGGAATTGCTGTTGCCATAGAAGAGGAAAACGACAGAAGAATGCACACTGTATGGATGTGGAAGGCAGCAACTCTTGTCTTCTGTTCCTCATTGCTCTGGCAGGAGGAGCAGCCACACATGACATTCCTTAGACAACATGACAAATAGTTTCACATGAATTACTATTAGTGACGATTAGCCTGCAGGGCTAAAGTCCTGAATGTACGATACAATGAGCTCCTGGTTCTCAGAGAGCAAGCTAGTTTCTTTGAGACCAGGGTAGCTGAAGGGAGGAAGCCAAAACAAGCAGAAGAGTAGGTGGATGGAGATCTTCAGGGATATGGCAGAGGCATATGGATTTAGGTTAATATGAAGAATGAGGGTCTTTGGATGGAAGGATATCATTCTGAGAAACCAGGAAATAGTCCTTTCGAGGTAGCACGTTTGTCAAGTGAGAAAGTGATATTATGATGAGAATATATACTGAAAGTGGGAGATCTGATAATGAGGAACATAGAGGGATGGGAGCGTTGGCCACATGGTGACTTGCCTTGCCTCGTGTGAAGGTTGCAGAAATCATGCATCATGAAGGTAGACTGGAGGAGCCAGTATTTTTGATTTGAAAGTCCTAGAAGAAAAAAACCAGGTTGCTAGGAACAATGTTAAAATCTAGAACTCCAAAGTAGCATTTTCAGTAATGCTATCTGCTCTATTCAAAGGGTAAGTTGGACAACCAAAGTTGAGGAGCCTCAATGTGTGGATAAGGAGGAAGGCACTGGGGAAACTTTTGGGAGAAACTGAACCTGTGCAAAAGAGTTGAGCATCATTGAGTCACAATGAAACCATAAATCAGGAAGGCAATCGAAAGGAATTGTATTGTAATAATAGACTATTTCACTTACCCCCACAGTAACTTATGCATGCTTGACCTGCAACAAAGACACCACATTGCTGGAAACCTAAATGACTGTGCCTGATAACATTCGGTCATAGAATTGATAAGAGGGGAGATAACCCTGGATTTAATCCTGAGTGATTCCCAGGAACTGAAGCACAATGTAAGCCTTGTAAAATAAGTTGAGAACATTGACATCAGCAGTATCAAATTCAACAAATATGTAAATGAATTGCTGCCCAAAAAAAAAAAATCCAACCGGACCACATTTTACTTCAGAAGAGGAACATTTAAAAAAATGAAGGGATTAGTTAAATGGAAGTTAAAAAGGAGAGTAATCTCTCAGAGGCATTTGGAGTTTACGTAAAACTGTGATAACAGAAGCTTAACTAAAATGTGTGCCACAGATTAGGAAAAGTACCCACAAGACCAGCAGAATCCCAGCATAGTAAACAACAAACATCAAGGGAATTTTAAAAGGCAACAGGGCTTTCTTTAGAAGACAGAATCCTGCCCAATTGAAAGACGAAAACAAAAATTCTGGCAGAACAAATGTTGTTAACAAGAGCAGCAAAAGAACTTGAGGGATATATTGCTAAAACCATTAAGACCAACAATGAAAAATTAAATATATCGGAAGTTGGAAACCAACTAGGGAAGCAGCTGTGATGTTAAATTGACAAAGGTATACTACAGGAAGATAAGGAGATAGTAGAGTAGCTGAATGAATTCTTTGTCTGCCTTCATTTTGGAAGATACAGGACAAATACAGTCAATTCTTGTTATCTACTGGGGTTAGGTTTCTGGAAAACCCAGTGGATACCAAATCAGTGGATACAGTATCACTGATCCTATGTGATCAACAGGGTTGGGGAAGAATAGCTAACCTGGTCAGGAATGCCAGCAGCAGATAGTTTCAGAATGATGCAGATAGCTTCAGAATTATGTGGATAGCTTCAGAATGGCGTGGATAGTTTCAGGATGGCTGTGGATGCTTCAAAATGGATGAGGATGCTTAAAATGTCCGCTGATAAATTCAGGATGGCACAGAAAGCTTCAGGATGGCAAGGATAGAATAGATGCAGATTGCTTCAAAATGGCCACTGTGAATTCAGAATGATCACTGCAGGTAGCAGCAGGATGGCCACGAATAGCTGCAGGATGGCCATGGATAGTCAAGAACCAGCAGTGGATGGTGCAACAGTAAATAAAAATTGTCTTCCCACAGATAAGTGAATCAGAAGGAACTGAGTGTATGGTTACCGAGGATTGACTGTACAGGGGGCCCTGTATCTGGACCCTGTATCTCTGGACCCTGTGAATTCACAGCCCCATCCTATGCATGTCTACTCAGAAGTAAGTGTCAATAGAATCAATGAGGCTTACTCCCAGGAAAGTGTGGATAGGATTGGGCTGTCACTTATCTGTGGATCGGGTCCTCTGGAACCCCCCTGGTATGTGTCCCAACTGGAGGTGAAGGGAGCTCTACTCCCCTCACCTCCAGAGGGTCCTCTGAGCCCAGTAAAGGCTGTGGACATCCATCCACACCCCCTGCCAGGCTCAGACTAAGCACTAGAGGCAAAAAGTCACTTCTGGTTTTTTTTGTAAAACTGGAAGTGATATTTTTAATGCCTTATAAGGCATTAGGAGGCCCAGGGAAGTACAGATCCCCTCACCTCCAGAGGGTGGGGGAAGGCATTCTCTTGCATATGTGGATTCAGGTATCCGCGGGGTTCCGAAATGGAACCCCCCGTGGTTATGGGGGCATGCCTGTATGTAAATATGAACCTTTTTTTTTCAGAGAGCCATCTGAAGAATTGAGTCAGATGGCTTTAAAAAGGGAGGAGGTCTAAAGAGAACTTACATGCTCAGAAGCAATATACAAGCATCCCCCTGTATCTGCAGATCTAGTTCTCTGAGGTACAGCGCTTCCCCCATGCCCTTTACCTTTGTTTGTCTTCTTTACAGTCGTGCTAAGCAAGAACTGTATCGTGCTAAGCACGTCTTTACAGTCGTGCTAAGCAAGAAAGAATGTATCTTTCTTTTATCAAATACTATTAGCATACAAGCTTACAGGAAGATAAGCAGGCAGGCAGCTTGAATGCTAGAGAAGACTAAGCGAAAGTTAATAGGAAGCAGAAAGTTTACAGCTATCAGGGATTAGCAGTTGGGGTTTATTTGGAGTGGGAGTTCAGAGAACATAACTCTGGGTAGTCTGTCACTGTGTACAAGAGCAGACCAGAATGGGAACGATTTTATGGTGAACTAAAATCACATCCCATAGAATAGTTGATTTGGGTGATAAATTTGTGAGGAGCAAATGGGGTCCTGTCAGATCTATACTCCCAGGATAATGATAAAGCCTAGCCATAACCATTAGCTTCAGTTAAATAAAAGGTTGTCTAGGACAAGGAACATAAATGCTGTAAAATACTTCATCTGGATCAGGTGTCCTCTAGCTCACTTGAACAGTCAAATTATAATCATTTACACCTAAGTTGTCTATGGGTGAAGTGGTCATACAGTAACATTGTGTTACATTGAAAGAAAAAGTAACCACATCTGCTCCTTTTTAGAGAGATCATGAACTCTGTTTTATTCTTTCTAAAGTAGAATTTCTGTATACTCTTGAAGAAAGGTGACTATGACAGTGCCAAGTCGCAGTTCGGCACCACTCTGTAAACTCACAGCTTAAAGCCATCAAAACCACAATCACTTTTTAGAGTGACTGCTAGCACTGTGCAACCTTTTAACACACGTTACTCCTTCAGGAACATAAACTTGTTACGTATGCTGCTACACGTGAAGGATCCTGTTTTATAACTGCTCCCTCATATCAACAATTCTTTGCATATGGAGAACTAGTAACTTAGTCTAGAGCGAAGGGCTTTAGCCTAGCTTTCTCCCTACTGTGACAGGAGTTTTTAGATGTTCAGGAAGACTACTTATAAGGGGAAGTATTAAAAATGAGCCCCCATTCACCTGCAGTTTAAAGTGGTTCAGTCTGAGAAAGATTCCACCATGTGATTTTGTTAATCAAAGTGAAAAGTACTCGGGGACACTCTCAGACTGAGCAATCCATTTCCTTTGTTTCACTTTCTACAGAACTTGTAATGAAAGTGAATGCCACCAACTGTAAACTTTCAACTTAGGATACTTCTACACCAGAAATGTAACTGTCAGCGCAATCCAATCTTGCACTGGAACAGGCAGGCCAGGAGGCTTGCACTGTATCCAGCACAAGATAGGGTGCCAAAGTGGCTTAGCCAGAGATAAGGGGAAACTTGAAGCTGCTCCGTGCTGCTCAGGAACAGGTTGGGATCTGGCATAACAGCCGGATTCCAACCCTGCCTCCCTCTCCCCGTCCATCTGCCCCAAGACCGTCCTATGCCCACCCTCCCCACAATACCTTCTTTCTGCCTTCTCCCAGCCTTCTTCCCACCCACCCCAGAGCCTTACGCCGGCCAAGCTCAGCCAATGCAAAGCTCACTCCGCAAGCTGCCACAGAGGCTGGATGCAGCCTCCATGCTCCAGCACACCTCTGTGCGCTGGCATGGCTTGCTCCCAAGGAGGTGCAAATGTGCTTTACAGCACATTTACAGCCTAATGCGAGGTTAGGATTTCACCCTGTGTTTCACTTTCAGGAAACCTCGAATTCCTAATTACGAGCATGCAAAGCTGCCATTATAGAGTCAGACCCCCCCCCCCCAGTCTATCTGGCTCAGTATTTTCTCCACCAGGAGATGCCAGAAATTGAAACCAGGGCCTCCAGCTCTACTAACCCCATCTAGCTCCTTTTCAGAGTTCCTAAGGTTCTATTGGTGGGAACCCTGATGATGAAACATATTTAAATGTGGTTTACATTTTAGTACTGCATAGATATATCACTATGTCTACCTGGAAAGACTTTCCCTTGACTTTAGTCTTTCCCATGATGTTCAAAATCATGCCAAATACAGTATTTAACCACAGAAATAATATCTGTGTGTTGCACCCAATAACACAAAACCTTTAGTATATATTTCATGTTTTATCATGTTATTTCTATATTGCAAACAGTGTACTGTGAACGATGCATGAAACCTACTGGGCTGTCCTTATCCATCTTGAGAAGAGGAGAGCTATAATGTTCAGCATGTCTTGGGCATATTCATTAAGCATGAGACTTTGAGTTCATCCACAGATAGCAGCTGCAAGCCAGCAGGTGAGTTCTACAAAAACAGGTGGGGCTTTCCTTTTCTAGTCTATGGTACAGCTTAGTGCATCTGAGGTTTTGCCTTCCATAATCCATAATGGGTCCTAGCTGCATGTTGTTCTCTGGACCATAGCCAATCAGCAGTAACCATAATACTGTCAATCATTTCTGTTTAGTACTGTACAGTAGTAATTTTCAACCTTTTCATCACAGCACACTGACAAGGCACTAAAACTGTCAAGGCATACCATCAGGTTTTTGACCACTGACGAGGCACACCATGCTCCCAGTGGGGTGCTCACATTGGCCCATAATAAATGACCTTCTCCCAAATTTCTGTGGCACACCTGTGGACCACACATGGCACACCAATGTGCTATGGCACAGTGGCTGAAAATGGCTGGTGTATGGGGTGGAGATTGATGCTATCTTGTGTCATTTAAATAATAAACAGTTAATGAAGACTTCATACCTTAAAGCAGTTCTTGAATCTTTTGCTCACCAAATAAAGAGCAATGGGATTAATGCAGGAATTCAGAGATGCCATGTTGATACCAATGTAGTCCATCACCAGAAAAAAGCTGCATGGAAGTTTACAATAAATGATATAGCTTAGTAAAAGATAACTACTGAAGGCTTATAATATGATAAGCACAAAGCTATGTTAGGGTAGTGCATGCTATCAGTGGGTCAAAAAGTTCAATTTCAGCAGCAAATAATTATCCCTGTAATTATTTTGAAGGAACTGATTTCATTATCTGTGAAATCAGCTCTACAAACTGTTTATCATGCCATCTTCTGGAAGGAGGCAGGGAGAACAGCTTCTCTGGCCTTTCCAGAAGAAACTAACCATACTTCCTAGGGTGGAAATAGGAAGCATAAATAGGAAGAAACGAGATCCACAATTCAGGAAAGCTCTTTGGGAAATACAATAGAGGTTAAGAAGTCAGAACAGGAAATGGTTCGAGGCAGCTGTTGCTGGCTTGGTGAGAGGTTCTGACTGGGATATCAAGAGAACAGGAGGCAGAAAATGGATAAAAGCACCTTTTGAGAGATGAAATAAAAATGGTTGCACTCTTTTAAGAAGCATAGTGGAAAAGATGTCAGCAGTATTCAGTTATAAAAGGCTTACCTTAAAAGTTCACATCTTTTGGGATCACTGGCATTATAAAGAGTGAACTTCAGTATCCTACTGAGATGAAGGGGAAGCCAACACAATGCAAAAACAATCACTAAGCAGAAGACGGTTTTGGCCACTTCACGTCTCTGAAAGCAAAGAAGCACTCTTGACAAAAGGCATAAAGGTACTTGGCTAAAATTCAAAGAAGCACAATCTTTCACTGAAATTGACCTTGACCATATCTAGACTAATGATACAGATTCTATATACACCAGAAAACTACTGTACTCGTTTCTGGGTTAATGATGTGAAAAATCAAAGAGATGCTGGTGAGAGAGAGAGAGAGCAGGGAAAAATTCTTTCTTCACCCACCCCTCCCACTGCAAATGGAAAAATCTGTCCATGTATTTTCTTAGGTGTTGCTCTTTGATCTATTTAAAAATATTCAACCAATAAACTAGCAAAAGGAGAGAAATGTAACTTCTACCATCTGGACAGGTTGTCTGCAGTCCAAAGCCTCATCTACATGATCAAGTCACACCAGTATAATTGAGCACTTCTGGTGTTAGTGGTTGCATTTACTGGTTGCAACAATTATCATTAGGATACTAATCAGCCCAATTCTATACAGGATTGGGCTGGCACATGGAAGCATTTACGAGAGTGGAATACAGTTCTGATGTTCTAGAATGGCAACAGTGTGGGAAGCCTGCCACTGGACTCAGAAAGATAAGTAGGATCCCCCAGCAAGGGCAGGGGGGTGGGCAGAATAGAGCAGGGAAGGGGTGGCACAGGGAAGAGATAGGAGCAGGAAAGGGATGGATTCAGGCAGAGAAGGAAGAAGTATCAGTGACTGCTGTGCTGCCTATATCCTATCCTTCTTCACGGCCTCCATCTACCTTCCTGGGTCCATTCAGACTTCCACCAGCAAAGTAGCTGGTGCAGATCTGAGTAGACTCATTGCAGCAGCAAGAGCTTACTCCTGGGGCAAGGGAAAAAATGTTGCCTTACCCAGACGAGACCTCCGGGATCTGAAACTCCCCTAAGAGATGCAGCGTGAGTCCTGTTGGCGCAGCTGCATTGGCACAAGGGGAGTTAGGTAGGACTGGGCTGCAATGGCAATAACTATGTTGAAGTGAGAAGACTTAAGTACAGCCAATGGACAGTTGGTGTACTGCCAAATTTGCTGGCTTGGGACTTGCATTTCTTGTGCCTCATCTTCTTATCGTGGTCAACTTTCTCCTCTCTCCCCTTGTCCACATCTTCTATTCTGACCAAAAAAATCACTGGAAAGCTTGGGCAAGGGAAGCAGAATGTATCATGCTGCTTAGCAAATATTTGGGTCACTTGCTTGCAGCCCAAAGACTTTAAAATTCTCCAGTGAAGCAGGAGACTCAGCAGCCATAAAGTTCTCCCACCCATTTTCCCCATGGTCCTATCACCTTCAGCTCTAACAAACAGAATTTCAGATGTGCCCCACAGCGAGCAGGAAGTGGAAACAAGGTTAGATGGGAGAAGTCAATGTTGTTGAGTTTCCTGTGTCTTTGGAGGATTTAAACATATACTTTCAGTCTCTGGGTTTCAACAATCCTAGCAAATCATAGTTCTATTTGTGTAGTGTGAGGTTATAGTTTCAGGAATGTTGTGAAGGTCAATCTCTATTTTGCCTGACTCCCAGACAGGAGTGGGAAATGTATGCAGCGGTGCTAAGGAAATTTACCAAAACTCCGCAAATGAAGCCTGCTATTTGTGACTATTTGTGATCATCATGGTGCCTGCTGAAGATCCTATGGCTTGTTTGGTGGTTACAATAAACATCTCTAGATAACTTGTGTAGAAGATATGTTAGTGAAAATATAATGCAAGCAATAGTAATGGTGCCTAATATTAGCTCTTCCCCTTTCAGTAAGAACAGACATTTCATGCATGGCTTTACCTGCTTTAAGTGGTCATTTAAAGCGATCCTCATCCCACTCTTCTTTCTTAACATCTCACAGGTCATCAACGTATAAAAAAGTGCAGTGGTTGCCAATGGCAGACAGAAATAAAAGCTAAAGAGCCACCAATCTTTAACTTCCTTGTAAAACTAAGGGGAGAAAAACAAACAAACCCCATATCTATTAAGTGTTTATTTCTAAGTAGGCAAGGAAATATGCATAGAATACACAGCACATCACATGTCAAAATGATCTGGACTCACAGCATTCCTGTGAGGCAATCATTTGATCATTGCCTTGTAAAAATAAGTTAGCGTCTGAGACCCAGACCCTTGTTGCAGGCCACACTAGCTGAAACAAACATGGTGCCTGGCTATAGTGGAAGAAAAACTAAATTCCATTAAATTTCATGGTAGTGTCAATAAAGCTAGAGTTAGTGCCTATACAGATGCTGTTAGGAAGAACAGTCCCACTGCTGAAGCAATGGGGACACTGCCCTGAATAGAGTGAGGCCCAGATGTCCTATGGAAGGGGTTCCAGGGAGAGTCCAGAGCCTGCCAACAGGACAGGAGAGGATTCCTTTTGATTCTGCCAGGGCATGCCTGCATGTGCACACACAGAGATCTATAGAGAGAGTTCCCTCTGTATCTGAAGCAGGGAAAACAGGCTGCATAGTAGAACATAGGATTCTGGAGAATGTGATGGGTTGTGCTATCACCTTTAGCTCACAATGCTTTTGAATTATCTGCTTGACCACAGACGTCTATGACATATTTTGTGGTACACTGACAACCTGAAACAGTTTTCAACTTTGCTACCTAGTCACCTATGAGTGATTCTTGGAGCTGGGCTACATGTTACATTAATGACATGGAAGTCAGCCCCACTCTTCCTGGTCAGAATCTTGGTGGGCCACTGTGAGATACAGGAAGCTGGACTAGAAGGGCCTTTGGCCTGATGCAACAGGGCTCTTATGTTCTTAATCTAGAACAGTCCATCCTACCAGCTTTCCCCATACCCCACATCAAGCATGAGAACTTGCAATCCTATGCATATTTACTCCAAAGTCAGCTCCACTTACTTCCCATGCCTATGATTCCTGAGGCTCATCATACAAGAAAATACAGTAAACAAGAACCAACTTCATTCCCTAGTGGCATGACCTTCTCCCCCCTTCTAGGAGGGCAGGAGGTCTGGTCTAGAGGGTTGAGCCTCCATTTGCCTGAAGATAACATCCGAAGGTTGCCAGTTCGAGGCCACCAGCACCTTGCGACCTCAAAGCAGCTGACAAGCTGAGCTGAGCTATTCCATCTGCTCTGAGCGTGGGAGGATGGAGGCCAGAATGTGCGACCAGATCAAGAAAGAAACACCTGAATGTTGTGGTTTCTTGAAAGATAGAAACCTTCTTTCAAATTGTAAAAATCCCTACTGGGATTTAAATTGCCTGCCTATGTAAACCGTCTTGAATAAAGTCTAAGGAGAAATCTGAGGACCAAGAAAGGTGGTATAGAAATACCTGTATTATTATTATTATTCTATCCATTTCACTTCCTCCACTATCTGTCATCCCTCTACATCAGGAAGCAAGCAGTATGCGTGAATGCCTTAGTTGGCCTCCTGCTGATCCTAGAGGATTCTGAGCTTCTTCTCAGCTCAGGAAGAAACAATGCAGAAACAGCTGGCTCAGGAAAGTGCCTTACCTGCATGAAAGCTGTTTTTTGCTTGGGTAGAAGTAGACAAACATTAAGTTCCTCTCCTCTGTATGACGCAGTAATCATATCAAAGCCTATAGCTTCAGGAACAGCCAAAATGAGAGACACGGTCCAGATCAATACAATCTCCACTGCTGTCCACTTTGGCACTCCAATTCCCTTGATACGGCTCCATGATGCTACAGCCCGATATCTAAATATATTAAATGGATGCTGATTAGATTAGATAACAGAGATTAGATAACAGTGCCCCAATCTTCTGTCTCCAGCTACTGTGATCTTAAGTCTTTATTGTTCCATCGGTTTATATAAAGGGGCTAGTCAGATTCTATGGGTACATCTATGCAAATCAAACTGTTGCAAACACTTATTTAGCATGGAAGTTAAAGAGATGACATGCTTCTGGCACTCCTGCTCCCCTTTCAAATCTTACCTGAGAACTGCAAGAACCCATCTGAAAATTGCATCAATGGTGTGGAAGCTGCTGCAATATACGTATGTCCTCCTTTCATTTTGCAACTTTTATGGGAGGAGTCTGACCAGGCCTAGCACACTTTTCTCACTGCCTATGGTGGTGTGCCATGGCTGAGACTCCCTCCCTGCCTAGCACAAAGCATGCAGTCACTGGACACCTCCTCTAGATTTCCCCTCAACCTCCTCCTCAGGGAACTGAACTTAGAGGGCTCTCTCAGCTGGGCTCCTTCAGCAGTCTTCCACTGTCCCCGATCTGCCACCTTACACGGCTGCTTCACCCTACCTTTTGAACAGGTTGGCCCTGCTTGTGACATTGGAGGGGGAAGGTATACTGAAGGCTTTGCTCACATATTTTGGGACTTCCAGTGTTATTAGAGTGGTGCAAGGAGGACATGTGCTGCACCAGCTTCCACTCCACTAATGCACTGTTACAAAGAGCCCTAAGGTGTGGCAGGTGCAGAAAAGCAGAGGGCTGGGTTCAGAGAGTGACAGCTGAGAGAGGAGAAAGACTGAAGAGGAGCTGAAATTTGGCTCAACCATCTACTAGTCATAGTAGATGAGCTGCTTCCAGGTTCATAGGCAGAATGCCTCTGAAAATATTGCTGGGAAGCAATAGCAATGGAGGGCTATTGCCCTCACATCCTTCTTGATGGATTCCCACTGTCATCCAGCTGGCCACTGTGGATGCTGAACTTGATGGCTCTTTGGTCTCATCCATCAGAGCTCTTCTTGTGGTCATAGCCTAGGAACTAGAGGGCTAAAACCGGTGTTCACATAGTGGATGTATCACTTCAAATGGCATCTCCATGACAGGTTTTCTGCTTTCCCTGCAGTAACACTTAAAAGCTTCCACTGTGCACACAGTCATCCACAGACGGTGAATAGCAATGCCCCTGCTCTGGCACATTCCTGGTGCCTTTTGGCAGGGACAAATGTACAACATGATGAGGTCTGGCAAGTATGAGCGCTTTAAATGCTACAGCAAGGTATGTGTATACACAAAGCTCACCACAGGCATGCCAGTTTGTTAATGACATGTGCTTAAGTAACGTCACACACACAGTTCATGAGGCAGTTTTGAAAGATGCCTTTGCATAAGTAAAAGTGTTGGCCTGCTCTGACTCTGCAAGCAGATCAGTCACAATGAGCTATAGCTCAGGGACAGAATGATTGCTTGGTACACAGGAGTGGCCAGCCCTGGCATCTCCAAGTACAGCAGGGAAAGTCTCCTGAATAGATGAGACCAGTGATGGGGTTTAACTCTGCGGCTGCAATCCTAGTCATGCTTTCCTGAGAATAAGCTCCATTGATTATAATGGAACTTAGTTCTAAGTAGACAGGCATGGGATTGGGCTGTAAGGCAGCTTGCTATATTCAAGGGTTTGGAAGCTGGAGGAGAAATTGGCAGATTCCAGGAACCATCATTGCTCTACTTTCCCCCCCTCTTTACACTGAAAGGACTCAATTCTTGTTCTCCTTGTCACACACCCATTTACTCCTTTAATCCCCTTCTCTAGTATACATCAAAATTTTCTTTACCTGATATTATAAATTGCACCTAATCACATATCGGGTTTTGTTCTTTTAAAAAATAATGGTTTCTCACCTGTCAATACTGAGAGCACATAAACTTAGCACCGTGATGCCCACTGACGTCTTTTGAATGAAAGGGACCAGTTTACATATTTCGGCTCCAAAAGGCCAGTGTTGTGCATGGAGCTGTGAAGAGAAGACAACCAAAGGTTAACAACTGCAGATAATATAGACCAGTGATTTTCAACCTTTTTCATCTCATGGCACACTGACAAAGCACTACAATTGTCAAGGCACACCATCCGTTTTTTGACAATTGACAAGGCACACCACACTGACAGAAAGGGCTCACATTCCCCAGTGGCCCTACTGACAAATGGTCCTTCCCCAAACTCTCACGACACGCCTGCAGACCATCCACAGCACACCAGTGTGCCACGGCACAGTAGTTGAAAATGCCTGATATAGACAAAATTCCATTCACGAAGTCCCTACACCTTTGAACAAGTAATTGCAGAGAAATAATACACACGAATTAAATCAGAATGAAATGTGTGTGAAAAATCTCAGATGCTTGAAAGTTTAACCCAGACATCTGAACTCCGGGCCAAACAAGATCTTGAAAAACTTCTAAAAAATGCTGAGGTTCCAATTCAAAATACTGTACCTATGTTTTAAAATTTCGGTTTTGCAGTATAACACTTAACACATATACTGGACTCAATCCAGCCAAAATTAGTCACATTGAAATAAAATGGAACTTCGGTTTGACAAGGCTAAGGTCTGGTTTACACACACTGTTAGTCAGAGATGCCATACATATGGTACAAGGACAGATAACGCACATGATTCACTCATATCTGCACCATAGCTAGTTAGCATAATCTCCTTCCCTTTTTTGAGGAGTAAGGGATATAGGGATTGGGTCTAGGCATGTGGACGTATGTGCATGGCACTTGCATTTGTGGCATGGAGGTGTGCTCCTCTTCCTCCATCCTGCATATGGGGTTCTCATCTGAGTGAGTGAACTTGCCCAGTTCTATTTCATTGCCTTCAATGAAATTAGCAACGACTGACAGGCCAATCCTGTGCTCCCAGCACCCAGAGCCGCAGTGGCGCTGAAAATGGCTGCCGCTGCATCCTATGCGCATCACAGGTAGCTGTCACAGGTAGCTCCATTGCGGGGCTACTCACCTTACCCGGGGGAAGGGGACAAAAGTCCCCTTCTCTTGAGGAGCCAGCGGTGCTGCCTGTGACGCCTCCCTCCCACCCCACTCTCTCCCTGACATGCCTCCCCCTCCCCCTCTCCCCACCCTTCTTCCGCCTCTCCCCACCTGCCTCCTCCCCGCCTCCCCCCATGCCCCCACCTACCTCTCTGCTGCCCAGCAGTCCACGCAACTACAGAGCGACAGAGCTCTGGTGCTCCCCTGGCACTAGCCCAGCACCTGCCAACACTGGGCTAGCACCGGCGCTCCACTGTCACTAAGGCCCACAAACGTGCCTCATGGCAGTTTTGCGACAGTGCGCACCAGCACACACGTTATAGGATTGGGCTCTAAACTCTGTCCCCATCATGTAAACCTGACCTAAGCAAGGTTAAAGAAGACTAGATTACTGACTTGAAGCCAGGAATATTCTATTTAGGTGGACGCTTTATTCTTTCACCCAAATACTCAACAGCAGTGTTTCTCAAACTCTTAGGGAGATTTACTCTCTAAGTAAATTTTTGCAGGGGAGGGGCTAAGAGGGGCGAGGGGGGTGCTTTTACTCACACAGGGCTGCAGGACGTTGCAGGAGGTACGGGGAGCCCTGCGCAGCCCTCCGCAGGGCTCCTCGAGGTTTGGAATGTTCAAAACCAGTGATCACAAAGCACCTCCTGGAAACTGGAGGGTATTTTTTTAACACTGAATTTTTTTGAACATTCTAAGCCTTGGGGAGCACTGCGAAGGGCTGCACTTGGCTCCCCACACCTCCTGTAGCCTGCTGCAACCCTGTGTGAGTAAAAGCACCCCCCACTCACCCTTAGTAATGTGATCCTGGGAACCTTTACATGAACTGGTGAGTTGCGACCCACCAGTTTGAGAACCACTGCTCAAGAGGGAATGTCCCTAAGACACTATACCTCAAAAGCATGAGGATAAAATGGGTTTGTTTCCATTCTATGTACACCACCCCAACTCCCTGGAGAAAGGAGATCAAGAGATTAAATAAATTACATTGAGCCTGTAAACCAATTAAGATGTTCACTGATTAATCATCTACCAATTGATTCAATGCTGAAAATGACTATTTTACCACAACTTTAATACATGTGCCTTTTTGCAATATGAAAGTGTGATGTAATTTTAAAACCAATAAACAAAAGCTGTCAGTCATTTAACTGTGTGGATGATGAACAGATCTTTGCTCACAGTATACAGAAAGAAATGCCTCAGGTATTTGGCTAGACACCTGACTGGAAAATTAGAGACAAACAGATGCCCACATTGTGGTTCTAGGTAATCAGCAAATACCACAGTCCATGCCAACATTTGTTGTTGACCTATCCCTTTCATCTTTTGGGCGCAGTCCTAACCCACTTTCCAGCACTGACATAAGGGCAATGCAGCTTCGAGGGAAGGGAACAAGCATTCCCTTACTTTGAGGATGCCTCTGTGAGTGCCACCCAAGTTCAGAATGCAGTATATGTCCCATTGGCACCACTGGTGCTGGAAAGTTGGTTAGGATTTGGGCCTTTGTTATTGATCTGTTCCCGAGTTTATCCTTTGCCTTTCTCCCTCCATTGGGGATAAGGATTGGGCTGGGGATAAGAATAGGCCCTCTGTTTGGCTGTACTTGTCGTAAGAGGCGACTAAACAGCCACCGGGTAGATGGGGCTCGTCAGCCTGGGAAGGCAGCTCATCTGAGAGAAGGAAAACTCTGATCCCAAACCTCCACTGCCTTGTGGCTACATCCAGTTATGGAAAAGGCTTCAGGAGTCAACCTTGAGGCAAAATCTGGAGCCAGAGTCCCTGAGGCAGTTCATGGCTGAACACAGTCACGTTCTGGCAACTCCTGCGACGCCGCTGGAACCAACCGTATTGGCCTCTGCCTTTCCATTGGACCATTTCAGCGACATGGAGAGGGGGGATTTGCTGCATGGGTAACAGCCTATCCTCCATACCTACTTTACCCAGGCTTCACGCACTGGAGAGGACACTCTGTTCCAGAACCACCATTCAGAGCGTGACACCATAGTCTTCCGAGACTGAAGGATGCCAACTCTCCCTCCATTGTTTCAATATTTCAAGTTTTTAATAAACCTTTAATGTTACTGTATTGCCTGCATGGCTAAATTCACTCAGGAGGGAGTGACTTTGCCACTCCTTGTAACCATTATGTCCCGCTACTCTGTATTTTCCAAAGATTCAGGGGCTCTCTGTTAATCTGGAAGGGAAGTTTCCTCAAGGTGGCTTCTTTCTATTTGGACTTTCTAGCTGTTTAGCAGGACAGCAAAGCCTATCATTTAAAAACTAATCCCAGTTCATTTAATCTAATCAAATCTGAGTTTATCCAGTGAGAGGAGTGAAGAGCACAGAGTAGAGTCCCAGTCATTAACCACTAGGAACTATGCCCAGTTTACCCTGTGTTCCTTTCCATCACAGGGGGCCTCACATATTTCTGAGTATAATTTAGTAGACTTTGGCATTAGGTGAGAAACTGACAAGAGCAGGATCTGGCGCCACACAGGAATTTGGCCCTGACACAAAGAATTAGAATGAGAAATTACCTCTACAGTCTCAAAACAAGTGTAAAGAGCAGAATACTAGCCATGATTTATCAACTGAAATTGAATAAATGTGAAACTTACAAGGGGTCTTGCCGATCCTGTTTTGGTGGCATTAGCCATCTGACAAAATGCAGCTGAAATGAATCCAAGCTATACAATCATGCTACATCATTTTATGACTATAGATGCTTGATATGTTACTATACACAAGCTATCACTGCAAAACTTGGGATACTACGTATAATTTATGGAAATTGAATCAAAAGAATAAGTGCAGCTGTACATATGTTACAGTTCAGTCATAGTTGTCAGTAGCTACAGTCATCAAACCAGTTAGTCTAAAACAGTTTCATAAAACCAGTCCAGGGGAAACAGGTCATTATTTGCAGCTAAGTTTACAGGTACACTGCATTTACCTAAGAAAATGTTTCCTAATACCCTAATCTAGGGGGCCTCAAAGTTTATGTTACTGCAACCCCTGAAAAATAGTATATAAAATTATGTGACACCCTCCTCTTACAGCTAGTCATCACCCACACTTAGAAATCACCTGATGTATCTATTGTGTATCAAATCACAATTGGTCTATCTAGTCCAGGGATTCTTAATCAGAGGTATCCCTATCGCTTGGGGATATGGGAACCAAATGATGGGAGTATGAACCTGATCACTGAACAACTATCACTATTATCAGTACAGACTTAGGTGTTCCTAGCTATCCATATGTAAAGTAAAACCAAGCTATTGTCATCTTTTGAAGTAATACTGATACCTAATAGGACTGGTGGTGGTGATGATTTCAGCAGTCTAGTTAAGGGGTTATGCAGACATATTGGGCAATCCACTGGGGGGGTCTGTAATTGTAAAAAGGTTAACAACCCCTAATCTAGTCAGTATTGTTTATACTGATTGGCAGTGGTTTTCTGAATTATCAGGCAGGAGATTCCCTAGCCCTACCTGGATATTCCACAAGCGGAATTTAGTTCTTTGAGACTCACTTCCAAGCTGCTCATGACCCTCTGGGAGGTCGTGACCCACACTTTGAGACTTCCTGACTTAATCCTAAATGCATAGCAATAAACTGGTTAATGTCCAGAGGGCATAAAATCTAGTATAGAAGAAAGCAGGTCAAGGCTAAGGAAGTCCCAGAAGCCTTTGCTAAAGGTGTGGATCTGAAGAGAAGGTTCTCAATGAACAGAGAAAAAAGAGAAAGCTATTTACAAAGGGCAAAAGGTGACAAGAGTGGGAGAGGGAGGCAGAAGGAACTAACAGATAAATTTTTGTGGCTTGGAGCAAGTGATACAGAAAGATTTAGGGAAGATTTTAAGGTTAGGATAAGAGTCATGCAGCAAATGCAGAGACCATGCTTAGCTTCACACCTTATGCAGCATGTGTTTCAACATGTGTATAAGTAGCAGAAAGCTGTACCCAACCCAGACTTCACACACATCGTTCCAAAAAAGTTTCTTTCTCATGCATGAACAACAATATTAGGTATATATCTTTTAAAATTGCAGATGTGAAATTGTCTTTAAAAAGCGGTGACGAGATCATAGCAGCCTAAACTAATGGCTAGTTTAGCAAAGGCTTTCAGGACTGATCAAGGAGTGATAACAGCAAAAGGAATAGTTTGAACTGTGTAAATATTCTGCAATATTCTGAAATGTGGGTGCTTAGGTATGGTTCTAGTGAGCTACATCAAGAAAAGGAAATCTGTTCTGAGCCTCTCCACAGGTAATTGAGTTGAGATTGGCATTTAGAGTGAACAAACCTATGATACTCTCAAAATTGGGGCAGGGCTATGAATGGAAGAAAGGTAGCAGACATAAAACGAAACAGGAGAAGCAGAATCAAGAGAAGCATCAAAACTTAAATCAAACTGGAAATCAAGGGGCTGCCCCACTATCTCCTAGCATCACTGAACACATACATTTCTTGACTGGATATATAGACAGGTTTCTCCAGATTAGTATAACGTGAGTTATTCCATGCTGTGTCTATCATCACTGAGGACACTACAATGGTCAACTAAGTATGGACTTTTTTTTAATATTTGGGAGCCTTTTTAGATATCTATTTTAGATATCTATGCATATATTGTTGTTTATAGCTTATTATCTATACATTGCTTATGGTTTATAGCTGCCGGGTTCCCTTTGAGGAAAAAGGCAGAGTATAAATCTAACAAATATAATAAATAAATTTACTAATATTTTGTAATTTATCTACATTATGCATTTTTCCTTTTTCTTTTCTGCTCTCTTTTTGTTGCTATTATTCACTAATAAAAGATAATTCCCCCTCCCCCCAGCAATGGAAGGGGAGATTTCAGAGAGAAGTCTGCTCCTTCCTTTTGGTCACCTCCTCATGTTCCATGAAGGAGATATGGCTGTCTAATAGTCATGGGTGGAATGCACCTTCAATGCAGTCAAAGAGTCTGACCTCCCAATAAGTGGGAGATGGATTGCACCCTGTTACTCTAGCATCTTCATTAGGAAAAGCAGAACTATGACCTGTCCATACCCTTGGTCAACCAGCTGCAAATAACCAACTGAACTACACATCTTCACCTGATGTTTGGTACCATGCTCTCTGCATCATCCCAGCAAGAGGTGGAAGGAATATAACCACTTCCCTGGTTTTCCAGTCTTCTATGATCTGAAAATGTGGTTAGCATGGCAGGATGATACAATGGTGAGCTAGCACATCACTGTATACACATCTTGTTGGTATACAAATCATAGTATACAAACTGTATGCATGTATACTATACACATCAAGGTAAGTTTATAGTTGTAGAAACCTTCCACTGTGACACAGCTTGGGAAAGGGGAATCTGCTAAGAATACAGGATGAGGAAGTGTTAATGTCAAGAATACATCAAACTAACCAGAGTGTTCAGCAATCATGCAGCATGGTACCCTCCAGTTCTTGCTGGCCCAATGCTATTGCACAGATGCAAAAGCACCACCAAAGGACATATGCAAAAACTATAAGGCTTGCAGCCTCATTCAAGGACACTAGCCAATTTGATCTGTGGGAAAATTCCTTAACCCCCCCCCCCCAAATATAGCCAGATACCTTACTGAAAATTGAAGAAGACTATTAACAAGGATAGTTTAGTTTCAACAGCTCACCTTCAAGCTTCAGGTAATGCTATGTATCTCTAAGCATTATTATGGATGACTTGAGCTTGTGAGATAATCACCACTGATATTTCTGTCTTCCACTAATGTGTCTGTTATTTTTTTTTAACTAGTTTATACAGGTCATTGCTTAGTGCAGTGATTTTCAACCTTTTTCATCTCATGGCACACTGACAAGGCACTAAAATTGTCAAGGCACACTATCAGGTTTTTCATAATTGCCAAGGCACACCATGCTACCAGTGGGGGGCTCACATTCCCATTTGCCCTACTAATAAATGGCCTTCTCCCAAATTCCTGTGGCATACCTGTGGACCACTCGTGGCACACAGATTGGCACACACACACTGTGGCACGGCACAGTGGTTGAAAATAGTTGGCTTAGTGTAACAGCATAAGGTTTCTCATTTCTGATTTGCACAGAGGGGGAAAGGAAGTGGTACAATCCAACCACAGTTCAGTGATTTCAAGTCCCATTGATTCAAACTGGAAAGTTAAAAGTACATCTCTCATTGGAATTTGCAATTCTAAAAGAAGCATGAAAAGTGATTGACTTTTCACGTTAGTGTCTAGTTTTGCTTTGCTTGTACGCTCACTAAGTGCACTGTAGTTCAACTGACTACGTTTTCTCAGAAATAAGTCCCACTGAATAAGTTCAGTGGGACTTATTCCCAAGTGTGTATAGGATTGCAGCCTGAAACAAGCTAACTGTTTCAAACTGCTTCCAGTTTCAGAGTTTGGACCTAGTACAGATGAAGCGCTGATAAAGAAGAGGGCACTGTTGAGCATGGGAAGACTTTCCCTTACTGCTTAATGCAGCCACCCTCTACATATTGTGTGGACCTCTGTAAACACACACACACACAGACAGACACAGACACAGAGTTTTCATGTCTAGCACCTTGAATTTCAGAAATATATTTCCATCTCTTTCCTACCCATTTTAGTTTCTAAGCACTCTGTTTGCCTTAAATTGTAGCACGCACAGGGCTTATTGTATAGCCTAAAGTTCTTATGTGTGACACTGGGGCATCTCTGAAAGCCTGAAGTGCAATCCTATGCACATTTAGTCAGAGATAAGTCCCACCATGATCAGTGGGGCTTAATCCCCAGGTTGCGAAGTACTGTAGCTTCACAGTTGTTTATAAAGGATGCATGGGCTCAAATCCAACCTTTTAGCAGGACTGAGCTCTGTCCCTTTGATACCAAATTTGTGCTGAGACAGGTTGTGGGGAAGGAGGGTCCAATCCTATCCAACTTTTCAGCACTGGTGCAGCTGTAATGCAGCCCTAACATAAGAGAACAAATATCCCTTTACCTTGAGGAGGCTTCTGTGACTGCTTCCCCACCACAGGATGCAGCGCACACCCCATTGGCACAGCTGCACCAAACTGAATAGGATTGGGCCCTGAGACAACTGCAGTGCACTCTGCACATGTTCAGAGGCACACTCGTCTTTTGCATAGGCACTGCAAACAGACTGGGAGTAAAGTGGGATGACGCCCAGCACCTCTGAAGGAGACAAAGGCTGCTGCAGTGAGCTGCCCTGCTCCGGTCCGGCCAGCGCCTTACCTTGTACAGGTTGATGGGGATGTCCACGAGGATGAGCAGCAGGTCCCCCAGCGCCAGGCTGGCGATGAGGATGTTGGGTCCGTTCCTCATGCACTTGTTCTTGTAGATGATCCGCAGCAGCGTGGAGTTGCCGATGATGCCCAGCACGAAGACCAGGCAGGCGATCACAGTGTTGATGTACTTGAAGGCGGCCGCGATCTCCGTCTTCTTGGTGCAGTCCGGGTAAGCCTGGGGCGGTCCTGGGCCGTGCCCAGCAGGCGCAGCCGCCCGGGAGAGGTTGGAGCTGCCGCCCTCGGCTCCTGCCGCGCGCGGGGTGACGGGCGCGGGGCTCTGCTGGCCCACCCCCGCCGGAGCCTCGCTCTGCTCCACCGCCGCGCCGCGGCACAGCAGGATCAGCAGCGCGAAGAGCTCCCAGGGGCTGCGCGCGCCCATGCCCGCTGCCTGCGGAGAGAGCGACGCCGCCCGCGTGAGTAGAGCAGCCCCCAGGTCGCTTCCCCTCCCGCCGCCCCGAGCACGTGCGCGCCGTCTGCAGGCACTGCGAGGAGGGCGGACGGAAGGAAGGCTGGGGCAGCAAACCACCCGGGCAAAGCCAGCCCAGCCCCGCTACTGTGACGCTCCGCTTTGATCCTTCCCTTCTGGCGCAGGGCCAGCTTGGGGCAGCTGGGAGCTCCTCGTCTCCCTGCCGCAACCCTACCCACACTTTCCGGGGAGTAAGCGCCATTGACTATAATGGGACTTACTTCTGAGTAGACATGCATAGGATTGGACCCTAAGGCTGCAGTCCTATCCACACTTTCCTGGCACTGGGAGTAAGCTCTATTGACTATGATGGCACTTACTTCTGAGTAGACACGTAAATGATTGGGCTCTTAGACTGCAATCCTATCTACACTTTCCTGGGAGTTAGCTCCATTGACTATTATGGGACTTACTGCTGAGTAGACAGGTATAGGATTGGGCTCTTAGGCTGCAACTCTATCTACACTTTCCTGGAACTGGGAGGAAGCTCCACTGATCATAATGGGACTTATTTCTGAGTAGACAGGCATAGGATTGGGCTTTAAGAGCTGCTGTTTGGATGTAAGGTACTGGACTGTTGACTACGATGGAACCCCTCATTTTTACTAGGGGTTAACCTCTGTTCACATTTCAGGCTGGTAAGATTGGCCAGGGGAAATCAAGTATTCTTTATTCGTACTTATTTTAATTCTGGTTTTTGTTTGTTTTTTTTAAACCAGTCAGTCCCCAAAGGCTCAGAGTAGGCAATAACTAAAGGCTTTTTTTTGGGTTGTTGTTTTTGTTAAAAACACAAAATCCTGCCTTTTTGGTGTTAAAATAGCTGAATAAAAATACAAAACAACATTTTTGTGTTTAAGATATTTTCCAGAAATTAAAATAGATTACTTTTCCAGTTAGAAATAATACCATGGCTGCATCTGTTGACATATTGCTGATATCACCTACCTAGTACATGTGGTACTTGGGTACCAAAAATAAGAACTTAGAATGAGAGCTTGAATGCTGCTTTGTGCCTTTCAAATCACAAAATCCCCCCCCAACCCCATTTTTAAACACCCCTAGCAATAACCTTCAGCTGTAATATGTTACTTCCTTCCTGAAATCTGTACAAATTCAAAGATTACTCATGAGTAAATTCATTTATCAATAGTAGATGTTGGGGGGGGGGATTGGAGTTAAGAATCTTAAACATTTTTACAGAGGGAAAATTGCCTGATGGATCCTTAAATAAATCTACTTGTAGGTGCCCTGCGTTTATTCCTTCCAAGCTCATATGCTGCACCAGTAGATAGGTTGATTCCCATTGACCTGACTGATATCCTAACAGCTGTTCTTTCTTGGACATTTTAGTGGCCCCCTGTCCTCACAAAGCAAAATCAAATGCCTGATTGCACTGTTAAACATTTGCTGAGCTCAAAGAGTAAGCTTCACTGGAAGCAGCTGAGTTTACAGAATTACTTATGATTTACCTGGAAAATCCCAAGCACTGCCTGTAGCTGTTGAGCAGAGAGTTTTTGCAGTCAGAGGCTGAGAAAATCCTTCCACACTGCCAGGCTGGTTCCTACAATGTACAAAGCTTTGCAGCAGCTGGGACTCCTGAGAGAGAGAGGGATGGCTTGGAAGCAGATTTTACCGCATGTGCTTAATTTCCAGCAAAAGAGGCAAGTGGCATCCCTCTGTATCAGAAAAAAGAAACCCACCACACTTGTATTGTTCCTAGTAGTCAGTCATGACAAACTCCACCCACTCCTTCGAACAGAGCCTTTCCCCCTTCAGCTTGAAATGCCTGGAGAGTATCAGCCAAAAGTTTCTTAGCAGAAGCACTTAAAAGGTCTGTGTGTCTAGATCTGCAGCATGGGAGTGGGGGGGGGGGAGGAGTGAATCTGTTTCTTCTGATCAAGGCCAGCCCAAAATTTCCTGGCACCTGCTACAGCATGCCAAAAGCTGCCTACCCTTACCTGGTGATGTGCAAGGCTCCCTAATTGGGAAGTGAAGAAGAGAGTGGGGGATAGAGCAGAAGCACTTGTGTGGAGAAGATCAGTTGTGGGCTAGAATGCCTCTGCTCTAGGTCCCACTCTCCACTCCTCCACATTTTCTCTTCCACTCTGTCCTCCTTTTCCAATCAAGGGGGTGGAGAAGAAGTGATGGAGGCAAATGGGCAGACAGAGATGGGTGCCCCATGCAATCTCCTCTCTCAGGCAGCTGCCTCAGTTGGCTTTGTAGATGTGCTGACTTTGTTTCCAGCACTAAAATTATACAAGCTAATACAATTAAAAGTTAGACCATGGAAATCAATATGGTTTCTAGGAGGTTATTTATTCATTCGTTCTACATTTATATGCTGCCCTTCCCCCAAGGAGCTTGGGGCATTGTACCCCCCTCTGTGAGGTACCTGAATCTGAGAGATAGTGACTGACTCAAGTTCACCCAAGAAGCTTCATGGCTGAGCAGGGATTTGAAGCGGGATCTTCCAGGTTAAGTCCAGCTCCCAAACCACGACACCAACCTGGCTGTTTACTCCCAATAAGGCATTCTGTGGTTTACTGGGCATCTGTGGAATGCGTACAGTCCTACTGAGAACAGGCATCCTGAACTCTACAAGAGAAAAAGCAACTGGAGTGGGGTGGGGCGCTTAGGTGAAAGTCAGCTGGCAGGGGAAGAGTTAAACATCACCACCATCAGCTTTTCTACTGAAAAGCACTTCTGCTTGAGGGTGCTGGTCACTTTGGGAAGGGGAAGGTCACTTTGCTGATCAAGTGGCACATGGCTACATGACATGTCATTTGGCCCTAAGCTGCCAAGTTTCACTGTGAGATGAAACTTGCAACATTTACAGACTTTTCAAAGGTGTTCAGACTGCTGTGCTGTCTTTTCAAAAAAGTCACAGCAGCAGAGAATTTCCTGTTTAGTTAGAGGAACTCTGTTTAAAATTTCCCTTTCGTAACATCATTGGGAGCTAGTCTTGAGAGTTCCCACAGCACAGGATGCGTGTGTGGACAAAGTGCTTGAAATGACAGAGAGCCGTTTTCCTGATTCTGTCAGACCTGCTCATTATGAGCTTGCGGCAAATCCGTTAATTGCACCAACAACCTATGTGGCTAATTCAGAACAATAAAAGACCTCCAAGAGTCATCCTCTGAACTCGGAGCAAGGCCCTATTTGAAAGCCATGACTCTCTTCTATATATTGGGGGAAAGCAACTATCCCTATTCACACCATCTCAGTCCCGTCCCAACCTGGCTGTTTCCTGGTGTCTTCTTTGTACCTTATTTTTAGATTGTGGGCCTTTTTGGACCAAGAAACCATCTTTTTATTCCTCTTGCTGTGATAAACTTCTGGGTGAACATTTTTATTTTAATAATAATACAATAAAGCATTTTTATAATAATCATGCCTAAGCACAGCTGTCACAAATGAGAGTCCCTCTCCTGAGAAGCTCCTCCTCCCATTTTTTTTCTAAATGAGTGTGTTCTGCATACACTTAGACTAACTAGGAATCAGGCTGTTGTATTTTCCATTTGGACACCTCAGAGGTCCAAATAATGGGGCAGAAGTGTCCCTGGGTTTAGTATTATCCTCCTTGCACAAAAGCACTTCACCAACAGATTGCAGGGGGCCCCAGATGTGGTGCATCAGTGCTGGGTCTATGGCTACAGACCCCATTTCCTCTGTAACTACGTTCAGGGCATCACACCTGAACCTGCCCTGATGTATCCTAACCTCCATGTTGGGCTGCAAAGCCTGACACGGAGGCTCTCAAGTCTGCACTGGCAAATTAGCTGGTGCAAACTTGAGAAGCCCCATTGAGGGGCCTTGGGATTTCCCCGTGAGAGGGGGACAAAAGTCTCCCTGAGGAGACCTTCAGCGGCCCCAGCGGTGCTACTGGATGCAGTGGTAGCCACTTTGGCGCTGCCAGGGATAGGAGTGGGCTGTTACAGTGGTTGCAAGCCACTCAAAGCGGCCAACAGGTTTTATTTTTTTGCTTTTTTTCCTGGGGTGTTCAGTGTTGCGCTTCCTGGGTAGCATAAGACCCAGGTACAGTATTGCCAATACAATGGTTTTTTAAAAAATTGTTGCGTGTCCTAGATGTTTTGCTACAGAGAGGAACCTATGCAGAAATAGGAATGGCGTCAATGCCTTACTGCTGCCGTGGGACACTGTGGGACAAAGTGAGTGGGCTGCAATGGGCACAACTCTAATATGCCTACAGTGGGGGTCACCAGCTGCAGGGCTGTTTCCCCATAGTGTTTTTAATCAATGCTTTTATCTTCTCCTACAAATATGGCAATGATTGTCAGTCACTCCTACTGGAAAAGGGGTGATATTATTTTGCTTGCAAAATCTGATATTAAAATCTCTTTCATAAATTCTCTCCATACGTGCCTTTACAGATACTTCAAATTTTCTCTCATTAAGTGTCTTTACAGAATATGGGGTGTGGGGCTGTGCTTGCTCACCCTGCCCCCAATCTCTATGCTTTAGGTGGAAGGTCTGAATGCATGGACAGATGTATGCATCTGTCCACTGAACGCACAGACATCGAGGGCAGAGTGGACAGGCATAGTCTCACTTCCCCCCTATGTGTTGGGTGTGTATGTATGGGAGGGGGGTTTGTCCAAAAACACCTAATATGAACTTAGTTCTGATGAGAATGACTCCCAAGTAGTGGGGACTGCAATGTGCCTCTGGGTACAGATGTGAATTGCGTATTCCAGGAATCTTTGCAATTTATTTATTTAACACAGGGGTGTCCAAAGTTTTTGGCAGGAGGGCCACATCAGCTCTCTGACACTGTGTCGGGGGCCAGGGGGAGGAAGAATTAATTTACATTTAAAATTTGAATAAATTTACATAAGCTTACATAGATGAATATATTAAAGATGAAGTTATATGAATGAATGAAGGTCTTGCAATAGCTCAAGGCCTATAAAAGGCCTTGCACAAAGCAAGGCCAACCTTTCCTTCACTGCCACTGCTGCATCACAGATGTGTAAGAGCAAGCAGTGGAGGGAGCTCTAATCCCACAGCTCACATGAGAGGTCAAACAGTCGCCCTCACACTGAGAGAAGTTGCGTTGAACCAGTGCGGGCTTCAACAAATCTCTGGAGGGCCAGAGGCTCATTGGAGACTGGGGACTCCCTGAGGGCTGCATTGAGAGGCCTCGAGGGCCGCAAGTGGCCCCCGGGCCGGGGTTTGGGCACCCCTGATTTAACACATTTTAAAAATCCCACCCTTCCCCCACTTAAGTGGTTGCCCAAAGTGACTAATAAAAATTATAGAACTTAAAAACAGTTTTTAAAAATCAGTGCCTAAAAACAAAGCAAAGAAAAGGATAAAGAGAGAAAAATAAAAAGCAGCAAAGTAAATTGACATTCCTCTCTCTGCAACATGGAACCTTGAACTATATGGGTCCCCCACCATAATGATATTTTGTGAGTGGTGAATTAACCTTTGCACAGTATGTGTAGGTTATACGAAGCCTTTGGTGGCATCCTTTATGCAGTGTGTCAGATTTCATAATGTTGCTATTTTGTTATAGCCACTTGTCTAGGGAAAGAAATATTATAATTTCTACTTCACAAACTTGGGCAAAGCTATAACTAAGATCATCATTGATGTGATTTATAAATGTTGCCGAGGAGTCAGCCAAGACGTGTACTTTGGAAGAATGCATAGTGGCACGAAGTCATGCTGGCATAGGAATAGAAGCTGAACTAGGAAAAAGCCATTTTTTAAATTGCACTTGGTCACTGGTTTATGCAGAGGAGACTAAGAACCCCACTGAAGCTTTTCAAATGTTGTAGGGAATATGTTATTTATTTTTAAAATGTACTCTAAACATGAAAGGCTTCTTTTCACCATAGCCCCATAGACTTGCAATAATTAAAACAGAAAATGCAAAAGCTAATAAAAACCAACAACAAAAAGCACTGGTTACTGCGCAATCCTAACTTGGAGTTCTGCCACACAGTGGTCTCTACGCTGATGGAAGGTGTTGCAAACGTGCTGTAAGATACGTCATGACACCCAACGAGTAATCAGTGCCAACAGAGCGGTCTGTGCCACCGTGCCATCGCTGCCGGTTGGAGGTAGGATTTACACCGGGAAGTGGAGGGATGGTGGGAAGGTGGTTCAGAAGTGGCAGAGGACATTTCTGGGCAGGGGGAAGGTGGAACGGGGGGTGGATCAGGCCCAGGAACGGATGGGATCAGCGGAGGCCTCTTCTGCCATATTCTAACCCCCATCCCAGGCCTGCTGGCATTACGACAGGTCACTTGGACTTCCACCAGCTAAATAGCTGGCAGAGATCTGAGTAGCCCCATAGGGCAGGCTGGGGCGTTACTTGAGGTGAGGAGAAAAATATTGCCTTACCCTGAGGAGATCTCCAGCCATCTCCTAACCTGCGCTGGATGCAATGCAGGCCATGTTTTATGGCCAGCACAGGTTAGGATTGGGCTGTTATTCATGATCTCCCAGCTCTATTCTGCAAAGGAATGGCAATCAGGGTTTGAAATAGTGACGTGCAGTCACCTGACCCAGCAAGTAAAAATAAAAGTACCCAACAAGTTAAAAAAAAAAGAGTACCTTTTGCCTTTCCCAAGCTGCTTCTCTCTGCTGCAGCAAACACACAAACATGGAGGGAACAAGAAGAGCTGCCAGTCAGCTCAATCACTATGGTGGCTTGCATAGGGACAAAACAGGAATGCCTGTGCAACCAGGGAGAGCTACTTTCATTTGCCTAGTAAGAAAAAAGACAATGCTTGTGTCCTCAGTCTCTGGAGAGGCAGCAAGAAGACTTGCCTCCAGCAAGTTAAGCTGGAATCATGGGTGTCCTCCAATTTTAAAAAAAGTATGGCAACTGGCTAGCCAATCAAAAACTAGCCATTCACCTTTATCAGCAAGCTCTGGAGAGGCAGCCGGAAGAGTTGCTTCTGTTCTGTTAAAACAACAACAACCAGTGAAAAAAAGCAGGGAGGAACCTTAACAATGGACTGGCTCTCCAGGGCACCAGGAGCAGCCATTTTTTTCAGGAGCCCTGTGCTGAGCTCTCCCCAGCTCTGAGTGGAGGAAGAAGAGGTGAGTTTAAAAAAAACAAAACATTATTGAGGGGGTGGGAGAGAGAGTGTGTTCCAGAGACTGAGCCTAAGGGGGGAGGGAAGGGGAAAAGTGACTGTGTGTGCCTCCCCTGGCCTGAATTTCACTGCATGTCACTGGTTTGAAGACCCAACGTGAAAGTGTAATATGTAGCTCTACTTTTTGTTGAATTAGCTCTCAAAATCAGGTATCCAAGGCAGCATTTGAAAATATCCAGAAATCTGTAAGTCAAATTCTGAAATTTGACCTAATTTCAAATTTGCACAGAAGTTACATTTTCATAATTCAACTACTGACTTCCGGCTAAACATGTGCAAATGCCTGGCTTTGGTCATTGGTTTTTAAGTGCTTTGAGTACCAGGGTTGCCATCAGAGGTTGGTCAGGTCACTCACTGGCCAAGGACCCGTGCCTGCCATGGGCCTATCTATCAACTCACCTGTTAGCTCTCAAAACTGATGGGAGTAGTAGTACCAAATGCACCATCAAGGGACTGGTGGGGTACCATGGGGGGCTCAGTGCAGGACTTTGTCCCAGGACCTCCAGCAACTTTGCACCAGCACTGTTTCATACATATATTGTACTCTTTTTTTTATTTAAAGAAACCCTATATGATTTGATACTTTAAAGACAAGATTCCTTGCATATTTATGATTTCCCACAGTACAGAATTTGAAGTATAGCTCTGTACGGATGTTGACATTAAAGGAACTTCTAACACAATTTTGTTTTCACCAAGAAAGAAAACATGGCAATGGCACCTACTTTTCCCCCCTTGTATGGTAAAGGCTCCTGCTTCTAGCATGTATTGTGCATCTATCTATATTTAGTATGAAAGGGATAACACATTCAGAGCCAAATTGGAATAGGAATTCTGTCTCTAGATGATGTTTTCGTATAAAGTGTTTCCCGGAGGGCAAGCTTGAAATCATGTTTCACTATTGACATTACTATGGAGACCACTGCTTCATGTGTTGTTGCCGTGAAACTTTCAGCACAAATCCTAAGCATGTCTACTCAGAAGTAAGTCTCTTTATGTTCAGTGGGGCTTATTCCCAGAAAAGTGTGTATAGGATTGCAGACCAAGTTGCTTTACAGATGGATCACCGGTACATAACTTAGGTTTCTTTTACATCATATTGGGTTCTGAATTTGGTCTTGCAATTAAAATGTGTAGCTGTAGAATCCAACAACTGCATCCAAGGTGGCAAGTATCTTGATAGAAATAGTAAGCACATCAGTGAATCAGTAACAGTGTTGTATCAAAACAGCCAAATAGTATGCTTGGTGAATTTCAGATCTTTATTTCTCAGTCGTTGTTGGCATCCTTCAGTCTCAGAAGACTATGGTATCATGCTCTGAATGGTGGTTCTGGAACAGAGTGTCCTCTCCAGTGCGCAAAGCCTGGGTAAAGTAGATATGGAGGATAGACTGTTACCCATGCAGCAAATCCCCCCTCTCCATGTTGCTGAAATGGTCCAATGGAAAGGCAGAAGCCAATACGATTGGTTCCAGCGGCGTCGCAGGAGTTGCCAGAATGTAACTGTGTTCAGCCATGAACTGCCTCAGGGACTCCGGCTCCGGATTTTGCCTCGAGGTTGACTCCTGAAGCCTTTTCCATAACTGGATGTAGCCACAAGGCAGTAGAGGTGAATAGAGTGAACAGAGTGAAACTCTATTTCTAAGTAACCTTTAATTTTTTTGGTGATACCTAAATGACCCCTGTACATTGATTCTGCATTCCATCCTCATGCTCATAGAAGGGCAGTTCTGTTCACATATATGGGCAGAAGGCACAGGCTAGAACCACATTACTAAGCTATATAAGCTAAGCAGGGAAAAGCCATAGCTCAATGGTAGAGCATCTGTTTTTTATGCAGAAGGTCCCACATTCAGTCTTGCGTGTCATTATGTAGAACTGGGAAAGGCTCCTGTCTGAATCCCCAGGAAGCCAGTAGATGTTGGTGTTAACAGTAGAGAGCTAGATGGAGCAATGGTTTGACCCATTATAAGGCAGTTGCACAACATTTGCAAGCAGATCTCCATTTCATCAGTTCGAGGACAAAAGGCTGCCTGGGAACTCTTATATGTATTGGGGGGGGCAGTATCCACTGTTTCACTTATCCTGCCTGGTTTGCACAACTTGTTCCCTGCCAAGCAGAATGCAACCCACTCAAGAAGTCTCTTGCCTTTTGCTGCCTTTCTGGGACTGTGATAAACAATTGTAAAGCACTTGGCAGAAGCAGCACATTACTGATGAGAGTCACAATTGGTCTGGGGGGTCACATTGCGCAGGCCTGTCTCTTACAATGTGGACGGACTACTGCATACATTGACTCCGCAGTGCTCTGGTGGATTTGAGTGAACATCACAGTCTCCTCCTTCAGTTCCAGAATGTCCTTGAAAACAAGATGTTTCCTTTCAAGGAGAATGTCCCCAATTAATTGTCCAGCCAAGGAGTACACTAGACATGATCTTTGCTGCTTTCACTTTTATGTGCCCCTTCTCAGGGTTTTGTGGCCTCAGATACTCATCTCTCATGCTTCATTATGGGAAAAATCCCTTGAAGAAAAACAGATCCAAAGGAACAGAAGGCAAGAGAGTCAAGCGAAAGGAGATAAGCTTGGACACTATGGTGCTGAAGAATGCAATGTTTAGAATTTTTTCTGAGGCTCAGTGGTATGGCCCTTAACAACTATTTGGAGGGGAAAAATTGAGATTTGGACATAGTCCAAAATACATTTTCTCCTCTTGCTATTTAGGTTGCCAGAAATGAAGCAGGAGATAACTGGATAACTGTAATACAGTCGCAGGACACCACTTTCTTTTGTCAAACAGTTGAAAATGTCCGCTTTGCCATCACTGCTGCCAGTTAGGTGGAGAGAGTGCTGCATACAGATGAACCAAGCCTGGCACTTCTTCCTTCCCGTATTCTGAGCATTAATCTCTCTTTCCCTCATTGCCCTTTTGTTCTTATTGTAATAGGGGAGTTCTGCAGGTGGAAATCTGTTGCAGCCCGGGAACTTTCCAACTGGATCAGGGTGGCTAGCCATAATTCTGAGGTCTGACAGTGGAGAACTCATGTCCACAAATGTGTTTCCCCCTTGTCTCCGTTGCTGATTCTTATGCTTGAAATTGCCTCCCAGAACACCTGCAGAACACACCTTGCTAACTTCCTTCAAATCCATTTGGTCCCACACATTACTCCTCTTCCCTACTGTAACTAAGCTTAAAGATTTGTGACTGAAACAAGCTTATATGCTTTCCCTGCTTATCCCTGATTCCATTATTCTGCCCTTCTTCTTCTGCTGTTTGCTTAGTGTCTATCTCTAGATGGCAAGCCCCCCCCCCACTCCAGCAAGAACTTGTCCTATCATTCTGTTTAAAGAACCATGTACATTGATGGTGCTATCTAATAAACAAACAAATAACAGAAAGCACATGAGGTGAGATGAACATTCTTTTACGATGTATATTCCTGTGATCCAAGAAGTCAAAACAGTATTGTACAACTAGAAGCTTGTGTACGTTTTCTTCCTTTTTTTGTGTAGTGCAAACATGAGTAGGACCTTTTCCGTATAGATACACAGTACATGCGTCAGCTCTAGAGCAGTGTTTCTCAACTTTTGTCCTTCGCTGTGTCACTTCACGTGGTCCACCTATTCAAAGAAGCACCAGAAGTAACTGGTGATGACATCATAGCCAGATACTTCTGGTTTGGGAGGCCAGATGCGATGCGACAAACACCAGTAAGAGGTGGATGGAACACCAGGGTGGATGGAAGGGCTTTTTAGAGCATGGAAAAGCATGCTTTGGAGCTCTGCCCACTGAGCTGAGCTTCCACCACTGTTCGTTGTGTCACGTTCCTGGTCTTGCTGCCAGGTGGCAGGGGTCCAGTGAGTACCACCAGACACCGCTTCAGGTACCACTGGTGGTACCCATACGACTGGTTGAGAAACGCCCCTCTAGACCACAAAAAATTCAGTGCATTGATGAGTCTGAGGTTTTATCGTGCACCTTGCTGCATGGGGAACATTCAAGTTGTAGTGCGCTGTGAGTGTGCCTCCAGACAGGTAATTGAGGGGAAATTCAGCATTCAGGCCGATTAAACGATCTTTACTAGTGGGGTTTTTTTTTGTGGGGAGGGGGGCAGGATAGATTGAAGTAGTATCTCTTGTAGTTTCCATCTACCATAGAAACTGTCTTGGTTTTACCAAATTGGTAGAGCAATATTTATTAAGTCAGTATTGTGAAAATAGATCACCAGTACAAATCTCCACAAGCTTAATTATAAGTAAGCCCCATTGAGTTCAGTGGGGCATACTCCCAAGTAATCGTTCATAGGATTGTTGCTTAAGCATGTATGTCTTCACAGGTCTGATAGGCAGGTGCCTTTCATGCTCCTAAAAGGAGTAATTCCAGCATAAGAAACTCTTCCTGCCTAAGAAACCGTAACATCTTAGGTATGTCAAGTTGTCTGGAATTGTCTACTGGACTTAGGATGAAAGAATGGGCATTTTAACTCAAATGGGGAGTTGTGTGAGGTTTAGAAAACTGGAAGCATAAACAGCAACACAGCTGTGTTGAAGGAGTTTGAACATCTGGTTCATACAAGGTACTTTTCAGGGCTATTGCTGGAACCTGCCTTTAGTCTGCATTTTTCTTCCTTCTCTAGGCCAAATTCAGCCCTGGTAAAAGCACATGGTGAGCAGATCCAGGTACATATGCATGCATTTCAGCTGCTTTTTCATTCAGGGTTTGTAACAGTTGATTTTAGAAATACTTCAGCAGCTGCAAGTTTTAGCTGTTTGTTTTTTTCTGTAACTGCACCTTAATTTTTGTAACTGGGAGACGCCAACATTTATTTATTTGTTTGTTTATTTATTTAGCCCACCTTTCTTTCCAAAGAGCACCCAAGGCAGCACTGTGGAACTCTCTTAGTAGAAGACACATAGTAATTGCAAGTTCAATTACTTGCTCAATTACAAGTAAGCATTGAACTTTTGTTCAAAGTGATGGCTACCTGGGATACAGCACAATCCTATTCTCCTCTTCCCCCCCCCCCCCGTCTGTGAAGTGCTATATCCAGCACAGGGGAGGGGCATTTAAATCCCCTTACCCCTCCATGAGCCTCCTGCTCCACAACTGGCCTCCTCAGATCTGTGCCAGTGATTTTGCTGGTCCAAGGAGATTTTGCTGGCATGAGGAAAGACAGGGGGTGGGGAGGCTGTGAGAAAGGAGGGTAGGATCAAACACGCGCCATCACCATTGGATTCATCCCCTCCCGCAGCCTCCCTGCCCGGTTCTCCCCTCTCCTAGTTTCACCTCTCCCTGCCCCCATTCCACCTCCCTTGCTGTCTTACCTGCTCCAGCAGATTGCCAGTGATCCAACATCATGTTCAGAAAGGCTCCAGCCTTCCGCCAGTACACTACTTCATGTGCTGCTGGAAGTGCTTTTACAACAACGCTTGTTCTGTAGCGCTGTGAGCCAATAGGCTTGGACTGAGAGACTGTTCAGTTGATCCTCCATCATTAGCTTAGATCAGGGGTCTCCAAAGTTTTGGCAGAAGGGCCACATCATATCTCTGATGCTGTGTCAGGGGCGGGGGGGAAGAATCAATTTACATTTAAATTTGAATAAATTTACATAAATGAATACATTAGAGACAGAACCTAGATGAATGAATGAATTTTACTATCCTGAAATCTCATTTCACAGCAGGGAAGACCAGACCAGAGGGGGGTGGGGTGGGGTGGGAGGGAGGCGAAGGACACCCAGAGCACGCACATCTTGCCCAGGGGAAAATGCACAACACATGGAGGAGTACTGGGCAGAGGCAAAGAATCACATGCAACCCTGAAGACCAACCCTGAAAGAGGGAGTGAAATGATCACACAGACAGTGAAAAAAAAACAAATACGTCAGAGCTTCCTTGTGCTGCTCCTGCTCAGTTGAGGGACTGGGCGTGCTGCTGGCAGCTGCAGGGTGCTTGAAGCCGCGGCTTCAGCTGAAGCCGCTCTGCTGAGGGGCACACTGCTGGAGGGCTCTCCATGTGGCTTCAGCCGAAGCCTCCACCGAGGGGCGCGCTGCTGGCGGCTGCAGGGTGCTTGAAGCTGCGGCTGTGGGACTCTACACCCAACTTCAGCCTCAGCCGAGGGGTGCGCCGAGGGGTGCGCTCAGCTGGGGGCTGCGGGCTGCCTGAAGTGGTGGCTGCTGAGGGGTGTGCAGCTGGTGGGTTCTGCTTCAGCTGAAGCCTCTGCCAAGGGGCGCGCTGCTGGCAGCTGCTAGAAGCCTGAAGCTGCAGCAGCAAGGGCGGAGGGGGCCGCAGTGGGAAGGAGCTGCTGGCGGCTACAGGTGAAAGCTGCCTTCCTTTGCGCAGGCACTCCTTCTGCAGGTCCCGCGAGAGACCACACTTGGCTCGTGCTCTCGCAAGGGACCCAGTACTTGGCCCTTGGCAGTCTTTAGCTGCGTTGGGCCAGCAAGTGCTGGCAGAAGTCTCCGCCGTGCCACTGCGCTGTTGGAGACCAAGGGGTCCCCGCGGGCCAGATTGGGGGTCTCTGGGGGCCACAACTGGTCAGCGGGCCTGGGTTTGGAGACCCCTGGCTTAGATGGTTGTAAAAGTTGTTGGCAACCTTCAGTCTCGAAAGACTATGGTATCATGCACTGAATGGTGGTTCAGTGTGGCTGAAAAGGCCGATTCGGGAGTGACAATCCCTTCCACACCGGGAGCAAGTGCAGTCTGTCCCTGGCCTGTCTCCCTGGCTATGAGCCTTCCTTCTTTGCCTCTTTGCCTCAGACTGTTGGCCAAGTGTCTCTTCAAACTGGGAAAGGCCATGCTGCACAGCCTGCCTCCAAGCGGGCCGCTCAGAGGCCAGGGTTTCCCACTTGTTGAGGTCCATCCCTAAGGCCTTCAGATCCCTCTTGCAGATGTCCTTGTATCGCAGCTGTGGTCTACCTGTAGGGCGCTTTCCTTGCACGAGTTCTCCATAGAGGAGATCCTTTGGGATCCGGCCATCATCCATTCTCACGACATGACCGAGCCAACGCAGGCGTCTCTGTTTCAGCAGTGCATGCATGCTAGGGATTCCAGCTCATTCCAGGACTGTGTTGTTTGGAACTTTGTCCTGCCAGGTGATGCTGAGGATGCATCGGAGGCAGCGCATGTGGAATGCGTTCAGTTTCCTCTCCTGTTGTGAGCAAAGAGTCCATGACTCGCTGCAGTACAGAAGTGTACTCAGGACGCAAGCTCTGTAGACCTGGATCTTGGTATGTTCCGTCAGCTTCTTGTTGGACCAGACTCTCTTTGTGAGTCTGGAAAACGTGGTAGCTGCTTTACCGATGCGCTTGTTTAGCTCAGTATCGAGAGAAAGAGTGTCGGAGATCGTTGAGCCAAGGTACACAAAATCATGGACAACCTCCAGTTCATGCGCAGAGATTGTAATGCAGGGAGGTGAGTCCACATCCTGAAGCATGACCTGTGTTTTCTTCAGGCTGATTGTCAGTGCAAAAAAAGGCAAATTAATGCCGAGGAAGTATAACAAGTATTAGCCATGGTACTAAACAGAATCTCCATATTCAGAGGCATTATATATCTCAGTGCCAGCTATGGGGGGTGATTGTGTGAGAGAGAGTTAATTCTATCATGCCCTGCTTGTGGGTTTCCCAGGAGCATCTGGGCAGCCGCTATGAGAAACAGGACGCTGGACTTGATAGCCTTTTGGTCTGATTCAGCAAGGCTTCCAGCTTCTTACGTTCTTCAGGGATTTGGACTTCTGCCGTAGAGCTGGCTATTAACAGAGCACCTCGAGATTTTCCTCAGGAAAAGCAATGAGAAATATATAACCTTGCAGCTTTGAACTTGTGTACTGGTCTCTGCACACGTTTGCTTGCTTGTTTATATTTACCTCCAAATTGCTTCTGGAGACAATCAAGAGGAAAAGTCTCTGCTTTACTCCTAAAGATAGCCCTGGTGTTTTGAGCAGACTCCTAATGATAGCCTGGATGCTCTGTGACACTATTTTGTCTTCAGAGATCTGCCCAGCTCTTGTTTGCCTTTGGTGTTCCCATCTCTCAAGTAGTGATTTTAGTTTTCGTAGTTAACTAAGGGCCCAATCCTAACTGGTTGTCCACTGGATATAGTGGTTGCCATTTCGGTACCACTGCACCTGGGGGAGCCACCAGGAATAGGATTGGGCTGTAAGCCTCTTTGCTTGGCTAACAGGGATTGGCAGCTCTTCAGTCTTCTCTCTTGCTAGGGATGCTTTCTGGCTTTGCTTCCTGTTTCCATGTTGAAAGCAGCATTGCCAAAATATGAAGTCAAACTTCTGTTTGAGACAGTGACAAGGGAGGAGGCAACAGGCATACAGCCTACTGGACTCAGGTCATGCCAGGGATAAGACTGCTGCCCTACATTTATAGCTCAGTTAAACTAAATCCTAACTAAACTGAAACCAATGGAGAGCATGCTGTATCTTGCAGGGCTGCAGTTTGAAGGCCTCTGTGAGGTAAGGGAACTTTCATTCCCTTATCCTGGGGCAAGCCTACACTGCCCCAATGTGTCTTCTTGGATCTGTGCCAGTTATTTTGCTGGTGCAAGTCCAAGGAGTGTAAGGGAGAAGAAAAGGAAGAGGGAATGGGATTAGGATCTGGCACACGGGTCATGATGTGGTATTTGGAAACTGCGTATTTAGGCCATTCTTATTTGAATGCAATAAATGACAAGGAGGGATGGAAGGATTTGATCCTTAAGCTCAACATTGTACAAGATGTCTTTAAACCAAATGGCAACAGATTCCAAATAAGTGAATCCTAGAGGAAAAAGGTTTTGGTTTGTGTTTGTTGCTTAAAATGGGTCCTCTGGAGTTTGGCTGTCATTCAGAAAAGCAAACTTTAAAAAAAATGGTTCATTCTCCCTCTTTCTTCCGCTCATTATTCTAATTTGGAAACACAGGCTTGATTGCTTGACAGCCCCAACAATATTTAACACAGAAAGGGAAGGTGCTAACCTAACCCAGTCCTTGCAAAAGAATAAATTTGCTTGGCTCACATTAGGTATGAAGCTGTACATTTAGCAACACAGCTTGCCAAACACTCAAACAGCTATGTTGATGGTGGTTGATGTGTGGTCTGTGGTTGTTGTTGACACTGCTGATGCCCCAGGGCTGGGTCTGGAAAGTACTAATTGCCCTCAACTGTCACTAAAATTAGTAAGACACAAGAGTTCAAATGCTCTGAGCCTGGAGGCTATTTGAAGATGCAAGATGGCTGCTCATTTTGAACTGATGATGTGCAAACAGTTAACTGGTTTCAATGTTTAGAAGTCTTGTGCAAAAATATGTGAAATATAATTCTGTATCATATAAGTCATTTCCCAGTGTGGAAAAGAAACACACTTTAGTGGTTCATACATCATAGACTGAATGTGAGAAAGGGCACTAACTGGTTTGAGGATTATACTAGAAATCTCAAACACTCTGTTCTCCTGGTGTATATGAAAAAGAAATGGCAGCAATCTGACCAAACTAGGCATTGCTTTTAATGTGCAATTTGGCCTTGTGAATCTTGCAGTTATTTTTAAATAACAGCCACAGGGGGAAGGGAGAGTGCAAAATCCAGATCAGAACCATGGCATGGGGACATGTGGGCTTTAACCCTGCCGTGTCCTGATCTGACCACCCCTTCTGTACATCTCTGATTTGTCAGACAAAAGCTTTCAGTGCTGCCAACAATCTTGTGGCAGCTGCTTGAAATTTAGGCTGCAATACTAACCACACTTTCCTGAGAAAAAGCCCTATTGAACAAAATAGGAATTACTTCTGAGTAGACCTGGTTAGGCTTGTGCCCTTAAAATGATTAACCTGATGAAACTTGCATTAGGACCACATTTATTTTCCTTGACAGTGAATGGGCCAAAAAAGGAATAATCTTTTTTAAAAATTGCTATAAATGTGTACAAATTAGAATTTGCTTACTGTGATTTTTACACGAAAAGAAATAACTCCAGTTCAAACAATGCAGATGAGGGTGGTACTCCAAGCAGTTATAAATACGATGTGAAGAACGTCATTGTACTTCCCCTGATCTTCCCTTGCGTATCTCTGGGGAAATAAAGGCCCTGTTACGCTTGCTAACTTAATTCCTGTCATTGTACTTCAGGACCATACTGCTTCAGATTGGAATCTATGAACGAAGCCCGAGGTTATCATCTTCAGGGTCATTCACATGCACTGAAATTATGAGCATTTATTTTTGCAGGGTGATGTTGGTAATAAATCAGGGTGGACAAGCTGACCGGTGGGCAGAAGCACAGTGAGAACGTGAGAGAATTTTCACTGGAAGATGGATTGAACATGAAATCCTTACTGTACGTTGATAAATGTCATTGTTTTCTTACACTTTGCCACTTGTCCAAGTGATGACAGGATATGATTTGCCAAAGTGCCAACTTAATTCTTTTTTCCCCTAGCCTTAAAAAGCTGGCAACATTACACACTCACTTCCAGAGGCATCACTAGTGTATGTGTCACCTGGTGTGAGAGCTCATTGTGTCATCCCCCCAGGGGTGGATCCATGGGGGGGGGCCATGGGTGTGTGGCCCCCCAAAACTGTAGTGCCAGTAGGAAGGGCGCCCATTAGGATGGGAAGCAGCCCAAACGTGGCCAAGAGCCCAGGTCTTTCCAGCAAGTAGATCTGGGCTTCAAGTTTGGGCAGGAGCCCAAGTCTATCCGTCCAGCAAACCTACTGGGAGCCTAGGTCTACCCACCTGGTTGACCTGGGCTCTGGAGTTAAGGTAGTGCTCATGGCCCCCCCCCCCCAAATACTGGATCCACCCCTGCACCTCCATGACGGATCTCCTCTCGTACCAGACTATACAAAATAAATTAGCAAATCTTGGCCTGGGCTCTGGAGTTAATGTAGTGCTCATGCCCTCCCAAACACAAATACTGGATCCTTCCCTGCACCCCCTGATGGATCTCCTCCCATAGCAGACCGTACAGAATAAATTACAATTTCACACACACAGCCTAAATGCAGTAGCAACGCTAGAGTTGGTGTCACCCCATTAACTTTATTTATTTTAATATATAACAGTACAGGTCACCCAACAAATCAGTAACCAACAAAAACCAGTGACCAGCTTGATGGCAGTCACAGAAATGAAAGCTGACTCACACCAACACCTTATTGGTTCCCTACTGTGTCATAACACCTCATTGGTTCTTGAAACAATTAGTGTCATTGGTCAGTTTTGAAATAAGAAAATCCTAGTTTTGTTACATAAGGCCGTTGTGTTTTCCTTTTCTAGCTATTTGGCTATAACATTTGATACAATACAGATATTTCAGTGCAGTTTGTTTCATTGCATTCTGCATGAAATCACACATTGAATGAAATATGATGATATTGTTCAAAAATATCAAGATTTCACAATTTTGGTTAGTAGTGGTGCTCCCCCCCAGTGTGTCACCTAGTGTAGTTTGTACCCCCACAACCCCTAGTGATGCCACTGATGCCACTGCCTTGTCTGTTTTAAACTGGGGAAGGGCCTGAGGAAGTAACACAATGAGACCTGCTGCCTTGGTTGCTTCTCCTTGGTAGGTTGGACCAGCCTGTCTCTGACACTGACCCAAGTTTCCCATTTCATCTGCCTCTCTTAGTTATAGGCGCAACCAATGGTCCCCAAGATCCTGTTCCCTGGTCTCCATTTTCACCTGCTACCACAATGGCTTTCTTCCCTTCTTGCATCTTCCCCTAGTCTCCTCCTCCTTCCATTCTTCCTCCATTCTCACCCTACCCTCACTTGCCTTCTTCCTTCCTCTGCTCTTTCCTTCCCTTCTGGGAGTAGTCCAACTCCTTTCATGGGTTGGTACTATTCAACCAGTCCTATCTATCATAGTGCACCTGCTGACATTCCCTGGTCAAGCACTGTTCAGTTGTTTGGTACAGCCTCCAAGACAGCATAGGCATCTGCTTCTCCAGTGGAGGCAATGAACTTGATGCTCTTGCTAGCAAGAGGGTGAGGTGGCTCCATACTGAAATTAGCTTTTCACACCATGGCTATCCAGCAAATTCACAACAACTAGAAGACAACATCCATTGAATCAACAGAGAACAAACAGAAGTGAGTTTTAGCTAACAATTTTCCATGGCTAGAAGCTCCATGCACATGTCACAATGGCCCCAACACTGTAGGGCGGGCTCATAGAGAGATTTTGGTTATGAATATGTGCAGATACTTCAAGTATTATTATTATCAGGGAAAACCATTGCTGTGGGTCTGTTTTGCCACTGTGTTCATTTTGCCAAATGCAATAAAGGCTTTAGTGAGGCTAAGCATCAAACAATGGTAATGTCAAGGAGGGGTGACCTCTGTTCTTAGTAATGGCAATTGCTTTTGACATCTCAGAAGGAGGATAAAGTATGCACAAAACATTTATCCAAGCACCAATTATTTGAGAAAATGAAGTGTGGTTCTTTTTTCTGAAAATTCCAGATCACTTGGTTCAGTGTGCACATGTGAATAGGTGATTCCCAGTATGTATGTGTGTGTGTGTGTGTATACATTTCTCCATGTATACATACATTTACACATGCAGATTATTTTTCAATGAGTATTTCAGACCAGATCTCTGACCTAGCATGTTCAATTACAGAGCTAGCCCACTGAAAAACTATGTGCTGCTGTTCAGCTGTCATGCAAAATCCTGATTTAGTATGATGACCGCAAGCCTCAGGCTCATGTGCTCTGTCCTCCATATCATGCACAAAGAAAGACATTTTCTACTTCTACTGATGGCTTAGAGTAAACTGAGAATTGTGGTCATGTCTAAATCCAGCTAATCTTGGCTTGCAGGGGTGGACCCCTCCCTTTACGTTTGATGGGGCAAATGCCCTGGGTGCCAGCCTCTAGGACTCTGCGGAAGCCTCTTTGAGGCGCCCGATGGGGTTGGAAACTGTGCTTCTGGTTTTCTGGAAGCACAGGTTATAGCGTCAGGCAAGCCTTAGGAAGCTCCTTGATGCAGCCTGAGGTTGCGCAAGGCTCCATGAGCATCAGGTGAATGGGGGGGGGGCGGATTTGCTTGCAGGGGGTGGTGATAGCCTGCAGGGGGCGCCATCACAGACCTTTGCCTTGGGGAGCGGGGCTGGGGAGGTCTGCCACTGTTGGCTTGTTCTTACCGTGGTTTGTGAACAAGCTGGGATATGAATGTAGAGTTCAATCAGTTAAAGGGCAGTTTAGAATACCAAAATAAATGTCAAATAGAATGATTTAGAAATTGAGGCATGGAGAAAGGAGTTTGTGGTGTGCTAGTTGTAGAGGTGTCCTTGGGGTGGGCATAACCTGATGTGGTGTTTATCCAGGGCAGCTTGGAATTCCAGAAGTTTGGGGGTGGCATAATGACATAATTATGTCACCCTGACTTTCTGGGCTGTCACACTGCTTTTAGTTTGGAAAAAAAATGGACCACCTGCATTTGGTGATTATCAACCTGCTCCAGACCCAATTGCTTCATGTTCTCGCTGGCAAGCGGCAAAAACACGATGCTTGGCAAGGGCACGAGGTGGCTGGGCTGAGAGTGGGTCAAAGATTGCCAAATGGAGGCTTGGACACTGGATGTTACCCCCAAAGGGTTACACCTGCTGCAGCCTGCACCCATTTGTGACAATGGTTGGTTGCGTTTCAGGTATATGGATAAGAGCCTCTCAATCCATGCCTTACTGCACAAATAAAGCTGTGACAAAGAAAGGATCCCTATTCTAGTCCTCCTTTGCTCCTCGCCCACCTCCCACTTGCATAGAGCTTTGCACATAAGTTGCTGAGTGCAGGGGAGGGGATCAGACTGTATCAGAGATTTGGCTGATTTGTGGATCCTGGAATCACCAATATTATCTGTGAACTATAAATAGAAAAAGTTGCAAGAAGGACAATTCCCTCCCCCTTGCAAAAGCACTAGAAGTGCAGCTAGGCACAAACTTGACAACTCTGCTGGGTGGATTCTTCATAGGAAATGAATGGCAATGGATGGTAATTCTAGAGAACAGGGCTACTGTGGAAGCAACTCAGGTGCAAATGAATTTAGTATCATGCTGATGAAGTGAAGATCTGCAAATAAAATAAATGATATTTTGAGGTCTGTGCACATGTGGCTTTTTGAGACAAATTGTTTTGAACCTTGTACAATAAAAGGTTTCCAGAATATTTACAAAGCCAAATTGCTATTTTATGGACATAATTTTGCTTTACAGTAGCATGATCTCATGCTGGAGATTTGCCTAGCATTGAGGAAACTTAGATAGAGAAGTGGTGGGTGTTTCAGCAATGTGCCACCAGCATATAACTCCTGTTTTGGCATGTGTAACAAGGAGAGGCCCAATCTATTTGTATGAGAGAGAGGCTCTTAAGCTTAAAGTAAGACTTCTTCAGTTAACAGCAGATTTTAGTGGGATTGTTTGCTCAAAGAATTGCAGGCTCAGACGAATTCATAGTGATTGCAGTTCAAAACCCAACATTCATGTTTCTACCTGTCATCCATCATTTCCTATAACTGAATCAGTCAAAAGCGGTCAAGGCCTCAGCTTCATTGTTCTGATCGTTCCCCTACCACATATCCCCTTTAGTAATCACTCAGCAGAGGAATGCCAAAACATACAGAGTCACTAGCAGGGTTGCCAACTCCGACTGAAGCTATTCCAGGAGATTTTTTTTTCCAACATGATGAAATCTCCAGGATTGCTTTCAAATGTCTTCTGGCAATTTATGTGACTCCAGACAAGCTCTGATGACAAACCTAGTCTCTAGCAATACAACCAAATGAGCATGCATTAGCCATAGTCAAAAAATGATCCAGCTTGCAGTCCAACATACAAAATCCCTTTGTATCCCAACATTTAAAAAAACCCCTAGCTCAGGGAGTCTTCTGTGCAGCTGATCTTCTTTCTAGTGACTTAATAGGATGAACCTGCTTGTTACCATCCTAAACACCAGATGTGAGTAATGTAGGATCCAAATGTTTTAGGGCCAAAACACATGTTATTTTAATGCATGTTTTAGCCTACAATTTTTCCTTTTATAAAAAAAATTAGACTATTGTGTGTGTGCATGCGGGGGTGATGTTCAACATGGCAAAACCACAGTGGATGATGAGTGGGGTGTATAAAGCAGGGGTGCTCAATAGGTGGATCGTGATCTACCGGTAGATCGCGAGGCAAAATGAGTAGATCGAGGAGTGCCGACCCCCCCTTCAGGTGCCTCTGGGAGGAAATGCTGGCCCATTGTACTCAATGGGGCTTACTCCCAGGTAAGTGTGGCTAGGATTGCAGCCTCACAGCCTAATCCTAGGCATGTCTACTCAGGAGTAAGTCCTGTTATACTCAGTGGGGCTCAAGGTACACCAACATATATTGTACACATAAATGTTATATGTTATGATGGCGCAAACATTGTAAAAAAACTCTGGTAGATCTCTGGGCCTTGCTGGGTTTCAAAGTAGCTCTCGAGCCAAAAAAGTGTGAGCACCCCTGGTATAAAGAGTGCTTTAACACTTTGGCTGTGCATCACTGTGTACTATTGACATAGGGCACAATCCTAACCAGGTCTACTCAGAAGTAAGTTCTATTTTGTTCAATGGGGCTTACTCTCAGGAAAGTGTGGTTAGGATTGCAGCCATAGTCAAACAAAGTTTCCATTGATAGCCCGATCCTGCTGCTTATCACTTTTGATTGGTGGCTTTACACAAAAAAAATAAAACTTCTTTCTGGTATATAAGAGCAGGGCCAGCAGCACTGGCAGAAGCCACACTCATGCGTAGCCGTGTTTCACCTGGCTGCAGCTCCATGGCTTACCATATGATGAGGAAGAAAGCAGCCACTGCAGTCCTCCTTCCTGGCACTGGCATTTTAAAATTTCCAGCTGCACCACTCCTGATGCAGGAGCCAAAGTAAGTGAGAACTTTAAAATGACCAGCTCCCGGGAAGAAAGATGGAGTGCTGTGTTTCCTATTGCTTGGTAAACTGCAGGAAGCTTCTGGGTGATGAGAGGCAGAAGCTACCTGCTGGAGGAGAGCTTTCCTTTAATGCTGCAGCTGCTGGGCAGCCAAGGCCCAAGACAGGAGAGTCCTCTTTGTACTGCCACCACAGCTGAGGTGTGAAGGAAAACTTTCCCTTGTTTCCTGCCTGCCTCACTAGGTGAGGGAGAGGGGAAGGTAGCACTCACATACATCTAAATGGAGCTTCCTAACTGGGTTGGAGTCCAAGGGCTCCCACTCTGCTGGCTCTGATCAATCCACAATCTGAGCTGGAGCAAGTATCACACTTTTCTGCAGATCCATCCAGAAAGTGGGGAGGACGCATCCTACATCAAACAAGAAGAGAAAGGGTAAACCGATGTATACTCATTCACATAAAAATGTTTTCAAGATGAATTATTTAGAAGTGGATTCTGGAAAAAAAGTCTGAATGGAGTTGAGATTTAGATGAAGTATTATGCTCTTATGCCCCGTTTTCCTGGGTGGTGAGAAGGCCCAGAGGCTGCAAGACTACCTGGGCTCTGACTTTCTTGGTAGGGGAGGTTTATGGTATCTTGGTAATAAATATCTTTATTTACAGGTTTAACACTGTAGTCAGTGTTGTCAGCCTGCAGGCAATTGCCAACCATGCGTGCCTCAGCCATATTTTGTAGTTGTGAGGTGCTGTGGCTACCAGCTGCCTCTCTTAGCTTCATTTTCCATTTCTCTTTTCCCAGAAACTGCCAGCATATGCTGCCTTTGTTCTATCACTAACCACCAGGCAGAGAGAGAGGAGAGAATGGATGACTTAGGGCACAATCCTAACCGGGTCTACTCAGAAGTCCTATTTTGTTCAATGGGGCTTACACTCAGGGAAGTGTGGTTAGGATTCTCACCTCAGCTTCTTGGGTTGATAATCTTGCATACAAAAATGGCATTTCCCATTCTTGGTGGGAGGTGCTTCTTGGACCATAAGCCAGGGTTCTGTTTGACAAAAGCCTTCGACCCTGGTGCCCAGTAGGGATGTTTCATAGCACTATGCCAGCCATTTTCAACCTTTTTCAGTTCACGGCACACTGACAAGGCACTAAAATTATCAAGGCACACTACAGTTTTTTACTTACATTAAATTACTACATTACAGTTAATCTTGAATTAATAAAATTAATACAATTAAATCATTACATGAAAAGGAGGAAAAATCCTATGTTCAAATTCTTATCAAAAGTGCCAGAAAGTGCTGGCAAAGACAGGGCAGGTTGTTCACATAATGAGTGAGGGGCAGTGAGGAGACAGGATTGAATCAAGTGCAGGATTAAACGGGGTGGGGGAGAGAGAGATAATGTGAGGCAGTGATTCTGTATCTTTGGAAGGTGTGGACAAGTGAGGCGAGGGACAGTAGGAGAGTTGCTGTGATTGTGAGACGGGGGAAATATGCCTGGGGAAGGGGGTGGGGGAGAAGAGGAGAGAAATGCCAATTGCCTGCTTGTGTATTTGAGAAAAAAGAGTGCAACCAAAAGCCCAATCCTATGCATGCCTGCTCAGAAGTAAGCCGCATTATAGTCAATGGGGCTTACTCCCAGGAAAGTGTGGCTGGGATAGCACCCCCAGAGCCCAATCCTATGCATGCCTGCTCAGAAGTAAGCCCCATTATAGTCAATGGGGCTTACTCCCAGGAAAGTGTGGATGGGATAGCACCTCCAGAACCCAATCCTATGCATGCCTGCTTAGGAGAAAGTCCCATTATAGTCAATGGGGCTTACTCCCAGGTAAGTGTGGATAGGATTGTGGCCCAGCGCCCTTCCTGTAAAAGCCCCAAAGTGCAGGTAGGGTCGATTTGGGGAATTGCAGGCAAACTGGCAAGGAAAAGGGACTTTCAGGAATCCTTTTCAGCCAGCCAGTCCTTAGGTTGGGGGCCTCAGCAGACTCCCTGGCTGTGTACCTGCTTGCCTGCTTCTGGCTTCCTCTTCTCACTTACTCCACAGCTCTCACCTAATGGCTCCTGCGGGCTTCTCTGGTTGGGCAATCAGCACTCAGGCGGGCAACAACCGCCTTCGTGCCCAACACTATGCATGTCTACTCAGAAGTAAACCCCATAGTAGCCAATGGGGCTTACTCCCAGGAAAGTGACGATCAGGTTGCAGCCTGAGTCATGCTCAGTAGCAGGAGCAAGCTCCAAGCAGACTCTTCAGCTGCTGCGTGGGGTGCAAAGCAGCCTCCACCAGCCCCTTCCCTGGCTGCTCCCTTGCTTGTTCTCCCTGCTGTGCAAGGCTCAAAGCAGCCACTTCTCCTGCACGCAGGTGCGCAGCTGCTGCCTGCCTCCTCTGATCCCACGGCACACCTGAGGCAGTCTTGCGGCACACCAGTGTGCCCACATCACGGTGGTTGAAAACCGATACACTATACTGAATAGAATTTAGTGTGAGCTTACTTTGCAAATGTCAAATTAATATGAAAAAGATAAACAGTGAGCACTCAGTCCTTTGGCTCTTATCCCATCAGAAGGTTTTTGTAATTTGTGTATTTTATAACTTTGCATACAGTATCCTGGTTACTGCTTTGTGCATACTGACCAAATTTTGGGTGTGTTATTCCCAACTTTAAAGCATAGTGAAGTGATAATATGGCTCTGAGCTTACTTTGCAAATGTCAAATTGATATGAAAAAGATAAACAGTGAGCACTCAGTCCTTTGGCTCTTATCCCATCAGAAGGTTTTCGTAATTTGTGTATTTTATAACTTTGCTTACAGTATCCTGGTTACTGCTTTGTGCATACTGACCAAATTTTGGGTGTGTTATTCCCACCTTTAAAGCATAGTAAAGTGATAATATGGCTCTGATAACTCTATGAAATGTTAATATGGCTCTGTAACTCTCTGTCTGGATACAGAGGAAAGCTCACTAAGCACAATTGAGGCATAGAGAGGGACAACACTGGACAGCTTTATTTCACCACAGAACTGATATGGTGTAGCCAGCGTTTTTTCAAACAGTGCCTTATGAATGGTTCCATCAATTAGTTACCTCTTCCTGACCTTCTGGAACTAAAGGTTATTTGTTCTACAGGATAGTACTGAGCTTTGGAGCAGCCCCTAAGAAAAGTGCTAACAATTGTTCCTTGTTCCCAGCTACCTCTCCTGCTAAATTCAAATCTCTGCAGTAGGGACTATGGACTTCCTAGTGCCTGGGAAAGGCTGTCTAGATGGGAATTGGCACTCTGAATTGTCATCTGCTACTTTCCTTTCTCTCCTGCTGGCTATGGAGACATTGTCATCTGCCCTGCTGATAATGCTACCTTGGTAGGAGGGAAATAGGCAAGTGGAGGGGAGGAGCAGGGAGTGGTGGTGTTTCCGGGTGCATGCAGCAAGGCCTTTTGGTAAGAGTTGTGTCCCAAGATCAGATGCAACCTGGAGCCAACCCAGGCTGCAATCCTATACACACTTTCCTGGGAGTAAATCCCAAATAATTAAATGAGACTTATTTATATTTATACCGGTATTTATATACTGCCTTTCTTTGGTCATCAGGTTTCTCCTCAGACTTTAATCCAAGGTGGTTTACATAGGCAGACTGTTCTAAACCCCCATAGGGATTTTTACAATTGAATAGTTCTAGTCTTTCATAGAACTCCTCGTTCCAGCTGGATTCCTTCCGGGTCTGGCCTCTCTCTGGCCCTTCGCGTCCCACGCTCCACTTGACGGCAAGTTCTCTCTGCCACTGAGGGTCAGCTCATCAGTATATTAGCGTGTCATCAGTTCTAGGATACTTCCGGTTGTTTCAAACTGGCAGCCTCAGATCTTCAGGCATACAAGGCAGCAGCTCTACCAACTGAGCCAGACCTACTTCTGAGTAGAAATGCTTAGAATTGTGCTGCCAGTCAGCTAAAGATGTCCTCTGGAAGCAGCTCCCACTGTGATTTTTGCTGTTGTGCTTCTTTTCAGGGAAACTCCCTTCCAGAGGCCACAGCCTTGCCATTTAAAGCATATTTATCTTGGGTTTCCACATAAACGGCTCAGAGAAGCATAGGATTAGGCTAAAGCATACATCCACCCTAAACTTTTCCATATGAAAGAAGTAATATAAACAGAGTACTGTAAAGCAAAAAACCCAGACAATGGCCTTTGCCTTGCAGACTTAAACAGCAACAGAACAATCCCTATTTGGTTATGGAATCGGTTCCTTGCAATGTACAAATCAAAACTTACTGCAAGCCTTCTGCAATCCTTTGCTAAAGATGGAGAATTTCAGTCTACAACTGAAAAGTACATAAAGGATCAGTTTATAGCAATTCAGACACACAAAAAATCAGTAGTGTTTCCCCCCCCCCTTTTAAATCCTTCTGTGATTATCACATGTCATGATAATCATTGCATTCCTTTCCAATACAAGCCATAACAGTGGTTGGGTCTGCATTTTGCTACTTTATGTATTGTGATATAGTGTGAATAGGAAGAATTAAAGTCAGAGCATCAAGTCAACTTGCCTGTTCTAAAGTAGTGGTCTGTCACACTCAACAGACTTAACTGTGTACCTCTCATTTGTTCCTGTGTGTGGTAGCCTCAGGGTTTGAGAACAAGGTATAAGATTATTTTTATATACTTTAAACATTTGCATTTTCCAGTAGTACAGCCCTTGTGGGACTTTTTCATTTTAGGCTACAGAAGAGATGACATGTTTAGATGACCACCTTCATTTTAAAAAATCCCTGTGTATGGATCACTTCCAGAAAACCAATGTGTTTCAGCGGAAGTACCTTTGTTGGGGAAAGCCAGTTATGACCTGCTAGGCAGAAAGTCTTCATCTGCTTCAGGATTCCCTTCATGGACCATTGCATCTCTCCTTTTCCAGAAGTCTGACACCCACCCATCCCATTGTTTTAGAATCTAATACCTCAACTAGCAATTATCCTTGGTGCCCAATCCTATCCAACTTTCCATTGCCAATGCAGCCTCAGTGCAGCCACAAGGTAAGGGAACAAGGTGATCAGATGTCCTCTTTTTCCAGAACATGTCATCTTTTTTAGCCTCATGTCCAAGAAAAGAATGTAAATGCCCTCATTTTCCATGTGAACGGGCCCTGTAGGCAGCACATAGCCTTCTTGTAATTAATAAATTATATGTAATAAACCAGTGGTTCTCAAAGTGGTGGGTTGTGACCCACCATTGGAACTGAAAAGGGTCCCCTTAAAGGAGTGAGCCAGAAATGAGTGTCCTGACAGCTCTGCAGCGATCGCTGCGCCATGGGCACCCAGGTGCATTTAAACATACCTGGAGGAACTGGGCTGCCTCCCGGAGGGTCCTGGAGGCTCGTAGCCTGCTCTGAAAGCCTTCCTTCTGCTGCAGTGGGCTCCGATCTGCAGTCGGAGCCCACTTCCGGTTTGCGGTTGGAGCTACGGGCACGGAACTTATGAAACTGGAAGTGGCTCTGACTGCAGATTGGAATCTAGATGGACTCCATGGGCCTTTGGCCTAATCAAGTGGGGCTCTTCTTATGTTCTTAACGCTTTGTTCAGTGGTTTGTTGATAAGACTTGCTTATACATTCAGGCTATAGCTGCAGAATATTATAGAAAGTCCTGGAATCTTCACCTTTAAAGCATTAAGGGCTTTGATCCTGGGTACCTGAACAACTGTCTCCTCCTACCGTGTATTCTGTGCAATATCTGGGGTTCTACTCCATGTTCCTCTGCTAACTGAGATTAGATAGGTGTCTCGTAGGGGCTGGGCCTTGGAATGGTGTCCACAGGGAATGGTGTCTTTAGGCACCTTGCAAAAGACCTTTGAAGTCGTCTGGTTGCTCTGTTGCCTTTCCTCTGCTGAAATGAGGTTATACCCATTTTATTGATTTGTAGGCATGTGCATTCATTTTTTTTTTGATTGAATGAAAATGGATATGAACTGACCCCATTAATTCCAAAACAAATATGCCCAAGAAACAATGAATGGGAACAAATGGAGATCCATGTTCCCTTCCAGGTAACTCCATGGGTTGTCCATTTTGGTTTTACTGTTTTACTGTTTTCTTCAGGACTGGCCCTAGTGGAAATGGTGCCCAAAGTGGTGATCAAATTCTCCCCCTCTTTTTTGGATGTCCCTACTCCCCATCACTGTGTCCTTTTCCTCCTTTTCCACTTCCATGTCTTTTCCACAGCATGATGCTTCTTTCAAACTGGCCAGGCTGGGAAGATAATGGAAATGGAACCTCATTTGCTTCCAAGATCCTCTCCACTTGGCCTGTTTTGAAGAAGTGGGTGGAAGGGGAACAGGAAGAGACAGTGAGTGGTGGCGGTGATGATCCTGTTCTTGGTCTCCAAGACAGCTATTGGGAAGAGGAGAGCTCTGTAAGAGCATGAGTGAGAAGACGATGGGGCAGCAGTGTGCTGGGGAGGTGGTGGGGGGCATGGCTAAAAAATAAGATTTAAAAAATTTAAACAATTTAAAACATGGTGTTTAAGCACGTTTAAATCATATTGATTTCAATGGAAGTTATGATCTTGGTCAACTGTCACCAGCTGAAACCGTTGTTTAACTTTGTATGAACTGTATCCTTCCTTTGGTGTCAAAATGATTAGTGATAAAGAATTGAATGCTGGTAGATTTGTTTGAAGAATACTTGCCATTACTCATTCTATTTTCTTCTTCTGAGGCCCTGAACAGAAAGATGCTCCATGGAATGCAACCGGTTTCTGCCATAACAATAAGATTGCTTTTGATCAACGTGAATGAAGTGATTGTTTCACAGTCAGTGGCTTGACTTGGAGATCCAGTTCTATTTATTTAAATCTTCATGGTGTATTTAGTAACCTATCACAAAATTGACATGACTCATTCCTTCTCCCCAGGGAAAATGGAAAACTGATTGATTTATATTGCCACAATTATTTTGTGTTGCACTGTACTACACTGTGGGCGCAATCCTAGCCCCTTATGTCAGTGCTTTCCACCGCTGGCATAGTGGTGCCAATGGGACATGTGCTGCATCCTGCAGCTGGGTGTTACTCACGGAGACCTCCTCAAAGTAAAGGAATGTTTGTTGGAAAGCACTGACTTAAGGGGTTAGGATTGCGCCCTGGATCATTTAAGATCTAGAGTACCACTTTATCACTATTACAGAATGGAAGAAAATAATATCTTGTCTATTGTAAATGCTTGTAGCCAACAGAAGTATAAAAGTATAAAATCAATGGTGTCTTTTCATATTATGAGTGGAAAACTGATCTTTGAGTGAAGGATGAAGATCTAGGTAATATGTTGGCCATTCTATGAGAACTTGCAACTACCTAACATTGAGATTGATGTGTGGAGTGGAGCCTTGTCAACTGCAATGATCCCTGGGGAGGTGGGTACCTACTTCAGTGCCCCTGCATGTCAGATCATCTTCCTGCCCCATACAGTCCAGCCTGTCAGTGCTAGCCACACAGTGTGCTGTCATGGGTATTGGGCAGATTTTGTCTCCATTGCAATGTTGTCTTCAAGCATAAAATTTTTCAAACAGCATACAAAGTTCCCTTAGCATACAAAGTCAGGTCTATAACATGAACTGGCAACAGTCCTTTGGGTTTTCATACTAGGTTCTTTCTTAGCTTTACCGAGAGTCATCTTTCTGAACTACAACTCCATTTCCAATAGGAAGGATTAGTAGGTGTTCATTTACATGAGAGAACGTAAAGGTGAGTGCTTGGGAGTACCAAACTTTTTACTATCTCAATTCGTCCAAACCAGTAAGAATCAAGCCTGATCCACCTTTAAGAATTTGCATAGATCCATCCTGGATCTTATTTCCTGGTCACATTAGAGAGTGATGATGGCATGTTGAGAAGGTTGGATGGAATGCTGGGAACTAGATTTTTAATATATAGAATGATTTCATGAATTCCAACCCTTACAAAGATCTTTGCTTACAATGAGTAGGTTTCACATGATGTGACTACACCTTTGAGGGAGCTTCCTGATGTGATGTTACTCCTATGAGTGATGGCAGAAGTCCTTGAGAAAAAAAGTATCTTATTAAAAAGAGTCAATGCTGAGGAGCAACTCTTGAAGAAGTGCTATTTGGGTGGTAAATACTCACAGCACTTGCAATCACTTACATGTGATTGCATACACTCTCAGTGTGGGATTACACCATGGGGAAAATGGCTCCCATGTCACCATGTGTCTATATGAAGGTGGTCTTGGATGACATATAAAGAGTATTTTATTTATTTACTTAAAAACTTTCTACTCCACTGTTCCCTTGATGAAGCAAATGGCCATGATGGCTTACTACATTTTCATAAAACATTAAAAAATCATAAACAATTTAAAAACATACAATATATAAAAACTATTTATTTAATCTAACAAATAGATTGAGACAGGAGTGAGACAAATAATAGCATCAGCAGAAAAGTAACAAGAGAAGCAAATAAAATACAATAAACAGGTGCAGGAGTACCAAACCTAAAAACCATCAATGGAAAGCTAAGCAAAATAAAAATATTTTTATCCCTTGCCAAAAAAGATATCAGGGAAGGTATAGTTCTTAAAATTCCATGGGAGTTCCATAGCTGTGTTGCCACTACAGAGAAGTCCCTCCCTCAAACTGCCATCCCCCTAACCTGGGTCACATGTAGGACAGTCCCCTCAGAGGAACTAAGAGGGTAGACCTAAACATACAGGAGAAGATGATCCCATAAATAACCTGGTCCCAACCTGTGGGCAGCTTTCAAGTTCAGTACCAGCACCTTGAAGTGGGCAGCCAGTGTAATCGCTGCAACCAGTGTAGTTGCTGGAGCAGCTGGCCAATAGAACTGAACCACTGAGCTCTGTTGAGCACATTTGCCACCACACTCTGCATTACTTGCAACTTCTAGTTCATCTTCAAGTAATCCAGCACTTCCCAAACTTACCTGGCTGACGATGCCCTTCCCCAAACCTCAGAACCCAGAAGTGAATGGTGATGACACATTTTGTGTCGAACTATAACATCGCTGCCATTCATTTCTGGGTTCTGCAGCAACCCTACAAATGCCAGTAAAGAGGTTCTGGGAGGGCAAGAGGGCTTTTCCAAGCACATTAAAACCATGCTCAAGAGCTCTGCCCGCTGCACCGGGCCTCCTGCTGTCATTTGCAAGATCGTGTCACTGTCTGAAATTCAGAGTTTGGGAACCTCTGCAGTAATCCATTCGCAATGTCACTAAAGCATGGACCTCATGCTCATGTCCAATCGACTTTACAAATGCAGCTCACACACCAGCCAAAACTAGGCAAACACAGCCTTGGTCACAGCCGCCACCTGGTTCTCCAGGTGGAGCTGTGAATCCAGGAGCATTCTCAAGCTGCACCCTTTTTCCTGCAAGGGGAGGGGGTGCAATCCCATTTAGAATGGGCAGATTACTTAGTAGCTGCATCAATGATTTTCAGATCAAGAGGACCTCAGTCTTGTCCAGACAACAAATTTCAGCTCATTGGCCCTCATCCAGACCCTAACTGCCTTCAGACCCTACTATAATACTTCAACAGCTTCCCTGGAATTAGATGGCAGGGAGAGATAGAGCTGGGTGTCATCAGCATACTAGTGACACTCTAAATCCCTTGATGATCTCCCCCAGAGGTTTCATGTAGCTGTTAAAAAGCATGCAGGACAGACTAGAACTCTCTGGCATTCCACACTTTAAAGGGTACTGAACAGGCACCCCCCCCCCAGCACCACCGTCTGAGACCTATCAGCCAAGAAGAAGTAGAACCACTGCACATTGGTGTCCCCAGGTTCCAATTCAGCTAACCAAAGGAGAAGGACACTATGGTCAATTGTTCTGAGAGCCGCTGAGAGATTCAGCAGAGATCGAATCCTCCTTTCCAGTCTTAGATGCAGATCATGTAACAGTGTGTCCAAAACCATGTATGTCCCAAACACTGGCCTGAAGGCAGATTGAAAGTGGTCCAGATAATCTGCTTCATCTAGGATCCCCTGGACTGGAAACTGACAGTTATCTAGAGCAGGGATGTCACTCATTTCATACAGAGGACTGAAAGCATTTATGGTGCCTACTGTGGGCTGAAACTGACATCATTAAACAGAAAGTGACATTATTAAGCAAATGATAGTGAGAAATCAGCACTTTGTTCTCACATAGAAACTCATTAGCTGCAAATGACAGAAGAGAAAATGTGCAAATCTTGTTCAAATTTTCAAGATATGAGAGCGCAGTTATCAAGCTGGGTGAGCCCAATTGTAAGAGAGGCTGAATAAATTTGCTTCAGGGGGCTGCATTTGGCCCTCGGGCCTTATGTTTGATACCCCAATCTAGAGTATCTAAATTTAAGGTAAAATATGAATCCTAGGATGAATTAAAATGAATTGGATGTGCACTGAACAATATCAAAATGCACATGCTGAAAAATATCAATTTGAGGGACAAGTCCAGTTTACTACAAAAGCACATGACTGAGAACTCTTCATGATGATGTTCCCTTGTTCTAAATTACTAGTCATGCTTTTGATCAAAATACGCATGATACTATTACTTACTGAAGTACAGTTGAAGCTGTTCTCAGTATTTCGGACAACGCACACCACTTTCTAAACCTTTCTCTTTATTCCATTTCTGGTACAGACTTGCCTTCAGTCATAAAAAAGAAACCCTGTAACTCCTTGACATCCCTGATCCTGCCCTCCCTCAATACCACATCCTATGACTGGGATATTAATTGCATACTGTTTGCTGAACAAAGTCCAATTTTACTCCTTGCTGAACAGGAGGACAAGTAGTCTGGTTGTTTGGAAATTGTAGGTCATGAGACAAATTTCAGTGATTCCCCCACAGAATGGAGGGCCCAACTTCATAATTTATGAGGTCAAAAGTTCTGCTCAGGGCCCAGACTAGAAGCAGCTGTTGAAATGTCTGTTCAAATACAAGCCTTGCATTCTGGTGAAAGCGCTAATTGTCTGATTTTCTTGACTCTCCTTCTTGACCAAAGTTATATTTTGATAGTTTAGGGGGCATGTCCAGAGGCCACCTTCTCAGCTTCTTTAGCAGATATTGTGGCCTTGACTGTAAAAGTATTCTGAAAGAAGGTCTCTGCTTTGCAGAGATATATATGCGGGGACTTAAATCTCATATTACTGGTATTGGGAGAAAACGGTTTCATTTTTTCACAGATTTAGGTGTTTTCCAAAAGTTAGAAACGCAGAAAGGGGTGATATGTGTTGTTAGTCAATGTTTTTATAAGATTATAAATTATAATTGTTTTAAAGAGTGTACTAGGTAGGTGATATGCATGTAGTTTCAGCAGATGCAGCCACAGTCATTACCCATGCACCCCCCCATTAAATGATAAATAAAAACCAAATAAAAATTTTTTTTGCTGTTTTTTTAGTTTAGGATAGTTTTTTTTTTACACAAATGAGAAGTGCAGAAAGCAGTGTTATGTGTTTTTATTTCGTTATCACCGTTTTCCCCATCTCTCCCACATTAAACATGGCTGGACGGGGTTATATTGAAAAGCTAGGCCTTGACTTTTGCTTTGGTTGAAACAGACATTAAATAAATGGGATACTCCATCATTTATGAATAGGAGCAGCTGCAGGCACAGGAAAGAATCAGCATTGAACTCAATGGCCCTCTTCTCTCTTTCCCCTACCCTGAAGCAAGAGTCACTTGCAGGCCAGGGTCATGTGGAGAAAAGGAATGGCTGAATGAATCTGGGGGAGGTGTGCTTTTGTTATGAGAAACAGTTGGTAGGCTGTGGTTATAATCAGACTTCAGATAATTGAGGGGGTTATGTGAATTGCAAATAAGCGTGAAAATACAGGTACCTGAGAAATGGGGGGGGGGGAGTGGTGGCTGGGATGCCAGATAAATGGAACTGATCTTGGGGGATTGGGAAGAGAAACTTGGTTTACCATTTATCAATGGAGCATTGCTGGGTGCTTCCTGGGCCTCAGATTAGGTTAAGTGGGAGCAGATCTCATTGTCTGATTTCCACTTGCCTATTCATTCTGAGCTGCCCAGCTGTTCTGAAGCATGTCATATCATAGACTCCTTCAAGTCTAGACAGTCACAGTGCTTCAAATTGGCTTCTGTGGACTGCTTGTAGGGTGAACTCTCTAACCTGAGGCTGACAATAGCTGCAAACACACAGTCCCTAAGCCATGGTCATCTTTCTGACAGATGTTTTTGAGTTCCACAGTATGTCATCCTTCTTTTGTCTATGCTGGTATCTGCAGTATTTCTTAAATGGTCATGGGAAGTTCTTTCCTAATACGTGGACATATATTACTTGTCACAGTGTGGAGGGGAGGGGCAGGTGGGGGCAAACTGAGGCATAAGAGTGAATAATGGTCTTTTAAGACTGTGGACTAAGTAGCTAAGCTAATTATGATCACCATATTTTATTTATCTGAGGGCACAATCCTGAATGGGTCTACTCAGAAGTAAGGCCTATTTTGTTCAATAAGAACATAAGAACATAAGAACAGCCCCACTGGATCAGGCCATAGGCCCATCTAGTCCAGCTTCCTGTATCTCACAGCGGCCCACCAAATGCCCCAGGGAGCACACCAGATAACAAGAGACCTCATCCTGGTGCCCTCCCCTACATCTGGCATTCTGACTTAACCCATTTCTAAAACCAGGAGGTTGCGCATACACATCATGGCTTGTACCCCATAATGGATTTTTCCTCCAGAAACTCGTCCAATCCCCTTTTAAAGGCGTCTAGGCTAGACGCCAGCACCACATCCTGTGGCAAGGAGTTCCACAGACCGACCACGCGCTGAGTAAAGAAATATTTTCTTTTGTCTGTCCTAACCCGCCCAACACTCAATTTTAGTGGATGTCCCCTGGTTCTGGTATTATGTGAGAGTGTAAAGAGCATCTCCCTATCCACTCTGTCCATCCCCTGCATAATTTTGTATGTCTCAATCATGTCCCCCCTCAAGCGTCTCTTTTCTAGGCTGAAGAGGCCAAAACGCCGTAGCCTTTCCTCATAAGGAAGGTGCCCCAGCCCCGTAATCATCTTAGTCGCTCTCTTTTGCACCTTTTCCATTTCCACTATGTCTTTTTTGAGATGCGGCGACCAGAACTGGACACAATACTCCAGGTGTGGCCTTACCATCGATTTGTACAACGGCATTATAATACTAACCGTTTTGTTCTCAATACCCTTCCTAATGATCCCAAGCATAGAATTGGCCTTCTTCACTGCCACCGCACATTGGGTCGACACTTTCATCGACCTGTCCACCACCACCCCAAGATCTCTCTCCTGATCTGTCACAGACAGCTCAGAACCCATCAGCCTATATCGAGAAGTTTTGATTTTTCGCCCCAATGTGCATGACTTTACACTTACTGACATTGAAGCGCATCTGCCATTTTGCTGCCCATTCTGCCAGTCTGGAGAGATCCTTCTGGAGCTCCTCACAATCACTTCTGGTCTTTACCACTCGGAAAAGTTTGGTGTCGTCTGCAAACTTAGCCACTTCACTGCTCAACCCTGTCTCCAGGTCATTTATGAAGAGGTTGAAAAGCACCGGTCCCAGGACAGATCCTTGGGGCACACCGCTTTTCACCTCTCTCCATTGTGAAAATTGCCCATTGACACCCACTCTCTGCTTCCTGGCCTCCAACCAGTTCTCAATCCAGGAGAGGACCTGTCCTCTAATTCCCTGACTGTGGAGTTTTTTCAGTAGCCTTTGGTGAGGGACCGTGTCAAACGCCTTCTGAAAGTCCAGATATATAATGTCCACGGGTTCTCCCGCATCCACATACCTGTTGACCTTTTCAAAGAATTCTATAAGGTTTGTGAGGCAAGACTTACCCTTACAGAAGCCATGCTGACTCTCCCTCAGCAAGGCCTGTTCATCTATGTGTTTTGAGATCCTATCTTTGATGAGGCATTCCACCATCTTACCCGGTATAGATGTTAGGCTGACCGGCCTATAGTTTCCCGGGTCCCCCCTCTTTCCCTTTTTAAAAATAGGCGTGACATTTGCTATCCTCCAATCTTCTGGTACCGTGGCCGTTTTGAGGGACAAGTTGCATACCTTAGTCAAGAGATCTGCAACTTCATTCTTCAATTCCTTAATAATTCCAATGTGGCTTACTCTCAGGAAAGTGTGGTTAGGATTGCAGCCTAAAGAAATGAGGGTAAACATGAGGGTAAAATTAGCATTTCTTTATAAGCAGTACATTCCAAGAACCTGTTAAAAAAATTGGTCTTTGCTGATGCTTGAGGTTTCATCTTCTCGTGCACCCATTTCATGTTCTGGTAACCGTTCCCCCGTGTCACAATAAATGTTCCTTTATTTGCAAAGCAAACACCTCTGTGTAGCAAAACAGACGCATTTGTGTTTCTGCTGCAGATGAAATGTGCTTCTGGATTCACATCCCCAAGTCTTATTGAATTGGCTGGGTACAGTTTTGGACGCAGAGAGGGCTGACCGTCCACAAGTGTTGGATGTCACAAGTTGCTGGCAACTACAGAGGGATTGAGCCAAAACATGTACTACTGCAAAAACCGCCTTCTGTTAAAGGATGGACATCACTGGTGGATACGAATGGTGGGTGTAGCTCAATAGACAACATTGCTATGTGGCTTCCCTTAATCTCAATGGAAAGTTAGCAAGCCTGATAAAAATTGAGAAAGATGTGCCTCAATTTGCAGCTGTTTTTAAAACTGTAGCAAAAGTTTGTGTATCTTATTATTTAGCTATGCTGTTGCTGCACTTTAGCTTAAACTGGGTTCTTACCGTCTTAAAGCAAGCTGTTGAGGACTAAATTTACATTTTTAAGTGGAGAGGAGTCTTTTTTATATTGTGGTCAAACAATGCAAGAAGTGTAAGTAGAACATTTTGAGAGATTTGTAATGGACACAAAAATTTGAAACCAATTCAAATTCAAGTCTGTTCAAGAACTGTTTAGGACGGGTTATTAATTCTGAATCTTTTAATTTGCTTTCTATTTAAACAAGCCACCCATAATATTTCTTTGATTGTGAGTCCTTTAGGGACAGTGATAGGGGAACAGTGATAGATAATGGCTATGAGAACTTTATGTGTCACCAGTGGTGTCACTAAGGTGTTTGTTACCCTGTGCAGGAAGCCAGCATGACATTCCCAGGGAAGATGGACTACCTCCCATGCAGTGGGCTGGGTAACACCTCGGCGGGTGGTGTGGTGATGCACCATTGCCCTTCTCACTTGTTTTTTGGCTATAACATTCAATAGAATAGAGATATTTCAACACAGTTTGTTTCATTGCATTCTGCATGAAATTATACATCGCATGATATATAACATGATGGTATTATTCAAAAACACCAGGATTTAAAACATTTTGACCAGTAGTGGTGTCACCCCCCCATGCGTGTCACCCGGTGTGGCCGGCACCCCCGTAGCAATATCACTGTGTGCCACCCTAAGCTTCTTGGAGGAAGGGTAAGAGAACAGCAATAATTGTCAGAGAATTGCTGCATGCAGTTCAGATCCGAATTGATTTTGACATATCAGACATTGATCCCAGCCAAAATATCTCTTGGACGCTGCCCCTTTTCTCTGGTATTTGCACCATTTGATCAGTCATATTCATGACAAGCCAGACAACATTTCTTCTAAACCATTTTATTTTTCAGTCCCAGTCCAGGTTGACCCAGTGACTGAGGCAGCATTTGAATTCCACTGTCATTGCCTCCGACTCTGGGAAACTGTGTCTCCTTCACCTGACCAGCTTACGGTAACCAGCATAGAAAGAGAGGAGACAGTGGTGGCATGAGTTGGTTGGGATGGTGTCAGCAACTCACTGCAGCAGTGGCTTCTTTCATCCTGCTTTAGCTATGCTGCCGCAAGGCCAATTCTATCCTCGTGCACACTCCGCTGGCATCAGGTGAGTACAGGATTGACTTAAACCATTCTTATGGTGAAGCTGTATTCACAGCTTGGGCATGTTTACATAGATTTAGAGTATAGCTTGTTTCATATCCTATGTTGTCCTGCCTGGCCTGTTAAAATACTAATGTCAACTACGGCAATGATATCGTAAACTCACTCTTTCCTTCCTTCCTTCACTCTGGAATGATGAGATTGTTTGATACTATAGGGCGGTGTGCCAAAAAGAGGCAATCTAATACAAGAGAACAGAAACAGTTTTGCTTATTTGGAGATAGGCTGCAGCAGATTTGCATTTATAGCATAGTGTGTGAGTGCATCTTTGTGAAACCAGCAGATTTGAAACTTCAAGCCTTTTTACATTGTTGAAGAAATGTATTTGTGTGCCTCTTTATTTGTGCATGTTGATATCTTTATCCTTCCTTTCCTTTCCTCTTTTGTCTCTCTCACTGGCAAAATGTAGACTTTAAGCTCCTCAACAGAGGGGGCCTGTTTTTTGTTTTTTGTTTATGCAATTCTGTCAAATGCTACCTTAAGGGTGCCATATGACAAATAATAGATCAAAGTTCTGTGTCATTGTTGCTTCAGAGGTTTTAGAAAGCCCCAAATGTCATGAGTCTTCTGTTTTCAGTAAGCTGCCGTAAGAACTTTCTATTTGTCATATACTTTTAAATAACTTGTTCCTATGAGATTAAAATGGGCTGCAATTGAATTTTTTTTTTTGGCTATTCCTGTCATTCTACATACCTGCTGAATGGCCCAAGAAGCAAAACAGAAGCCATATCCCTAATACTCAATATTTATGAGAGCCATAAAATGATCATGCATGACTCTGTGTTATACAGTTGGAGATGGGACAGAAGAATCCTGTGTTAGTAGAAAGGAGAGGCTAAATATCATGTGAAGGGAGAATTTCCCCTTGAGCAATCATCTAAAATTTTCACAGAAGAATGGAGCCACTTCTTTGTGAGGGGCTTAGCAAGCTACACACGGTGTCTAATCTACTTTTGTCAATGTGGGGTCAAAGATGTCAAAGTCTGTTCATTGTCTTCAGTTCCTCTATAAATGATGGGTTTTAAGTTGCTATTTTGTGAATGTATGTTCCCCTTGGCTTGACTGGATCCTATACTGAGTTTCAAAGAAGGTCCATTCAAGCTAGGAAGACATACACTTGCAGTTACATCTTAACTTTGGGCATTTCTAGATGAACGCAAATGATTAAAATGATGCAACATCATAGATAGACCCAAATTAAGCCTATGTAATTTTTCTTGTATTCTTTGTTAAGACAGTTATAAACTAAAGAGTGCTGGGCTCTTACACAAATACAAAGAACAGAAATAGAATGGAAAGAGAAAAAGAAGGGGGAAAAGAGGGAAATGAAAGCCCTTGAGATAGAAAAGAGTACTTAGCATTTGAGGCAAAATGGCATGGCATACTGCCCCCCCCCAGCAGGGGCCTTTACATGAGGAGTGCATAACCACTCTTCATCTTCCCACCTGTGCAGAACTAGCCACTCTTTGTGCACAGTCATGCCCTGCACCCGTGCCATCTTTTATTTTTCTTCCCTTTCCACTCCCACACTTTGGGGAGTGGAGTGCGAGGAGGCACTCTGTCCATCACTCTCTTCTCCTCCACACATCCTTTTCTGACCAGACCAGCCCTGAAAGTGGGAGAAACCTCAAATTCCTTGGAACATTAGTGGAGCACTATTCCTTGAAGTGCTCATCGACTGTATTGCTGTTGTGTTATATATATTAATGTAATATAAAGTATTAATTCCCCTGGGGGCTGGGGATAAGAATAGGCCCTCAGTTTGGCTGTACTTGTCGTAAGAGGCGACTAAACAGCCACCGGGTAGATGGGACTCATCAGCCTGGGAAGGCAGCTCATCGGAGAGAAGGAAAACTCTGATCCCAAACCTCCACTGCCTTGTGGCTACATCCAGTTATGGAAAAGGCTTCAGGAGTCAACCTCGAGGCAAAATCCGGAGCCGGAGTCCCTGAGGCAGTTCATGGCTGAACACAGTCACGTTCTGGCAACTCCTGCGACGCCGCTGGAACCAACCATATTGGCCTCTGCCTTTCCATTGGACCATTTCAGCGACGTGGAGAGGGGGGATTTGCTGCATGGGTAACAGCCTATCCTCCATACCTACTTTACCCAGGCTTCGCGCACTGGAGAGGACACTCTGTTCCAGAACCACCATTCAGAGCGTGACACCATAGTCTTCCGAGACTGAAGGATGCCAACAAGATGGTACCTCTTTCATCTCACAGTCCACTTTTTAAGTTTCTGTTTCTTTGTCTGTAAGGACACCTGAGGATTTCACTTCATGCATTGGATGAAGTGGACTGTAGTTCATGAGACCTGATACTGAAATAAATGTTCTACAAGACGCCCTGTAGTTAAAGTGATCAGGTTGGCCAGTCATCAGTGGACTTTCCCAGGAATTATAAGGGGTGCAAAGTAAAATGAATTGCAACCTGTCACAGGAAAATGTTCTGTGTATGAGGTAATTAATTTCCTCTTCCAAGAATAAACGTGAGGAATGAAAATTTGTTGTAGAAAGTGTTGTTTTCCTTGTTGAGTTAAGCACAGAGGATGAAAGCACTTTGTAGGCAGAGAAGGGCAGAGTTACCTTCTTTATCTAAGCTTGCACAGCTGCTTCCTTTAAAACCTCCTCCTTTGCCTGTGTAATGAAAAAAGGTAAACAGCCTTTCATGGGACTCTTCTCCATATGCTGAGAATCTAACACAGCCATGTGAAAGCTGGTCGTGGCTATCAGAAAGAAAGCCTGTGAAGAAAGTTATAGATGGCCTGTACGCTTTGGAGAGTGGTTGTAATTCTGTGACAGAGCGGCCTGTATTCTTGCCTTCCTCAGTGAATGTATGTGTGTGAGTGTATCAAGCTGCCTTCTATGGAATCCTTTTAAACAATAAGTTGCCACTAGAGGGCAGTTCCATGCATAGGGGGTGGTAAGGCAGAATGGTTGGAGATGTTTGAAAAAAACCCGTGGGCAGTTGAACATAATGGGGTGTACTAGAAGAGGTGTGAAGACCCATACAAGAGTGTAGGAACGATGTAGCCTTTTGCAGGTGTTCAGCATCTGTGGATAACCCCAACACATTGTGGGCAGGCACTACCCCCAAGCTATGCACATCCATTAGAACAATATTGTGTGCACAGCTTTACACAGAGGTCTTCCACATGCTACACTGTGCACAAAGGGAGTTGTACAAGTGGGGCACCTCTGCTGACATTCTAATGAATCTGCAGAGGTCAGTGGTTGTACCTGCTAACCCCGTCCCTCATGTGCATTAGTTATCCACAGGTTCTGGATGCCTGGAAAGTGCTACATCCTCTTCCATCAGGAACATTGGGACCCTTTCACATGCCTATAAAGTGAAAACTACAATCGAGCAAAATTGAATAACTTCAGTTTTTCATTTAGTTTCAAACTAGAAACATTTGTTTTGTTTTCCAAGCAACCTTTTAAGTGGGACTGTTGTGCTTAGGAAAACGAATTTGTTCAAAGGCATCCATTGATTCCTTGGTTAATCTGGGATTTCAAGATAGGGTCCAAAGGTATCGATTGCATTCTGGAATGTCTTCAGTTGCCTTGTAAAGTCGCATGCTGGATTTAGGTTCCCAGCAACTCTTCATTTGTGAAAAAGGAAACAGTTTGATGTTTAGTTGTTTGAGCAGCATTATGGGCTCCTGAAGTGTTGATCTGCAGGTGTTTAGACGCCAAGCAAGTGTTTCCTACTGCCGTGCCAACATCTCATACAAGGATTCAAAGTTCATCTGGACACCTCCTTTATTTACCCCTCGACAGGGCACTGCATTCAAACGTACAGGAAAAATAAGTTTAAGGTTAATTTGGGCAGTGACATCACTAGCCACCAGATGTGAGAGGCCAGTGCGTCATCCCCAGGATGGGCCTCCTCCCATGCCCTGGCTGGTGGGTGTGGTGATGCACCATCACCCTGCTCCCTGCTGGTTTTTTGATATAACTTTTTTATAACTTTTGATAGACTAGATACAATATTTCAGCGTAGTTTCTTCCATTGCATTCTGCAGATATGCATCGAATGCTATATAAAGATATGCATTGAATGCTATATAAAATGACAACGTTATTAGAAAATACCAAGATTTAAAACTTCTGGCTAGTAGTGGTGTCACACACACCCTGTGCGTGTCACCCAGGACTGCCCACACCCCCCTAGCAATGCCACTGAATTTGGGATTAAAAAAGAAGCTTGGGAATTCTGACAAAAGTAGGTTCTGATCCCTCATTTTCTTTGCATGTGTGAACAAAGATTTAAAAAACCCTGAATTTCTATTCAAAGTGAATTCTGTAAATGTTAATAATGTACCATAATTAACACCTTTTTTCCTGAAAACAGGGATTTTTCTCTTTATTCTTTTTTCTTTTTTAAATTTGCAGCTGATCCAGCTGCAAAATATACTCAGGGTGCAAACCTCAAACCAGTTCCTCCAGTTCCGCTGATTTTACTAATGCAGAAAAAAGTAAGTGCTTGTGAATTGCAAGTTAACGCTGAGATTTTAATATTTATTATTTGGAACTAAGGGCGCAATCCTAACCCGCGCTGGAGCAGGCAAGACAAAAGGCTTGCGCTTAATCCAACGCGGGATTGCAGCGAGCAGCAGCTCAGCCACGGGCAAGGGGAAGCTCTCCCCCTTACCCGTGGGTAAAGGCTGCGCGCCCCTATGGGTCTCCTCGGACCCGCGCCACCTCCGGAGGTGTCGCAAGTCCGAGGAGAGCGGAGCGGCTCGAAGCCACTCTGCTTGCTCCAGGGACAGGGGTTGAGATCTGGTATAACTGCCTGGTCCCAGCCCTGCCCCCAGCTCCCTGCGCGCCCACCCACGGGCCCGCCCTCCCCCTGCCCAGTAATGCCCCCTCCTCACGCCCCCCATGCCTACCTTTGCCACTTGTGCCAGTGCGCTTCTGCCTCCGTCCGCGCGTTGGCACATCTGGATGTGCTGACACAGTTCCCGCCTAAGGAGGTGCAAACATGCTTTACGGCACATTTATGACTACTCAGGGGCTCCTATACCGGCATAAGTGCCAGTTAGGATTGCTCCCTTAGTCGTTCATTTTCAGTGGGACTTACTTTCCCATAATGGGTGTGATTGCTACTTTGTGAGACTCCCATTACCAGCTATGGGTTAAACGGTTTAACCCTGGGGCAAAGCTTCATGCAGGGACCCCTGAGATGCCCTGACCCACCTGGATGACCAGACATTCTCTTTTTCCAGGACATCTCTCTCTTTTTTAGCCTTGTGTCCTGGAAAAGAACTTAAATATATTCCTTTTCCCTGTGAGTGGGCCCCTGCAGGCAGAGTATAGCCTTCTTATAATAGGCTACATAATTATATGCAATATAGTTTTAAATTTAATAATAATAATAATAACTGTATGAAATCAATATATGAGTGTTTTTAGCTTTTATTTTGTCATGTCCTACATTTTGGGGTGCCTTGTCCTCTTTTGCAGTTATGACATCTGGTCACCCTGGAGTAGGGCCTCTGAGAAGAATTTTATCAGGGGGTACAAAGTTTCTTTTGGGCCCCTTTACAAAGGAGGAGGGATGAAACAGAACGGGGAAGGGTGGTGAAGGGTGAGCAGAATAGCAGCAGGGAGGGTCAAAACAGGGTGGGGAGAGGGTAGACCAGCTGGCAAAGTCCTTAGAGCCCAGGTCTACCAACCCATGTGGCATCAGTACTGTCCCCAACATCCCGTGCGGGCAACAAGTCTGATAGGAAAATGTAAGATCTCAGGAAATTTCTGGGCCCCCTCCTTTGGCTCCTGGGTGCCCCTTTTGACCCTGGGCCCGGGTACAAATTACCCCCTATACCCCCCTCTCCTAGGCCCTGCCCTGGACTCACCCCCTGGTGGTGTATTGGGTGCTACCACTGCCACTGTAATTGAGGTTTCAGGGGTTAGCCTGGTCCTTTGAAGGGCATCAACCCTAAACTAGCTGACAGGGGTCAGTATACCCCTGGCTGCCTCAATGTTTGATATACAAACATGCAGCAAATGCAACCAATCTACCAATATATATTGCAATAGACTGGATCTGTGGTGTAATAAAAAAATAAATCCGAGTTGATAAAAGGAGTGTTTGGAAATTTGGTTTTCTTTCCTTCTCCTTTTCCTTAATGGCATCATGTCAGAATAATTTATGCACTGATCTTTAGCCAACTAAGGGTATGCCGTTTATTCCAGATTTCCTCTAGATAGGCTATTACAAGTTTTAAATTCACATTTATGGTTCCTTGATGGAAAAATAAAAAAGATAGATCTGATATTATCTCACGTCTAATTTAAACAAACGCGCCATTAGATCAGACCCATAAAAAAGGAATATATCTAGTAAAGGTTCTCTGGTATGTTGGCAAACTGCAGATGGGATCCTTATGCTGGAAATCTTTCGACTGTTTACAGTTTGCTTTGTTTATATTGAGGACAATTTAAAAGGCAGGTGCATTAATTTGGGTTTGTAGAACAACCATTTACAGAGTGAGAAAGAGCTTTAAAAAAACCTGCAGAAACCATTGAGGATCCATTCTAGAGAGAGCTGCAATCCATTTATACAGCAACGTTGACATATAACTACTGTAAGAGGGTCCCCAGTGCCCTAGAACGTCACTTAGGAATTCTTCCTTGTTACCATTTCTGTCTCTTAAAATCATTGCCTCTTTCTCTTAAGTGCCACTATTCATGGCCAAGGCTGTTTGAGCTCAGCACTGAAAAAAGGAACCTTTTCCACCAACACAATCTAAATTTGGTGCCAATGCAAATTATATGACCTATCTAAATTATGCAAATTGGCATAATTTCTCCTATTTTGCATAATTTATCCTGCATGTTTAAGTAGTTGCATCACTTAGTTTGGTGCTGCTAGAAGCCTTCTTCAGCTATCTATATCTATCTATCTAAGGGTGCAATCCTAACCCCTTATGTCAGTGCTTTCCAGCACTGGCATAGCGGTGCCAATGGGACATGTGCTGGAAAGCACTGACATAAGGGGTTAGGATTGCACCCTAAGCAATATATAGGTTGCCCCTCTATCTTTAAAGGCATTTCAGGCATTGCACAGCAGCAATACCTAAGTATCAAAAATACTCTGTAAAACCAAAATAAGGCCCAGCTAAGCAGAGAACTTAATGATCACAATGAAGCAGCAGCAACTTCCCACTGTTATTGCGCCAGGCCATAACCCCAGCAAAAGAAAGTCCTTTTTACAGTTCTCTGGAAAGTGGTGAGAGAGGAGGCTGGGAAGTCCTTACTGTTGGAGTTTGGAGCAACTCCATCTGCTGTCCAGAGGTGGCAGGATACTGTCCTGAAAGGGTTAAGCCGTGGCCCAGTGACCCTACACTTTACCTATCCCATTTTGGTGACCTATGTGGGGGTGTGGCCCAGACCCTATAACCTGCTCCGAGCATGCCCTCTCTTGCCTCTCTTCCTCACTGACCACTGACCTGTTGAGATGGCACCCAGCAGGGCTCTGCTGGCGCTGCCATCTTGACCACATGGCACGGCAGCTTTAGGGCCTTGCTATCTCAAGTTAGTGAAACCTCTGATCATAATCAGATGCTGTAAACATGCTTCTATGGAACCGTGAGTAACTTTTGCAACTTCAACCAGCTATTGTCATTTGTCTTTCTTGATTAGCAGTCAGCCGGGTGTGGGAGCTTCCCTGGGTTGATTCCCAGCAAAGGGGGGGGGGTTTGCTGCTGAAGCTACTCTGCTTCCCCCCAAAAGAGGAAACCACTTTTTAAGATTCCTCCAACACTTACAGGGAAGAAATTTTCACAGCCTGGATACAGCACAGAGAAGGCCCTGTCTTGAATCTCTAGGAGCCTTACTCCCACTGGCAATGGAATTCAACTTCTAGATCACTGCATCATGTTGCCAAAGCGATCATGCCTTGGCTAAGGAGGTTTAGTTTTCGGAAAGGTAAATAGCAGAATACCTGAGGCAGGAAGAACAGCTGAGGTTAGGACAGGTACATGTAGTACAGGTGTGGCAGATGAGGCAGAAAAGCACCACAGCTGCCCTGCCTGCTTACAACTGAGGAAGCTCTCCTTGCACCAGCTTTCTCAGGTGTTAGAAGAGCCTCATCAGGTATAAGCAGGCAGGGTAGCTATGGTGCTTTCCCATAGACTACAATGGGGTGGTTCTACCTCACATGTCCCTGCGGTTAGGAAAGCATTGAGTTGCAGTAGGGCTAGGGGCCAGTGGCAGGAGATGAAGGCATGACCAGCCTGGAAGATTCCATGGGTATATAACACAGGCTGTCCTGGGTGAGGTTAGTGAATAGCTCAGTGTGCCAGGCTGGCTGAGAACTGAGGTTTTTAATGAGTTAAGGGTTCCTCAGACAGACCCATGAAATGTCCAAAATGTGTAATATTACATAAAGAGGATATACTGTATTACATGTGGTTGTTTTGCTTCAGATCAAAATTACTTAGGTCATTTGTTTTTACTCACAAATCACCTAAGTAGTAAGGGAAATGCTCTTAAGCATGTGGAATTATTCAGAATGTATCTATCAAAACATTGTAACAGCTGCCTGTATTCTAGGTCTGTTCCAAGTCAAAAAGAGGGAAGCAGCCAGATATTATGAATAGTACAGTATGTACTGAGTTACGGTTGGAAATTATTTCAAAAGTTGGAGCCATGCTAGATATTAGAGTGGTTATGTTTTGTTTATTCATGTGTCTCCCCCCCCATTCCTGTCTAAAGCAAGGAGTGGGGAAGGGGAATTCCTTCCCCTTGCACAAATTCTGTTGTGAAAAGTAGACCCCCTCTTGTTTAGTTGTGAACAGGAAAAACCTATGGAAAACAAATATGGCTGCCTTTCCATATCTACAGTACTTCCAGAGAGTTAGCTGTGTTAATCTGATGAAACAAAGACAAGAAGACTCTTGTAGTACCTTAAAAACTGATCCATTTTTTTTAAAAGCATAGACTTTTGTGGGCTACAGTCTCCCTCATCAGATGCATGAAGTGAGATCCTTAGTGGGCAGGCATACATATACATGGGTTTAGAGAAATAAAAAATGGGTTATAAAGTAGGGTCAAAGGGCTGGGAGAGATGCAATCAGTATCATTATTATATAAATTACAGTGACTATCACAGTAGATAGAGCCATTTACTTGGATGTCCTGAGTTAAGTGTTGAGATGGGAATAATGGTGACCTTTAGTTCAGGCTTGTTAGTTAGCCTTGACAATGCCTTTTTGCCAGTGCTATATTTGAAACTAATATATTATTATTATTATTATTATTATTATTATTATTATTATTATTATTATTATTAACAATATTATTATTAACAGTATTTATGTACCGCTTTTCAACAAAAAGTTCACAAAGCGGTTTACAGAGAAAAATCAAATAACTAATGGCTCCCTGTCCCTAAAGGGCTCACAATCTAAAAAGATGCAAAAGAACACCAGCAGGTAGCCACTAGAAAAGACACTGCTGGGGTGAGGAGGGAGGATAAATATATTTATCATGTATCACGTAACCGTGTTTTGTAGACTGAGATACAGGTAGCCCAGAGTCTGTGAAATTTCATTGAAGAAAGGCATTTTGGAAGAAAGGGGCTCCAGCTCTTTCCCTTCCCATTTTCTTCCCCCCTAACTTGTTCTATCTCCCTTGCTTACGCAGAAATGAACATACTATTCCTATTCCACTTTTCCTTTCAATGGAAGGATACCTTGTCTCCCTTCCCTGCCCCAGTGTGGTTCATTCATGATGCATTCAGAGTATGACCAAATGACACAACGTTGGAAACTGGTTGTGGATGGATAGAATGTATATGATAGCAAACTGGTTATCATGTGAGAGAAACTTTCAAGCAGGTTTCCTATCCAAGGGATATGGGACATGA